>NC_134353.1:459498035-460698035 GCF_048569485.1 Anomaloglossus baeobatrachus
TCCCAAGGTTATGAAAATTTGCTGCAAAGCTAAAATATTGATCATTCAATGAACACAGGTCAGAGTTTGGCAAGACAAAAGTTTTGTTGCCCACAGAAAGTAATGTGAAATTCAAATAAATAATTAACTTCTAATACAAAGATATGTTGCATAACATTGGTGAATGACGTTGTGGTGCTATTAGAGCTATATTTAATATTTTGTGACTTCCATGATTCATACAATTTATTGATGAAGTCATCAGGATTAGCAAAGAATGCAGTCTTACATGCCTCCCAGAGTTCATCTAGATTCTTTGGTTTTGTCTTCCAAGCTTCCTCTTTCATCCTACCCCAAACATGCTCAATGATGATGTCTGGTGACTGGGCTGGCCAGTCCTTGAGCATGTTGATCTTCTTTGCCAGGAGGAACTTTTTTGTAGGGATGGATGTATGAGATGGAGCACCATCCTGCTGCAGAATTTGACCCCTTTTATGATTGGGAATGTACTTCTTGATATTTTAGGCTATTGATATTGCCTTACACCTTGCAAATGTTTTGCACACCCTCATACTGAATGTAACCCCAAACCATGATCTTTCCACCACCAAACGTAACTGTTTTTTGGATCCATATGGGCTCCAGTAGGTCTCCTGCAGTATTTGTATTTGCAGTGGCTGTGGTGTAATTCAACTGAAGATTTATCAGAGAAATCCACCTTCTGCCACCTTTTCAGCATCCATCTGTTTAGCAGGCTGTGGGACTTAGCAAATGCCCCACGTTTTTTTAATTGCCTTTTGTTTAGTGCTGGCTTTTGGGCACTGATACGACCATGGAGGCCATTTCGAGACAGAATCCGACAAACTGTTCTAGTTGACACAGGGCCTTGAGGTGACCAGGCCGTTTGGAGCTCTGCTGCAGTGGAAGAGGGGCTGGCTTTGGATTTTCTAACCAACAAACGTTCCTCCTGAGCAGTTGTCTTGCGGGGTCTACTGGACCTGGGCTTGTCAAAAAACATTTCTAGTCTCTTCAAATCTTTTTTTTTAATTCTTTGTACTTGACGCTGAGACACATTAAAGGTTCCAGCCACCTCTGCAGTGGATCTGTTCTTCAGCCTCTTGATAATCAAGACTTTGGTCGCAGGGTGGGTTTTTGGCATGTTGTCAGAGGTCAAGTTGCAGTTCAACTGAAGGTCTGGGGTGCTGGGTTTCTTTTTATACACACCCACTATTTAACCGATCATTTAGTGAGCACAGGTGAGAATATAAACTAGGATTGGGTGCATTATATGACAAGGCGACAACTTTTGTCTTGCCAAAATCTGTGTTCATTAAATGATGAATATTTCAGCTTTGCAGCAACTTTATTTTCATAACCTAAACCAAATATGGGAGGGTTTCAGCTTTCAAAAGAGTAATTTATGAAACCAATGGATGAATTTAGAGTCGGGTTATAAGCTTTCATTTACATAAGATGGATAAGCGACAGAACTTCTGTCAGGGACTGTAATATTAATATATATATTTCTAGTATACTGGCACTATCAGGCTGATTCTCTACATACCTTTAGTGGTCAGCTCAAATGTTTAGGTTTTGAAATCCAAGAAAGTAAAGTTTATAAAATCATAAGCTACTTGAGTGACAGTAGCTGAGGATCAGATAATATCTGGTGGGATGTTTTCAGAGTTATCCCCTCCCTCTGTTAGAACTAGCAGAAGTATTGTACAATCGATTTTAAATTTTGACTTGTAGGACCTGTGTGAGGTCATACCCATGTGACCTGAAGGGGCGGGGCCTCAGCCAGCAAAGCTGATACCAGGAAGCAACATTTTACTGTTGACTGAGCCCCCACCCCTTCAGGTCACATGGATATCACCTCACCCCAGGTCCTGCAAGTCAAAATTTAAATCGATACTATAATACTTATGCTAATTCTAACAGGGGGAGGAGATAACTCTGAATACCCACCCCCGATGATATCTGATCCTCAGCTGCTGTCACTCAAGAAACTGCTGATTTTATAAACTTTACTTTCTTGGATTTCAAAACCTATACATCCGAGCTGACCACTAAGGGTACGTAGAGAACCAGCGTGATAGTGCCAGTACAGCACTGGCTTTAGCTTATATACGAAAACCCTGGTGATTGTTTCCCTTTAAGCAAAGGTAGGATGACACATTGCCCTTGTACTTAAAAAAGAAGAAAGAGAAAAAAAAAAAATTATATAAATAAAATTAATTTTTAAATTTTTTTTTTTTTTTTTTTTTTTGCAAAATTTACAAAGGAACTGTGTCATCTTTACAGGGAACCTGTCAGGTGCAATATGTGCTGAGAACCACGAGCAGTTCTGGGTGCATATTTCTAATCCTTGCCCAACTATCCTTGTTTCTAGTAGCATAAATAAAGGGAACTTTAGAAAAAGTATTTCTAAAGATCCTTTATGATATGTTAATGAGCGCAGAGAATAGTCGCAATAGCGTTAGTTCCTGCGCTCATTCCACCTTCTTAGCATGTTAGGACACCTGCAGGGGCGTGCTAATATGCTATTCAGTGACCATTGCCCAGCGTCATCGGTGGTGACGCGCGTACCTGTGTCCGTTGTCACAAACTCTGACACCGGGCTTGGGGTCAGTGCGCATGATCGAAGTCCCCGCACTTCCGGTCATGCGCACTAGACCTCTCTGAAGCCAGGACATGTATACCCGGCTTCATAGTGCGCATGACCGGAAGTGCGGTGGCTTTTGATCATGAACACTAACTCTAACCCTGGTGTCTGTGAGGTGATGACAGACACAGGTGCGCACATCACCACTAATGACAATGGGCATTGAATAACATATTAGGACACCCTTGTGGGTATGCTAATAAGGCGGAATGAGCGCAGGAACTAATGTCCTTGCGACTAGTCCCTGCGCTCATTAGGCTATCATAAAGGATCTTTAGAAATAATTTTTCTAAAGGTTTCTGTGTGCTACTAGATGCTGGGACAGTTAGGCGGGGATTTTCAATATGCACCTAGACTTTTTCGTGGTTCTGGGTGCATATTGCACCTGACAGGTTCCCTTTATCTTTATGCGTTTTAGAGATTATTTTATCATCAACTTGCTTAAAGGGAATCTGTGAGCAAGTTTTTGCTACCTCATCTCAGAGCAGCATGATGTAGGCAAGAAGATTCTGAATCCAATGATGTATCACTTAGATTACTGGCTGCAGCTGTTCTGATATGATCTGAATTTTTAGCTTTAGTCATATAGCTGAGCTCAGGGAGCTGTCCCAGCCCACATAGGCTCTCTATAAAACTGGTGCATTGATAGTGAGGTTTCAATCAGGAGGAGGGGCATGTAGGATAACATGGCATGAGTCACCTCGTCATTGCAATGATAATCACCAGGTGATAAAGCCTTGTGTTTACGGAAACAACAGCATGGAGCATAAGAGAGGCATAGTTGATTTTTGTTTTTTAAACCCTTACAGCTTGTTGGTTGCAGCTGACATGGCAAAAACCTGCTAAGGGCTCTTGCGCACGTTGCCGAATTTCATGCATTTACGCTGTATATTGTACCGCAGCGTAAATGCATGCGACCTGGGTCCCCTGTACAATTTATGAATGTGAATGAGACGTGCGCACGTTGCGTTTCAGAGCTCAGCAATTTGGATGCCGAAATTTTGTTCCAAATCGCTGCATTTTTTTTTTTTCCAAAACGTTTTTTATTGATTTTTCAAATTTGTAAAAACATGACAAGTATCATTGCAAAAGAAGAACATTCGTCTGACAAAATGTGACATAGAGGTGGGTGATACCCCAATTTGGAGTTCCATGTTGCTGTTCGATTTAAGATAGTATACAGTAACATTAAACCAAAACATAGGTAATGAAATATAATATAACATATGCAATACAATTCGTTAAATCTCTGTGTCGTCCCTGAATGATTTCAATTTTGCTAGCGTGTCTTGGTATTCCCAACCGTCTCGTCTCCCCCTCCCGCCAGAGCCCCCTCCTAGGTGATTCTCAGTTTACCCAGGCTGTCCTGGATATCGCTCAGGATATACCACTCCGAGTGAACAAAAGGTGCCATCAGGTTAATTATTTCTCCCTGTGTGAATTGGCTTTCAATAAAATGTCTCCATCTCACAAAAAACTTGGCTGTCAACCCATCTTTATCCCTCTCCGCTTCTAGTTTTTCCCACTTCAGAAGGTTGTGTAGTTCGCCCACAACCTCCTTTATGGATGGGCCCTCCCTTTGAATCCAGTGTTTTAAGATGCAACGCTTAGCTATCAAGGCTATGTCATGCATTATTGCGTATTTCCTCTTTTCCTGCGTGCTCGGTCCTCCTCCTACTCCTCCCTCAAAGGAGTGGAAAATCCACACCATTAAGTCTAGTTTGCTGAAAATTCCCCATGTTGACTGGGCAAATAGTCTGACTTGGTTCCAGAACCTAGCGATTGTCTCACATTCCCATAGCCCATGCAGCATATCCGTTTTTTCTTTTTGACACTTAGGACACCACCTATCCCTACCTGGTATGTTGAAACCTATAATGGCCCTATGTAGAATTCTGAATTGAGTGTCTCTCCATCTCTCATTGGTAATATGTTTCCGCACTTGTACCCATCCTCTCAGTATATCATCCACCACTTCTTCCCTTCCCAATTGTTTCCCCCACGCTTTTAAAGTCCGACTATCCTCCCGAGAGATAAGCACCCCCCTTAGCGATCGATAAATTTTAGAGACATTTATACTTGTTACATCACATTCCAGTAACTCATCAATCGAACTTCTGTTCAGCTCTCTTCCAACCACACCCAGGTCTCCTATTATTCCATGTTTCAATTGTTCATACTGGATGACATGTGAGCTATTAAGGTTGTACTTATCCAGCACTTCCCGACCTGTCATCCACCTCCTGTCCTCCACATTCATAACATCTATCATTCTCCTGACTCCCCTCTCTTTCCATCTAGTAAATAGCTTGTTTTCTCGTCCCAGGGGAAAATTTGGGAATGCCCAGGGGTTCAAGTACTTGGACACTTTCCATGAGAGCCCCAGTTTTTTCCTTACCGACTTCCATGTTAGCATGGTGTCTCGGAATATAATTGAGTTCCTTATGTGCCCTTCAACCCTGGATAGTGGGGAGTGCAGAATGGACGTCAGATCCCACGGTGACGCATATTTAGTTTCCATCGCATGATCTGAGTGCCTACTCGTTCCTCTCACCCAATCAATTACATGCCTCATGATACATACAAGATTATACCCTTGGACATCTGGAAAGTTTAGACCTCCCTCCTCTGCTGACTTCATCAGCGTACGCAGCTTTATTCTGGGTTTCCTTCCCCTCCACAGAAATTCTGTATACGCGGAGTTGAGCTTATTCACATCCTTTAGTTTTAGCAATAGCGGGATTGTCTGGAAGGGATACAGCAGCCTAGGAAAGCTCATCATTTTTATCAGGTGACATCTTGCCAGTAATGGAAGTGGCAGACCTTTCCATCCCTTTAATTGAACTATAATTTTCCTGATTAGCGGTCCATAATTCAAGTTATAGATGGTTTCCACCGATCTTCCTATATGCACTCCCAGGTATTTAATTGAAGATTGTGCTATAGGAATTCCACATAGACAGCCATCCCTTATTTGTCCCCCCATTGTCCCATGATGCCCCTTTAGGAACATGATCTCGCATTTTTTTTTGTTCAGTTTGAAACCGGAGAATGAGCCAAATTTTTCAATCAAGGCAAGAGTCTGTGGCAAATCCGCACCGGGGTCCCCCATATAAAGTATGATGTCATCAGCAAAAAGCGCTGTCTTTACTTCTGAACCCCTTATCTTGATTCCTTTAAAGCTATTTTGTCCCTGTAGTATTCTTGACAACGGCTCGATTGCCAGGTTGAATAAAAGAGGAGATAATGGGCAGCCCTGTCTTGTTCCCTTCATCAAAGGGAACACGTCTGATAGAAAGCCCGGAGTGTGAACCCTAGCTCCCGAGTTGGCATAAAGGTTTCTAATGTAAAGTCTCATCTTGCCTACAATCCCTATGGCCTCCATTACCCTGTCTAACCACCCCCAATTTACATTATCAAACGCTTTTTCTGCGTCAAGTGTAACTAGGGCAGGTCTAGCCCCTCCCTCAGTGAGACCCAGTCTAACCGCGTCTACCACTAGAATTGTCTTTCGAATATTGGTAACGGCATTTCTCCCCTTAATAAACCCCACCTGGTGATTCGTAATGATCCTAGGTAAGATCTCGGCCAGTCTATTAGCCATGATCTTGGACATAATTTTTAAATCCTGATTTATGAGCGATATAGGTCTATAACTAGAGGGATCATCCAGGTCCTTGGTTCCCTTGGGGAGTAATTTAATATATGCTATGTTGGAATTTTTGGGTATTTCCGCCCCTCCCAGGAAAGCATTAAAGACTGAGGTTAGATCCGGCGAGATCAGATCCTTCAGAGCCTTATAGAATTCACTATTGAAACCGTCAGGTCCCGGTGCCTTGTTGGTGTTAAGCTCCCCAATTGTTCTCGTCACCTCCTCTACTGTGATATCTGCGTTTAAGGCACTCAAATCTTCCTCCGTCAAGCTAGGCATTTGGGCTTGTCTTAGCCACTCTGCCTCATCAGTCATGTCGTTATTCCCTGACCCATATAGTTTTCTATAGTAATCTCCCAACAGTTTATTAATGTCCTTAGGATCCGTAGTCACCTCTCCCCCCTTTGTTTTCAGTTTAGAGATCACTGTCATCTTTCTGCTGCCCCTTGCCAGATTGGCCAACATCCTTCCCGCCTTGTTGCCAAACCTATGTAAGTCAACCTCCTTGTGCGACCAGAATAGTTGTTCCTTTTTTTTGGCCCATTCGTCAAATCCCTCTTTTGCCTCCAACCATCTGCCTTTTGTCATGGGAGATCTATTTGTCACATAATTTGTATATGCTACCCGTACTGCTTCACTATGGAAATTATAATTCTCATTGGTTTTCCGTTTGATCATGGCTGCGTACCCCACCAGACGGCCCCTTAGGACCGCTTTTGCCGTTTCCCAAAATATCACTGGGGACTCTCTATGTTCCTTATTGTCCTCTGCGAATTCTCCCCACCACTCCTGTAGCACCTTGTGGAAATTATCTTGCCTGAGAAGGAACGATGGGAATCTCCATATGATATCTGTACCTCTCCTGAATTTCTCTCTAATGCCCAATCTCACCGGACTATGATCAGAGATCACCATATTCTCTATCACACAATCTTGCGTTCCACTCAGTAAGTCTTGCGAGATCCAGAACTGATCAATACGTGACCAGCTATCATGAGGGTGAGAGAAGTGTGTATACTCTCTGTCATGTGGGTGAGTTAGTCTCCAGATGTCTTTCAGTCCTACGTCTTCTAATGTTACATCCCTATTGTCTAAACTCCTGCCCACATTAGCTGTCCCCTCCTCGCCCCTCCTCCTATCTTCAGCTGAGTCTGGGACAGTGTTAAAATCGCCTCCCACTATAATGTTAGCCTCCCCATCTGCTAATATGGTGGCCTTTATGTCATCATGGAATGTGATTTGTTGTGAATTTGGGCCATAGACATTATAAATACTGAGTTTACCCGCTGGACTAACGATTGTTAAGTGCTGCCACCTTCCATGGTCGTCTGCCTCATGTGCCACTACCTCATGACTGAATTGTTTATTTATTAGAATCATAGTGCCCGCTTTTCTACCTTGTGCCGCTGCCCCGTAAACGGTGCCCACCCAATGTTTCTTCATGCGGAAAAAGTCCTCCCCCCCCAAGTGGGTTTCCTGTAATAAGGCAATGTCTGTCTTTAGTCTTTTCAGATGTCTCAATATCATTGCTCGTTTGTTAGGTGATCTCAGCCCTTTAACATTCCACGTAGTTATCTGTATCATGTTAACCTGTGTATTCTGCTTTTACTACTCCCTCCCCTATGGGCCCCTGCATCAAGGAAGACGAGATGTTCGACACTAGAATCACAGTTGGTACCACAAAATCGACACTCCCTTTCCCCACCTTGCAAATATAACAAATACAACAAAAAGCATGTAACTGTAAAACATATTTTCCCTTCCGAGAAATCCACGGCGTTTCCCGCCACGTTGGTGAGCTCCCCTATTCCTAGCCAAAATATGTAGCTCCCTAATCACCCCCCAAAAAATATATGTTCTATCCCCGGACTAACTTGAATAAGCCTTTGAAAATTATGCAAAAATTAGCACAGTATGTCAAAACCTCAGCAAGATTCTCCAGTCCTACTTATCTCTGACTCCAGGTAGCCATCAGTCCGCCCAGAACAGGCCCACTTCATTTGAATTTGGATGATGTTCCTGGACAAAGGAGAAAAAAAAAAAGACCAAGGGGAGAGAAGATGGAGAAAGAAAGGAGAAGAACAAAAAAAAAAAAAAAAAAAAAAAAAAGAGGGGGGGAAGAGGACCCAGACTTTGGGATGTTTTCCTCTCTTTTCTCCCTTCCCCCTCCTCCTCTCACCTCCCCAACCCTCTCTCCGTAATGCATCCTCCTCAACGCCTCTCCCTGTTTGGGAAGAGAGAAAAAAAAAAAAAACAGGCAAAAAAAGGAAAAACAATGAGCGAGTTCCAGTTCAGGTATCATGGTTTCTCTCCAAGGGTTGGTTCCTGTGTTCCAGGCGAGAATTATGCTGTCGACCCGGGCTTGGCCTCCTTTCCTCCCTGGTCTCGACTTGCTTTTGTCCCCCAAGACGTCCCACATCTCTTCCTGAGCTTGTGGGGGATCCTCTTCTATTATTCCCTTCTCCACTAGCTCCTTTTTCTTGCCTTTCTGACCTAGTCTTGTTGAGCTCTGCCATGAGAATGTTTTCTGCTTCTTTGTAGTCCTTGTAGTATACAAACGAGCCATTGGGGTTTCTAACTTTCAGTGTAGCAGGGTATAATAGCTGGCACTTTACTTTTTTGTTGTACAGAAATGAGCAAATTTTGGTAAATTCTTTTCTCCTTCTGGATACTTCCGCTGAATAATCCCCAAAAATTAGCAGTCTGTTGCCTTGATATTGTAGTGGACGCTTTCGTTCTCTAAAGGCCCTCAATATTTCCTCCTTATGCTTATAATCAAGGTACTTGACAATCACCTGCCTGGCTCTTATCGGGGTATTCTTGTTTGAGTTTTGGCCCTCTCCCTTATTCGCCTCCTGGTGTCTCAGTGGACCCACTCTGTGGGCTCTTTCAACTCTGAATTTCGCCTTTATGCCCAGGGCCTGCGGTAGCTCCAACTCGCATAAATTATCCAACCGTCCAATCGACACAGACTCTGGCAACCCGACTATACGTAAGTTGTTTCGTCTCGATCTGTTTTCCAAATCGTCCGCTTTATCCTTCAAGTATTCATTAGATTTTGCTAGAGCTGCTATTTGTGCTTGCATAGCCAGTATTGTCTCCTCGGAGTCAGATATTCTCTGCTCTGATTCTGCCAGTCTAGAGGCATGGGCATTTATCTGTTTTTGCATATTAGCTAATGATGTTTGTATGGCTGCCTCAATAGCCACTTTAACCTCTTTTGACAAGTGTGATGTCACTTCTTCAGCCAGTTTTTTATAGTCCACATTAAGCTTTTGTGTGTACTTGTCTTGGCCTGCAGGTGGTGCTGTTTTCTTAGTTCTCTTTGTCTGGACTGGGCCACCACCTCCATCCCCCAATAGCTTGCAGGCTTGTGATGTTGGTGTAGTAGGCTGCTTTTTGTTTCCTTTGGAAGGGGTACTATGAATTCTTGCATTTGACTTCCTGTGAGTCTGAGTGGGATTAATCTCCCTGTGCTGTTTGTCAGTTTCATCCTCCAACACTGCTGTGTCTCTGAGCTGCCCTGCTTTGCCTGCATCTTCTCTCCCCTCTGCCTCCATATCTCCTTCATCCTCCCATTGCGATCCACCATCATCAGTCCCCTGCATCCACCTCTCTCCTGCTGTGTCCTCCTGTGACTCCTCGCTCATATCTTCCTTATCTCCTGTCTCCTCGCTCATATCTCCCTTATCTCTCCCCTTCCAGCTCTGTGTTTGCTTTTCTGTGTCTCTCACCATGCGTTCAGGCTCCTCCCCCATCAGGCTCGGTGCCATTATCTTATCTTCTCCTCTGTCCATATCAAAGCTTCTCCAGGCTGATTCACCGCTCCCAGAGCTTCTCAGGAGGTACCTTTCCATAGCTGTCTGCTTTAGGTAACCTCCTGTGCTGCTCTCTGTTTGGTGGCTCGTCCGGGGGGTCTGTTTTTAGTCGGTTTCTGTGAGGGGTGGCAGGAGCTTCTCCCCTAAGCTGCCACCTCAGCCAGGACAGGAACAGGAAGTCCCATCGCTGCATTTTAAAAAGCAATATGTCAATTATTCCGTGCACTTTGGATGCAGGCCCTGCTCTATGGGAGAGGCAGCATCCAGAGCACATCAAATCGGCTTGTTTTCTGCAGAAATACTGCATTCATTATGCACTGTTTCTGTAGCGATTTCACGCGCACATGTGCTGTCAAATCCCTGTAGAAATTTCTGCAGGGACACGACGCAACGTGCGCACATACCCTAACAGATTCCTTTTAACTGTTCACAAGAACAGTAATTTTGACTTTGACCAGGGCTGCTCAAACTGTTGCATGTCACTGTATATTTATACCATTGAATTTATAGATAGGTTGCTCAATACACTATGTCTTCCAAAAATTATCTATCACTATAATAACATAGCACAGTGTAAAATGTTTAAGTATACCTGGTCGGATTATAGTGGGTTTCTCTGCTACAGTATACAGATACCATGAATTACCACCAGGAATTGTAGCTTGCATTGTAGCAGTCTCCAGTCTTTTGCTGCTTTCACACATTCATGGTCTGATTTACACTTTGCAATATCCAGAACAGATGTGTGTCTCTTGACCCGAACGACATAGCCGGTCTAGACTGCAACGCATCGTGATTTTTACTCAGACATAGGAAATTCACAGTGTGACACTGGCCTAAGGTGTGTATATAAAGGCAGATCTCACTGGTAATTCGCCCCCCAGTTTTTGGTAGGGCACTGTTGGGAAGGGCGATTTGATATGACTGACTGTGCTGAGCAGATCTATCTCTCTCCACATCCAACTCCAATTTAGCAACTTCATTGATTGTTCTTCCGGTTATACGGCTTCTATATTTTTTTTTCTCTCTCTCAACTGGGCACATATATGAGGTCTAGGCCTCACACTATTCTGGCCCCATGTAGAAAAAAATGTTGAGAATCCCTGCTACATCTCCCTGTACTAGTCCAAATATTTATGCAATTCCCTGATATTAGTATTCATTTATTTTCGTGGTTTAGTAATGCAAGTAAATGTTCTTAATATAATGAGAAGTTAAAACAAAACCAAAATAATTTCTGTATCAATTGCTCACGGTTTTCATGATTTTGCTTAATGTTACTCTATTTTAACATTCTTTCAATGGGTAAAAATCTGTCGTCATGTGAGGAACCCACAGATCCATGGCTCATTGCAAAACAGAACTATGATACACACACACACTGCATCAAGTCGTGCACCCATGTGTCCATTACATGACCATTAACAGAATGAAATCTCCCATAGAACAACATAAAGCAGACAACAAAGTAGGAAATTATACAGAAAAGATATTAGAGAAGCACACACTATAATTTCTCTGAAACTGGAAATCCCTTTTTTTTTTTTTTATATTACACCTCCCATCAAACCAGAGGTATTCTTTATAGCATGTGTTCAGCTTTAAAAGATATTCCTGTCAACGAGGTTTCCCAATATCCCCTAAAGCCACCACCTTTAACGCTCGCTTCTTGTACCACAGTCCAGCAACGTGTGTGTGTGTGTGTGTGTGTGTGTGTGTGTGTGTGTGTGTGTGTGTGTGTGTGAGATATAATCTCCTCCACCCCCTCTACATAATTTTTTTTTTTATTTAAGCATACCTTTTTATAAAGCCCCCTTGCGATGCGGTCTGATCCGATTTAGACATCGCTAATCTTGCTCAGCAACCTCCTCCTATCTTCGCAATCGCCATCCTCCTGCCTTGCTTGATGTGGATGACCCGTTCAGTGTCATCCATATATAACCATTGGTCTGGCTCCTACGCATATGTACTTTTCTTTGGTGAGGACAGAAAAAAAATCCTGCAATAAGTATGCACCTGGAGAGAATAAAGAACGCCGACGACCCGTAATTACAGCCAGCGCATGTGTAATACAGTAGGGCAGATTAACGCACACCTATGCAGAATCGAAATTGGTGGTGCTGTGTGATTTATGACGCTATCCATCCACATCAAGCAAGGCAGGAGGACATTGGTTGGAGGGCAGAGGAGGTATCAAAAAAGACCAGTGATGCCCATCAGAGAGGTTGGGGGCTTACATACAGGTTGTCTGACTTCAGTAAAAGAGGCTTTAAAGGTGGTAGCTGTAGTTTATATTCAGAAAACCTACAGATTATATATGAAGCACATTAGTTATATCTGAAAGCTATCTTTTAAAGACCTCTCAGAAGAAACCTGTTCCTTCATCTGTTCGCAATATGTATTTAGGATAATCTGCATGTGCTCAATTATTTACCGATGGAGATCTTTTCCTTTCCACAGCCTACTTCCAATCTTCTTCCACTTTGTTGAACAGACTGTGCTCTTTCAATGGAAGTTTGAGAGCCTAAATGTGTCTCAAGTTTATATTTGGAAAGTAACTACCAATCCAACCAGTTTGATTGCAGTTGCATGGTTTTAGAAGAGGATCGGAACGTCACTGGGAACTGGAGCAGACTGCATTTCATAACGATTTGAACACCTGTATGAATTATAATCTACATATTGCTAATGGATTAAGGAATACATTTTGTTCTGGGAGTTTTTCATTAAAGGCGTCCAGCTGATGCAAAAGAGCTAAAATAGCATAAAAATGTAAACAATTTGCCAGGTGCGTGCAAGCGGCCGGGTGCCTGTCTGTGATGGCTGCCTCTCTGTCCTGGAGGCCGGCTGCCACTCTGTGTGAGCGGGTGGCTATGCAGACTGCAATGGCTGTGCGGTGAGTGTCCCAGTCTGTCCGCGGTCCCAGTTTCAAATGATGGCGTCGGGGGTCAGCACATGTGCAGATGGAGCCCTTGGATGAGAGCTCAATCTGCGCATGCACAGCTCCAGGCGCCATCATTTGAACCGGGACCGCGGACAGACTGGGACACTCACCGCACCAGCCTGCTCTACTACTGACCCGCCGCAGCTGCCAGCACAACCTCTGCATCCTGTAACCCCGCTTCACCACCACTGCTGCCCCCCCTGCAAGTAATACAACACCGGATTATAAGACTGACCCCATTTTTATTTTTTTTACCTTTTTTATTTGATTATGCCAGCATCATTATTTTTCATGTCCTCAATAGTTGCAGTTTTTTGTAATTACAATGTATATAACTCTATTACTTCATCTGTTATCAACACATTATTTATTTTATTTATTAATTTTATTTGTTTGGGGTTTTTTTGGGGTTTTTTTTTGTGTTGAGTGTTTTGTTTGTGCACTCTTTCATTTAACTGTGTGGTTTTGTTGGAGAAACAATTGTTTTGTAATCAATAAATGCAACATTTCACGCCGGCTCCCCATACATTTAGTTCAACTTACTTTTTGTGTAAAATTATAATAAAACTTAACATCAACATTGCAAATCAATTGATCAGTATATGGAGTCTCCATACATTTAGCTGCTCATTCATGAAGAGTGCCTCAGCTCTAACTAGGTGCAGAAACTACTCCTGATGAAAGTAGTAGATCCAGCATTCGAGGTATAAGCAGCAAAGTTTCATGTGAACTTATTAAAGCCAATGGCTCTGATCCTCCTGACTGGAAGAAGATTGCGAAAAAACAGTTGCTAAGCAATTGCTTTATTGAATTGGGCCTAATATGTTTAATGTATATTTTATAAAAGTAATAAGGGAATGTGCTCACCTTATTGGATTGTGTGTCACATAACCTGAGTTAAACATGTAGTCAGCTGCTGCAGAGTCCATGCGCTTAAAAAGCCGAAGCAGATCAAGAACAAAGTTGATGTGGGTCTGTTAGGCCTTGTGCCCACGCTGCATTTTTTTTTTCCACGTTTTTCGGGTGCAGTTTTGGTCCCAAAACTGCATGCATTTCCTTCCCCAGCAAAGTCTGAGATTTCATTTTTACTGTCCATACGTTGCAGTTTTTTTGGGCTGCATCTTTGTGGGGACCACAGAGATGCAGCATGTCAATTCTTTTTACGTTTTTGTCGCTGAATTTCGGAGGACTGACAGATCAATCCCCCACTGACTCGAGTCGGCGGGGAATTGTTCCCTGGTATCTGGCAAAATTCAGGTCCCCATATAAAGTCCATGGGGACTAGAATCTGGCGCAAAGGGGTAAGAGCAAGCACTTAATACATAGGCTGTGTGCGCACGTTGCTTAATTTCATGCATTGCAGCGTAAATGCATGCGTCCTGCATCCCCAGCACAATCTATGAAGATTGTGCATGATCCATCCGCACGTTGTGTTTGAGAGCACAGTGATTTGCATGCTGAAATTTTGATTTAAATCGCTGCGCTCAAAAAAGCAACATGTCACTTATTTCGTGCGCTTTGGATGCTGCTCCCAATCTGTCTATGGGAGAGGCAGCATCCAGAGCGCATGAAATCGGCATCTATTCTGCAGACATACTGCATCCATTGTGCAGTGTTTTTGCAACGATTTGAAGTGCACATGCGCTGCCAAATCGCTGCAGAATATTTGTTACGGCAGTCCACAACGTGTGCACACAGCCTTACCGCGTGGCTATCACACTGCTCCCGCGGCCTCTCATTCTTCTTCTCGGGCCACTCATTAGACTCGTACATATTCACTGCTTCCCTGGACCACCGGCGTCTGTGATTGGTTGCAGTCAGATGAGCCCCTACGCTCAGTGACAGCGTGTCTGAGGTTTCCAATCACAGATGCCAGTGGGCGGATCTATATCGTACAGTAAAATAAATATTACTAATTTTTTTTATCGGATCCCACCCATATTGATATCAGCACAGATAAAGCTCGACTGCTGGGGGCTGATATTGTCAGGCTGGAGATACCCATGGTTATTGGGCACCCTTAGTCATATGCATATTTGAACTTTTATAAGTTCAGATAAAACTTTGCTTTTCCCTTGAATGCTGGACCTAGTTTCTTCTTGGCAAATAATTATTTTCCTCCAAAATAAAGTAGTATATCGAACAGTTCAAAAACCACAGCAGCTCAGGGAATCTACAGTTTTCAGCTGGTATCCTGTTTGCTGTATGTGTATATGCAACCTTCACCAAACGTGAAAACTTGACTGTGTTCTTCATCCTCATGTGGAATTTCGGTTCGGCAGGTACATTCAAACCTATAAAGTTCAGTTTCTGGCTCTGACTTGATTTGAACTTCAAAGGAAGTCTGTAATTGGGTAGTTTGTGGCTCCACCCACATGCTGCCAGCTATAAGCAGGACACTTCAGGGTGGGCTGTTTTCTTTTGTTTTTTATTTTGTGTGCACACTACATCTTATCACACTGATTTTACCCAAAGTGCGAGCCGTTCAAACCCTGCTCTTAGCTCAAACAGGGCTGAGTATCACTCATACCCAGGCACAGCGCTGCTCGCTTGAGTGGTTTGCATTCGTAACTCACTCGACCTTCGAACCTGAACTTTGGTTTTGGTTTTTTTTTGGTAGTTTGTTTTCCCGAACCCGAACTCCAGATATCGAACCTCTGGCTCGCTCATCTCTACACCTGTGCAGTTGCCATCTGCAGAAGATGACCTGTTTGGCCTTCAGACTTTTCTTGCCTTTGTGAGTCAGGAAATGGCTGTCAGAGAGCTCCAATGTCAGCCATATTACTTTTTGTGAAGCTAATTTCTTTAAATCACTAGGTGAGTCTTTAATTTCTCTCTGTTACAGGGAAACTTCCCCATGCCTATTAATGTGCATAGATCTGCTTCATACATTTAGCACCAGTGACCGAATATTTCCTTCTCCACAGTCTTGTTTGTACTCTTGGGGTCACAAATGTCCAAGTACATCCAAAAGCTTAACTTATATATTTTTTATTATTCATAATCATAAGGAGTGAGGTTATCCAAAAACAATTACTCTGAGATTGTAAAGGGTTGAAGAAAGAAGAGCACAGATTAGATTAATTGACCTTCCACACTCCTTTTTAGATTAATTGGTCAAAAATCTGTACATGCTGTATATTTAAGTCAAATATAAGGGGCAGCTAAGTAAAAATGGTCATTTGCATGTCTGCTACAAGTATATTACTGTTAATATTTTTTTTTTCTTCATTGTTAGCCTGCCAAATTATTTATATTGTTTTATTATATAAAAATAAAACGTGCCCTAAATTTTCTCAGATTTATTTCATTGATTACAGTCTACAGGTTTCTGTGTAAAATGTTTTAGCCAGTTTTTCTTCTTCCGCCACATTTATACAGTTATTCTTTTAACATTAATTTTATTGAAAACATTTAGATAACAAAGTTATATAGATTTCAAAAGATTTATTCAGAAGTAAGAAAATAAAGATTTTCATTATGCATTGTTCCTCCAAAGGTATATGTGAAGGCACTACATTGTTATACACACCATTGCATAGTTAATGTTGGCAAAACAAATTTGTATTGATAAAGCACAGAAACAATACATGTTACCCTTCTGGTATCAAACTGGAAGTACAAACTGAATATTTAATAGAATGTGGTCTACTTTGACACTAGGATCTATTTGCCTACAAAGATTTTTTTTTTTGTTTCCACTTACGGTACCTTATTCTTGTGTTCCTTTTCAAACCTCGTCCAACCAACATTGTCTGATTTGTATATGAAGATCTTTGATTTATATTTTTATTGATTTATATTTTTACATGTTTTCTGACTGTCGGGTGGGTTTGATGGATAGATCGAAACGTCATCTTTTGCACACTTTACACTTGAGCCGTATATTAAAGACTTTCCGTAATTTTCATAGCAGTTTGAGTGCCGGATTCTTCTTGCATATTGATACGGATTAGGATCCTATCCGAGCACCACCATCCAGATTGGAGTGCTGTATTTCTCTTCTATATGTCAAGATTTAACCCCTACACGCCTGTTCAATTTTTCATTTTCAATTTTTTTTTTTTTTATATATATTTCTTCCCTCCCCTTCTGAGAGCCATAACTTTTTTTTTTTTTCTTTTTTTCCAGTCAATATTGCCATATGAGGGCTTATTTTTTGCAGGGCGAGTTATATTTTTGAATTAAATCATGAGTTTTACCATATAGTGTACTGGAAAAAAATCTAAACGTGGAGTATTAGTGAATTTCCACAATGGTTTTGGCGGGGTTTGTTTGTTTTTTTCTTCTTCTTCACAGTGTTCACTATATGGTAAAACTGACCTGGCAATATGATGCTCCAAGTCGGTATGAGTTCGCAGATACCAAACATGTATACTTTTATCTAAGTAGTGGAAAAAATGTAGAAGTTTGTCCAAAAATAGAATAGCGCTTCTGTCGCCATTTTCAGACTCCTTGCACTCTCGTTTTTTGGGATTATGACTCAGTGACTGCTTATTTTTAGCGTCTTGAGCTGTCGTTTTTAACGAATTACATTTTTGTGTAGATGCGATGTTTCATCATGTTATTGCATTTTAATGCAATGTTGCAACAACTAAAAAACGTAATTTTGTACGCAAGGATGAGGGTGAGAGTCTTGACGAGTTTCTCTTTCAAGAGAGAAGGATGCAGATGGAAGGCCATTCATCACCACCCCAGCCTTAGGGGCCACATACATTATATGTATCCATTTATAAAATTTGGTGTCAAATTCACATTAAGACATGTCAACAGAAATAGCCATTCGACCTAGTCAAATGCTTTTCTATGGAGTCATCTGGATTTCTGACCTTGAGAAAAACATTAGATATATATTTTTGTCACACCATAAAAGCCAGTAGTTTGCTAGATTGATGCCCTATCACAAAATAAGACTAATTAGGGAAAATACAACTTGAGCTTAGACTTTAGTATCAGTGTGTTCTGCATAAGTATGTTCTGCCTCTAAGTTAGACTTTATTTTCACGCCCTCTCTGGAAGTTACTTTATGTACGAGATAGCTCTGAGATATGCCTTAAGTGTGTCCAAAAATAAATTAATATGACAGGAAGATTCATCTGCAGCTACGAAGCATTCCAGTTGGACAGAAATTCTATCATTGGGGCCTTTAAGCATCAGCCAACAGGGATTAAATTTCCAGGTGGGCCTATACACTATTTGGTTCACTAAGAGCGTTACTATTACCGGGCTGTGGTCTGAAATTTCTCTGCACCCATTCCCTACCTTCTTCACTTGTATAGCCATTTCATTTAAAGAGGTGTCGTTCTGAGAAAAAAAAAAATTCAATAACTGAAAAAATGTAAAGTATTAATGTTTTGTTTAAATATTTGTTTTTAATTGAGCAAAAAATGAAAAAAAAATAAAGTTTGATATTTTCCACTGTTAAACATTAGGGGGAGCAGCTACTGAAATCCTACAGAAATCCCACTGTAGAAATAGCCTGGATTACAGCTGCAGTAAAGTGGGCAGAATCTGCTCTCCTGTGTGTGATGTCACAGCTCCCCCTCCCAATCTGAGTGTTTCCAAAGGAACAGAGAATGAAATTTAGGATCACAGTGCAGAGCCATTTTGCTGGTGACTAGAAATGTATAAAGTGTTACCAAAGACAGCTGGAGTATCACACAGGAGTGGATTAGATACACAGGTCAGCAGACAGTATCACACAGGAGAGGATTAGATACACAACTCAGCAGAAAGCATCACACAGGATAGGATTAGATGCACTGCTGAGCAGAGGGTATCACAGAGAATAGGATTAGCTACAGCAACTCAGCATACAATATCACACTGGACAGGATTAGATATCCAGCTCTGGAGACAGTATCACATAGGATTAGATACACAGCTCAGCAGACAGCATAGGATTAGATACACAGCTCAGCAGAGGGTATCACACAGGATAGGATTAGATACACAGCTCAGCAGACAGTATCACACAAAAGAGGATTAGATACATGGCTCAGCAGACAGTATCACACAGGAGAGGATTAGATACACGGCTCAGCAGGCAGTATCACATAGGAGAGGATTAGATACACAGCTCAGCAGACAGCATAGTATAAAGGCCCTGTCACACACACAGATAAATTGTGGACAATCAGTGCCAGGTTTGTGGCTGTGTACAAATGTAACAATATGTCCATGATTTCACTGCAACCACAGATCTGCCAAAGATTTATCTCTGTGTGTGACAGGGCCTTTAGATACACAGCTCAGCAGACAGTCTCACACAGGATAGGATTAGATACACAGCTCAGCAGACAGTATCACACAGAAGAAGATTAGATACATGGCTCAGCAGACAGTATCACATAGGAGAGGATTAGAGACACAGCTCAGCAGGCAGTATCACATAGGAGAGGATCAGATACACGGCTCAGCAGACAGTATCACATAGGGGAGGATTAGATACACGGCTCAGCAGACATGGCTAGACACACGATTGCAGGTCCTAGCCCAGGTCTCTCCCAGTCACGTTCGTGATACAAAGCACATTTTGAATGTTTTTTCCAAGTTTATATGGGAGGAAAATTACAGCTGGCTAACTTGTGATATTTCTAGCCTCTATACATCCATACCACACGAGCTGGCCCTTTTGGCACTTGAACAGCAGTTGTCTAAATATAGTAACTACTCAGAAGACCTCCAAAGGTATATATTGGGGGATCATACATTTTTTGTTAACGAAAAACTTTTTTACGTTTATGAGTGGTTACTATATTCAGACACAAGGCTGTGCCATGGGTGCAAAATTTTCCCCCTCCCTGGCAAATATTTTTTTGTCGTGGGAAGAGAGTTATATTTTCACCACTGACAACCCCTTTTCACACAATGTTGCGATTTTTTTTAAGCTACATCGATGATGTCATTATTGTGTGGAAAGGGGAAGAAAGAAATATTGAGGAATTTCTCTTTTATGTGAATAATCCGTGTAATCTAAAATTTACACATGAACATCATAAAGAGCAGATTACCTTTTTGGACGTGGTTTTTTCCTCTGATTGGAATTCCAGGACTGTGTCATGCAGTCTTTTCAGGAAACCCACGGCGGGAACTCATTGTTGCATGCCAGCAGCTGCCACCCCCGCCATGTGGTACATAACTGGCGAATTTATTCGGGCTGGGAGATGCTGCTCCTCTGGCATCCTATATGAACAAGAATGTGACACCATCAGAAAAAGATTCTTATGCCGTGGATATTCTGAAAAAACTATTTCAAAAGCCAAAAATCGAGCTGATTCTAAAAACCGTGCCCAGTACTTGGAAAATAAAACATCCAGTTCTCTCTGACCACTTCCCCACAGTGTTTTCCACCAAATTTAGCACGGACTATTATCCAGTCATCAATATTGTAAAAACGTTTTTGCCAATTTTGTGTACAGATGACATAATCAAAACTATACTTGATAATGGGGTTAGATTTGTACCCAAACGCAATCGCACAATAGCCGAAATTATCTCTCCAAGCGATCATACTGGCCGCACCAAGGGGGGACTCCCAAAACTGTCTCTCTGATGCAGGCTCATACTAGTGTGGACAAAAAATGTGTGGTCTCTGTAAATTCATGCCCAATGTGAAGAAAATTGTCTCTAGCGTCACAAAAAAAGAATACAGTATCAGTTCTTTTATTAACTGTGAAACTACCCATGTTATATATGTTCTATCATGTATTTTATGTGATGTTCAGTACGTGGGCAGTAGGAGCCGTAGCTTGAGACGCAGAATTTCGGAACACTTGTATGATGCCGGTAACAAGAGTAGTAGGAGTCCATCCGGCGCGTCGCAACATTTCATCTCCATCCACGGTGGTAACACGGACAGCTGTAGAGTGAATGCTGTGGAAAGAATTGTGTTGCCACATCGGGGTGGAGGTATAATGAAAATTATGCATAAAAAGGAGGCTAAGTGGATTTTTCTGTTGGAGACCAGATCACCCCTAGGCATAAATTTATAAATTTGAGAGATGAACTTAAAAATATCTACTAAAAATATAATTAAAAATAAAAAAATTATTAACATTTTTTTATAAAAAAGAGCAAAAAAATAATTGTCTTGCAATTAAAAATAAGTTTTTTGTAAAACCATCTCACATTAAGTGTTATTATACGTCCAATGTAATTTTTTTTTTGTGGAATATCATCTCTCAAATTCGTCTATTTGTTCGTCAATTTTTATTTATTTTTGTTTTCTTTTTTATATATGTTTATGTCATCTGTACCTTTCTATATGATTTTGCAATTTATATATGCCATATAGTGTGTCTAATTATTCCATATGGAAGGATTTTTTCCGGATTTTTTTCTGTAATTTTGTGTTTTTTTGTATGCTTCTATTTGTACTACACTGAAACCTGCTTTCTAGCTATTTAGGCTGCTTTCACACCTCCAGTTTCTGCAATGCGGCACACTCCGGCACTTTGCAGGAAAATCGCAACCGTTTTTTTTTGCTGCCGGTTGCGATTTTCCTGCATAGACTTTAATTAGTGCCGCATGGCCTTGCGTTCCATCCGGTTTTTGCCGCATGCGGCAGATTTAGCCGATGCGGCGGCCGGATGGAACGTTGCCTGGCACGTTTTTTCGTGCGGCAAAAAATGTTACGTCCCGCTCATCTCCGCCCCTCCGCTGCTATTGGGCGGCGGTTCAGTGACGCTGCTGTGACGTCGCTGTGACGCTGAACGAACCGCCCCCTTAGAAAGGAGGCGGTTCGCCAGTCACAGCGACGTCGCTAGGCAGGTAAGTATGTGCGACAGCTCTGGGCGATGTTGTGCGCCCAGGGCAGCGATTTGCCCGTGACGCACAACAGATGGGGGCGGTAGCGATATCGGTACCGATATCGCAGTGTGTAAAGCGGCCTTATCACATAGGAGAGGATTAGATACACGGCTCAGCAGACAGTATCACACAGGAGAGGATTAGATACACATCTCAGCAGACAGTATCACACAGGAGAGGATTAGATACACGGCTCAGCAGACAGTATCACACAGGAGAGGATTAGATACATGGCTCAGCAGGCAGTATCACACAGGAGAGGATTAGATACACGGCTCAGCAGACAGTATCACACAGGAGAGGATTAGATACACGGCTCAGCAGACAGTATCACACAGGAGAGGATTAGATACACAGCTCAGCAGACAGTATCACACAGGATAGGATTAGATACACAGCTCAGCAGACGGTATCACACAGGATAGGATTAGATACACAGATCAGCAGAGGGTATCACAGAGGATAGGATTATATACAGCAACTCAGCAGACAGTATCACACAGGATAGAATTAGATACATAGCTCAGCAGACAGTATCACACAGGATAGAATTAGATACACAGCTCAGCAGACAGTATCACACAGGATGGGATTAGATACACAGCTCAGCAGACGGTATCACACAGGATAGGATTAGATACACAGCTCAGCAGAGGGTATCAGAGGATAGGATTAGATACAGCTACTCAGCAGACAGTATCACACAGGAGAGGATTAGATACACGGCTCAGCAGGCAGTATCACACAGGAGAGGATTAGATACACGGCTCAGCAGACAGTATCACACAGGAGAGGATTAGATACACGGCTCAGCAGACAGTATCACACAGGAGAGGATTAGATACACAGCTCAGCAGACAGTATCACACAAGATAGGATTAGATACACAGCTCAGCAGACGGTATCACACATGATAGGATTAGATACAGAGATCAGCAGACGGTATCACACAGGATAGGATTAGATACATAGCTCAGCAGAGGGTATCACAGAGGATAGGATTATATACAGCAACTCAGCAGACAGTATCACACAGGATAGAATTAGATACATAGCTCAGCAGACAGTATCACACAGGATAGAATTAGATACACAGCTCAGCAGACAGTATCACACAGGATGGGATTAGATACACAGCTCAGCAGACGGTATCACACAGGATAGGATTAGATACACAGCTCAGCAGAGGGTATCAGAGGATAGGATTAGATACAGCTACTCAGCAGACAGTATCACACAGGAGAGGATTAGATACACAGCTCAGCAGACAGTATCACACAGGAGAGGATTAGATACACAGCTCAGCAGACAGTATCACACAGGATAGGATTAGATACACAGCTATGCAGACGGTATCACATAGGAGAGGATTAGATACACGGCTCAGCAGGCAGTATCATATAGGAGAGGATTAGATACACTGCTCAGCAGACAGTATCACATAGGAGAAAATTAGATACATGGCTCAGCAGACAGTATCAAACAGGAGAGGATTAGATACATGGCTTAGCAGACAGTATCACACAGGAGAGGATTAGATACACGGCTCAGCAGGCAGTATCACATAGGAGAGGATTAGATGCACGGCTTAGCAGACAGTATCACATAGGAGAGGATTAGATACACAGCTCAGCAGGCAGTATCACATAGGAGAGGATTAGATACACAGCTCAGCAGGCAGTATCACATAGGAGAGGATTAGATACACAGCTCAGCAGACAGTATCACACATGATAGGTTTAGATACAGCAACTCAGCAGACAGTCTCACACAGGATAGGATTAGATACTGTCTGCTGAGTTGCTGTATCACACAGGAGAGGATTAGATACACAGCTCAGCAGACAGTATCACATAGGACAGGATTAGAGGAGGAGCGATTGGGTGTCAGTGGAGACAGTAGCAGCGGCAGAGAGGGGAGAGGTGCCGATATTCACATGCTCTGCATGCACACACAGCTCTGTTGCATGGACGGCGGTGGGGGTAGAGCGGGGCTGGGGGGAGGGGGTGTCATTGGAGATGGTAATCCACTGCTGCACGCCGCTCCAGCTGTCAGTAATGTTACTTGTTCTAGGATCTGTTAGGATGGTACTGCTTGATCTTTCAGATCCTGGCTGTAGGGGAAAAATGCAGCCCAGCCGAAAACGTGGGCTATGGAAAAATGGCGGCTGAACACACCCACGCCTGTGAATTAGGCAGCCCACATAGGCGTTACCATTTCAGTTGTAATAAAACTAAAGGGTTCGGAATCCAACTACTATCGCCTATGTCCATGAGGTGCTGTAAATTGAGCCTGCACTGTCGTGCTAAAACTTGGAATGTAAAATGGCAGCCCCCGTTGCCAACTTTCCAGCATTATAAAAACTGAAAGACATTGATATAGAAGGGTTAATAGTTTCTCTATTTCTTCATTAAAGATATTTTATTGTTATTAGTAAGTATATCTGATGGTAGTTCATAGTCATGGAGCCTACGGAATAAGAGACAGGCTCAAGGATTATTATTGTCTCTAAATGTTCTTCTTATCTTCTTCTTATCTCATATGCATGACTCTACATTTTTGTTTTGCTAAAAGTTAAAGGTCATATGAGCAACTTGTAAAGTCCAGCTAGAAGCTTTTTTTGCAATATCACATTGATCTGTAAATGGTATAAATAAACTGTACTTTGGTTAAATAAACAGAAAAATGATCATGCCCACATGAATGCAGGTCTTTTTCTCCGAGCGCTCGATCTTGATTAGGTCAGAAGAGGCCTAATTCAGAGGACCTCACTGGTGATCCCATAAGCTGACTTGTGACAAAACAGAACAGCTACAACAGTTTTTGGTGCCCAACGTGGAGCCGTGGCCAACCAGCCTATTCGGAAGAAGTTTTGGGGACTCTTGAGACAGTGAAATTTCAGCTGCAGCAAGGTGAGAAGCTTTATTCTTACACTTTATTTCACTCTCTCTGATTTCCCGAATATTCTGGGTAAGGCTGTACACACGGTTCAACAACTCTGGCATCACAAGTGAGTATTGTTTTTTTCTCATGCATGTCTGAATGAGAGTTGAAATATAGAGTAATAAGATAATCTGTTGTTCGTCCATTAACTGATTGCATAGATTGCATAGCACGGAATTTGGGACAGTCTCTGTATAATTACATTTGCTGTGTTTTGTGTTTTACTTTGGCCATCTTTGCATCTTTGATGGGCAATACACTGGTCTAGGGATTTGTGTTCATAAGTGGTTTCATATTAATGCCTAGATAAAGTAGGCAGGCAATAGGTTGTTGTATATTGATGAGAAGCCTCTGAATAACAAAGTGATGAGAAATTGAGATAAGAGACTTGGTGAAATAATATGTATGTATAAGTTTAATGGTTATAGGTCATACTGTGGACTGTGAAAAGATGTTCTGGTTGTGAAATGTCACAGGGCATAGCCATATAGAGTATTTGAGTGGATACCTGACATATGTATTTTTTTTCCCCATCAGTGTCAAGAGCGGTTTAGATAATTTTATTTACATGTGAGGTTAACTGATCCTTGGAAGGTGTATTGTTACATATGTTTCTAGAATCAAGTGCTGTGAAGGTATATAAGTAGGCTCAATTTTCTGCTGGGATTGTGTATTATACCAGTGGGTATTAGGGATGTTGTGGAAAAGCTGAATCTGGACGAAGAATTCTTTTGAGATAACACTCTTGCTAAACAAACTGTGCGCTGCTGCCATTCTGTTGGGAGGGGTCAAGTGAACAGCTGCGCGATTTTCTGCCCTCTGTGAGAAGTCAGCTCTGAGGATTGTTTTGGTTTAACTCTAGTTTACGTTCGTTGCCGGAATACTTTGTAAAGGACCAGCATGGAGTACCCAAATGCACATCAGAAGTGGGTTAGAGAGCAGTGTGGCCTTCCCACTTACCTGGAGGTGGTCTAGCAGGTGAGAGGACTATCACACCTGGTTCTTCCTGCTTTAGTCATCTGGTCTATTGGGTGAGAGGTGTTTTTTAACCCTTCCCAATACGCCCTACAAGTGTAGCAGGTGAGAGTGAATGCTGATTTAGCCTTCCAGCTACCACTTGAGAGCCCATTCTGACTTGCCAGGAGACGTGTGGCCTGTTGACAAAGTCCAGGGATACTGAGAGGGCATTTGCAGAAAGGTGGGCTGTGTGGGAATAAGTTGAAGCCATGGGCAACTTGTTCAGTGTGCAGCGTGGGGCTCCAGCAGGATCCAAAACAGCCAAACAGATAGTGCAAGAAAGAGAAGGCAAAGAAGCAGTGAAAAATGTCAGACCGATACTCAAAAAGGCAGACATGCCAGAGTACGGATGTTTGGATGTTGAGAAATGGCACAGATTCAGGGAAGAAAAGAGAGGTTGGATAAAAGACAAGAGGGTAGAGCAACAAGTAAATAAATGGTGTTGTGTGGCTGAAGAGGTGCAGCATTGTGGATATAAAGAGACGACAGCGGGAGATAAGGTGTATTATGACTGTTTTAATGCACCAAAAGCAGGAATTGTGACTGCTACCGCCCCCCCTTCACATAAGCAGAAACCCAGACCAGATGAATGGACTTGTAAACATTGTAGTCAGAAAAACCCAGACTGGAGAGGTACTTGTGCTACGTGTAATGTTACTCGCCCTAAGCAGATTGCACTAAATCCTGTTCGAACCAGATCACATGTGATGACAGAGGACGCTGACTCTGAGACAGAGGTAGTGAAGGAATTGAGTTTTGGGGAGGAAGCTGATGGTGAGGAAAGGAAAGAACGCCCTGGGACCAGTACAAAAAAATCAGATACATCCCGACCGAGGAAGGTCACAAGAATCAGACAGACACAGGAATATCATCCCTGGAGCCCCTCTGAGCAGCTAGCTATGTTGAAACAGTTACCTGACCCTGAAAACCAACCTTTCCCATTTTACAGGCAAATACAGACAATACAGGTGACTTATAAATGCACTTGGGCAGACCTCGAGAGTTTGGTGACTGCAAAGTCAGGTGACGTACTGGGACACATAATTAAATCACATACTGATATGATAAAGGAGCAATCATGGGTCATGGATGTTCAGTCTGAGAGGTATTGAAAGGATGGGCTACAAAGAAACAAACAGAGCAGTCTGTACTGATGACTGACGTGACACAGCAAAAAGGGGAGAGTATAGAGACGTACTTTGGGAGGTTACAGCTGAAGTGGACAGACATGGGGTACAGTGCAAGAAACGACCTTTATATCAAAATATTGGTGAATGCATTCATTGACGGTATGAATAAGTTTTTACGAGAAGCAGTACAGACAGCCAGACCTGAGTGGAGAAACATGGACCCAACAGACCTTCTGCAAGTAGCTAAGGGGGTTAACTGACAAAATGCAAGCGACCAGTTATGTATGCTAGAGCACAAGGAAGACAGTGGAAGCAGAGAGGGGGGGCACCAGGTGACCGAGCGACCGTACAGTGCTGGAATTGTGGACAGAATGGACATTATGCCAGACAGTGCAAAAACTCCAAAAAGGAGAGTGAGCAGACTGATTTCCCTCCTCCCTTGCCTCTGACCTAGGAAACTGGCAACCCAGTGACAAATGTGTACCCTGTTTTCGTTCCCTCAGGACCTGGTCCCACCTTACTTACGACCATAACAATGCCAGGGGGGAAAGAGGCAGAATTTTTAATTGACACTGGGGCAGCCGGCACTGTGGTACATAAAGACCTGATAAAGCCAGATATGATTACTGACGAGACTGTGGAGTGTGTCGGGGTGGAGGGATTGGTGTCTGAAACTCCCTTGACAAAACAGATGAAGCTGAGATTACAAGATAGCCAGGAAATTCTCACAAAGCTTATTGTTAGTGAAAATACTCCTATGAATTTGCTGGGGGCTGATATGTTAAGTGCTATCCAGGCTACCATACAATACACCCCAGAAGGTATTACAGTCACAAGTCCCCTCTCTGACAAACACTTGTGCAAGATTGCAGCAATGGTGTACATGTCCAAATCTGCGAGAGTGTCCGATACCAGAACTAGTGAAGACATAGCAATGCAACAAGTTCCAGACATTGTATGGGCAAAGGGAAAAACTGATGTTGGTCGGCTTCCTATTCCCCCAGTCATGATAAAATTAAAAGAAGGCTCCACTACTCCTTGTTTAAAACAGTATCCCTTAAGCCCAGCCAAATCAATGGCCCTGACCAGAGATATAAGAGAATATGTGCAAGCAGGGGCTCTAGTACAAAGGTCCTCCCCCTGTAACACTCCCTTGTATCCAATCAAGAAAAAAGGGCCCAAAGGTTCCCCTGACACGTACAGAATGGTGCATGATTTGAGAGCTGTCAATGCTCTCACTGAGAGTGTAACACCAATTGTTCCAAACCCACATACCTTACTGTCACAAATCCCAGGGACCTCCAAATGTTTTACAGTAATTGATTTGGCAAATGCATTTTTCTCTGTGCCTCTACACCCTGACTGTCAGTATCTTTTTGCCTTCACACATGAGGGGAAACAGTACATGTGGACAGTCCTCCCGCAAGGAGGAATGAATTCACCTACCATTTATTCTACAGCTATGGCAGGAATTCTGGAACAGTGGCAACCACCTCATCCACAGGTTACGCTATTGCAGTACGTGGATGACCTTTTGCTCTGCTGTCCAGACCAGACGTCCTGCAAGGAAGCCACAATTTCTTTGCTGTGTTTTCTGGCAGAGAATGGTTGCAAAGTTTCACGTGAAAAATTACAGTACTGTAAGCAAAAGGTAACCTTTTTGGGTCACTGTATCTCTGAAGGTACAAGACACCTGACTGAGGAGAGAAAACAAGGAGTCCAAAATCTCTCCCTACCCAGGTCCCACCGGCAACTGCGCACCTTTTTGGGCTTAGTGTCATACTGCAGGCCTTGGATAAGGTCTGCCTCGCAAATGATGCAACCCCTCTATGATTGTCTGTCATCTGACCCCTTTGACCTCACTCAGGAAGCTATTGATTCCTTTCATTCCCTTAAACTACTCATTGTATCTGCCCCGGCCCTGGATATTCCAAATTACGATCAACCATTTTTCTTGTTTTGCACAGAACAGGGAGGGCATGCGACAGCCGTCCTCACACAGCAACATGGTGACAAACAAAGACCAATAGCTTACTACTCAGCGCGATTGGACCCAGCTGTCAGAGGGTCACCCACGTGTGTCCGTGCTGTAGCGGCTGCTGCAGTACTGCTAGGGAAAGCTTGCGAGATCACATTGACATTTCCCTTAACAATTTACTCCCCACATGACATTCATGCTATACTTGTGCAAGTCCAACCAAAACACCTGTCTATGGCCAGACAGCTCAGACTTGAATGTGCCCTTCTGATTCCTGAGTAGAGTTGAGCGCGGTTCGAGGTTCGAGGTTCTCCAGTTCTAGGCTCGAGTGATTTTGGGGCCTGTTCTAGATCGAACTAGAACTCGAGCTTTTTGCAAAAGCTCGATAGTTCTAGAAACGTTCGAGAACAGTTCTAGCAGCAAAAAAACCAGCTAATTCCTAGCTGGCTTTCCGCTATAATAGTGTAAGTCACTCTGTGACTCACACTATTATGACATTTCAGTGTATAGTGTGCGTGAACAGCGCCTTCAGATCACTCCTGTTTGTATAATGGCGATCGCCATTTATTTATTTTTTTCCTTGTCTTCCTTCCCTAAGCGCGCGCGTCTTGTGGGGCGGGCCAGCATGTCAGCCAATCCCAGACACACACACAGCTAAGTGGACTTTTAGCCAGAGAAGCAACGGCATGTGTGATAGGATGTCCATGTCACATGTCCCTGCATTATAAAAACGGACATTTTCCTCCAGGACGCCATTATCTCTTCTGCGTCCTTGGTGTCAGACATCACTGGCGCAGCTCCGTCCTGAGTCCTATCGCTGATACAGCTGTATGCGCTCCATACACAGCGCTGGACAGCATAGGGATAGCACTTTCCATCAGTCCTTTTAAGGGCTCGTACCGGCAGGGTCAGAGCCATAGGTGACAGGTCCTGAAAACAGCGACAGCGTCTGTGTAGCAAAGGTCAGGGATTTCCTCCCTGCATTTCCCTATTAGGACGGAATAGAAAGGCAGGCTTCCTTTCCTCTACCCAGAGCCCCACAATCCTGGCACTGTACCCTCCTGTCCTCTGCACACTCCAACTCATTATAACTAAGCCATTATACTAGCAAACACTCAGTGTACCTAGTGGCATCCTAAACGTGGCTATTGGACTTTTGTCTAGTCACACTAGTGCAAAGACATTTGCAGCACCTCTGCCTGCATTGCACACTCCAACTCATTATAACTAAGCCATTATACTAGCAAACACTCAGTGTACCTAGTAGCATCCTAAACGTGGCTATTGGACTTTGCTATAGTCCCACTAGTGCAAAGACATTTGCAGCACCTCTGCCTGCATTGCACACTCCAACTCATTATAACTAAGCCATTATACTAGCAAACACTCAGTGTACCTAGTGGCATCCTAAACGTGGCTATTGGACATTTGTCTAGTCACACTAGTGCAAAGACATTTGCAGCACCTCTGCCTGCATTGCACACTCCAACTCATTATAACTAAGCCATTATACTAGCAAACACTCAGTGTACCTAGTGGCATCCTAAACGTGGCTATTGGACTTTGCTATAGTCCCACTAGTGCAAAGACATTTGCAGCACCTCTGCCTGCATTGCACACTCCAACTCATTATAACTAAGCCATTATACTAGCAAACACTCAGTGTACCTAGTGGCATCCTAAACGTGGCTATTGCACTTTTGTCTAGTCCCACTAGTGCAAAGACATTTGCAGCACCTCTGCCTGCATTGCACACTCCAACTCATTATAACTAAGCCATTATACTAGCAAACACTCAGTGTACCTAGTGGCATCCTAAACGTGGCTATTGGACTTTGCTATAGTCCCACTAGTGCAAAGACATTTGCAGCACCTCTGCCTGCATTGCACACTCCAACTCATTATAACTAAGCCATTATACTAGCAAACACTCAGTGTACCTAGTGGCATCCTAAACGTGGCTATTGGACTTTGCTATAGTCCCACTAGTGCAAAGACATTTGCAGCACCTCTGCCTGCATTGCACACTCCAACTCATTATAACTAAGCCATTATACTATCAATTTTTGCTGCCAGTTTAAGGGCTGTAGTTGCATTGTCAGGGATATTTATTCTTTATTATTCTGCTGTTAATAAAGCTAGACCACCACTGCAATCTACACCACCTCTCAATTTTTACTACCACATTTTCAGTGCACAATCTTGTCGCAATCAACATGAGTGGCAAAATGACAGATGCTGGTGGAAAGGGGAAGAGGCGTGGTGGAAAAGGCAAAAAAGGTTTTGTCCGTGGGGAAGGTGGCAAAGCTCCATTATCATCTGCTGAAGATAGACCATCTACCAGCAAAAGTAAGATGTCTACTACTTACCGTGGACAATCCGATGTGCTCCCTTTTTTACGGACACGAACAACAGGAACAAAGATAGATGATGGCCAAAAAAGGAAAATGCTTGAATGGATCTCAAGTGGTCCAACAAGTGCCCTCTCAGCCACTTCAAGTACCGCATCCAAAAAACACCAGTCCTCTGAGTTGTCATCCCAATCAAACTTGATTTCTCCCAGCTCTGAAGTCTCCATCAGCCCTGCACAGTATGGTGGAACTGAGATGGCTGAGTCTGCAGAGCTGTTCAGTCACACTATAGCCTGGGAATCAGAGGTCTGCTCCCAAGCTACAGTGAGTACAGAACAGGAAATGGTCTGCAGTGATGCCCAGAACCTTTGTGACTCTGATTCAGGCCGTGAGGACCAAGTTTCTGAGCATAATGTTGACCCTTTGTCACAAACTGTAACACCTGTGGTTATAGACAATGAGGAACATACTGATGAAGATGAGACTCAGATACCCGATTGGGATGACAACTTAAATATTCAGTCAGGGCAAGAAGAGGCTCGGTCTGAGGGGGAGGGGAGTGCAAACACAACAATTGATGATGAAGTTCTAGATCCCACCTACTGTCAACCCACAGTCAGGCACTCGAGGAGGTCAACAGAGGTGGTGGAGGAGGATGCAACTGATGACGAAGTTACCTTGCGCCTTCCTGGACACAGTCGGAGTACTGGTAGCACGTCTACAACTGCATCCTCAGCCACCACTCTGCCTCTGAGCATTATTCGGGGTGGATCAACAGGTCGCATGGCCTCTAAGCCTTGCCTAGCCTGGTCCTTTTTTGACATAGAAAAAGATCGCCCAAATTATGTGATCTGTAAAATTTGTCATGGTTCTCTTAGTAGAGGTCAAAACCTCAGCAGTTTGACAACTTCTTCCATGAATCGTCACATGAATAAATATCATATGGCCCGGTGGGAAGCTCACCGTGCTGCAATGCGGCCTAGCGGAGCGAACCATCCACCGCCTGCCCCTTCCAGTGCATCCGCGCGCTCGTCATCTTCTAGGACTGTGGGGACAGCTGTCACACCTGTTTTTCCACCCACAACTTCCACCACTGTAACCGCAACAGGCAGTTTGCTTGGTAGGTCGTCAGTTGGTTTGGAAGGGGAAACAAGTGAGTGTGTACAGCTCTCTCAGACATCGATAGCACCAACGTTGGATGAAGGCAACATCATGTCTCCGCCTGCACTTTCCTCACAAACCTGCATTTTTCCAGGGACACCCTACTCAACACCGTCTACACACAGCAGCCAGATCTCTGTCCCTCAGATGTGGTCAAATAAAAGGCCATTTCCTGCGACCCATGACAAAGCTTAAGAGGTTGACTCTATCTCTCTGTAAGCTCTTGGCTACCGAAATGCTGCCTTTCCGCCTAATGGACACACAGGATTTTAGAGACCTTATGTCTGTCGCTGTGCCCCAGTACCAGATGCCTAGTCGCCACTACTTCTCTAAGAAAGGTGTGCCCGCGCTACACCAGCATGTCGCACACAACATCACCGCTTCCTTGAGAAACTTCTGTGTGTGAACGGGTGCATTTCACCACCGATACTTGGACCAGTAAGCATGGACAGGGACGTTACATGTCGCTGACTGGGCACTGGGTAACTATGGTGATAGATGGTGAAGGGTCTGCTGCACAAGTCTTGCCGTCCCCACGACTTGTGTGTCAATCCTCTGTCTGTCCAAGTTCCGCCACTGCTTCTGCCTCCTCCACCTCATCTGGGTCCTCCACCTCCGCCCCAAGCCTGCCTGGTCAGGCCACCAGCGTTCTCACTGCGCAGAATGAATCACGCACCCCTCATTACTATGCTGGCAGCAGAGCGCAACGGCATCAGGCGGTCTTTAGCTTGACATGTCTTGGGAATAAGAGTCACACAGCTGAGCAGTTGTGGTCAGCTCTGCGGTCCGAGTTTAATAAATGGTTGTCTCCGCTCAACCTGCAGCCTGGTAAGGCCGTGTGCGACAATGCTGCAAACCTGGGTGCGGCCCTTCGCCTGGGCAAGGTGACACACGTACCTTGTATGGCTCACGTGTTGAACCTTGTCGTCCAGCAATTTTTAACACACTATCCCGGCCTAGATGGCCTTCTGAACAGGGTATGAAAACTGTCTGCTCACTTCCGCCGTTCAAGCGCCGCAGCTGAGCGACTTGCATCGCTCCAGAAGTCTTTCGGCCTGCCGGTTCATCGCCTGAAATGCGATGTGGCGACACGCTGGAATTCAACTCTCCACATGTTACAGTGACTGTGGCAGCACCGCCGAGCCCTGGTGCAATACGTCATGACGTATAGCCTGGGCCAACGAGATGCAGAGGTGGGGCAGATCACCCTGATGGAGTGGTCTCAGATCAAGGACCTATGCACCCTTCTGCACAGTTTCGACATGGCGACGAATATGTTAAGCGCTGACAATGCCATTATCAGCATGACGATTCCAGTCATTTACATGCTGGAGCACACGTTAAACACTATTCGGAGTCAGGGGGTGGGACAACAGGAAGGGGAGGAACTACAGGAGGATTCATATGCGCAAGGGACAACAACATCACCAAGGTCCAGACGTTCATCATCACCAACGCAGCAGGCATGGGACCATGGGGGACAGGGATCAACAAGGGCGCATAGTAGCAGGCGAAATGTTGAGGAAGGTGCAGGAGAACATGAAGAAATGGAGGACGAACTGTCCATGGACATGGAAGACTCAGCGGATGAGGGAGACCTTGGTCAAATTTCAGTTGAAAGAGGTTGGGGGGAGATGTCAGAGGAAGAAAGAACGGGTAGCACCTCTATGCCACAAACACAGCGTGGACTTGGTCCGCATGGCTGCGCAAGACACATGAGTGCCTTTTTGTTGCACTACCTCCAACATGACACTCGTATTGTCAAAATTAGAAGTGATGATGACTACTGGATTGCCACACTATTAGATCCCCGGTACAAGTCCAAATTTTGTGACATAATTCCAGCCATAGAAAGGGACGCACGTATGCAGGAGTATCAGCAGAAGCTGTTACTCGATCTTAGCTCGGCTTTTCCACCAAACAACCGTGCAGGTGCAGGGAGTGAATCTCCCAGTTGTAACTTGACAAACATGGGACGGTCTCGTCATCTTCAACAGTCTACCCGTACCAGCAGCATCGTATCTGGTGCTGGTAACAGCAATTTTATTGAATCTTTTCATAATTTTTTTAGACCCTCTTTTGCAAGGCCACCAGAGACAACAAGTCTGACACATAGTCAACGGCTGGAGAGGATGATACAGGAGTATCTCCAAATGAACATCGATGCCATGACTTTGCAAATGGAGCCTTGCTCCTTTTGGGCTTCAAATCTAGAAAAATGGCCAGAGCTCTCCAGTTACGCCTTGGAGATTTTGTCGTGTCCAGCTGCCAGCGTTGTCTCTGAACGTGTCTTCAATGCTGCTGGGTGTGTGCTGACAGATAAGCGCACGTGTCTGTCCAGTGACAATGTGGACAGACTGACGTTCATCAAAATGAACAAGTCATGGATCCAGAAGGAATTTACTACCCCTGTGTCATCCTGGGGAGAGTAAATGCTTGTGGATTTTGAATGTGCTTGATGCAAATCAAAACATCCTGTTTGCAACTAGGGCACAACTGCTGCCACTGAAGGGGTGGGTGTGTGTGGGGCCCAATTTTTGGAAAAAAGGGAGACTCCGCTTGGAGTAACCCTTGCTTGCTGTGTTTTTAAAAGAAGCCAAGATGAACAGAGCTGGGATCAGGAAAGACTTTGCTACCTACCCCGGTGTCATCCTGGGGAGAGTAAATGATTGTGGATTTGGAATGTGCTTGATGCAAATCTAGCTGTGAATTGTACAACTGGGGCACAACTGCTGCCACTGAAGGGGTGGGTGTGTGTGGGGCCCAATTTTTGGAAAAAAGGGAGACTCCGCTTGGAGTAACCCTTGCTTGCTGTGTTTTTAAAAGAAGCCAAGATGAACAGAGCTGGGATCAGGAAAGACTTTGCTACCTACCCCGGTGTCATCCTGGGGACGGATAAGAATGGCGTATTTTTGAATGTGCTTGATGCAAATCTAGCTGTGAATTGTACAACTGGGGCACAACTGCTGCCACTGAAGGGGTGGGTGTGTGTGGGGCCCAATTTTTGGAAAAAAGGGAGACTCCGCTTGGAGTAACCCTTGCTTGCTGTGTTTTTAAAAGAAACCAAGATGAACAGAGCTGGGATCAGGAAAGACTTTGCTACCTACCCCGGTGTCATCCTGGGGAGAGGAAATGATTGTGGATTTGGAATGTGCTTGATGCAAATCTAGCTGTGAATTGTACAACTGGGGCACAACTGCTGCTGTGAAGCCCCACAGGTGTAGTGTCGGTGCATACCTTCAGGGACTCCACGTAGCTGGTGCTGGTCACAGGTAGGGAATCTTCAGTTTTGATCGTGACGCCACTCTCAGTATTGCGGCCAGTAGGGACCGCCACTGCAGGTTGAGGGTCGCCTGGGGCTGATGGTGTGTGCAGTTAGTTGGAATAGCCTCCTGAGAGTGAGGCAAGCCCCAGGGCCCGGTGTAGGTTTGTAGTACCGCAAGTCGCAGAATGACTCACACAGGCAGAACTGTCTTTCAAGGCCTTTACTCACATTTGATGGCAGGGTGAGTAGCCCGGGCGTAGCTGGGATGAACCAGATGGGAACCAGGTATCCTTCAGGCTGACTTTATGAGGGTGACTACTGACTCGCCTTCCTTAGCCCTTGGTGGTTTGGGGTGACCCCGACTTTGAGTCCCTATGGGGGTCACCCAGGGAAGATGCTGCAGCCTCTCTCCCCCTTTTGTTTGCCGTTTGCTTGTTCCCCGGACCAGGCCACTCCAGCTGCTTGCCTCCTGTGACCTATGGGCCCTCACTGCGGTTACGTGGCTGCGGCTTTTGTGGTGTTGTGGTGTGGGCTTTGAGAGCCCCACACCGGCAGGTTTAGCAGAAGAAAGCTGGATCTATCTTCGCTTCGGGATCTGCCGCCCGGTTGGGCCTGGTGCTCTCTAGCAGTCTCCTTACTTCCCACTCCGTGCTTTCTCTCTAGCTGAAGCTGGCTTTCAAGTAGCACTCCTAGTTGACCGTTCTCCCCCGTCAGTAGCCACTGCGCGGGCGCTGTTAGACAGCAACAGCCCCACAGGTCTGCTCCTCACTGAGCCCTCTGGAGTTCTCTGCTCTAACTGACTCACTGCTCCTCCTCTCCTGTTCTTGCCTACGCCACCTAGCAACCAGACTCTCCACCACACCCCTTGAGAGGAGATGGAGGCTTTTGACCCCCTGCCACTATTCCAGTGGAGGTATAGGCTTTGCCCCCTCCTGGGACCCCCAGGGGTCCTCTCATGGGTACATGTGTGAGACCTGATCACTATGCGCCTGTGTTCCACACCCCGGTCAGCCTTCTGGATTACCTGTATTGTACTGTCCCCAGCATGGGTGCAGTACTCAGTGGTGCCTGACCAGGTCAGGGGCGCCACATTCCCCCTTAGTTATCACCAGCACGTCCTCGGGCTGCAAGACAACATTTTAAAATGCATAAAACATTAAAACATGTAAAACATTTTTAAAAGCACCAGGTACCATACATCACCACCCTCCACCCACAAGTCCGTTAACCCACCCAAAACCCTTTCACGTTGGCCGCGGCTTCAGCCACTTCTGGCAGGATGTAGAGGCGGCTTTCATGGGCTGGTGGTTTCAGGGTATACCTGGCCTGATGGATCCGCGCCTTCAGCCTCTTCTGGCAGGATGCAGAGGCGGCCTCCACAGTTGGTGCTGACCAGGTACCCTCTTTGTGGTGGTGAGCCAATGCCCCATAAACAGGCGTGCTCTCTGGTTGCAGGTGAGCCAAGGCCCTATATACGGACGGGCTCCTCCTGGTTGCAGACGAGCCAAGCCCCTAAACAGGCTGACTCTGGTGGTGGTGGTGCCCTCTGGTGTAACTATTTACACTGCGAGAGTTTGTGGCTATAGCCAGTTCATAGCCTTAAGGTTTATGGTTTTCTCACAATAGTTTTTGTGGGCACATTACTTGAACTTGAGAACGTTGCAAAACAAAACTTTTAAACTGGTCGAAACAGTAACTTCTTACTTTCCTTTACTTTACTTTACTCTACTCCTCTTTACCAGGGCTTGAGCCTGTATGGCGGTGGCACCTGCTGCTTTCCTGCTCTCTGTCGTCGTCTGTGGTCGTTTCATCTGTAGGTTCCTTGTCTTTTCTTTCTTGATCTTCATCTGTGTCTTTTCTTTCTTGTAGCATGGGGTGGCTGTAAGGTTTGCTGGTACATAGTGCTACGTCAAGCGCGTACAGTCCTCTTTCGCCTTCATGCATAGTGAATTGGACTGAATCTCCCATCTTTAGATTTCTGCCAGGGTGTCCTCTGGGCAGATTAGCTCTGACGTCTCTCCGATTGACAAATATCCCTTCTTTGATACCAGGTGCTACGATGAATCCATATCCACTTCTCAGATTAAAATCCTCCACTACTCCTCTGAAAAGGGGTCCTCTGGCCTGGGCTTTGGACCTTCTCAGGGCTCGTTTTTCTTGCAGGTCTCTGGCGGTGACTTCTCTCTGCTCTGGAGATGACGGTGCAGAGGATAGTTGCATTCTGTTGCGGTGTGTCTTACGGGCTGGATTCTGTAGGGTGCAGCTCACAAACTCCCAGGTAAGGCTTTTGGGCAGATCTTCTTCTGCAGATGGTGTCAGGTCTTCCTCATCCCAGCGAGAATAAGGCAGCATCTCTGGCTCTGGGTATGGCTCTGGAGTCAGCCCCTCAACCTCCTGGCCTCCTCCCCCCCTTAGTTCTTCCTGGCACTCCTTGGGTAGCAGTGCTGGGGATGGACTTCTTTCTGCCGGCCCAGGTGGGGAACTCTTTGCCGTGGTTGCTGCGGGAGCTGTCGGGATACTCTTTGGGGTGTGCGGAGGGAGCATGTACCGCTCCACCATCTCCCGTGGGAACTTAGCTTCCAGGTCGGCTTTTAGCTGCCAGTATGCGGAGTCCTCACCTACCAGGGATTGCCTAGCAGGGACTTCCTGAACCTGGGGAGCCTTGTCTGCTCTGGCCTTGCGGGCCGGGGTAAATGGTACGTCAGCCTTGTCTTGGCGGGCCGCCCCTGGCATGACGGCGGCCTGGTCTTGGCGGGCCGCGCCTGGCATGGCGGCGGCCTGGTCTTGGCGGGCCGCGCCCTGTATGGCGGCGGCCTGGTCTTGGCGGGCCGCGCCCTGTATGGCGGCGGCCTGGATCGGCGTCGCAGCTGCGATGGGATCCGTGCAGGCTGGGCTGGGCGTCGCTGCAGGGACCGGGTCTTGGTGGGCCGAGCAGGGCATCGCTGCGGCGGCCGGGGCTTGGCGGGCCGAGCAGGGCATCGCTGCGGCGGCCGGGGCTTGGCGGGCCGAGCAGGGCATCGCTGCGGCGGCCGGGGCTTGGCGGGCCGAGCAGGGCATCGCTGCGGCGGCCTGGGCTTGGCGGGCCGCACCTGGCGTGGCTGCGGCCTGGTTCAGCGTCGCCGCACCGGGCGCCTCTTCAGGGACCGCGGGCGTGGCAGTAGGGGTCGGGGCACTTGCGCTAGCCGGGGCATCACTCGACTCACCCATCGTTGGCAGCATCGGGGTCTGAGTTGTCACCGCCCGATCTGGCACTCGGTGCGCGGCTCTCTCCTCGTAGGCCCGAACCGCCGCGGTCATCCATAGGAACTCCTCGCGTCCCTCTCTGATCAGCCTTCCGACCCGGGCTTCCAGTTGATCGCAGAACTCGGCGAGCTCCCGACACCACCAGGCAGCGGAGCCTGGCTCTGGGTCTCTGCACTCAGACGCCATTTTCTCTAACAAGCTGCTGGCTTCTCTCCTGCTCCGCCGTCTCCGGACGCTTCCGCTCTCTTCGCTGGCAAGCTCAGAACTCTGCAGGGGATCTCTGGGTAGCCACACCTCTTCGTGGGCGGTAACTTCTCCCAGCGCGGGCTGCTGTTGTTTTTCAGCGCGCTTTTCATGGTGGCAATATGGCGGCGCTTCCAATTTTCCAAGCGGACCGCCCAGGCACATGGTCACCTGTCTGAACAGGTCTAGTCCTTATCCTGTTCGTGACGCCAGATGTGAAGCCCCACAGGTGTAGTGTCGGTGCATACCTTCAGGGACTCCACGTAGCTGGTGCTGGTCACAGGTAGGGAATCTTCAGTTTTGATCGTGACGCCACTCTCAGTATTGCGGCCAGTAGGGACCGCCACTGCAGGTTGAGGGTCGCCTGGGGCTGATGGTGTGTGCAGTTAGTTGGAATAGCCTCCTGAGAGTGAGGCAAGCCCCAGGGCCCGGTGTAGGTTTGTAGTACCGCAAGTCGCAGAATGACTCACACAGGCAGAACTGTCTTTCAAGGGCTTTACTCACATTTGATGGCAGGGTGAGTAGCCCGGGCGTAGCTGGGATGAACCAGATGGGAACCAGGTATCCTTCAGGCTGACTTTATGAGGGTGACTACTGACTCGCCTTCCTTAGCCCTTGGTGGTTTGGGGTGACCCCGACTTTGAGTCCCTATGGGGGTCACCCAGGGAAGATGCTGCAGCCTCTCTCCCCCTTTTGTTTGCCGTTTGCTTGTTCCCCGGACCAGGCCACTCCAGCTGCTTGCCTCCTGTGACCTATGGGCCCTCACTGCGGTTACGTGGCTGCGGCTTTTGTGGTGTTGTGGTGTGGGCTTTGAGAGCCCCACACCGGCAGGTTTAGCAGAAGAAAGCTGGATCTATCTTCGCTTCGGGATCTGCCGCCCGGTTGGGCCTGGTGCTCTCTAGCAGTCTCCTTACTTCCCACTCCGTGCTTTCTCTCTAGCTGAAGCTGGCTTTCAGGTAGCACTCCTAGTTGACCGTTCTCCCCCGTCAGTAGCCACTGCGCGGGCGCTGTTAGACAGCAACAGCCCCACAGGTCTGCTCCTCACTGAGCCCTCTGGAGTTCTCTGCTCTAACTGACTCACTGCTCCTCCTCTCCTGTTCTTGCCTACGCCACCTAGCAACCAGACTCTCCACCACACCCCTTGAGAGGAGATGGAGGCTTTTGACCCCCTGCCACTATTCCAGTGGAGGTATAGGCTTTGCCCCCTCCTGGGACCCCCAGGGGTCCTCTCATGGGTACATGTGTGAGACCTGATCACTATGCGCCTGTGTTCCACACCCCGGTCAGCCTTCTGGATTACCTGTATTGTACTGTCCCCAGCATGGGTGCAGTACTCAGTGGTGCCTGACCAGGTCAGGGGCGCCACACTGCCACTGAAGGGGTGGGTGTGTGTGTGGGGCCCAATTTTTGGAAAAAAGGGAGACTCCGCCTGGAGTAACCCTTGCTTGCTGTGTTTTTAAAAGAAGCCAAGATGAACAGAGCTGGGATCAGGAAAGACTTTGCTACCTACCCCGGTGTCATCCTGGGGACGGATAAGAATGGCGTATTTTTGAATGTGCTTGATGCAAATCTAGCTGTGAATTGTACAACTGGGGCACAACTGCTGCCACTGAAGGGGTGGGTGTGTGTGGGGCCCAATTTTTGGAAAAAAGGGAGACTCCGCTTGGAGTAACCCTTGCTTGCTGTGTTTTTAAAAGAAGCCAAGATGAACAGAGCTGGGATCAGGAAAGACTTTGCTACCTACCCCGGTGTCATCCTGGGGACGGATAAGAATGGCGTATTTTTGAATGTGCTTGATGCAAATCTAGCTGTGAATTGTACAACTGGGGCACAACTGCTGCCACTGAAGGGGTGGGTGTGTGTGGGGCCCAATTTTTGGAAAAAAAGGGAGACTACGCTTGGAGTCACCTTGCGGTGTTTTACATGATTTTAGAAGGGCGTGCCATGCCTATATCTTTGTGTCCTCCTCTTTTTCCTTGTCCAGCTGTTTTGTTTTCGCATGAGTATATGTCCTTGTCACTTTCCCATGTGTTTGTGTTGTGTTGTGAGTTGTTTGTCACCTTTTGGACACCTTTGAGGGTGTTTTCTAGGTGTTTTTATGTGTTTGTGATTGCCTGCCATTGTTTCCTATGCAGTTTGAGTTCGGTTCGTCGAACGTTCGACGAGCCGAACTCGAACGGGACCTCCTTTCGGCGAACCGACCTCGAGCCGAACCGGGACCGGTTCGCTCATCTCTATTCCTGAGTATGTCACCCTCAAAAGGTGTAATGTTCTGAATCCAGCCACCCTTTTGCCAGTAGATTCAGAAAAGGGGGAATTGGTGACAATGGTAGCAAGTAAGGATGAATACTTTGACATGACGCACGAGCATGACTGCATAGAGCTGATGAGTCAGGAGACAGCAGGTTTTCCACATGTCTGTGATACACCTATTACTAATGCAGATTTTGAGTTTTTTGTAGATGGCTCCAGATACCACCTGGATGGGAGATTCTACACTGGATATGCAGTAGTATCCTCACATGAGGTAATCCGAGCTGAACCACTCCCGCCGCACATGTCCGCGCAGGAGGCGGAGCTAACAGCGCTCATTGAGGCGTGTAGAGCGGGATCAGGTAGGAAAATTAATGTTTATTCAGACTCAAATTATGGATTTGGGATATGTCATGATTTTGGCCCTATCTGGAGAAGTAAAGCTTTTCTTACGTCAGCTGGTAAGCCTATTAAAAATGCAGAATTGGTAAAACGGTTAATGGAGGCACTTATGTTACCAGTCCAGGTTGGCATCATTAAGGTAAAAGCACACACAAAAGGTGACTCACTGGAGGTAGCGGGCAATAGAAGGGCGGATGCAGCTGCGAAAGCAGCAGCAAAGAGGCCTAGGGATCAGAGGATAGTGGCAGGGAGCCAGCAAGTCCCAGCCACAGTAAGTCTGGATGTCCTGAAATCCCTCCAGCATCAGGCTGCCCAAACAGAGAAGGAACACTGGGGGAAAGTGGGAGCTGGGCTGAACTCAAATGGAGTATGGGAAAGTAAGGATAGGTTGTGTTTACCAAGGTCCCTGTTCCCTATGATGGCACAAGCAACACATGGCCCCACTCACTCCTCAAAAAGTCACATGTGTAACCAGGTGAATGCCTTCTGGATCGCTCCTGGCTTCAGTTACGTAGCCTCCAAACACGTACAATCCTGCATTATCTGCGCACAACACAACCCAGGTAAAACAGTAAAAGTCCCTAAGAAAGCAACACCCAGAGCGCTCTACCCGTTTCAACGACTGCAAATAGACTACATACAACTACCCAAGGTAGGAGTGTATGAATACATCCTGGTATGTGTAGATCTCTTCTCAGGATGGGTTGAGGCCTATCCAGTAAAATGTGCAAATGCTAAAACAACTGCAGATAAACTGATGAAGGAACTAGTCTGTAGGTATGGCATCCCAGAAGCCATAGAAAGTGACAGGGGTACACACTTCACTGGAGAAATAATGAGGGACATTATGCAGGCCCTGGGAATAGAGCAGGCATTCCATACCCCTTATCATCCACAGAGCAGTGGAAAAGTAGAGAGATTAAACGGGACACTTAAACTAAAAATTCAAAAGGCCATGGCAGAGACAGGAAAGAATTGGGTAGAGTGCTTATCCCTGGCACTCTTTTCAGTCAGACACACTCCATATAGAAAGACAGGCTTGTCTCCTTTTGAAGTCCTTTTTGGTAGTGCCCCAAAAACAGGTCTCTACTTTCCACAAGTGTTACAGATGCAACACGGCACTATGACAGCCGACGTCCAGGCCTTACAGGAAAGACTTAATGTGGTGCATAAACATGTCTTTTCATCCATTCCAGATCCCAATGCAAGTGCAGATGTGCATCAGCTGAATCCAGGTGATTGGGTGGTCGTGCGCAGACACGTGAGAAGGAGCCTAGATCCACGCTTTGATGGCCCATTCCAAGTCCAGCTGACCACATCCACCTCAGTGAAACTTGAGGGAAAACCCACCTGGATCCACGCTAGTCACTGTAAAAAGGTCACTCCACCGGCAGAATGACAGTTTTGCTAATTATCCTGCTAGGTGTAGCAGGGTTGCTGCACCAAACAAAGACACTGAGCGAACTTTTAAATACGGACTGGGATAATAAACTCATTCGCCACCATATTTCTCTTACTGAGGACATGGAAGGAGAAAAGCCAAAAGACTGTTGGATCTGCACACACAGTCCTATTTCTTCAAAGACTATGCCTTATTTAGCCTTACCTCTGGAACCACAGGAGGTATTGGTACCAGACTGTATACACAATGAAACCTGGACTCAATCTAGATTTTTGGGAGAAGATGTACCTCGTGATGTATCTGCTACATTGACTATAGTTGGATGGGTCACTAAACCCTGGTTCCAGCTAAATATCACACGGCCCGATGGATACTCGTGGTGGATGGAATACGATTCAGACAAGGGCATAATTGCCAAAATAAAGACTAAGATTCCTCATTCGGGCCCCATTCCCCATGATGGATTATGGTTCAGTCTTCAATACAATGGTGTTGGAAATTGAGGAAAAGACAATAACTGTTTCTATATACATACACATGACTTAACCAAGGACAATGAGACAGTATATCAGAAGGGTATTGAGGGCTGTACATCATCATTTATTAGACGGACTTTTAGGAGGGAGCGGGGTAGCTGTATCTCGGGTATGACCGGAAAACAAATGAACAATACGTGGTGTGCTCCTAAAGTCATGAAGGGGCTTCTGAATCTGCTTTATTGTGTACAAAGTCAAACTCACTTTTGTATTTTCCCAGAGGGAGTGTTTTTGGTTTGTGGGAATCGTGCTCACAAGTGGGTGAGCCCTGACATGAGAGGGGTTTGCACACTTGCCAGACTTACACCAGCCACTTTCATAGTTCCTCATAGTAAAGTAGATGTAGCAGCTGTCCCAATTCATACCTTGTATAAACGAGCAGCAGATAATAAACCCCGGCCAAATGGTAGGCCTCATGTAGTAGAAATGGGAAAAGCAAATAAGGTATTTAGTGCTATTTTAATACACCCTTTCTTAATGCAAATGTGGGACAAGCTAGTAGAGTCCACTGAGTACCTGGATGATCAAATTTTTCGGGTTCTTGAGATTCTAAATGCTACCAATGCTATACAAAAACAATTAATTGTAGTCACTAACCAGCATACTAGAGTGCTAGACTTTGTGACAGCAAAAGACGGCGGAATGTGTCAAATAATTGGTCCTGCCTGTTGCCATTACATTGACCCTGCAGGCAACCTCCAAGTTAGAGCAGATATACAGAAAACAAGTGAACTTAGGGATAAATGGTTAAAAGAGCACGATGCCAACAAGGACTCCTGGTGGGGAAATACATTTTCTTTTATGAATCCAGCCAATTGGTTTAAGGGCCTAGCAGGTTGGGTTTCTGGCATTATACAAACCTGTATGCAAATATTGTTGTTCTATCTACTGCTTTATATAGCTGTAAAAACATTGATATATGCATTACCTAAACTAATGAATAATGTATGTGCTAAGAGTCCCAGCATTGAACCCTCTGTAGTTTACTACAGACCCCAAATGGCCTCTGCTGACGGGGAGTAGGCGTCCACACTGAGGGTGGATGGGTGAAGTGGTAGGAAGACCCCTCATGGGTACTAGGCCCATGAGCCAGCAGCTCCTGTTTGGACGCCTACTGACCCTGTAGTGAAGGTTAGACCATTTCCAAAAGGGGGAAATTGATATAGAAGGGTTAATAGTTTCTCTATTTCTTCATTAAAGATATTTTATTGTTATTAGTAAGTATATCTGATGGTAGTTCATAGTCATGGAGCCTACGGAATAAGTGACAAGCTCAAGGATTATTATTGTCTCTAAATGTTCTTCTTATCTTCTTCTTATCTCATATGCATGACTCTACATTTTTGTTTTGCTAAAACTTAAAGGTCATATGAGCAACTTGTAAAGTCCAGCTAGAAGCTTTTTTTGCAATATCACATTGATCTGTAAATGGTATAAATAAACTGTACTTTGGTTAAATAAACAGAAAATTGATCATGCCCACATGAATGCAGGTCTTTTTCTCCGAGCGCTCGATCTTGATTAGGTCTGAAGAGGCCTAATTCAGAGGACCTCACTGGTGATCCCATAAGCTGACTTGTGACAAAACAGAACAGCTACAACAACATCTTTATTTAAAGCAAGATAACTAGTTATGAGCGAGTACTAAAAAGCTCGGGTGCTCGAAGCTCGGGCCGAGCCTCCCAAGATACTCGTGTACTCGGCCCGAGCACCGAGCCCAATGTTATCCTATGGGAGACCCGAGTATTTTTGTGAAATGACCCCCCGGCAGCATGTAGAAACCCTAAAAATGTCACAAAAGTCTCAGAAGAGTGCTCAAATGACATGGCATCAGCATGGGGAAGACCCCTTGAAGCATTTATCACTCAAAAGTCACAGCTGTGAACAATTTTGTCCAAGTTTTACGCCATTTTTACGGACTCACCAGAAAACCTTCCAAAATGACACCAAAATGAATTTTCATGGCGGAAATGTTAAGGGCACATACCCAATAGTGAGATAGAGCTGGTGTATGTTACTTTTTGAGATTAATACATGAAAGATTTTACGTGAAAACCTTGTGTGGCACTCCGATGTCCAAAACGCACGTTTTGTGCTTTTTACTAACGATGTCGGTCATTTTTTTTTTCATTCTATCTCCCGTCGGTCTGTCTCTCTCTGTCTTGTCTGTCCCCCTCTCACAGTCTGTCGGTCAGTTCCCCCCCCCCTCTCTTACTTACCGTTCCCCGATCACTGCCGCGGCGCTGCACGGCTGTTCAAACTCCGGTGGCTTTTCCTCTTTTGAAAAAGCCGGCCGCTCATTAATCAATCTCGTATTCTCTGCTTTCCTGCTTTTCGGCGCCTATGATTGGTTGCAGTGAGACACGCTCCCACACTGAGTGACAGCTGTCTCACTGCACCCAATCACAGCAGCCGGTGTGTGTATACTGTGCAGTGAAATAAATAATTAAATAATTAAAAAAAACAGCGTGCGGTCCCCCCAATTTTAATACCAGCCAGATAAAGCCATACGGCTGAAGGCTGGTATTCCCAGGATGGGGAGCTCCACGTTATGGGGAGCCCCCTACCCTAACAATATCAGTCAGCAGCCGCCCAGAATTGCCGCATACATTATATGCGACAGTTCTGGGACTGTACCCGGCTCTTCCCGATTTACCCTAGTGCGTTGGCAAATCGGGGTAATAAGGAGTTAATGGCAGCCCATAGCTGCCACTAAATCCTAGATTAATCATGTCAGGTGTCTCCCCGAGATTCCTTCCATGATTAATCTGTAAATTACAGTTAAAAAACACACACACCCGAAAAATCCTTTATTAGAAATAAAAAACACTAACAAAGTCCCTCATTACCAATTTATTAACCCCGACAAACCCTCCATGTCCAGCGTACTCCACAGTCCTCCAGCGTCGCGTCCAGCTCTGCTGCATGGAAGTGACAGGAGCTGCAGAATACACCGCCGCTCCGGTCACCTCCACGCAGCTAATGAGATGAGTATAGCGATCAGCTGAGCTGTCACTGAGGTTACCTGGATCCAGCGGTGGATGCAGCGGTGGCCGCGGGTAACATCAGTGACAGCTCAGCTGATCGCGCTACTCACCGCCGCTCCAGTCAGCTCCATGCACCAACTGAGGTGAGTATAGCGATCAGCTGCTGTCACTGAGGTTAATCGCGGCCACCGCTGGATCCAGCGGTGGCCGGGAGTTACCTGACTGACAGCAGCTGATCGCGCTATTCCCTTCATTAGCTGCGTGGAGGTGACCGGAGCGGCGGTGTCTTCTGCAGCTCCTGTCACTTCCATGCAGCAGAGCTGGACGCGACGCCGGAGTCCGTGGAGTACGCCGGACATGGAGGGTTTGTCGGGGTTAATAAATTGGTAATGAGGGACTTTGTTAGTGTTTTTTATTTCTAATAAAGGATTTTTCGGGTGTGTGTGTTTTTTAACTGTAATTTACAGATTAATCATGGAAGGAATCTCGGGGAGACGCCTGACATGATTAATCTAGGATTTAGTGGCAGCTATGGGCTGCCATTAACTCCTTATTACCCCGATTTGCCAACGCACTAGGGTAAATCGGGAAGAGCCGGGTACAGCCCCAGAACTGTCGCATATAATGTATGCGGCAATTCTGGGCAGCTGCTGACTGATATTGTTAGGGTGGGGGGCTCCCCATAACGTGGAGCTCCCCATCCTGAGAATACCAGCCTTCAGCTGTATGGCTTTATCTGGCTGGTATTAAAATTGGGGGGACCGCACGCCGTTTTTTTAATTATTTATTTATTTATTTTACTGCACAGTATAGACCCGCCCACCGGCTGCTGTGATTGGGTGCAGTGTGACACCTGTCACTCAGCGTGGGGGCGTGTCTCACTGCAACCAATCATAGGCGCCTGTGGGCGTGGAAAGCAGGGAATATGAGATGGCTGTGTACAGAGCACAGCGCGCCCGCCGGTATAAAGGCTCGGTCACGCTGTGCGGGCCGGCCAATCACTGCAATTCCACAACTAACAGGGCTGTGGCATTGCAGTGGTCTGCCAGCCAATCCCTGCATGAGGGCTGGCTCTCAAAAGAGCGCCAACATGCAGGGATGAAGACCACGAGTAAAGCACGAGTATTGCAAAATTACTCGGTACCCGCCGAGTAGCCCGAGTACAGTGATACTCGTGCGAGTACCGAGTAGTAACAAGCATACTCGCTCATCACTAAAGATAACATTATAACTGCATGTTATCTTCCAAGTAATCATTGTTTGGATTATAGAAGTCCGCAACACCTTCCCTTTAAGGGGTGCTTCACACATAGCGAGATCGCTACTGAAATCGCTGCTACGGCACGGTTTTGGTGACGCAACAGTGACCTCATTAGCGATCTCGCTGTGTGTGACACTGAGCAGCGATCTGGCCCCTGCTGCGAGATCGCTGCTCGTTACACACAGCCCTGGTTCGTTTTCTTCAAAGGCGCTCTCCCGCTGTGACACACAGATCGCTGTGTGTGACAGCGAGAGAGCGACGAAATGAAGCGAGCAGGGAGCAGGAGCCGGCATCTGGCAGCTGTGGTAAGCTGTAACCAGGGTAAACATCAGGTAACCAAGGTGGTTACCCGATATTTACCTTAGTTACCAGCCTCCGCAGCTCTCACGCTGCCTGTGCTGCCGGCTCCGGCTCTCTGCACATGTAGCTGCAGTACACATCGGGTTAATTAACCCGATGTGTACTGTAGCTAGGAGAGCAAGGAGCCAGCGCTAAGCAGTGTGCACGGCTCCCTGCTCTCTGCACATGTAGCTGCAGTACACATCGGGTTAATTAACCCGATGTGTACTGTAGCTAGGAGAGCAAGGAGCCAGCGCTAAGCAGTGTGCGCGGCTCCCTGCTCTCGCGGTTATGATCGCTGCTTCGGCTGCTGTGTTTGACAGCTAAGCAGCGATCATAACAGCGACTTACAAGGTCGCTGTTACGTCACAGAAAATGGTGACGTAACAGCGAACTCGTTGTCGCTTAGTGTGAACCAGCCCTAAGCCAAATATATAGTTTAGCCATGACAAAGTGTGCCTAGATGATGAGTGTCAGGTGAACACTAGAGTATCAGATTGGGATGTGTGCCATAACCATGGCCGGCTTTAGGCATGTGCGACTTGTGCGGTCGCACAGGGCGCCGACGGCCATGCTTCAGGGGGGGCGCAGCAGAGAGGTAAGAAGTCGTAAATTTCCTGGCTCCTCCAGGCCCAGCACTGCGTTTTTACTGTAACCGCCCTCGGTTAATTACACAGTTTTATGTAGGCCCTGGCCAGCCGGGCCCACCATCTTCACCGAGCCCCAGTCACAGCTGCAGCAGAGGGGCCCGGCGGTAACGCTTCAGCAACAACTGCAGACTGCACATAACTAAGGTGCGTGTGAAGTCCTTCTAGGGCATCACATGCAAATTAGCCATGTGGTGGGGGAGACACAGTGAATGCAGCAGAGCAGAAAGGTGGCGCATCATCCCGCAGCCCAATGTGATGAGGTCATCACTCTGCACGTCATCACAGTGCTGCGCGCACGGCATCCAACAGGGAGAGGTAGGCGCTCTATGAGCTGAAGATTGCCGGGGGTGGGGGGGCCACTGACTCCAGCCGTGGGGGGGCGGGGGGCCGCTGACTCCAGCTGCGGTGGGCCGCTGACTCCAGCCACAGGGGGCAGGGGGGCGCTGACTCCAGCCGCGAGTGGTGGTGGGGGCGCTGACTCCAGCCCCGCCGCGTGGGGGGGCCGCTGACTCCAGCCCTGGGTCATGGGGGTGCCCGCTGACTGCAGACCCTGCCTTGCTTTAGCTGGCTGTGTGGAGGGCACACATCCAGCTGAAATGCATCGCTGCTCAGAGAGGACGCTGCAGGACGTGGGAGCCGAGAGGGTGAGCAAAATGTTTGTTTTTTTTCTTTTTGCAGTAGACAAATATACGAGGAGAGACCCAGGAAAGGCACATATACACAAGAAGGAGGAGATATATACCAGGAAGGGGACAAAAACCAGGATGGGGACATATATACCAGAATGTGCCCAGGAGGGGAATATATATACACACATCAGGAGGTGCCTAGGATGGGGATATATATGCTGGGAAAGGGACAAATAAACCAGGATGGGAACATATATACTAGGAGGAGGAGATAGAGATAGAGATATATAGATAGAGATAGAGATAGAGATAGAGATAGAGATATAGAGATAGAGATATAGAGATAGAGATATAGAGATAGAGATATAGAGATAGAGATATAGAGATAGAGATAGAGATATAGAGATAGAGATATAGAGATAGAGATATAGAGATAGAGATATAGAGATAGAGATATAGAGATATAGAGATAGAGATATAGAGATAGAGATATAGAGATAGAGATATAGAGATATAGAGATATAGAGATATAGAGATAGAGATATAGAGATAGAGATATAGAGATAGAGATATAGAGATAGAGATATAGAGATAGAGATATAGAGATAGAGATATAGAGATAGAGATATAGAGATAGAGATATATATATAGAGATATATAGAGATATATAGAGATATATAGAGATATATAGAGATATATAGAGATATAGAGAGATAGAGAGATAGAGAGATAGAGAGATAGAGATAGAGATAGAGATATAGAGATAGAGATATATATACACACACACACACACACACACACACACACCAAGAAGGGGTCAGAAACCAGGATGGGGACATATATAGCAGAATATATCCCACTCCTGGGCACACATACCAGGAGGTGCCCAGGATTGGACATATATACCAGGTTAGGGACAAATAAACTGGGATGGGGACATGCATACCAGGAGGGTCCCTGGATGGGGACATATATATCTGGAAGAGGACATTTATGCTAGGTAGGGAACAATAAACTAGGATGGGGACATGCATACCAGGAAGGGCCCAGGATGAAGACATATATACCAGGATTTGGACATATATACCAGGAGGATATTATACAGAAAGACAATGTGTGTGGGGGATAGTATACAGAGGGGTAGTGTGTGTGGGGTGATATACAGAGGAGCATTGTGTGTGTGAGGATATAATATATATATATATATATATATATATATATATATATATATATATATATATATATATATATATAAAAGAGGGGCAGCTTGTGTTTGGGATAGTGTACAAAGGGGCAGAGTACATGAGGGATATTACACAGAGGGTCATTGTGTGTGTATATTATACAGAGTTGCAGTGTGTGGGGGATATATAGAGGGGCAGTGTGTGTGTGTGTGTGTGTGTGTGTAGGATGCTACACAGAGGAGCAGTGTGTGGGATATTATACAAATGGGCAGTGTGTCTTGGTATTTACAGAGGAGCAGTGTACGTGTGGAGACCTTATACAGAGAAGCAGTATGTGGAAGGGGATATATTGAGGAGCAGTGTTTGTGGGGAGATATTATACAGAGGAGCAGTGTGTGGGAGGATATTATACAGAGGAGCAGTGGGTGGGAGGATATTATACAGAGGAGCAGTGTGTGGAGGGAGATATATTGAGGAGCACTGTTTGTGGGGAGATATTATACAGAAGAGCAGTGTGTGGGAGGATATTATACAGAGGAGCAGTGTGTGTGGGAGGATATTATATTGATAAACAGTGTGTGTGTGTGAGGGATACTAAACAGGGGAGCAGTGTGTGGGGGGATATTATACAGAGGAGCAGTGTGTTTGTGGGGATATTATACAGAAGACCAGTGTGGGAGGGTATTATGCAGAGGGGCATTGAGTGTGGGGGATATTATACAGAGAAGCAGTGTGTGGGGGATATTATACGGAGGAGCAGTGTGTGGGAGGATATTATACTGAGGTGCAGTGTGTGTGTAGGGGATAGTGTACTGAGGTGCAGTGTGTGTGTGTGGGGGGGGATATTATACAGATTAAGACAGGAGAAGAAGAGTTGCTGTATATAGGGATCAACCAATGTGTTTTTGTTCAATTCAAAAATTATTTTATTGGTACAAAAAATTTGTGCATACATAGAATCTACACAAGACAGTGATGGGGTTAAAAACATTTAAAATATGTATAATCAACGAACACCCCAATACATGGTTCCATGTCAGGAACCTGACACCAAAATTCCGACTACCACTATACTACATGTACCATGCAATAATAAATCCAGGTGGGATACAGAGCATAAATGTCATCAGTTACTGCAATCATATACCCAATAGTACATAAAAGTATAGCATACTATCTGACACCACCATTGTTAAATACAATGTAATAATTATAGACCACCAGCAGGACAAAAAAAACCCCAAAACCTTATGTAAAGGAAATCAGCGTACAACAGACACCAATTTAAGTAAGGTAAAACACCAGCTAACCAAAGGCGTCCGAAATGAAACACCAGGTTATATTACCACCTGCTGAGATCCAGATTTAAAGCAGTGCAAGGTCCCAGGATCGGTGTGGGTATGGGATGTTTCCCCATGCGTATCGCCACAGAGAATGTGGCTTCCTCAAGGGCCAAAAAATAAATGATACCATCACTGATCGTAGTGCAATTTATCCCCTGAGCTGAGCACTTACCAGCTGTGTCTAATCCTGCTGGAATGCCATGTGAGGCATTACATCAGAGTCCAGAAGTAACCAGGTCAGTAAAGCAAGCTGAATTAGCACCTGTCCCCACACATATAATAGAGCATACATGATGGTAGGAGATTGGCGGTGGAAATGTCAACTTACTCAAATGAAATCGTATATGCCAGAGAAGTAGTAAATCAAATCTCATATGTGCCCACCAAAATACAATGTTAACCAAGAGTAAATACATGTATTTTTCAAAGTGACTCCAGCCCTCAGTGGTCTGCCAGTAGTACGCGTGTCTGGTAACCCAGCAACGCAGGTAAACAGGCAACGATCCATACATGCATTATCACGGAGGACAAATCAGCGCATATGTCTGAATTATTTGGAAAATGCCTCATATCACAAAATCAGCAGGTAATCCCACCTAATAAGCATATAAGATTATTATTATTATTATTTATTATTATAGCGCCATTTATTCCATGGCGCTTTACAAGTGAAAGAGGGTATACGTACAACAATCATTAACAGTACAAGACAGACTGGTATAGGAGGAGAGAGGACCCTGCCCGCGAGGGCTCACAGTCTACAGGGAATGGGTGATGGTACAATAGGTGAGGACAGAGCTGGTTGCGCAGTGGTCTACTGGGCTGAGGGCTATTGTAGGTTGTAGGCTTGTTGGAAGAGGTGGGTCTTGAGGTTCCTCTTGAAGCTTTCCACGGTAGGGGAGAGTCTGATGTGCTGAGGTAGAGCGTTCCAGAGTATGGGGGATGCACGGGAGAAATCTTGTACACGATTGTGGGAAGAGGAAATAAGAGAGGAGCAGAGAAGGAGATCTTGTGAGGATCTAAGGTTGCGTGCAGGTAGGTACTGGGAGACTAGGTCACAGATGTAGGGAGGAGACAGGTTGTGCATGGCTTTGTATGTCATGGTTAATGTTTTGAACTGGAGTCGTTGGGCGATGGGAAGCCAGTGAAGGGATTGGCAGAGTGGCGAGGCTGGGGAGTAGCGAGGGGAGAGGTGGATTTAGCGGGCTGCAGAGTTTAGGATAGATTGGAGGGGTGCAAGAGTGTTGGAAGGGAGGCCAGAGAGCAGGAGGTTGCAGTAGTCGAGGCGGGAGATGATGAGGGCATGCACTAATGTTTTTGAAGATTCTTGGTTAAGAAAAGCACGGATCCGGGAGATATTTTTGAGTTGTAATCGGCATGAGTTGAAGAGGGCTTGGATGTGTGGCTTGAAGGATAGAGCAGAGTCGAGGGTTACTCCAAGGCAACGAGCTTGTGAGACTGGGGTGAGTGAGCAACCATCAAGTTTGATGGAAAGGCTTGTTGGAGGAGGTGAGTGAGGAGGAGGAAAGACAATAAACTCTGTTTTGTCCATGTTAAGTTTTAGGAATCGTGCAGAGAAGAAGGATGAAATAGCAGACAAACATTGTGGTATTTTGGTTAGTAGAGAGGTAATGTCAGGTCCAGAGAGGTAGATCTGTGTGTCATCGGCATAGAGATGATACTGGAAGCCGTGGGACTCTATGAGCTGTCCCAAGCCGAAGGTATAGATGGAGAACAGCAGGGGTCCAAGAACTGAGCCTTGAGGGACACCGACAGATAGGGGGCGAGCTGAGGAAGTGGTGTGAGAATGGGAGACGCTGAAAGTTCGGTCGGTTAGGTATGAGGAGATCCAAGATAGGGCCAAGTCTGTGATGCCCAGAGATGAGAGAATCTGTAGTAGGAGGGAATGGTCTACTGTGTCGAAGGCAGAGGACAGGTCCAGGAGGAGGAGGATAGAGTAGTGTCGCTTGGCTTTGGCGGTTAGTAGATCATTGGTGACTTTGGTTAGGGCAGTTTCGGTAGAATGATGTGGTCGGAAGCCAGATTGAAGCCGGTCAAAGAGGGAGCAGGAGGAGAGGTATGAGGACAATTCAAGATGGACATGCTGTTCCAGTAGTTTTGAGGCATAGGGGAGAAGGGATATGGGGCGATAGTTTGACACAGAGGATGGGTCAAGGGAGGGCTTTTTGAGGATGGGTGTAATAGAGGCATGTTTAAAGCATGAAGGGAATACACCACTTGCTAGTGATAGGTTGAAGAGATGGACTTAAACATATGTAGAGTGATTTTGCACATGGTAGGACAAGAATAATCATATTGTAACAATAAAATTAACCTGTAAAACAGATTAGGTTTGAAAAGCACAGGTTATCCAGGTACATCACATATACATCCCAATGTATTTGCTCAACACTAATACCCTGTGGAGCAAGTTCAATATTCACTGATGAAAGCAAATATAACTCTATAAGACCATTTTATTGACTGATGGCCGGCAATACAGATATCTAAAAGCCTGGTAGCATAAATGCACAGATCTATATCACAGCGCATACTGACACAATACATCGTACAAATCCTAGAGAACCAGCCCGCTTATACACTTATCAGATGAAAAATTCTTTATATTAAAGTATTTGAACCAAATACCCACTCATGAATATATGAGGAGAAAAAAAAATAAAAATATATATATATATCATACAGAGGGGCAGTGTGTGGGGATATTATACACAGGGATATGGTGTGGAGGTACACTGAGGGACAGTGTGTGGGGGAATATTATAAATAGGGGCAGTGTGGGAGAGAGATTATGGAAAGGGGTGGTGTAGAGAGTATATTATGGAGAAGGTACGTGTAGGGGGTGTATTATTAATTTTCTAAGGGAAATGCTTTATTTTCTGGAACAACTTCAAAGGTGCTAACACTTTTGGCCATAACTGTGTGTGTGTGTGTGTGTATATACACACACACACACACACACACACACACACACACACACATACGTTTTTCCAAGAGTGGTGGTGAGTGTGGAGGGCTTGAGGGGTGGAGTCGGAGCTGGGGTGGGGTGTAATATCCATGGATACGGCATAAATGCTTGAAATCTAAATCTCTAAAAAAACAAGATCAGACGTGGTGGATTTGAGGTGCAGATTCTCCAGCACAAATTTGTAATTTATTGAACATTTGAAAAGATCAATTTTCTTTGGATATCAAAAAAATGGCCTCCTGTCCTCATTTGTTTCCTGGGAAACTGGGTAAAAAATCAGTAGGGGGGGCACCAAAGGGCAGTTTTGCACAGGGCGCCATTCAGGCTAAGGCCACCCCCGTCTGGATGGGAGGATGATGCCCCTTTCTTCTTGAATGGGAAGTGGATTTGAGGAGACCCCTCATGCACAAGGAACGCTCAAAAATATTACTCTTTACCCACAAGTCGTCGCTGGATGTAGCATCACAAGAGCGGGGCTACAAAATAGTTTCTAGGTGGTATCGCTGCCTTTCCAGAATTTATTCCATGTTCCCATCTGTCTCTGAAGAATGCCGGAGATGCTCAAACGATAGAGGCTCGTACATCCACATGTGGTGGTCTTGTTCTCTCATACAATATTTTTGACTAGACGTGTTTGCCCTTCTGAATAAAGTGTCATCCATTAGGTTTGAGTTGACGCCGGACCTGGCATATCTATTCTTAAGCAATATCTCGATTGCCAACTTCAAGAGAAGTCTATTAAGGCATTTTTTGACGGGGGCAAGGAGATTAATCCCAAGGTACTGGAGGCAGACAAAAGTGCCCTCGCGGGCTGAACTGGTGGCCGAGATTAACCAGATCTATAGGATGGAGGAGCTGGTCGGCCAGGCGTCGGACTCGGGGGAGCGAGTGTTCAGGCTGTGGGCACCGTGGATTATGTATAGAGAGACACCAGACCTAGTATTATGGCTTCAAGCTTCAGTTGGGGGCGTGAGACCTCTGTGATTGTCCATTCCACAAAACAAAAGTGCTGGGGGCTGCACACGACCCAGATGAGACATCTTATTGGTCCTTCTTTTCTTTTCCCTCTCCCCCTACATTTCCTCTTTTCTCATCTTTCTTTCCTCTTTGTACATTTTATGTTATGTTTACATTGATAGACAGGATTGCCATCTCAGAGACTTTGTGCATCTACGTTGCCTCTGCTTTCTAAACGAGGCTGCATACATTTTTGTATGGGGGTCGGATTGTTGGTCACCCAGTGGGCATCATCTCCAAAGCAAAGCTACTACATGGGTGATGATGGTCTGACCTGAAGTGTGTAATCAAAGGAATTATTATGCAAGTAGAAAAGTGTTTTATTACTTATTACCTCCAAGATTTGAGTTATTCTACTCTATATCATATGTTGCCTATCCTATAACTTGTAAACATGTTCTTTATTCGAATAAAATCTGATTTACAAAAAAAAAATCTCAATTGTTGCTTTGGAACTACAGTAGGTAAGTAATCACAAAGGTAAGTACACTCATATTTTCGGAAATATTTTAGATATTTTCAAAAGACAACACTGAAGATATGACACTTTGATACACTGTACAGTAGTCAGTGTACAGCTTGTATAACAGGGTAAGTTTGGTGCGCTCTAAATAACGCGACACGCATTCATTAATGTCTAAACCGCTAGCAACAAAAGTGAGTACACCACACTGAAAGTAGCCAAATTGTGCCAAAAGTACCAGTATTTTGGCACAATTTGGTGGATGAATTGAAAACTCTGCTGTATGTGCATCTAAGCGCTTTTGAACTGTGCGGGTGTGGTGCTTTTAGTTTCTACAGTATTCTATGTGGAGGCTAAAACAATTAAAAAAATTGTAGTTACTTTTTAAAGTGCAGAATCAAAGCTTTTCTGTACTACAAAAACCACATCACACACACTGCTTCACTTCTGCACCAAAAAAACATCAAATAAGAGGGAAGATGAATTGTAAAATGTAAAAAAAAATGAGATAATCAGAAAAATGGTTCACAAAAAAAACACAGTATTTATGCAATGTGTGAATACAGCCTTACAGACAAAAAACTTTCATATAGTGAAGCTTACATATAAAAAAGAGAAAGTTCTGGCTGCTATGATCATGAATGAATGAACAAAAAAATAAATCCATTGGTCTCAACTATATGAGCATGAGGCACAGATGACGCGTTGTACCACCCTATCTAATCAAAAGCCATGTCAGGGACACCGGAAGGTAAAGGCTCAGTCACACTAAACAACTTACCAGCGATCCCAACAACGATACAACCTGATATGGATCGCTGGTAAGTTGGTAGGAGATCGCTGGTGAGATGTCACACTAAGCGACGCCTCAGCGATCCCACCAGCAACCTGAATTGGCAGGGATCGCTGGAGTGTCGCTACACTTGGAAACATGCTGCGCTTGGTAACTAAGGTAAATATCGGGTAACCAACCCGATATTTACCTTGGTTACCAGCGCACACCGCTTAGCGCTGGCTCCCTGCACACCTAGCCACAATACACATCGGGTTACTTACCCGATGTGTACTCTGCTACGTGTGCAGGCAGCAGGGAGCCGGCTTCTGTGGACGCTGGTAACCACGGTAAACATCGGGTAACCAAGAAGCTCTTCCCTTGGTTACCCGATATTTACCTTCGATACCAGCGTCCGCCGCTCTCACACTGCCAGTGCCGGCTCCCTGTTCCCTGCACTCCTAGCCACAGAACACATCGGGTTAATTACCCGATGTGTACTCCAGCTACGTGTGCAGGGAGCAGGGAGCCGGCACTGACAGCGTGAGAGCAGCGGACGCTGGTAACGAAGGTAAATATTGGGTAACCAAGGACAGGGCTTCTTGGTTACCCGATATTTACATTGGTTACCAGCGTCCGCAGAAGCCGGCTCCTGCTGCCTGCACAATTAGTTGTTGCTCTGTCGCTGTCACACACAGCGATCTGTGCTTCACAGCGGGAGAGCAACAACTAAAAAATGGTGCAGGACATTCAGCAACAACCAACGACCTCACAGCAGGGGCCAGGTTGTTGCTGGATGTCACACACAGCAACATCGCTACCAAGTTGTGCCTCAGCAGCGATGTTGCTAGCGATGTTGCTTGGTGTGACGGTACCTTAAGAGATTCAGGTACCACTGACCTGCATGCTGAACCGGAGTCACATGAATAGATCTCCTTATCTCTAGTCCAAACAGTTCCAGATACAGAGGGACAGTCCCGGATTTGGGTCTATGCCTTACAGCCTCAAACATCTAAATATCCCTTATTCCGCCTCTCTGATTATCCCCTTGCCAGGGTAGAAAGAAATAGTAAGTGGTTTTAAATTGTTGTGGCTCTAAAGCGGGCTTTACACGCTACGGTCACGGATTTTGTGACGCATATCCGGCCGCTGTAGCGATGCCGTTGCGTGTGACACATATGAGCGATTTTGCATCGTCGCAAAAACGTGCAAAATCGCTCATCGGTGACATGGGGGTCCATTCTCAAATATCGTTACTGCAGCAGTAACGAAGTTATTCCTCGTTCCTGTGGCAGCACATGTCGCGGGCGGGGAGGAGGGTGTCAGCACACCGCGCTCACCCCTTCTGCTCGGGTCCGGCAGTTGCTCCTGGTGGCTCGAGCCGTGGGCCGGATCCCGGGGTGTCTCGAGCGACACTCCTCGCCCGTGAGTGAAAGGGGGTTGTTTGTTGGGTGTGGGGATTGTTATAGTTCGTGACGCCACCCACGGTTGTGGTGATTGCACCACCGCAGCTCAGTGTGGGGGTCCCGGGGATGGTGATGCGGAGCAGCCAGGTGTTGTGTTGCCCCTCCGTGGGTAGGGGTTGGTGATCCCGGGGCCCGGTGATGAGATGTGAAGTGTAGGGCCTGGAGGGCGCAGGGGCGCGGGGGCAGCGCTGTGCCTTGCGGCACTATGGTACTCACTCAGCCTGACACACGGACACAGTTTGTACGGTAAACCAACGGCTGGTAGGACGGTCCCACAGACGGCTGCACCTGCACTCCCGATAGGTGACGGTGACGTTACTCTTCCTTGCACCTATGTTGTCCGATGGTAGCGGTGGATTCCCTCCGGTTACCCGCTCCCCGACTGCAATCTGGGCCGGAGGAGCTCTACACTTTGCCCGCAGGCGCTGGCCCTGGGGAAACTTGTGCCTTGGCGGTGGCGGTGTCTCCCCGGTAATGGTCGGGCTGTTGCCGTCAATCGGGACTTGGTTGCTGGGGGATCTGCGTCCCCGTCACTGACGGATTTGGCAAATTTGGCGACTCCTAGCCTTGCCAGGGTCCGAGAGGCCCCTGCCCTGGTGCTGACTGTCCTTCGGAACACTGCTCCAGACCACCGGGCACACAGCCAACGGGGTCCTTCCAGGAACTTCCAAACTGTCCCCCTCCAAACAGTCACCGCCGTCGCTGACCTTGCTGTTCTAGCCCTACACACAGCTGGGCTCTCAGGCTTTGCACACTCTCTGCGCTGTCACCACTTCTTGCTTTCCTCCTTTACTCCTTTTCTTTCCTCCACTTTCACTTCTTGGTTGTTTACTCTAGCCCCTGCCTGGGCTTCTCCTCACTCCTTTCACTTCCTCCTCCCTGACTCATCTCCTCTCTCAAGCTCTCCCCTGAGCTATCTGCCTGGTTACTTCCTGCCTCCAGTGTTGTGAGCTCCTCGGTGGGCGGAGCCAACCGCCTGGCCCACCCCCTGGTGTGCATCAACAGACTCCTGGAGCAGGGCAACAAGGATTTCTGGTTAGCAGGTGTGCCTACCTGGAGTGTGGGGTGTGGTGGTGTTGTTACTCGTGTCCCCTGGCTTGCCCAGGGCGACACATTCCCCCTTAGCAAAATGCAGACCGTCCGCGGGCTGCCGTCCTACACCGGTTTTATTTTTCTGTAAAGGGGATAACAAGGGTTAATCAAACATCAATAACATTTTTAATCAAAAACTCTTCCCAAACGGGAGGCACATTTTCTTAAACGTTGCAACGGTATACGGTCACGGTTTCCGCTCTCTCCCACCCAAGCAACCTGGCCCTGATGCTGCCCCTAAAGCCCAGGCAGCACCCCTTGCCCCACAGTCCAGCACAAGTCACCCGAGCGGGATCTGTCCTTCCCCTCCAGAGGGTGGCCACCGGTTCCTTTGGTGGCTGGGCCCTAGCCTGCTCTGCTCAGGGCCCTCCCTCCAACCTGCCTCTCCGGAGGCGGTATTGCGGAAACGGTAACGGTACCCAACATATTTACAAGCCACTAACGTTTGTGGTGCCCTGCAGAGTTCACGGGCTTGTCCATGGATAGTTCCCATGCAAATAAACTTAAACGGTCCCCACGGGGACAACGGTGCCGGCTCCAGCCGGTTGCTAATCACAGCTGACAATCAGGTGAAAACTCGGATAATCATTTTCATTTTCATCATTGCAGAATTTTCAAACAAACTTTCAAACATACAAAGTGCTGGTCCCAACGGGGACGGTGCTGCGGGCCTCCATCGCCCTACTGGGTGTTTTCGGCCTCCTCACCCGGCTCGGGGCGGAAGGACACGGCCACCAGCCCCTCCAGTGCATGGCAAGCACGGCGCGGAAGGGCCGCCCGATACCCGTTGCCTCCGGTTCGGGGAATATAAGTGGCCTCCATGCCAGGCAGGGCAACGACCTCCTCCTCTTCTTCCGACACAGGCTCAGTGTCAGGCCCGGAGTCGCTATCTTCTGCCCCTGCCGCAGTCACAGAGGGAGGCACACCCGATGGGCCAGGTGCGGTGCAGCACGCGAGTGCGTAGGACGGAGGTAACACAGGAGCCAGGGGCAGACCGGGTCCCTCAGCCGCAGCGACCGGTCCCTCGGGGACACAGGGGCGTGGGTCATTCTCCAGCTCCTCCATCACAGCCTCCACTCCATACACTCGGGCCACAGCAACTAGCGCTCCCACCTCCGCGGCCCACTGCTCCATCAGCCCGTCAATCTGACTCCGATAGTGGCGGCAGATCCCCGCCGCCCGGGCCCTCAGCCATGCCGCTGTTCCGGACACCGGCTCGGTAGTCTCTGCCGGACTAGGTGGAGCGGACATTTCCCATTAGGGTCAACGGACCGGGGGAGTCCCAATGTGTTTGTTGCGACGCCACACTTACATGCGTCCAGCCGCCATCGCGTCCCCCTTAGCTCTTTCCGGCCCCTCCTCTCTCGGGGCGGGGTTTTGGCCTTCGCGCTTCTACTGCTCAAGAAGACGCTCGAGCGGGAACTTTTCGCGCCAAAGATGGCGGCTTCTGAAATTTTTCTGCCGGATGCCTCCGGCGGTAACAAGGCGCACCTCTACCTGACGGCAGAGCGGTAAGATCCTGTTCGTGACGCCAAGTTGTCGCGGGCGGGGAGGAGGGTGTCAGCACACCGCGCTCACCCCTTCTGCTCGGGTCCGGCAGTTGCTCCTGGTGGCTCGAGCCGTGGGCCGGATCCCGGGGTGTCTCGAGCGACACTCCTCGCCCGTGAGTGAAAGGGGGTTGTTTGTTGGGTGTGGGGATTGTTATAGTTCGTGACGCCACCCACGGTTGTGGTGATTGCACCACCGCTGCTCAGTGTGGGGGTCCTGGGGATGGTGATGCGGAGCAGCCAGGTGTTGTGTTGCCCCTCCGTGGGTAGGGGTTGGTGATCTCGGGGCGCGGTGATGAGATGTGAAGTGTAGGGCCTGGAGGGCGCAGGGGCGCGGGGGCAGCGCTGTGCCTTGCGGCACTATGGTACTCACTCAGCCTGACACACGGACACAGTTTGTACGGTAAACCAACGGCTGGTAGGACGGTCCCACAGACGGCTGCACCTGCACTCCCGATAGGTGACGGTGACGTTACTCTTCCTTGCACCTATGTTGTCCGATGGTAGCGGTGGATTCCCTCCGGTTACCCGCTCCCCGACTGCAATCTGGGCCGGAGGAGCTCTACACTTTGCCCGCAGGCGCTGGCCCTGGGGAAACTTGTGCCTTGGCGGTGGCGGTGTCTCCCCGGTAATGGTCGGGCTGTTGCCGTCAATCGGGACTTGGTTGCTGGGGGATCTGCGTCCCCGTCACTGACGGATTTGGCAAATTTGGCGACTCCTAGCCTTGCCGGGGTCCGAGAGGCCCCTGCCCTGGTGCTGACTGTCCTTCGGAACACTGCTTCAGACCACCGGGCACACAGCCAACGGGGTCCTTCCAGGAACTTCCAAACTGTCCCCCTCCAAACAGTCACCGCCGTCGCTGACCTTGCTGTTCTAGCCCTACACACAGCTGGGCTCTCAGGCTTTGCACACTCTCTGCGCTGTCACCACTTCTTGCTTTCCTCCTTTACTCCTTTTCTTTCCTCCACTTTCACTTCTTGGTTGTTTACTCTAGCCCCTGCCTGGGCTTCTCCTCACTCCTTTCACTTCCTCCTCCCTGACTCATCTCCTCTCTCAAGCTCTCCCCTGAGCTATCTGCCTGGTTACTTCCTGCCTCCAGTGTTGTGAGCTCCTCGGTGGGCGGAGCCAACCGCCTGGCCCACCCCCTGGTGTGCATCAACAGACTCCTGGAGCAGGGCAACAAGGATTTCTGGTTAGCAGGTGTGCCTACCTGGAGTGTGGGGTGTGGTGGTGTTGTTACTCGTGTCCCCTGGCTTGCCCAGGGCGACACACACACATCGCTCCGTGTGACACCGCAGGAACGAAGAAGCTCTACTTACCTGCCTCCCGGCCACAATGCGGAAGGAAGGAGGTGGGCGGGATGTTCGTCCCGCTCATCTCCGCCCCTCCGCTTCTATTGGGCGGCGGTTCAGTGATGCTGCTGTGACGTTGCTGTGACGCTGAACGAACCACCCCCTTAGAAAGGAGGCGATTCGCCGGTCACAGCGACGTCGCAGGGAAGGTAAGTAGTGTGACGGATCCGGGCGATGTTGTGCGACACGGGCAGAGATTTGCCCGTGTTGCACAACCGATGGGGGTGGGTACGCACGATGGCGATATCGGTACCGATATCGCAGTGTGTAAAGCGGCCTTAAGTGTGCCTCATGATTTACCACTTTGCGTTCTGTAAACGTTGGGAGGTATGGGTACAACACTAGCAGCTATAAAGTGAAACAAAACTCCCTCACACCCCATCAGTGTTCCCCACAAAGTCATTTCAGGGTATTGGTGGTTTGTCATAGCAACAAGATGTCTAATCAGGGTCACCAGGTCTGACAAAATTATTCGGTCCTATTACTAGGATAAATTATACAAACAAGGTCCCCAGTTTTTAAAAAATCAAACACCAATTACTTAAAAAAAATATATTTAATAATATAGGAGGTTTAAAAATACATATAGGATGAAGAGACAGATAAAAAAACAAGGTGTAGAGACAGCGCTAAAATAGTAAAGTGCATAATTCAAACTTAAAGATGCATAACGAACCAAGTCCAAATCAACACATGCAGAGGCCCATGATAAATAGTTAAAAAATAGAACCCACACAAGGGTCACAATATACCTTTTGTTCTGGTAACTCTGGCAAGGAACATCCACATAATTTGAGGGTGTGATGTAATAAGGCACAAGCAAAACATAGTCTCGATACAATTTATATTCCCCACCACATTGGATACATAAGTGCAACTAAGGCTGGAGTCACACTTGCGTATGACTCACACGACTGCAATGTGAGAAAATCTGGCATTGCACTCTGCCCCATTTAAGACAATGCTGCAGCTCAGATCTGCATGGTTTTCCTCAGCCCTACTTGGACTCAGGAAAAAAGTTACAGCATATGCTGCGATTGTCTTCAAGAGCCATGTCACTCGCACCCATTCAAGTTATGGGTGCAAGAGTGCAAGAGAAATACCGGACTGCACGATACATGCACATGCTGACAATGGACGAGATAGGGAGATTACCCCTTTCCTCCGCAGCGCCCGCCCTTTCCTTCGCAGCTGCGACCCGATCGCAAGATCGCACGACAGTTGGCTCACGCTCGCAGCAGAGCCTGAGCCGAGGGTAATTAGTACATCACATCCGTTGGTCTCGTATCTGATGCCACACGCTAATGTGACTCCAGCCTAAGGGGCACTTTGCACACTACGACATCGCAGGTGCGATGTCGGTGGGGTCATGTCGAAAGTGACGCACTTCCGGCGTCACTCTCGACATCGTAGTGTGTAAATCCTAGATGATACGATTAACGAGCGCAAAATCGTCGTAATCGTATCATCGGTGTAGTGTCGGGGAATTCCATAATTACGCTGCTGCGACGGTACGATGTTGTTCCTCGCTCCTGCGGCAGCACACATCGCTGTGTGTGAAGCCATTGGAGCGAGGAACAACACCTTACCTGCTAACTGCAGCTCATACCGACTATGCTGAAGGAAGGAGGTGGGCAGGTTGTTTAAGTCCCGCTCTGCTCCGCCCCTCCGCTACTATTTGCCGCCTGCCGTGTGACGTCGAAGTGACACCGCACGACCCGCCCCCTTAATAATGAGGCGGTTCGCTGGCCAGAGCAACGTCGCAGGGCAGGTGAGTGCATGTGAAGCTGCCGTAGCGATAATGTTTGCTATCACAAGATATCGCAGCTGCGACAGGGGCGGGGAATATTGCGCTCGGCATCGCAAGCATCAGTTTGCGATGTCGTAGTGTGCAAAGTGCCCCTTAGGGTCAGAATGGGAGAAAGATGCAGCCCTGGTACACAAACTCCACCAGCCCACATACTATAACTCTCTTTCCCTCACCAAAGCACAATGCAAGGTTCAAAAAATGTTTTACTTGGTCATTCCCCTCAAAACACCCTTAAAGAGGTTGTCTCGAGTTTGGAAGCTATCCCCTATTTGTGGGACAAGGATAACTTCTTGGTTGCTTGCTGTTTGACAGCTGGGCCCCCACTGATCCTGAAAACCAGGGCTCTAAAATGCCTGAGTGAATGGAGCACTTTTCGTACTTTGTGGTAAACTCAAGCCAAATTATGATCACACTGAAGACAAGGCGTCTTCACCTTTTTCCGAGCCAACATTCTAGATTTGTGTAACATTAGTCGCACAGTGCTTGCATGGAGATCTGCTCTCATTATTACAAAGCATACGAGCCACCTCCACTGCCGGGTTTGTCGCGCCAGAACTGATAGACCTTGCAATGAGTCGAATTGTTGACTGCAATATTTTGCCTGGTCATTCAGCTCTTGGCTTTGGAATGGATGGATGGACTTTATTTTGCATTCTTCCAACTGTCTTAGCACTCTCATGATACAGTTTGTAATTTTCTTGGCTGAGAGACCACTATCGATGAGCTGGATGATGCTATTACTCTTTTCCTGGGAACTCTTCTAACATTATATGCAACTACTGTCGACTGATAAGCTTATGTGATAATTGTTAAATCTGGCTATTTTGACGTGGATTCTGATTTGTGGGGCAGATTTAATTAGAGGTAATTGCCAAAACCCTACCCCATAATTTTCCATGTAATATATATATATATGTATATATATATATATATAATTGCCTTATTCTGTCTGTCTGTCTTGCTCCAAAATTGGGTCCTTACGGTGACACAAAGCGGATTGGCTGCTGGGCTCGCCATGGCCCCGCCCCCCGCACGGATTGGCCGCTCGCCCAGGCTCCGCCCCCACACGGATTGGCCGGCCGCTCGCCCAGGCTCTGCCCCCACACGGATTGGCCTCTCGCCCCGGCACCCTGCACGTATTGGCAACTCGGCCTCGCTCTGGCCCCGCCCCCCGCATGCATTCCCCGAAGCGACACGGAGCCACGACTCCCAGGTGAGTACTGTACCCCCGGGAGCCCACATCATCGTACGTCGCCAACCCAGCCGACACATACCCTCGCATTGCTGGGGTTGACGGCGTACGCTGGTGTGGGCTCCCGTGCGAGCGGGGGACGGGATACGCTGGTAACCATGGTAGCATAGTTACCAGCGCATCAAGGTCCTGCAGCGGCGGAACATACACACACGCACACACATAACAACAGACACACACACATCAGATCACACTCACTCTCACACACACACCTCACACACACATCACATCGCATCCACACACTCACAGCTAGAGATGAGCGAACCGGTCCCGGTTCGGCTCGAGGTCGGTTTGCCGAACGGAGGTCCCGTTCGAGTTCGGTTCGTCGAACGTTCGACGAACCGAACTCGAACCGCATAGGAAACAATGGCAGGCATTCACAAACACATAAAAACACCTAGAAAACACCCTCAAAGGTGTCCAAAAGGTGACAAACAACTCACAACACAACACAAACACATGGGAAAGTGACAAGGACATATACTCATGAGAAAACAAAAGAGCAGGACAAGGAAAAAGAGGAGGACACACAGATATATGAGTATATGCAAGGAAACGTCGAGGCCATTACTGTGCAACTTGAGCCCTGCTCATTTTAGGCTTCCAATCTGGATAAATTGCCTGAGCTTGCCACGTACGCCTTGGGGATCTTGTCGTGTCCTGCAGCCTGCGTTCTCTCGGAACCTGTCTTCAGTGCTGCTGGGGGTCTGCTGGCAGATAAGCACACGTGTCTGTCCACTGACAATGTGGACATGGCTCTCAGAGGACTTTTCTTCCCCTGGGTCATCCAGGGGAGGCGAAAGGCACGTGTATTTTTGAGAGTGCTTCATGCAAAGCATCTTTGTAAGCTTGAAAATGGGGGTCAACTGATGCCAGTCAAGTGGGGTGTGTGTGGCCCAGTTAGTGGAAATGAGGGAGACTGTGGTTGGAGTCCCCTCGCTTTTGAAAAAAGAACCAAGATGAACAAGTCATGGCTCTCAGAGGACTTTTCTTCCCCTGGGTCATCCAGGGGAGGCGAAAGGCACGCGTATTTTTGATAGTGCTTCATGCAAAGCATCTTTGTAAGCTTGAAAATGGGGGTCAACTGATGCCAGTCAAGTGGGGTGTGTGTGGCCCAGTTAGTGGAAACGAGGGAGACTGTGGTTGGAGTCCCCACGCTTTTGAAAAAAGAACCAAGATGAACAAGTCATGGCTCTCAGAGGACTTTTCTTCCCCTGGGTCATCCAGGGGACGGGAAAGGCACGCGTATTTTTGAGAGTGCTTCATGCAAAGCATCTTTTTCTTTTTCAAAAGGGGGGTCAACTAATGCCAGTCAAGTAGGGTGTGTGTGGCCCAATTAGTGGCAACGAGGGAGACTGTGGTTGGAGTCCCCTCGCTGTGTTTCTAAAAGAACCAAGATGAACAAGTCATGGCTCTCAGAGGACTTTTCTTCCCCTGGGTCAGCCAGGGGACGGGAAAGGCACGCATATTTTTGAGAGTGCTTCATGCAAAGCATCTTTTCCTTTTTCAAAAGGGGGGTCAACTGATGCCAGTCAAGTGGGGTGTGTGTGGCCCAGTTAGTGGAAACGAGGGAGACTGTGGTTGGAGTCCCCTCGCTTTTGAAAAAAGAACCAAGATGAACAAGCCATGGCTCTCAGAGGACTTTTCTTCCCCTGGGTCAGCCAGGGGATGGGAAAGGCACGCGTATTTTTGAGAGTGCTTCATGCAAAGCATCTTTTCCTTTTTCAAAAAGGGGGGTCAACTGATGCCAGTCAAGTGGGGTGTGTGTGGCCCAGTTAGTGGAAACGAGGGAGACTGTGGTTGGAGTCCCCTTGCTTTTGAAAAAAGAACCAAGATGAACAAGTCATGGCTCTCAGAGGACTTTTCTTCCCCTGGGTCATCCAGGGGAGGCGAAAGGCACGCATATTTTTGATAGTGCTTCATGCAAAGCATCTTTGTAAGCTTGAAAATGGGGGTCAACTGATGCCAGTCAAGTGGGGTGTGTGTGGCCCAGTTAGTGGAAACGAGGGAGACTGTGGTTGGAGTCCCCTCGCTTTTGAAAAAAGAACTAAGATGAACAAGTCATGGCTCTCAGAGGACTTGTCTTCCCCTGGGTCATCCAGGGGACGGGAAAAGCACGCGTATTTTTGAGAGTGCTTCATGCAAAGCATCTTTTTCTTTTTCAAACGGGGGGTCAACTGATGCCAGTCAAGTAGGGTGTGTGTGGCCCAATTAGTGGCAATGAGGGAGACTGTGGTTGGAGTCCCCTCGCTGTGTTTCTAAAAGAACCAAGATGAACAAGTCATGGCTCTCTGAGGACTTGTCTTCCCTTGGGTCAGCCAGGGGACGGGAAAGGCACGCGTATTTTTGAGAGTGCTTCATGCAAAGCATGTTTGTAAGCTTGAAAATGGGGGTCAACTGATGCCAGTCAAGTGGAGTGTGTGTGGCCCAATTAGTGGCAACGAGGGAGACTGTGGTTGGAGTCCCCTCGCTGTGTTTCTAAAAGAACCAAGATGAACAAGTCATGGCTCTCAGAGGACTTGTCTTCCCTTGGGTCAGCCAGGGGACGGGAAAGGCACGCGTATTTTTGAGAGTGCTTCATGCAAAGCATGTTTGTAAGCTTGAAAATGGGGGTCAACTGATGCCAGTCAAGTGGGGTGTGTGTGGCCCAGTTAGTGGAAACGAGGGAGACTGTGGTTGGAGTCCCCTCGCTTTTGAAAAAAGAACCAAGATGAACAAGTCATGGCTCTCAGAGGACTTTTCTTCCCCTGGGTCATCCAGGGGACGGGAAAGGCACGCGTATTTTTGAGAGTGCTTCATGCAAAGCATCTTTTTCTTTTTCAAACGGGGGGTCAACTGATGCCAGTCAAGTGGGGTGTGTGTGGCCCAATTAGTGGCAACGAGGGAAACTGTGGTTGGAGTCCCCTCGCTGTGTTTCTAAAAGAACCAAGATGAACAAGTCATGGCTCTCAGAGGACTTTTCTTCCCCTGTGTCATCCAGGGGAGGCGAAAGGCACGCGTATTTTTGAGAGTGCTTCATGCAAAGCATCTTTGTAAGCTTGAAAATGGGGGTCAACTGATGCCAGTCAAGTGGGGTGTGTGTGGCCCAGTTAGTGGAAACGAGGGAGACTGTGGTTGGAGTCCCCTCGCTGTGTTTTACATGCTTTTAGAAGGGCATGACATGGCTTAGAGGTTGACTTTCAGCATCTGGAAACTGTTGGCTACCAAAATGCTGCCTTTCCAACCTTTTTAACCGAGGCTTTTCGAGACCTTATGCTCATCGCAGTGCCCCAAGAGCCGATGCCCAGGCGCCACTCCTTCTCCAACAAAGGCGTGCACGCGCTACACCAGCATGTCGCACTAAACATCACTGATTCCTTGAGAAACTCTGTGTGACAGGGTGCATTTCACCACAGATAATTGGCCCAGTAAGCATGGACAGGGGCGTTACATGTCGCTGACTGGGCAATGGGTTACTGTGGGGAGAGATGGAGAAGGGTCTGCTGTACAAGTCTTGCTGTCCCCACGAGTTGTGTCAATTCTTCTGTATGTAGAAGTTAATACACTGCTTCTGCCTCTTCAACCTCGTGTGGGTCCTCCACCTTGGCCCAAACCCTGTGTGGTCAGGCCACCCTTCCTTGTAACTGCGCACAAGGAATACCACACATTTCCTTACTATGCTGGCAGCAGAGCTCAATGCCATCAGGCGGTCAAAGGTTTACTTTGAAATGTATGGGAAATGTGAGTCACACCGCTGAGAAGTTGTGGACGGTTAGCTCTGGAGACCGAGTTTCATCAATGGTTGTCTCCACTCAACCAGCAGCCAGGGAAGGCCGGGTGCGACAATGATGCAAACATGGGTGCGGCCCTTCGCTGTGACAATGTGACACACGTGCCTTGTGTGGCTCACGTGTTGAACCTGGTTGTCCAGCAATTTTTAAAGCACTATCCTGGCCCACATGGCCTTCTGCAGAGAGCACGGTGTAACGCCTTCCTTGATCCACACACTCAGATGGGCTGTAAATGATAGGCTAGAGGGAAGCCACTCACCAAGCAGGACCCCTAGAACCCTGAAACCCTTTAACCCCTATACAGGGATTAGGAATTACACAGGGCCCAAGGTGATTAATACCTGTGGAAGGCTGCAGTTCCAGAGAATAGTAGTCAGGCAGGGTCAAAACATTAATTGAGTAACAGGAACAGAATGGGACGGCCAGGACTTAATCAGAAAACAAGCAGAGGTGAAATGCGGATCGGCCAACAAGGTACATAAACAGCAAGCAGGAAAAGTAGTCAGGTAACAAGCACACAAAATCATAAAACTGAACTGGGGGTAAAAGTAACCAGAGGTTCATAGCTATGTCTGGCAGTGGTCTGCAGACATGATGGGCATAAAAAACGGTGTGCTGTCTTCCCATTGGTTGTAGCTGAATGATGGTACTTCATCTGTGAGATACCCACCAGCTACATTCAGCCAGAGATTCTGCATCTGTCAAGGTAATGCAGCCCAGTGGGTGAGCATAACCTGCGTCCACCTGCGCCGCTGGCATCGACTCCTCTCCCATCATCAGCCCTATGCATGAAAGGAACACGTTGTCACCTGGCGACCGGAGTACAAATTGACGGAGCGGACTCCGTTGGTGACTTAACAGCCGTGTGTGGCAATGATGCAAACCTGGCTGCGGGCCATCGTCAGGGCAATGTGAGACACGTGCCTTGTATGGCTCACGTGTTGAACCTAATTCTCCAGCAATTTTTAAAACACCATCCCGGCCTACATGGCCTTGTGCAGCGGGCACGCTCGCTATGTGCTCACTTCCATCGTGCGCACACAGCAGCTCAACAGCTTTCGTCGCTACAGAAGTCTTTAGGTCTGGTGGTTAAACGCCTGAAATGCGATGTGCCGACACGCAGGAATTTTAATCTGCACATGTTGCAGCGTTTGTGGCAGCACCGCCGAACCCTGCTGCAATACGTTATGACATATAGCCTGGGATAACTTGATCCAGAGGTGGTGCAGATCACGCTGCTGGAGTGGTGTCAGATCAAGGACCTATGCACCCTTCTACACAGTTTACAAATGTCGACGAAGATGTTTAGCACTGGCGATGCCATTCTCAGCGTGACAATTCTGGTCATCTACATGATGGAGCACACTGTAATTATTATTCGGAGTCAGGTGTTGGGACAAGAGGAAGGGGAGGAAGTACAGGAGGAGTCATATGCGGAAGTGATAACAAGATCTACGAGGTCCAGATGGTCAGCGGCACCTAGGCGGCAGTCATGGTGAGGGAGAGGGATTAACAAGGGCGCATAGTATCAGCAAAAAGTGTTGAGGAAGGTGCATGAGCCCATGAAGAAATGGAGGACGAACTGGCGATGGGCATGGAAGACTCAGCAGATGAGTGAGAGATTGCTCACATTTCGGTTGTGCGAGGTTGTGGGGAGAGGGCAGAGGAAGGAGGCACGATTCTCACCTCTCTGCCACCAACACACCAAGGACTTGGTCCTCCTGGATGCACAAGACACATGAGCGCCTTCTTGCTGCACTACCTACAACATGACCCTCGGATTGTACGAATTCAAAGTAATCCTGACTACTGGGTTGCCACACTGTTAGATCCCCGGTACAAGACAAAATTTGGCAAAATAATTCCTGCCATAGAAATGGACGCACGTATACAGGAGTATCTGCAGAAGGTGGTACGCAATCTTAGATCTGCTTTTCCACTAAACACCAGTGCTGCACAGAGTGAATCTCAACGCTTTGTCATGGATAGGAGGAAATGGTTTTTTACTTGTCCACATCTGAGGGACCGAGGGCTGGCTGCTGTGCTGAGATGGCGTTGAGTACGGTGTCCCTGCAGAATTGCACTTTTGGTCATATACAAAATGAGTTGAAAAAGGACAGATGCTGGTGGAAAGGGGAACAGGTGTGTTGGAAAGGGGAAAAAAGTTTTGGTCCGTGGATTTGGTGGTTAAGCAACAGTAACATTTGCTGAAGAAACACCATCTGTTACAGTGGGACTGGCAGATTTGGATAAGGTGGTATATACTATGTTACCGCTATATACCGAAAATTATTAAGAAAAGAAAGAGAAAGGTATATATCCCCATCAGCAGTCAGTGTCCACCGTGCTCCCAGATGGAAAAGGAGAGGTTGGCAACTGGAAGGTTTGGTGGAGGATACAGAGCTGTGTGGCTATGAAACTAATAGTAGCCTGAACCGAGTTAGATGCCATTCGGATCTGGAGACTGGGAGCCCTGTTAGCGTCACAGGGTCCACATGCCCACCCAGCCCAGGAACTCCCTGTTAACAACACAGGGGCCATTGAGTACGCTGACCGTGTGCGTAGGGGCCACACCTGTGGACAGCAGGTGCATCAGCAGCAGCAGGCCTGTTAATGCCACTGGGCTGCACAAGCAGGACTGGTAGGACAGGAGCTGGTCTTAACCGTTCTGCGTTACCAACTGTGGTGGTGGCCTGCATCGACACCCTATCCCTGCCTACCTCTGGCCTAAAGCCGCAATGGGTTCAACACATGGAGGTGTGCTCTTTCGGAGCATAAGACTGCGCACCTCCTTGTTGGCTCCAGCCCCTTTTATAACCTGGGTCCGCCCCAAACCAGGGTGAACCACAATGCACCTCCTGGAGACAAAAGCAGAGTGACACGTCATGAGTGGCATAACTAGCGTCCTATTTGGAACCGCAACTTCAATGATGACCTCATGGCTGCCATGACCCAAACACCTCACCAGTCATCGTCTGACCATCAATAATGCGGTGACAAGTCATAGGGGCGGGCCTCTGCAAGCCATTTGGGAGTGGCCTGGCCACATTGTCAGGACACCTGATGCCCTGTGGTCTATATGGGACCCCCACATCAGGGGCAGGGCCAAAGAGTTCATTACCGGACATAGTCTCTGATGCAGTAAGTGCCTGAGCATGCTCAGTAGCATGAAATACAGTGTCTGAAAAAAGACTATCATCTTTATGGTGTCTAGGCACAACACAGGACCTAGACCCGGCACGGAGTGCAAGTACCTGTGCAAAGAGGCTTTTTGCACTAAGTGTGGGAGCATGCGCTGTATCCCGAAATGAAGACTTAGCCTCAGCAATGGCACAGTCAGGCTGAGCATACTCACTAGGCGAAACACTGTAGTTAGGCTGCGGCTGGGGTAAATCGGCACACGCATGCGCACTAGCTGCCTCTCCACACTTAGACGTGGAGGAGAAAGCAGCCAGCTGGACAACCCAAGGCCCAGCCCTAAATGGCAGCTGACGCCTGGGCGCAAATGAAACCGCAGCAGGCTTCAGGTTACAGGTTTTGTAACAACAAATACCATCCAAAAGAACAGGTGTACTTCTTCCCATGGATAATCTGATATGATCCTTTTTTTCACGGACACAACCATCGCTAACAAATGTAGGCCAAAACAGCAGCTGCTTCAATGGATCTGAAGTGCTCCATAAAGTGGCCTCTCCTCCACCCCAATTTCAAGATCCCAAATACTCCATTCCTCTGTGGTGTCAATCCAATCGCACTTGCTTCCTAACAGCTCTCAAGTTTCCACCAGCCCTGCTGAGTATGGGGTAACAGAGATGGTTGAGTTTGCATAGCTGTTCAGTCGCACTATAGCCTGGGAATCAGAGGTCTGCTCCAAAGCTGCAATGAGTACAGACAAGGAAGTTATTATTATTTTTATTATTATTGATTTATAGAGCACCATTGATTCCATGGTGCTGTACATGAGAAGGGGGTTACATACAGAATACATATCCAAGTAACTATAGACAGACTGGTACAGAGGGAAGAGGGACCTGCCCTTGCGGGATTACATTCTAAAGGATCTTTGGGAGGAGACAGTAGGAGTGGTGTAGGTTGAGCGTCAAGTACGTATGGTGGTGGTGTCATTGAAGGTTATAGTCATTTCTGAACAGATGAGTTTTCAGATTCAGTTTGAAGCTTGCGGGTGTAGCAGATAATCTGACGTGTTGAGGTAGCGAGTTCCATGAGACAGGGGAAATGATCTGCGCAGATGGCCAGAAGCTTTGTGAGTGGGATCCAGGCCCCGATGAAGAAGGTGCTGAGCCTAATCTACACCCTCATTTCCAAAAAGTCAATCCTCCTGGTGGAGACAATGGGGAACATGATGAGGAGCACAGATACCTGATTGGAATGACAACTTTACTATTCGGTCAGGACAGGAAGAGGTTTTCTCGGAGGACTCAGGACGAGGGGAATGAAAACACACAGGGTTATTGATGAGGTTGGAGACCACACTTACTGTCAAACCAAAGTCAGCCAGTCGATGAGGTCAGCAGAGGAGGTGGAGGAGGATGCTACTGACGACGAGGTTACGTTGCGTCTTCCTGGCCAGAGACAAAGTACTGGAAGCACGTCAACAACTGAATCCTGGACCACAACTTTGACTCTGAGCAGAAGTCGTGTTGGCTATGCAGGTCGCATGGGCTGTAAGCCTTGCCTAGCCTGTGAATTTTTGGACATCGCAAAGGATCACCCAAAGGATCACCCAAATGGTACAGGACCCCACAAGAGGGGGAGCACTACTAGACCTTGTACTAACCAATAGGCCAGACCGCATATCAAATATACAAGTTGGGGGTTACTTGGGGAATAGTGATCACAAAATAATAAGTTTTCATGTATTCTTTAGTAAGATGTCTAGTAGAGGGGCTACAAGGACACTAAACTTCAGGAAAGCAAATTTTAAACGGTTGAGAGATGATCTTAGTGCAATAAACTGGGATGATGTACTAAGTAATAAAAGTACACAAAGCAAATGGGAGACTTTTATGAGCATCCTGAATAGGGCTTGTGCAGAAAATATACCCTATGGGAACAAACATGCTAGAAATAGGAGGAAACCCCTATGGCTAAATAGAGCTGTAAGGGAAGCAATAAAAGAAAAACAGAAAGCCTTAAAAGAATTAAAAAGGGTAGGTAGTGATGAGGCATTATATAATTATAGAAAATTAAATAAAATATGTAAAAAGCAAATTAAGTTAGCTAAGTTTGAGACAGAGAGACTCATTGCGAGAGAAAGTAAAAATAATCCTAAAATATTCTTTAACTACATAAACAGTAAAAAACTGAAAAGCGATAGTGTTGGCCCCCTTAAAAATAGTCTTGGTGAAATGGTGGAAGGGGATGAGGGTAAAGCCAACCTGCTGAATGACTTTTTTTCTACGGTTTTTATACAAGAAAATGCCATGGCAGATGACATGACCAGTGATACCATAAATTCACCCTTGAATATTACCTGCTTAACCCAGCAGGAAGTACGCCGCCGCCTCGAAATCACTAAGGTTGACAAATCTCCGGGCCCGGATGGCATACACCCCAGAGTACTACAGGAATTGAGTTCTGTGATAGATAGACCATTATTTTTAATCTTCTCAGATTCCTTAATAACAGGGTCGGTACCGCAGGACTGGCGCATAGCAAATGTGGTGCCAATATTCAAAAAGGGGACAAAAACTGAGCCGGGAAATTATAGGCCGGTAAGTTTAACCTCTACGGTTGGTAAAATCCTTGAGGGTTTCTTGAGAGATGCTATACTGGAGTATCTCAAGAAAAATAACCTTATGACAGAGTATCAACATGGGTTTATGAGGGATCGATCCTGTCAAACTAATTTGATCAGCTTCTATGAAGAGGTAAGTTCAAGTCTGGACCAGGGAAATGCAGTGGATGTTGTGTATATGGACTTTTCAAAAGCTTTTGATACGGTGCCACACAAAAGGTTGGTACATAAAATGAGAATAATGGGGATAGGGGAAAATATGTGTAACTGGGTTAAAAACTGGCTCAGTGATAGGAAACAAAGGGTGGTTATTAATGGTACGTACTCGGACTGGGTCTCAGTTCATAGTGGGGTACCACAGGGGTCAGTATTGGGCCCGCTTCTTTTCAACATATTTATAAATGACCTTGTTGGGGGCATGCGGAGTAGAATTTCAATATTTGCAGATGATACTAAACTCTGCAGGGTAATCAATACAGAGGAGGATAATTTTATATTACAGGGAGATTTATGTAAATTGGAGGATTGGGCTGAGAAGTGGCAATTGAAGTTTAATGTAGATAAATGTAAGGTCATGCACTTGGGTAGAGGAAATAACATTTATGATTATGTACTTAATTGTAGAACACTGGGTAAAACAGACACAGAAAAAGACTTGGGTGTATGGGTGGATGGTAAACTTCACTTTAGTGGCCAGTGTCAGGCAGCTGCTGCCAGGGCTAATAAAATAATGGGATGTATTAAAAGAGGTATAAGTGTTCATGAAAAAAATATAGTTCTACCTCTGTACAAGTCACTAGTGCGACCGCACTTAGAATACTGTGTACAATTCTGGTCACCGATATATAAGAAGGACATAGCTGAACTGGAGAGGGTGCAGAGAAGAGCGACCAAGATTATTAGAGGAATGGGTGGGCTGCAATACGAAGACAGGTTATTAAACTTGGGGTTATTTAGTTTGGAAAAACGAAGGCTTAGGGGGGATCTAATCACAATGTATAAATATATGAGGGGACAGTACAGAGACCTTTCCAAAGATCTTTTTACACCTAGGCCTGCGACTGGAACACGGGGGCATCCGATACGTCTGGAGGAAAGAAGGTTTAATCATAATCACAGACGAGGATTCTTTACTGTACGAGCAGTGAGACTATGGAACTCTCTGCCGCATGATGTTGTAATGAGTGATTCACTACTAACATTTAAGCAGAGCCTGGATGCCTTTCTTGAAAAATTTAATATTACCAGTTATGTATATTAGATTTTATGACAGGGTGTTGATCCAGGGAACTAGTCTGATTGCCGGATGTGGAGTCAGGAAGGACATTTTTTCCCCATTGGAACTTGTTTGCCACATTGGGTTTTTTTTTTGCCTTCCTCTGGATCAACATGTTAGGCTACGGGTTGAACTAGATGGATTTAGAGTCTCCCTTCAACCTTAAAAACTATGATACTATGATACTATGAAGTCATGGAATCTGTAAGATTTGTCAACAATCTGTAAGTAGAAGGCAAAAACTCACACCTTTGAGTAGTTCCTCCTTGAAGTGTCACATGGATATGAATTGACAGCGTGAAGGTGTATTGCTCAGCTTTAGCCACTGTCAATGCAACATGCTTATTTGCCATTGCATGCATTGTTGCAGACTACACACAAGGGGCTGCTGTTTTTTTGGATCTGCCTTGGTTTGGTCACTATAGCAATATCAAATTGCTCTTCGGATGTGGACTTGGAGATGCTGTCTATGAACAGAAGGAAAAGCTAAAGGTGTGTGTTACAGCAAGGAGCCACCGCGGAAACACTTCGTTCAATTGTGAGGGGAGTCATGTTGTACTTTGATGATGAGCCCCGTAATGCCAGTGAGCAACATCCTGTGCCACAGACCAACATTCTTACAGTGCTGTCTATACTGTTTACCGTGAGAGGAGTGTAAAGTCTGTATTTCTGGAAACTGGACATCACAGTACCCGGGTACGGTAGGCTGTGCCCAGACAATAATGCGGGCACGCAACACTTTGTTTTATTAGCAAAACACATATCTGTTCTGGGTAGGCCAACTATATAGACAATAAGACTTGCTGCCTCTGCACTGTCAAATTGTCACGTACAGTTTAAATCATAGAGGGACAGCAACACATGTTTGCATTGACTGTTGCTTTTCAAGATTTCCATGACTGTGTTGCAGAGCTGTGTGGTTTGCATTCACACTGTTATCATCTGCATTATCTGTGAGGCTTCAGCTAACAAGGGTATTCAGGGGGGGTAATGTGTTTTGACTATGTTTAGGTAGATAACTTGGAAGCTCTTGTGATGCGCCACTGGTAAGTCGTGTTCACGCACACAATCACACACACACACACACGCACAAACACACAATTACTGCTACGCAGAGGGATTAGCAGGTAGTAGGCAACAGAATAGATTGTTCAATTATTTAAATTGTATGCATGGTTCTTATTGTTTGTTTTGGTAAAGTTAAACAATCATTTTTCAACCCAACTGCCTAGAGTCCTTTTCCTGTTGCCTGGTTTTGCTGCATACTGGGGAGCCCACCCTGTACACGACTTAAAATGAAGCATAAGTCGCAATGTGAATTTCACTGTGCTACAATGCGGACTAGCGTGCCTGTGCAAACACCGCCTGCCCCATCAAGTGCATCTGCGTGCTCTTCATCCTCTGTGACTGTGGGGACAGCAGTCACACATGGTTTTTCACACTGAACTTCCACTCCTTTACCCGCAACAGGGAGTGTGATTGGCAGGTCATCACTTGTTTTGGAAGTGGTAACAGAAGGTATTGTTGAGCTGTCAGACATCGAGAGAACCATCATTGGATGCAGGCTACATTATATCCACGCCTGCACCTTCGTCACAGATTGGCTGGACTACCTGCAGTTAATAATTGCATTCCAGAAATGGAAAGGAGTGTAGAATGCACATGTGTTGTACCTTGCTTGGCAGCAAAGGAACACTAACTTAGTATTCCAGACAATTTTAGGATGGCAGAAAAAGAGTCAGCTCTTTGGGCAAATTAAATAGCGTGGCAAAAGTGGACAGATGGGTACAGTGGCCGTGTTCTGTGGGTACCAGGACAGTAAAAGAAGCCTCATTTTCTATCCCTCCTAATGATCAAATGCAGCAAGGAATTCCCTGAGTTTGCTATAAAATTATGTGCATGAGGGTAGAAAATGTGCATGAGGGTAGAATGCAGAGGTGCTTGAGATTGCTTGGCACAAGTGGCACAATAAAGGAGTCCAACAGCCACTTTTTGTATGCCACTAAATGGCAGTATTTTTTGCTATCATTATAGCTTATTAAAAACAGAGCAGGAGGGTGTCATGCAGAGGTGCTGCACAAAGCTTGGCACCAGTGGGGCACTAATGGAGTACAACAGCCAGTTCTATGATGCCACTAAATGGCAGTATTTTTTGCTATCATTATAGCTTATTAAAAACAGAGCAGGAGGGTGTCATGCAGAGGTGCTAGAAATAGCTTGTCACCAGTGGGACACTAATGGAATACAACAGCCAGTTCTATGATGCCACTAACTTTACTCAATTTTGGGTATCATAACGTCTTAGTAAGTAACAATGAGTTTGAGTGTGCAATACAGGCAGACGTGCTGCAAATATCTTTGCACTAGTGGGACTATACAAAAGTCCAATAGCCACGTTTAGGATGCCACTAGGTACACTCAGTGTTTGCTAATATAATGGCTTAGTAACAATGAGTTTGAGTGTGCAATGCAGGCAGATGTGCTGCAAATATCTGTGCACTACTGGGACTATACAGAAGTCCAACAGCCACGTTTAGGATGCCACTAGGTACACTCAGTGTTTGCTAGTATAATGGCTTAGTAACAATAAGTTTGAGTGTGCAATGCAGGCAGACATGCTGCAAATATCTTTGCACTAGTGGGACTATACAAAAGTCCAATAGCCACGTTTAGGATGCCACTAGGTACACTCAGTGTTTGCTAGTATAATGGCTTAGTAACAATGAGTTTGAGTGTGCAATGCAGGCAGACATGCTGCAAATATGTTTACACTAGTGGGACTATACAGAAGTCCAATAGCCACGTTTAGGATGCCACTAGGTACACTCAGTGTTTGCTAGTATAATGGCTTAGTTACAATGAGTTTGAGTGTGCAATGCAGGCAGACGTGCTGCAAATATCTTTGCACTAGTGGGACTATACAAAAGTCCAATAGCCACGTTTAGGATGCCACTAGGTACACTCAGTGTTTGCTAGTATAATGGCTTAGTTATAATGAGTTTGAGTGTGCAATGCAGGCAGAGGTGCTGCAAATATCTGTGCACTACTGGGACTATACAGAAGTCCAACAGCCACGTTTAAGATGCCACTAAGTTCACTCAGTGTTTGCTAGTATAATGGCTTAGTTATAATGAGTTTGAGTGTGCAATGCAGGCAGACATGCTGCAAATATCTTTGCACTAGTGGGACTATAGCAAAGTCCAATAGCCACGTTTAGGATGCCACTAGGTACACTCAGTGTTTGCTAGTATAATGGCTTAGTTATAATGAGTTTGAGTGTGCAATGCAGGCAGACGTGCTGCAAATATCTTTGCACTAGTGGGACTATACAGAAGTCCAATAGCCACGTTTAGGATGCCACTAATTACACTCAGTGTTTGCTAGTATAACGGCTTAGTTACAATGAGTTTGAGTGTGCAATGCAGGCAGACGTGCTGCAAATATCTTTGCACTAGTGGGACTATACAAAAGTCCAATAGCCACATTTAGGATGCCACTAGGTTCACTCAGTGTTTGCTAGTATAATGACTTAGTAACAATAAGTTTGAGTGTGCAATGCAGGCAGACGTGCTGCAAATATCTTTGGACTAGTGGGACTATACAGAAGTCCAATAGCCACGTTTAGGATGCCACTAGGTACACTCAGTGTTTGCTAGTATAATGGCTTAGTTACAATGAGTTACTTAGTTACAACTTCCTTCCTCATTTCCGGTGGATGCAGGTAAGGAGATGTTCGTCGCTCCTGCGGTGTCACACATAGTGATGTGTGCTGCCGCAGGAACAACGAACAACACTGTACCTGCAGCAGCAACGATATTAAGGAAAAGAACGACGTGTCAACGAGCAACGTTTTTTCACGTTTTTGCGCTCGTTGATTGTCGTTTATTGGTGTCACACGCTGCGATGTCGCTAACAGCGCCGCATGTGCGTCACTAACGACGTGACCCTGACGATATATCGTTACCGATATCGCAGCGTGTAAAGCACCCTATAGTGTTCTCTCAACTAAGAAAATTGCCAAACTGCATCATGTGAGTGACATGATAGTTGGAAATATACAAAATAAAGTCCATCCATTCAGTCAAAAGCCAAGAGGTAGACGTCCACACAAAATATTGGAGTCAACAATTCGGGTCATCACTAGATCTACCAGTGAGACAAACACGGCCGTGGCGATGACTCAAATGCTTGAGATCACAGACATCCATACAAGCACTGTGTGACGCATTCTACATGTGTCTGGAATAGGTGAAGAAGCATCAACTTCAATATTGTCATAACAAGTGTCGGCTCGGGTTTGCAAAAAAAAAAAGTTGGCCCTTTTGCCTTCACTCTGCGTTCCAGCTCACCCATCTCGATTGGGTTCAGGTCTGGTGACTGTGGAGGCCAAGTCATCTGGCGTAGCACCCCATCACTTCCTTCTTAGTCAAATAGACCTTACACAGCCTGGAGGTGTGTTTGGGGTCATTGTCCTGTTGAAAAATAAATGATGGTCCAACTAAACGCAAACCGGATGGAATAGCACGCCGCTGCAAGATGCTGTGGTAGCCATGCTGGTTCAGTATGCCTTCAATTTTGAATAAATCCCCAACAGTATCACCAGCAAAGCACCCCCAAACCATCACACCTCCTCCTCCATGCTTCACGGTGGGAACCAGGCATGTAGAGTCCATCCGTTCACCTTTTCGACGTCTCACAAAGACATGGTGGTTGGATTCAAAGATCTCAAATTTGTACTCATCAGACCAAAGCACAGATTTCCACTGGTCTAATGTCCATTCCTTGTGTTCTTTAGCCCAAACAAGTCTCTTCTGCTTGTTGCCTGTCCTTAGCAGTGGTTTCCTAGCAGCTATTTTACCATGAAGGCCTGCTGCACAAAGTCTCCTCTTAACAGTTGTTCTAGAGATGTGTCTGCTGCTAGAACTCTGTGTGGCATTGACCTGGTCTCTAATCTGAGCTGCTGTTATGCTGCGATTTCTGAGGCTGGTGACTCGGATAAACTTATGCTCAGCAGCAGAGGTGACTCTTGGTCTTCCTTTCCTGGGGCGGTCCTCATATAAGCCAGTTTCTTTGTAGCGTTTGATGGTTTTTACCACTGCACTTGGGGACACTTTCAAAGTTTTCCCAATTTTTCGGACTGACCGACCTTCATTTCTTAAAGTAATGATGACCACTTGTTTTTCTTTACTTAGCTGCTTTTTTTATTGCCATAATACAAATTCTAACAGTCTATGCAGTAGGTTTATTAGCTGTGTATCCACCAGACTTCTGCACAACACAACTGATGGTCCCAACCCCATTTATAAGGCAAGAAATCCTACTTATTAAACCTGACAGGGCACACCTGTGAAGTGAAAACCATTTCCGGTGACTACCTCATGAAGCTCATCAAGAGAATGCCAAGAGTGTGCAAAGCAGTAACCAAAGCAAAAGGTGGCTACTTTGAAGAACCTAGAATATAAGACACATCTTCAGTTGTTTCACACTTTTTTGTTAAGTATTTCATTCCACATGTGTTAATTCATAGTTTTGATGCCTTCAAGGTGATTCTACAATTTACAGAGACATGAAAATAAAGAAAACTCTTTGAATGAGAAGGTGTGTCCAAACTTTTGTTCTGTACTGTGTGGATATTAGGGTGACCGCAAAAAATCGATGTCGGAATTTTGTCCGTCTGGACCCCACAAAACGATTCCCCTTTCCAGATATTGAGATAGCCAAAATTTGAGCTCGATCAAACGACGTTAACCTGTGCCGCTCGTCGCTCAAAGTTTGAAAAAATCCAAATTTTTGGCCAAAAAGCTGACATATGGAGCCATAACTCCAGAACGGTAAATAATAAAAACACACTTAATATCTCAAAAGAAAGCTAATGTTGTTCTTCAAAATTGATATTTTATACATAATTGTTGTTATTTTAAGTCAAACTGAGTTACAACAGCTTTTAGCCCCAAGAACGTGACCTGGTACCACTAGGAGCATACTTCGTATATTTTGTTATTAAGTGATACATTTTGGGGGTTTTTTTTGGTATATTTTTGAGTTTAAAGTAGAAATATAACAAAAAAACAAGTAATACTGATAAGTCTAATGACATTTTTTATTTTAATAAATATTTTTATATAAAAATGAGGTATATAATACAAACAAAACAGACACAGAAAAGATACAGACGTAGTACCTACATGAGTTGATAATTTTACATAGTTATCTAATCTATTCTAGAGCTTTTGTTGTTGTAGTTTTTGAAACGTCACAATATAATGCTCGGCATTAGCTTACAACTTGCAGGACATATTGCTTTTGTTCTTCATCTTTTGTCAGAAGGTCGTTAAAGTCGGTTATTAATTTAACACCACGCTCAGTCATATCATTAACTACTTTTAATGTTTTGACAATTTTCAATCCTTCTTGGAAGTCATTATTTTGAGGCCAGGTGTTTGGATTTTGTCTTAGGAAATCTGTTTTTATATTAAATCGGTCAAAGAATGTAAATGTTTCTTTGGTAAGTAAATTTACCAATCCTCCATCAACTACCTCTTTTAATTTTTCTTTCCTAACTGTTGGATTTACAACCCTAGCGTGCTCTGATGGTTCATCTGTGCTACTGAGCAATTTAATAGCCATTAACAACTTTTCATCGTCTGTAATGGTGGGATCAAAAAACGATAATCCCACCAACTCTGCATTAAAATGCCACAAATGGTTAGAAAATTTGGTCAGGGCTATTTCTGCAATGTCGTTGTCACATTCTTTATAGTCTAACAGACTATGCAAAATACCTAAATCTTGCTTTGGCGCAAGATGAGCTTTTGGAGCATTGAACCAAGCTTTACAATAAATTTTAACTAGGAAAACAGAAATGGCACACACAGAACTTTCTTCTTCTTTAGACATCTTAAATTGACGACGAAAAATGAACATTTTTAAGCAGTAAATAGCCTTTGCCATCCACCTAGCGTGATGAATGGCTCCTGGAGTTCTAAAACCTACAACATTGCCGTCTAGTGCAGTGGCGTAGCTACTGCTTTTGCCGCCCGGGGCGGTCGTCAAATTTGCCGCCCCCCTCCGTTGGCCGTCGATAATCCAGAAACTTTCAAAAATCCGGAAAACCATCAAATTTTTTATTGTTCATGGAACTACAATCAAAGATCTAATTGTAGACTGCTGCTATTAGTCCTAGACTTTCACCTTTTTACACACATGTAGGCCTACACACACAACTCTGCTGCATACAGACACACACACAACTCTGCAGCATGCACACAGACACACAACTCTGCAGCATACATACAGACACACAACTCTGCAGCATACATACAGACACACAACTCTGCAGCATACAGACAGACACACAACTCTGCAGCATACATACAGACACACAACTCTGCAGCATACATACAGACACACAACTCTGCAGCATGCAGACAGATGCACAACTCTGCAGCATACAGACAGACACACAACTCTGCAGCATACAGACAGACACACAACTCTGCAGCATACAGACAGACACACACAACTCTGTAGCTGCTGCATACATGCATACATACACACACAACTCTGCTACATACAGACAGATGCACACAGCTCTACTGCATACATACACACACACACAACTCTGCTGCACATATAGACACACACGCAACTTTTGGGGGCCCGCACACGCGGCTACTGGGGGCCCACACACACGCGGCTCCTGGGGCCGCACAGGCGGCTCCTAGGGGCCCGCACAGGCAGCTCCAGGGGGGAAGCCCATGCAGCTCACTGGGGCCCATAAACCGTGTGGCTTTGAGGGAGTATACAGGTCGAGGGGGGTAGCACTTACCGCTCAATCACGGAGGAGAGGGGGCCCACACAGCGTCGGAGGTCGCTGGCTGTCACTGCGCCTCCTTCATCTGTGGGACTAGCAGGCCGCGCGGTAGCTCCGCCCACCGATGAAGCTCAAACCAGGAGGACGCTGTGGTCTTAAAGCAGGGATGGGGAACCTTTTTACTGCCGGGGGCCATTTGGAAAGTTCTACCAACCTTCAGGGGCCGCACAAAATTATCAACTTGAAAATGACCCGGCTATAATTGGTCAAACAATTAATTAACTCACCCCTATACCTCTACTGTGGCTGCCGGAGCTGATTCTCTTTGGTGTGCTGTGATGTTTGCTTCTCACAACTGCTTTTCCAGGTTTGTCTTTGTTTGAAGCGCAGATTGGTAAATCATATATATCACACAGGAGACACAGTACATACACACACCGCTCTGACACACTGACCGTATACTGCACACAGCCTTGACACAGTTGTCATATTTTACACCACCCACGACACAAACTGGCCATATATAGTACACATGCACAGGAGATACTGTATACTGTACACAGCACTCAAATGCCATATACAGCACACACACACACACAAGACATACACAGCACTCAACATGCCATACACACAGCACTCAACATGCCATACACACAGCACTCAACATGCCATACACACAGCACTCAATATGCCATACACACAGCACTCAACATGCCATACACACAGCACTCAACATGCTGTATACACAGTACATAAGGAGAAAAAAAAGCTGTGCATTTAAACATGTGCGCACCAGGAATTAGATATACCAATAAACCTTACAATATGAAACTTTATTAAGTGCCAAACACAACAAACACAGCACACACACACACACCATATACACAGCACACACACACACACAGACGCCGTATACACAGCACACACACAGCACACACACACGCCATATACACAGCACACACACGCCGTATAAACAGCGCACACATGCCGTATACACAACACACACCGTATACACAGCGCACACACAGCACACATGCTGTATACACAGCGCACACACAGCACACACACGTCGTATACAAAGCACACACATATACTGTATACACAGCACACACGCCGTATACACAGCACACACATGCCATATACACAGCGCACACACAGCACTCATGCTGTATACACAGCGCACACGCCGTATACAAGGCGCACATACAGCACACACGCCGTATACACAGCGCACACACAGCACACACGCCGTATACACAGCGCACACACAGCACACATGCTGGATATACAGCGCACACACGTCGTATACACAGCACACACACACGCCGTATACACATCACACACACGCCGTATACACAGCGCACACACAGCGCACACGCCGTATACAAAGCGCACATACAGCACACACGCCATATACACAGCACACACACAGCACACACGCCGTATACACAGCGCACACACACACCATATACACAGCACACACACACCGTATACACAGCACACACGCCGTATACACAGCACACACATGCCATATACACAGCACACACACAGCACACACTCCGTATACACAATGCACACACAGCACACACGACGTATACACAGCACACACGACGTATACACAGCACATACACAGCACACACGCCGTATACACAGCACATGCACACGTTGTATACACAACAGACGCTGGATATTGAAGTCACAAATACATTTGATATATGGTGGTATATATTAGATATAAACACACTTAGCTCAGCTATAAGTACCTGCTGCTTAGCTGCCCTGTAAGATCAGGTGCAGCACAAGTGATAGATGCAGCAGCTCAGCTCAAGGGCTGGCTTCATTCTCGTCTTTTCTCTCCAAGAAAAGACCTACTACTAGCCATGAACAGCCGAGCACAGAACATGAGTGTGAGAGGCAGAACGCACGGCACTATACAGGCCCCTCCCCCATCACTCTGCTTCTAGCTGCAATCTCACAGGGAGCATGTAGGAGCCAGAAGAAGAAAGTCCCACCCCCAGTGCTGTCTGCCGGCAATAGACAAGATGAGCGGCTGCCCGAGCACCGCAGCCACCGGGAATCTGCTCCAGTGCCCCGGGGGCCACAGAAAAGGTTCCCTACCCCTGTCTTAAAGGGACGGCAGCCACAGTTTCCTGCCGAGGACTGCGGTCTCAGCCCGGGGACAGCAGAACTGAAGGCGAATGGCCAAAATGCCACCCCCCTGACTGGTGCCGCCCGGGGCGGACCGCCCCCTCCGCCCCCCTTTGCTACGCCACTGGTCTAGTGATCCAACAAATACGAGAACCAACTGCAACAGCTCCTTGTAGTCATCTCTGGGGTGGCTCTCAGTTAATTTGGTCTCGAATTCAGCAGAAACATTTGCAATTACTTCTGGAGTTAGCTGCTTTTGTGTTAGATTGTCACTGATACCTGTGTCGTATTTTCCTTTGTCTAGCTTGGGCCACGCAGTGAGGAATCTTTCGCTGAAGTAAAATCACCATCCCTAAAATAGAAATTGCACGCACCACCCTTTGTGTAACATATACATTTTGAAGAACAACATTAGCTTTCTTTTGAGATATTAAGCGTGTTTTTATTATTTACCGTTCTGGAGTTATGGCTCCATATGTCAGCTTTTTGGCCAAAAATTTGGATTTTTTCAAACTTTGAGCAACGAGCGGCACGGGTTAACGTCGTTTGATCGAGCTAAAATTTTGGCTATCTCAATATCTGGAAAGGGGAATCGTTTTGTGTGGTCCAGACGAACAAGATTCCGACATTTTTTCCCCCCCATATGAGATCCGGTCACCCTAGTGGATATATATATATATATATACACAGCTCTGCCAAAATTGTTCTTTTATTCTATAAACTACTAGCAACATTTCTTCGAATTTCCAAGCAATGAATTTTGTATTTATTTTCTGAAAATGGGAAATGGTCAAAATAACAAAAAAATGCATTGATTTCAGACTTCAAATAATGCAAAGAAAACAAGTTCATAATCATTTATAAACAACAATACTAATGTTTTACTTCAGGAAGAGTTCAGAAGTCAATATTTTGTGGAATAACCATGATTTTTAATTACAGCTTTCATGCATCTTGGCATTCTTTCCACTAGTCTTTCACACTGCTTTTGGTTGACCTTATGTCACTCCTGGTGCAAAAATGTAAGCAGTTCTTCTTTGTTTGATGGCTTGTGACTATCCATCTTCCTCTTGATTACATTGCAGAGGTTTTCAATGGGGTTCATGTCTGGAGATTGGGCTGGCCATGACAGGGTTTTGATGTGGTGGTCCTTCACCCACACATTGGTTGACCTAGCTGTGTAGAATGGCACATCGTCCTGCTGGAAAAACCAGTCCAGAGAGTTGGGGAACATTGCATGTGCAGAAGGAAGCTACTGTTTTTCCACGATAACCTTGTATGCTGCTTGATTTATGCATCCTTCACAAAGATTAACCTGCTCAATTCCAGCCTTGCTAAGCATCCCCATATCGTCACTGATCCTCCACCAAATTTCACAGTGGGTACAAGACACTGTGGCTTGAACGCCTCTCCAGGTCTCCATCTAACCATTAGACAACCAGGTGTTGGAGAAAGCTGAAAATTAGACTCATCAGAGAAGATTACATTACTCTAGTCCTATGGTCCAATCCTTATGGTCTTTGGTAAACTTCAGCCTGGCTCTCCTTTGCTTCTCATTGATGAAAGGCTATTTTCTAGCTTTACATTACTTGAGCCCTGCCTCTAGAGCCTGTTATGATCTGTTCTTGCCATGCACTTCACCCCAGCTGCGATTTGCCATTCCTTTTATAGGTCACTTGATGTCATCCTGCGGTTGCTGAGTGACATTCGAATAAGATGACGTCATCCCAGTTAGTGGAGAGTCGCTTTCGCCCTCTGCTGGTCTGTAGCTTTGATGTCCCCTGTGTCTGCTGCTTGATCTTGTTGTAATGGACTGCCATCTTAGAAATTTTAAGGATGGAGGCAACATAGTACTCACTGTATACCTCTGCAGTAAAGCCAGAATTGAGCCCTTCTTTTCCTCACTCGAGACTTTTTTTTCTTTTCAATTCCTTTGGCATGGTTAAGTTATTTTTTCATTCCTATTACTTTTGGGATATTATTAGCACTTGTTTTGCCATCCAGCTTGTCCTATTGCAAGAGGATTGTGAAGACCACAGCAGTGTTTTTTTTATACTTTCCCTCATTAAATAAGATTTGGTTCAGGTGATCACCTAATCAGAAGCACATTAAGTAGAATGAGGTGTACTCTGGTTGGAATGCAACTGACACTGGAATGGAATGGCTGTCATACATGTAGAGAAGCTGATTCTTATCAAACTGTGCAGTGGTCTCTTAATTTTTGGCAGAGGTGTATAATATGTATAATATAAATATATATATATATATATATATATATATATATATATATATATATATATATATATATATATAAAATATGCAGCAGAGACCAAAAGTTTGGACACACCTTCTAATCTCTAGAACAGCTATTAAGAGGAGACTTTGTGCAGCAGGCCTTCATGGTAAAATAGCCGCTAGGAAACCACTGCTAAGGTCAAGCAACAAGCAGAAGAGACTTTTTTGGGTTAAAGAACACAAGGAATGGACATTAGACCAGTGGAAATCTGTGCTTTGGTCTGATGAGTACAAATTTAAGATCTTTGGAGCCAACCACCGTGTCTTTGTAGAAAAGGTGAACGGATGGACTCCACATGCCTGGTTCCCACCGTGAAGCATGGAGGAGGAGGTATGACTGTGTGGGGGTGCTTTGCTGGTGATACTGTTGGGGATTTATTTAAAATTGAAGGCATACTGAACCAGCATGGCTACCACAGCATCTTGCAGCGGCATGCTATTCCATCCGGTTTGCGTTTAGTTGGACCATCATTTATTTCTCAACAGGACAATGACCCCAAACACACCTCCAGGCTGTGTAAGGGCTATTTGACTAAGAAGAAGAGTGATGGGATGCTACACCAGATGACCTGGCCTCCACAGTCACCAGACCTGAACCCAATCGAGATGGTTTGGGGTGAGCTGGACCGCAGAGTGAAGGCAAAAGGGCCAACAAGTGCTAAGCATCTCTGGAAACTCCTTCAAGACTGTTGGAAGACCATTTCCGGTGACTACCTCTTGAAGCTCATCAAGAGAATGCCAAGAGTGTATAAAGCAGTAATCAAAGCAAAAGGTGGCTACTTTGAAGAACCTAGAATATAAGACATATATTCAGTTGTTTCACACTTTAAGTATTTCATTCCACATGTTTTCATTCATAGTTTTGATGTCTTCAGTGTGAATCTACAATTTTTAGAGTCATGAACATAAAGAAAACTCTTTGAATGAGAAGGTGTGTCCAAACTTTTGGTCTGTACTGTATATATATATATATATATATATATATATATATATATATATATATTGTACTGTATGTACATGTCTGTTATATATACAGTGGAACCTTGCTTAACGAGAACACTCCGTTCTGGGACTGTGCTTGTTAATCAAGTTACTCATTCAGCAGAGCAAGATTTCCCATAGGAAATCATTGCAATGCTGACAATTCGTTCCACAATGTGTTAAATGTCCCATCCTGGTCCCCTATTCTATCATTCTACACATGCACAAACACCCACAAACATGTACAAACACACACAAACACACAAGCACGAACACACACGCACATATTATATGCTCACCTTACCTTAAGTTCCATGGTCAGTCTCCTGGGACTTGCTGTTCTGCGGTGCGGGCCGTGTATCAGGTAACCATAACGACGAGGGCGGAACTTCCTGCCAGAGCGCTGACGTCAAAGGCAGAGCCGCTTGCCTCTGATTGGCCAGCACGCTGCCTTTCACAAGCGGTGACAGGAACCAGGAAGTTCCTGCTTCGTTGCTATGGATGCCGATGCCTGGAGTGGAGCGGAGTGGAGAGGAGCAGAGCGGTGCGGCGCACTATAGGACCTAGGAGGCCGGCGATGAAACGGAAGGTACAGATATTATATGCTCACCTTACCTTCCGTTCCACCGCCGGCCTCATGGTACTTGTAGTTCGCCGCGATGTACCCGGGAACTACAAGAACCAGGAGACCGGCGGTGGAACGGAAGGTAAGGTGAACATAATACTGTATGTGTGTGAGTGCGTGTTTGTTTGTGAGTACATGTGTGTGTTTGTGTGGACTGCAAGTGCGGGTTAGAGCGCGGTGGATGGACGGAACCAGAAGTGTCTGAGGTGAGGATTTCGCTCGTACAGTAAAGCTTTCTCGTAAAGCGGGTTACAAATTTACAGAAAGCTTTGCTTGTTAAGCGAAATTTTCGTTAAGTGGGTTACTCGTTAAGCGAGGTACCACTGTATATTATATTTGTGTGTGTGTGTGTGTGTGTAGATATATATATATATATATATATATATATATATACACACACACACACACACACACACACACAATGCAATATCTACATAGGTGTATAGAGGCCCATTTCCAACAACCACCACTCCAGTGTAGGGATGGGCAAACCCAAACTGTAAAGTTCGGGGTCCGTACCGTGCACACGGAGCTTTCCAGGATGTTCGTGTTACAGTTCGTGTTACAGTTCGTGTTACAGTTTTTGTTACAGTTCGTGTTACAGTATGTGTTACAGTTCGGGTCCAGGGGCTGTTAAAAAAAAGCACCTTATTAGAAAAACATTATGATACTTACAGGTCCTGCGACACGTCCTGCAGACTCTGTCTCCCAGCGCTTCTGCTTCCGCGTCCGTCCGATCATTTCTGTTCCTCCCCGGTAAGCACCTCCTGGCTAAAAGGACCTGCCATGACCGTGACGTCATACTTATGTGACCAGTCACGTGTGAATGTTGTATTACCTCATTGGCTACAGACTGGTCACGTGAGTATGACGTCATTAAAGGTCCTGGTGCGCCGTGATGCGAGTGTCATTGCATCACGGCGCACAATCTCCCGACGGCAGCGGTTCAGCTACATGTATTTCAACAGTTGAGGCTCTCCTGTCCTGAGAGTGGGGTGAAGCAATGCGAGACGCAAGTGAAATCATCCCCTCACTGTCAGCCTCTGCTTCATCGCTCTGTCCATAGCGATGTAGCAGACCTGACATGGCTCTCAGTGCTTCTCACTATGTATAGACACTGTCTGTGCACAGTGATGAAGCAGAGTTGACTTTGCTGTCCCAGTGGATTACGTCGGACTAAGGATTTTTTTATAATAAAGAAGGAGTTTCTAAATGTTTTTTTTAGTTTTATTTCTAATAAAGAAAAATTCTGTTTTTTTTTTACTGTTTCCTAGAAATTCATGGTGGCCATGTTTATTTAATTAAATAGTACCCACAAAACACCAGTGTCAACATCTACAGTGCAGAGGCGACTCCAGGATGCTGGCCGTCAGGGCAGAGTGGCAAATTAAAAGCCATATCTTAGACTGGCTAATAAAAGGAAAAGATTAATATGGGCAAAAGAACGCAGACATTGGACAGAGGAAGATTGGAAAAAAGTTTTATGGACAGACAAATCGAAATTTGAGGTGTTTGGATCACACAGAAGAAAAACTGAATAGATGCTGGAAGAGTGCCTGACGCCATCTGTCAAGCAAGGTGGAGGTAATGTGATGGTCTGGGGTTGCTTTGGTGCCGGTAAAGTGGGAGATTTGAACAAGGTAAAAGAAATTTTGAATAAGGAAGGCTATCACTCCATTTTGCAACGCCATGCCATACGCTGTGGACAGCGCTTTATTAGAGCAAATTTCATCTACAACAGGACAATGACCCAAAGCACACCTCCAAATTATGCATGAACTATTTAGGGAAGAAGCAGGCAGCTGGTATTCTATCTGTAATGGAGTGGCCAGCCCAGTCACCAGATCTAAACCATATTGAGCTGCTGTGGGAGCAGCTTGACCGTATGGTACACAAAAAGTGCCCATCAAGCCAATCCAACTTGTTGGAGGGGCTTCTGGAAGCATGGGGTGAAATATCTCCAGATTACCTGAGCAAATTAACAGCTAGAATGCCAAAGGTTTGCAAAGCTGGAATTGCTGAAAAGAGAGCATTCTGTGACGAAAGCAAAGTTTGAAGGAGAAAATTATTATTTCAAGTAAAAATCATTATTTCTAACCTAGTCAATGTCTGGACTATATTTTCTATTCAGCTACCGCGCTATCTTACAGGGGTCAGTTGAATGCACTAGGTGGATGAGTGTTAATTTTAGGAGTTGAGTGTACAAATAGAGTTAAAATTAAATTAAATTGGGAGACAAGTATAAAGTTGTTTGAAATTTAAAATATATGCTTATTCCATATAAATAAGTTAAAAGGGTTAAAAAGTCAGGAGATCCTGACAGGATCCAGGTATCCAGATGATGATAATGATGACTGGATCAATGAAGCACCTGAGGAGTGAAGGGAAAAGAAGAGACGTACGTGTGTTAGAATGTAGGCCTAATGTGATGAGGTAGTAGTACTGTATACATTAAAAATAGAAATTACCTGTGCCCTGCCGATGTGTGTGAGTGAAGTAGTTGACAAAATGAGTGGAGCACAAAGTCAATGTACAACAGAGGAACCTGGAAGAATATACATGTAATATGTAATTAAATACACCAGAGATAAATCAGTAAATAAGGAGCTCTAGGTAAATTTAAGCTGAGCTATATATGTGACAAACCTCCAGAACCTAATGGTGGCTGACAGACGTACGTAGAGGTGGCCACTGAATTCGAGTGCTGGCTGTGAGGGTCTATAAACTCCAGCAACTAGTAATCGGTTAAGAAAATAAATAAATTTATATTTGGAATAAACATATATTTTAAATTTCAAACAACTTTATACTTGTCTCCCTATTTAATTTAATTTTAACTCTATTTGTACACTCAACCCCTAGTAATTAACACTCATCCACCTAGTGCATTCAACTGACCCCTGCTAGATAGCGCAGTAGCTGTATTTTTAATTTTTGCAAGTGTTTATCACTCCCAGACAGGGTATTCGCGAACCCTGCCTCCTACCTGCAGCTTCTCTGGCAGCTCCACACCTTTTCTGGTTTGGCAAATAGGTCAACAGGTATTACTTCAAAATAAAAAGGAAAAAACCTGTCCCTTATCTAGCAATACCCAACTAGTTACATAACTCTCTGATAGTGAGAGCTGGTGTCCCTATAGTTTTATTTGTTTTACTCCCTTATCCACGTAGACACTTTTCAGCAGCTCCATCCCAACATGGCCTCGCATATGTTTTCCAAAAACCGCAACACACGATTACAATTGGTCCAACAGTTTACTCACCCTAACCCTCAGGACAATCCCTCAATCCATGATCTATCTATTAGTGATGAGCGAGCATGCTTGTAACTACTCGGTACTCGCACGAGTATCACTGTACTCGGGCTGCTCGGCGGGTACCGAGTAATTTTGCAATACTCGTGCTTTACTCGTGGTCTTCATCCCTGCATGTTGGCGCTCTTTTGAGAGCCAGCCCTCATGCAGGGATTGGCTGGCAGACCACTGCAATGCCACAGCCCTGTTAGTTGTGGAATTGCAGTGATTGGCCGGCCTGCACAGCGTGACCGAGCCTTTATACCGGCCGGCGCGCTGTGCTCTGTACACAGCCATCTCATATTCCCTGCTTTCCACGCCCACAGGCGCCTATGATTGGTTGCAGTGAGACACGCCCCCACGCTGAGTGACAGGTGTCACACTGCACCCAATCACAGCAGCCGGTGGGCGTGTCTATACTGTGCAGTAAAATAAATAAATAAATAATTAAAAAACCGGCGTGCGGTCCCCCCCAATTTTAATACCAGCCAGATAAAGCCATACAGCTGAAGGCTGGTATTCTCAGGATGGGGAGCTCCACGTTATGGGGAGCCCCCCACCCTAACAATATCAGTCAGCAGCTGGCCAGAATTGCCGCATACATTAGATGCGACAGTTCTGGGACTGTACCCGGCTCTTCCCGATTTACCCTGGTGCGTTGGCAAATCGGGGTAATAAGGAGTTATTGGAAGCCCATAGCTGCCAATAAGTCCTAGATTAATCATGTCATGCGTCTATGAGACACCCTCCATGATTAATCTGTAAGTTACAGTAAATAAACACACACACACACCAGAAAAAATCCTTTATTAGAAATAAAAAACACACACATATACCCTGGTTCACCACTTTAATCAGCCCGAAAAAGCCCTCCTTGTCCGGCGTAATCCAGGATGATCCAGCGTCGCATCCAGCGCTGCTGCATGGAGGTGACCGGAGCCGCAGCAGACACCGCCGCTCCGGTCACCTCCACACAGCAAATGAACACAGCCGCGCGATCAGCTGCTGTCACTGAGGTTACCCGCTGTCACCGCTGCATCCACCGGTGGCCGCGGGTAACCTCAGTGACAGCAGCTGATCGCGCGGCTGTGTTCATTTGCTGTGTGGAGGTGACCGGAGCGGCTGTGTGTGCTGCAGCTCCGGTCACCTCCATGCAGCAGCGCTGGATGCGACGCTGGATCATCCTGGATGACGCCGGACATGGAGGGCTTTTTCGGGCTGATTAAAGTGGTGAACCAGGGTATATGTGTGTGTTTTTATTTCTAATAAAGGATTTTTTCTGGTGTGTGTGTTTATTTACTGTAACTTACAGATTAATCATGGAGGGTGTCTCATAGACGCCTGACATGATTAATCTAGGACTTATTGGCAGCTATGGGCTGCCAATAACTCCTTATTACCCCGATTTGCCAACGCACCAGGGCAAATCGGGAAGAGCCGGGTACAGTCCCAGAACTGTCGCATATAATGTATGCGGCAATTCTGGGCGGCTGTTGGCTGATATTGTTAGGGTGGGGGGCTCCCCATAACGTGGAGTTCCCCATCCTGAGAATACCAGCCTTCAGCCGTATGGCTTTATCTGGCTGGTTTTAAAAATGGGGGGAACCGCACGCCGTTTTTTTTAATTATTTATTAATTTTAATTATTAATTTTAATTATTTATTAAATAATTAAAAAAAACGGCGTGCGGTTCCCCCCATTTTTAAAACCAGCCAGATAAAGCCATACGGCTGAAGGCTGGTATTCTCAGGATGGGGAGCTCCACGTTATGGGGAGCCCCCCACCCTAACAATATCAGCCAACAGCTGCCCAGAATTGCCGCATACATTATATGCGACAGTTCTGGGACTGTACCCGGCTCTTCCCGATTTACCCTGGTGCGTTGGCAAATCGGGGTAATAAGGAGTTAATGGCAGCCCATAGCTGCCACTAAATCCTAGATTAATCATGTCAGGCGTCTCCCCGAGATTCCTTCCATGATTAATCTGTAAATTACAGTTAAAAAACACACACACCCGAAAAATCCTTTATTAGAAATAAAAAACACTAACAAATTCCCTCATTACCAATTTATTAACCCCGACAAACCCTCCATGTCCGGCGTACTCCACGGACTCCGGCGTCGCGTCCAGCTCTGCTGCATGGAAGTGACAGGAGCTGCAGAAGACACCGCCGCTCCGGTCACCTCCACGCAGCTAATGAAGACAGCCGTGCGATCAGCTGAGCTGTCACTGAGGTTACCCGCTGTCACTGGATCCAGTGACAGCGGGTAACCTCAGTGACAGCTCAGCTGATCGCGCTACTCACCTCATTTGCTGCGTGGAAGTGACCGGAGCGGCGGTGTCTTCTGCAGCTCCGGTCACCTCTATGCAGCAGCGCAGGATGCGACGCTGGAACATCCTGGATGACGCCGGACATGGAGGGCTTTTTGGGGCTGATTAAAGTGGTGAACCAGGGAATGTGTGTGTGTTTTTTATTTCTAATAAAGGATTTTTTCGGGTGTGTGTGTTTATTTACTGTAACTTACAGATTAATCATGGAGGGTGTCTCATAGACGCCTGACATGATTAATCTAGGATTTAGTGGCAGCTATGGGCTGCCATTAACTCCTTATTACCCCGATTTGCCAAAGCACCAGGGCAAATCGGGAAGAGCCGGGTACAGCCCCAGAACTGTCGCATATAATGTATGCGGCAATTCTGGGCGGCTGCTGACTGATATTGTTAGGCTGGGGGGCTCCCCATAACGTGGAGCTCCCCATCCTGAGAATACCAGCCTTCAGCCGTATGGCTTTATCTGGCTGGCATTAAAATGGGGGGGACCGCACGCCGTTTTTTTTTAATTATTTATTAATTTATTTTACTGCACAGTATAGACACGCCCACCGGCTGCTGTGATTGGGTGCAGTGTGACACCTGTCACTCAGCGTGGGGGCGTGTCTCACTGCAACCAATCATAGGCACCGGTGGGCGGGGAAAGCAGGGAATAGGAGATTGTTTAATGAGCGGCCGGCTTTTTCAAAATAGTAAAAGCCGCCGGTCACCTCCACGCAGCTAATGAAGGGAATAGCGCGATCAGCTGCTGTCAGTCAGGTAACTCCCGGCCACCGCTGGATCCAGCGGTGGCCGCGATTAACCTCAGTGACAGCAGCTGATCGCTATACTCACCTCAGTTGGTGCATGGAGCTGACTGGAGCGGCGGTGAGTAGCGCGATCAGCTGAGCTGTCACTGAGGTTACCCGCGGCCACCGCTGCATCCACCGCTGGATCCAGGTAACCTCAGTGACAGCTCAGCTGATCGCGCTACTCATCTCATTAGCTGCGTGGAGGTGACCGGAGCGGCGGTGTCTTCTGCAGCTCCTGTCACTTCCATGCAGCAGAGCTGGACGCGACGCTGGAGGACTGTGGAGTACGCCGGACATGGAGGGTTTGTCGGGGTTAATAAATTGGTAATGAGGGACTTTGTTAGTGTTTTTTATTTCTAATAAAGGATTTTTCGGGTGTGTGTGTTTTTTAACTGTAATTTACAGATTAATCATGGAAGGAATCTCGGGGAGACGCCTGACATGATTAATCTAGGATTTAGTGGCAGCTATGGGCTGCCATTAACTCCTTATTACCCCGATTTGCCAACGCACCAGGGTAAATCGGGAAGAGCCGGGTACAGCCCCAGAACTGTCGCATCTAATGTATGCGGCAATTCTGGGCGGCTGCTGACTGATATTGTTAGGGTGGGGGGCTCCCCATAACGTGGAGCTCCCCATCCTGAGAATACCAGCCTTCAGCCGTATGGCTTTATCTGGCTGGTATTAAAATTGGGGGGACCGCATGCCGTTTTTTTTTAATTATTTAATTATTTATTTCACTGCACAGTATACACACACCGGCTGCTGTGATTGGTTGCAGTGAGACAGCTGTCACTCAGTGTGGGAGCGTGTCTCACTGCAACCAATCATAGGCGCCGAAAAGCAGGACAGCAGGGAATAGGAGATTGATTAATGAGCGGCCGGCTTTTTCAAAAGAGGAAAAGCCACCGGAGTTTGAACAGCTGTGCAGCGCCGCGGCAGTGATCGGGGAACGGTAAGTAAGAGAGAGGGGGGGGGACTGACCGACAGACTGTGAGAGGGGGACAGACAAGACAGAGAGAGACAGACCGACGGACTGAGGGAGATAGAATAAAAAAAAAAAAATGACCGACATCGCTAGTAAAAAGCACAAAACGTGCGTTTTGGACATCGGAGTGCCACACAAGGTTTTCATGTAAAATCTTTCATGTATTAATCTCAAGAAGTAACATACACCAGCTCTATCTCACTATTGAGTATGTGCCCTTAACATTTCCGCCATGAAAATTCATTTTGGTGTCATTTTGGAAGGTTTTCTGGTGAGTCCGTAAAAATGGCGTAAAACTCGGACAAAATTGTTCACATCTGTGACTTTTGAGTGATAAATGCTTCAAGGGGTCTTCCCCATGCTGATGCCATGTCATTTGAGCACTCTTCTGAGACTTTTGTGACATTTTTAGGGTTTCTCCATGCTGCCGGGGGGTCATTTCACAAAAATACTCGGGTCTCCCATAGGATAACATTGGGCTCGGTGCTCGGGCCGAGTACACGAGTATCTTGGGAGGCTCGGCCCGAGCTTCGAGCACCCGAGCTTTTTAGTACTCGCTCATCACTACTATCTATTACTAAAAACCATCTCAGAACACTTGAAAAACTCCTATTTAACGAAATGAAAAACCTTTGGGAAGTTGCCTTTTTAGAGAAATACCTCTTACACCAAAGCACCCCCAAAGGTCTAATTGTATATAAAACACTATCGGGCGACTTTGGAGACCCCACTATTCAAACTTAATGGGACAACATGTTACAGCAATTCTCGCTAAAAACCCTAGAAATCGTCATTTCAAAAAGAAGAAACATTCTAGCAGTACTCAACCAAGAAATCCTAACCCTCTTGGACAAACTCATCCCATATGATGAATATCCATACCTATCACACATAGCATTTTAAACCGACTAAAAGAGTATAAAAAAAATTATAGCAAAAAAGGTGAATAAATTCAGGAGAGACAACATCCCCCACCATCAGCTCATTACTACCACCATTGATGATATTCCTACACCTCAGTCACCTAATCATTATACTGTTCTTGACGAATATAGGTCTTTGTCACGGCCAGGTGGACGGGCAGACCCAGGAGGTGGATCCACTGGGCCGAACTCCTAGATGGTAGTAGAGAGTCCGGCAGCTGGAACACTATAAACAGCAGAACAGTCCGTGCACACGAGTATAGCGGAGAAGTCCCTGGGACCACGGAGTCACGGGTGGTAGTCCGGGTGACGCAGCTCAGGTTCGGAAGCCGAGATGATGTCAGGCGGGGTCCGGAACCTTTGGAGCGAGATGACGGGTCACCGCAGGGATCCGAGATGGTGCGGACTGTCAGGATGGCAGATGGACAGCGTTCGGGGTTCAGGATACGGCAGGACTGGATGGCGAGGCAGGCACGGCTCTACAAGAGAGATAGGTGAGTATATGCACAGAGACACCAGGAGACCTGACTCCTAGCTTAGGAAACACGAAGATCAGGCCCCGCCCCCTTGAACAATAACCCCCTTTATACCCTGTACCTGTTTAGCCTCATTTCCTGTTAATGGACGCTGGCCCTTTAAGAAAGGGTCAGTGACCGCGCGCGCGCCCTAATGCGCATGCGCGCCGCCCGGGTGCCAGAAGCCAGGGAAGGAAGCTGAGAGGAGGACGCAGGGGAGCCGGCCAGGGCCTGGGAAGCCGTCGGGCGCCGGGATCGGAGACCAGGGGGCCTGGGAAGGACGGGCACCGGAGGCTGGAGAGCGGGGAGCGTGGCAGGTGAGCCGGGGAGCGGGGGTGAGGACCCGGGGAGCGGAACCGAGGACCCGGGGAGTGTGACAGTACCCCCCCCCCCACGCCCCCCTCCCCGCAACCGGGACATGAAGGCACGGATCAGAGGAGTGCCCACGTTCTCCCTGGGCTCCCAGGACCTATCCACAGGACCATACCCTTCCCAGTCCACTAGGAAGAACTGTCGACCTCGTACGGTCTTCATGGCCACGATATCCCTTACCGCATAGATGTCGTCATCGGCAATAGGTGGAGGAGCCGGACTGGCAGCAGCGGAGAAGGGACCAAGGACAACCGGCTTGAGCAGGGAGACGTGGAATGAGTTGGGTATCCTCATCGTGGCCGGGAGCTGTAGCTTGTAGGAGACCTCATTGATCTTGTTGAGGACTTTAAACGGCCCAATGTAGCGAGGACCCAGCTTGTATGATGGTATCTTCAGGCGGACGTACTGGGAAGCAAGCCAGACGAGATCTCCAGGAGAGAAACACGGAGGGTCCAGACGTTTCTTGTCTGCGTGTCTTTTCATCCGCAGGGAAGCACGCCCAAGGGACGCTTTGACAGAGTCCCAAATGGTTGTAAAGTCACGGGCTACTGTATCTGCAGCAGGGACATCCGAAGAAGGGGATACAGGCAATGGGATGGAAGGCTGAAGTCCGTAAACGACATGGAAGGGAGAGCTGGAGGACAACTCACTGATGTGGTGGTTGTGGGAGAATTCAGCCCAAGGAAGAAGAGCGGACCAGTCGTCGTGATGGGCGTTAACATAGTGACGTAAGAAAGAGGTCAAGATTTGATTGATCCTCTCTACCTGGCCATTAGACTGAGGATGGTATGCAGATGAAAAGTCCAGAGTCACTCCCAGATGTTTACAGAGAGCCCTCCAGAAGCGGGAGGTGAACTGAGTTCCCCTGTCGGATACGATGTGTAATGGAAAGCCATGCAAGCGGAAGATGTGTTGTATATAGGCGTCCGCGAGTTCCTGAGCAGAGGGCAGTCCAGCCATAGGGACGAAATGGGCCATTTTAGAGAACCGGTCCACTACGACCCACATCACTGTGTGTCCGGAGGACAATGGCAAGTCCGTAATAAAGTCCATTGCTATGTGTTGCCACGGAACTGAGGGTATCGGCAGAGGCAGAAGACGGCCATATGGGAGGTGTTTGGGCGTCTTGTTCCTGGCACAAGAGGAACAGGCGGATACAAAAGCAGCGACGTCCGTGCGAAGGGATGGCCACCAATAATGACGTACAATCGCACCCCATGTCTTTTTCTGACCAGCATGACCGGCTGTTTTCGAGGCATGACCCCAGTGTAACACTTTTTCCCTGTCTACCTCGGAGACATAGGTCTTCCCGGGCGGTATCTGGGCCAGGGTGACAGGGGCCACCGGAATGATTTTACTAGGACAAATGATGGGTTGGGTAGTCTCTTCCTCCTGCTCCATGGGCATGAAAGACCTGGACAAGGCATCAGCGCGTACATTCTTGTCCGCGGGTCGGAAGTGAAGCTGGAAATCAAACCTGGCAAAGAATAGGGACCACCTGGCTTGCCGTGGGTTCAGACGCTGAGCGGACCGTAGGTATTCCAAGTTCTTGTGGTGGTCCGTGTAAATAATCACGGGGTACACTGCACCTTCCAGGAGGTAGCGCCATTCCTCCAAAGCCAGTTTGACTGCCAAGAGCTCTCGGTCACCGATGGTGTAGTTGCGTTCAGGCGCTGAGAAGCCCTTGGAGAAGAATCCGCAAGTCACCATCTTCCCGGAGGAGGACTTTTGCATGAGCACTGCTCCGGCTCCTGAGGAGGAGGCATCCACCTCCAAGGTGAACTGGCGGTTTAACTCCGGACGGTGGAGTACAGGAGAGGAAGCAAAAGCCCGCTTCAGAGAGCCAAACGCGGCGTCAGCCGCAGGTGACCAGTCCTTTGGATTAGCCTCCTTCTTAGTCAAAGCGGAGAGAGGAGCAGTCAAGGCAGAGAAGTGAGGGATAAACTGGCGGTAGTAGTTGGCGAATCCCAGGAAGCGTTGGATTGCCTTCAGTCCAGAAGGAGGAGGCCAGTTGAGAATGGCGGAGACCTTCTTGGGATCCATCTGCAGTCCAGTATCAGAGATGATGTACCCCAGAAAGGGGAGAGAAGACTGCTCAAAGACACACTTCTCATACTTTGCGTACAGACGATTCTCTCTCAGTCTTTGTAGAACCAGCTGTACGTTTTCTCTGTGGGTTTGGAGGTCCGGAGAGAAGACAAGGATGTCATCTAGATACACTACCACACAGATGTAGAGAAGGTCCCGGAACACGTCGTTCACCAGTTCTTGAAAGACGGCAGGAGCGTTACACAGGCCGAAGGGCATCACGCAGTATTCATAATGTCCATCGCGCGTATTGAACGCGGTTTTCCATTCGTCACCAGAGCGGATGCGTACCAGATTGTAAGCACCCCGAAGATCCAGCTTGGTGAACACACGAGCTCCTCTAAGCCGGTCAAACAATTCGGGAATGAGCGGCAGAGGGTACTTGTTTTTTACGGTGATTTGATTCAGACCCCGGTAGTCTATGCATGGGCGTAAGTCGCCCTCTTTCTTCTTGACAAAGAAGAAACCTGCTCCAGCAGGAGAGGAGGATCTCCGAATGAACCCCCTTGCCAGGCTCTCTGAGATGTAAGCAGACATGGCCCTTGTTTCGGCTGGAGATAAAGGATATATGCGTCCTCGTGGTGGTGTTGTTCCTGGGAGCAGGTCGATGGCACAATCGTATGGACGATGTGGCGGCAGTACCTTGGATTCCTTTTTATCAAAGACATCTGCAAAGGACCAATAGGCCGAGGGCAGCCCCGGTAGGTTCTCTGGAACCGGAGGTCGTCGGATGGGTTGTATGGACTTTAGGCACCTCTCATGACACGAAGAGCCCCATCGGGTGATTTCGCCAGTGCCCCAGCTAACTGATGGTTCGTGTGTCCGCAACCATGGCAGTCCCAGCAGGATCTGGTGGGACATGTGTGGGAGAACGTAGAAAGCGATGTTCTCGGTGTGAAGGGCACCGATACGCAGTTCGACCGGCCTGGTGATCCAGGAGATGGTGTCAGAGAGGGGTCTCCCATCCACCGAGGCAATCACTAGGGGCTTGTCGAGTGGAATAACAGGCACCCGGTACTTGTCCACCGTGGCCTGCTGGATGAAATTGCCTGCTGCCCCGGAATCGAGGTAGGCATCAGCCGTGAACCGCGTCTCTCCCGTTGTCACTTGCACTGTCCATGTAACCGGGTCAGAGAGAGTCCCAGCACCTAGGGTGGCCTCTCCTACCAACTCTAGGCTTTGGAGTTTCCCGGCCTCTCTGGACAGGAGCGTAGCAGGTGTGTGCCCTCACCGCAGTAAAAGCAGAGACCCTTGGCGAGCCGCTCTGCTCGACGTTGTTCAGACTGACGCACTCGGTCGATCTGCATGGGCTCGTGGACGGGAGCCCCAGCTGTCAATGACTGAAGTACGGAGGGTTTCTGCGGAGGAGAGGAATGCCGTACTGGACGTCTCTCACGGGACACTTCCTTGGATCGCTCCTGAAAGCGAATGTCCACTCGAGTCGCTAGGGCAATCAGGGCATCCAGGGTGGTCGGTACGTCACGACCCGCCAGCTCGTCTTTAATTCGCCCTGAGAGTCCTTCCCAGAAGGCGGCGGTTAGAGCCTCGTTGTTCCACCCGAGTTCTGAGGCCAGGGTGCGAAACCGGATCGCGTATTGACCCACCGTCAGAGTCCCCTGACGTAACCGGAGAAGAGACGAAGCAGACGCGGAGGCGCGTCCGGGCTCATCAAAAGTACCACGGAATGCCTGCAGGAAGTCCTGGATGTTCGTGGTCACAGGATCCCCCTTCTCCCACAAGGGGTTCATCCACGCCAGTGCCTCACCCTCTAGATGGGACATGATGAAGGCGACCTTGGCTTGGTCGGAGGCAAACAAATGCGGCAGCTGCGTGAAATGGAGGGAGCATTGGTTTAAGAATCCCCTGCAGGTCTTGGGGTCTCCGGCGTACCGGGGTGGTGAAGCCAACCGAAGTCTGGTGGTATCTGAAGAAGTCGCCACAGGAGCTGGATCCGTGGATTGACTAATGGAAGCCCGGGATGTTGAAGTCGTAACTGCCGTTTGTAGCGTGTTCAGGCGGGCGTCCACAGAAGACATGAATTGCAGCATGCGGGTCTGGACTTCACGCTGGCGTTGGAGTTCCTCCTGTACGGCTGCTAGTGCTGCAGCGGGATCCATGGCCTGATCTTACTGTCACGGCCAGGTGGACGGGCAGACCCAGGAGGTGGATCCACTGGGCCGAACTCCTAGATGGTAGTAGAGAGTCCGGCAGCTGGAACACTATAAACAGCAGAACAGTCCGTGCACACGAGTATAGCGGAGAAGTCCCTGGGACCACGGAGTCACGGGTGGTAGTCCGGGTGACGCAGCTCAGGTTCGGAAGCCGAGATGATGTCAGGCGGGGTCCGGAACCTTTGGAGCGAGATGACGGGTCACCGCAGGGATCCGAGATGGTGCGGACTGTCAGGATGGCAGATGGACAGCGTTCGGGGTTCAGGATACGGCAGGACTGGATGGCGAGGCAGGCACGGCTCTACAAGAGAGATAGGTGAGTATATGCACAGAGACACCAGGAGACCTGACTCCTAGCTTAGGAAACACGAAGATCAGGCCCCGCCCCCTTGGACAATAACCCCCTTTATACCCTGTACCTGTTTAGCCTCATTTCCTGTTAATGGACGCTGGCCCTTTAAGAAAGGGTCAGTGACCGCGCGCGCGCCCTAATGCGCATGCGCGCCGCCCGGGTGCCAGAAGCCAGGGAAGGAAGCTGAGAGGAGGACGCAGGGGAGCCGGCCAGGGCCTGGGAAGCCGTCGGGCGCCGGGATCGGAGACCAGGGGGCCTGGGAAGGACGGGCACCGGAGGCTGGAGAGCGGGGAGCGTGGCAGGTGAGCCGGGGAGCGGGGGTGAGGACCCGGGGAGCGGAACCGAGGACCCGGGGAGCGTGACAGTCTTCTGATGACGCATTATTTCAAAATACTTCCTGTTACTCCTCTACATCTCTCACTCACAATCACTCCAATTCCACACAATATACACCAGTCATTCTCCAAAACCAACATACCCAGGTATCTTCACATCATTCCCCAACATTAAGTACTTTCTGCGATACCCCGACGGCCATACTTCAGGAGTCCAGCAATGAACATTTCCCAACCCAACAATCTGATTTAACCGTAGGAGTTAATATTCTCACACACAATAGATTTTCTCCTCTCTCTACTCAAAATGATTCACCCCAACTAGCAGAATTTCCATCAAACACACCCCACATCCCTAGTACTCCCACCGAATCCACCATTCATAGAAGCTCAATCTATAGCAACCATTCCAGATCCCATCCACCATCCCGGCAAACATCTACTAACCCTAATCACTATAGTAAAAGGCCCCCTCCCCCCATGAAGCAAATTCCATCTTTACTGAATTTACGTCCAGAATCATCTTCAATATCGTGAATGATATTTATTCTTATTTTACATTTTTGTAAAAAATAAAAACTGAAAATTGGGGCATGCAATATTATTCAGCCCCTTTACGGTCAGTGCAGCAATCTCACTCCAGAAGTTCATTGAGGATCTCTGAATGATCAAATGTTGTCCTAAATGAGTGATGATGATAAATATAAGCCACCTGTGTGTAATCAAGTCTCCGTATAAATGCACCTGCTCTGTGATAGTCTCAGTGTTCTGTTTAAAGCGCAGATAGCATCATGAAGACCAAGGAACACAACAGGCAGGTCCGTAATATTGTGGAGAAGTTTAAAGCCAGATTTGGTTGCAAAAAGATTTCCAAAACTTTAAACATCCCAAGGAGCACTGTGCAAGCGATCATAATGAAATGGAAGGAGTATCATACCACTGCAAATCTACCAAGACCCGGCTGTCCATCAAAAATTTAATCTCAAACAAGAAGACTATTCAGAGATGCATAGGCCTCTTGGCTGATCACTCTGGATGAATTTCAGAGATCCACAGCTGAGGTGGGATAGTGTGTCCATAGGACAACAATCAGTCGTACACTGCACAAATCTGGCCTTTATGGAACAGTGACAAGAAGAAAGCCATATCTTAAAGATATCCATAAAAAGTGTTGCTTAACGTTTGCCACAAGCCACTTGGGAGACACACCAAACATGTGTAGGAAGGTGCTCTGGTCAGATAAAACCAAAATCAAACTTTTTGGGCACAATGCCACACGATATGTTTGGCATAAAAGCAACATAGCTCATCACCCTGAACACACCATCCCCACTGTCAAACATGGTGGTGGCAGCATCATGGTTTGGACCTGCTTTGCTTCAGCAGGGACAGGGCAGATGGATAAAATTGATGGGAAGATGGATGGAGCCAAATACAGAACCATTCTTGAAGAAAACCTGTTGGAGTCTGCAAAAGACCTTTGACTGGGACGGAGATTTGTCTTTCAACAAGACAATGATCCAAAACATAAAGCAAAATCTACAATGGAATGGTTCACAAATAAACATATTCAGGTGTTAGAATGGCAAAGTCCAGACCTGAATCCAATCGAGAATCTGTGTAAAGAGCTGAAAACTGCTGTGCTGTTCACAAACGCTCACCATCTAACCTCACTCAGCTCAAGCTGTTTGCAAAGGAAGAATGGGCAAGAATTTCAGTCTCTCGATGTGCAAAACTGAAAGACACATACCCCAAGCGACTTGCAGCTGTAATCGCAGAAAACGGTGGTGCTACAAAGTATTAACTTAAAGGGGCCGAATAATATTGCACGCCACAATTTTCAGTTATTTATTTTTTACAAAAATTTAAAATAAGCAATAAATATCGTTCACCTTCACAATTGTGTCCCACTTGTTGTTGATTCTTCACCATACAATTTAAAATTTTTATCTTTATGTTTAAAGTGTGGGAAATGTGGGAAAAGGTTGAAAAATTCAAGGGGGCTGAATAATTTCGCAAGGCACTGTATGTAATTCAAATAGTGACATGTATATACGTGTGGACAAAATACGTGTGATCAAACAAAATATGTGTGCAATAAGGATAAAATTAATAAAAACAAAGTGTGTGAAGTATTTATAAAATATAATTAAATGTGAAGAAGAATGAGTGTGAAATTGTTTTATAGTGTAATTATTTATTGTGGAAATAAGATGTGAAGAATTGTGAAAATAACAAATAAAAATAAATATATTATTAAATAATAAATGATGAATAAAAATAAATATAAATAAAAAGAAATAAAAAATAATAAATTTGATGCACAGGAGAACCCGTCTGTGGTGGAATGGCGGATTTTTGAAAAATTATTTAGAGAAAAAATTGATTCCAAGGGGTCTTTGGATCCAAATATTTCCATCCTTTCCAGTCTCTGATCAGACCTTCATCACACAGTGGGAGGATGTGTGTACCAATGCATCTTTGAAATTCATTGAGCTCTTGTTAGGCTTAAATAAAGAAAGTCTCAGCAATGTTGAAAAAACTATTGATGAACAAATTAATCTATTATCTGCAAATGCTACTGGTATGCAAATTAACAATTTTAACCAGCAAATGGAACTCAACTTTGATACTTGGGGAAAAACAGATAAAGGAAAACCAATGGAAGAAACTCCATAGGGATCTACAGGATCATCAAAATAATAGAGTGTACCATTGGCACAGAAAGCCTGCATCTTCAGGTGAAAGGGATCGATCTGTTTCGGTTTCATCTGTCTCCTCTGGTGTCCAATCAGATAGCTCTTCGCATCCCATGACCACCTGGTCTACTAATGGCACCAAAAGGAAGTGGAATTATAAACCTCAGACAAACAAGAGCAAGAACTTTGATCTTCCCACTGATAATTTGAAGGTAATTAACCTTTCTAATCATGTGTTATTCCCATCTGATATTTCTGTTCTGTTTAAGGGATTAACTTTCTCTCCATGCAATAAATTTGATCTCTTCACAGCGGTCAAGGACCTAAATATATTAGCTCGACCATTAATTTGAAAAATAAATGATTCCAGAATGCAGAAACACGTGAACAGTTTCCAACTTCTCAAGAGATGGCAGCAATTTGTATTTTTGAAGAATTATCTGAAGAACATGTTTCTGATTCTCTGGGTAAGATTCCACCATCCATCTGTCCTAGGTCTACTAGGTTCCCACCCCTGTCAGTCTGTCCTACAATTGATGTTTTTGCTAAGTCAGTTTCTAATGAACTTAAGAAAATTCCGAACACCAGATATAGAGACAACTTGCCCCATCTAGAAAGACAAAGTTTGAATAAGTTAAAGAAATTTTCAGATGTATTATTTAAATTGGCTTACAAGGGTGGGAACATAGTGATCTGGCATCGGACTATGTATGAAACAAAGGCTTACAGAGAGCTCAGAGACACTGCTTGCTATAAAAAGTTGACTTACAATCCTCTATCGGCATTTAAGAAATCTCTTGACCATCTTTTGAATGAAGCACTTGTGGAAGAGATCGTTAACAAGAAATTTGTGCAAGCCTTGACAAGCCTTGACAGTGGTTGATCCAGTTATCCCCACACTTTATGTTCTACCTAAAGTGCCCAAGAGTGCAACTGTTTCTCCTGCCTGTCCAATTGTCTCAGGAATAGATGGTTTGACAGATAATGTTTGCAAATACATTCATAGTCAGCTTAAATCTATGGTTGAAAGTCTCCCGTCATATTTCCAAGACACATCTGATTTCTTGAGAAAGATTGATGGTCTACATGGAGAAGAAGGGATGTTTAGTCACATGTGACGTATGAGCACTTTATATGAGCATCAAACATGAAGAGGGGATACACGCTTCCTCAGTCTTCCTTTAGATGAGTAACATGGGCCATAGACAAATTAACTTTATTCTTGACCTTTTGAGATTCGTACTGTATCAGAATGTCTTTACTTTTAATGTCTCCTGACGAGTCACATGTGTCAATGGAGCGTGTCATTTTTTTGGACACGCTTCATTGACGATATTTTCTTTGATTTGGAAGGGCTCTGCTGTAGAGTTAAAGAGTCTTTTTGACTCTCTGAATAAGAACAAACTCAGTTTACATCTGGCTTACAAATATGATTCAAGCACAATTGATATTCTGGATGTCCGAATTAAACGTGACTCGTCTAATTTTTTGCAGACTGACATCTACCGTAAGACCACATCAGTTAATTCATTTCTACACGCTAAGTCATCTCATCCACCTCAAATGTTCAATGGTATACCAACAGGACAATTTTTTTGTATTAAAAGGGTTTGTTCCACAGAAATTGATTTTGAGAACCAGGCCTTTGAGCTAAGGAGAAGATTCCAAAACCACAGATATAGCAATAAATCAACTAATGCGACATATACAAGAGCAAAAAATTCCAAGAGACAAGAGCTTCTCTATGTATCTCGGAAACATCAAGAGACGGATCAGGTGAGGTTTATTACCAGATATCACTCACACTGGCAAATCATGAAGAAATGTCTTGATAAGTTCTGGCCAATTTTGTTAACGGATCCTGTCATTAAACAGTACATTAAGCCTTTTCTGAGCATTACCGCGAGATGTGGACTGAATATCGGGGATCATTTGGTCTCAAGTCACTGCCAACCAATTCAGAAGAAGAGTCTGTTTCCATCCATTTCCCCCCCAAAATGAGTATGTAAACCATGCGGGAGATGTGTAGCCTGTCCTAATGTGGATGTGGCTACTGAATTTTATGACTCCACGGGCACCAAGAGATTTTTGATTACTCATAGTGTTACTTGCACAAAGAAGGCAGTCACATACTATGCAAAATGCCCATGCTCACTAATTTATGTTGGTTTGACGAATAGGGAGATGAAAGTTCGCATTTGTGAGCATGTTTGAGATATAAGGCTGGCACAAACTGAGACAGATTTAAATTCCTTGAAATCGATCCCTAGACATTTTAAGGAGCATCATAATTGTGATGCATCCTTAATAAGGGTGATTGGTATTGTCCATATTATTACTGGTATTCGTGGGGGTAATGTGATGAAAAGACTGGCCCAACAGGAATGTAAGTGGATATGGACCCTTGACACCATATACTCAAAAGGGTTGAATGATATCCTGAACCTTGCCCCCTTCCTTAACTCTCAAACATAAATGGATGTGTACATTTTTGTGTGGAGTAGGTCTTCTTGTGCATCATTATCTTTTCTCCTGCAATTCTCCTTTGTGTGTGTGTATATATATATATATATATATATATATATATATATATATATATATTATCCGCTTTTTAATGTCTTTATTCCTTGTTGTGTTGTGTGTTGGCGTTTTCTTATGTGTCTCCACATATTTGTGGAAATAGGTTGCAACAGAGAACAAAATGAGCATAAATGCTGATAATAAATTTATTTTATTTTGTATAGTCAAAGTGCACGGTGCAAATTTAATAAAAATACAATACATAAGATGTATGAGAGGACAGGAGAGGCTGAAAGGCTGGACAATTGTAATAAAGTGCAAATCTGCTATAAAGTTGGTAAAGTGACTTTGTGCATGGTCATGACCCAAATGCAATTATACACTTCAAACCAGTAGCTGAAAGGATAATAGAACAATCCTATCAAGATTAGACAAAAGTGTTTGCCAGCTACACAGGTACGGGGAGAGATAATGCATACAGAAAGGTGGAGTCCCCCAAAGGTCAGAATATAAAGGCCCAGTCACACACAACGACTTACCAGCGATCCCGAAAACGATGCGACCTGATAGGGATCGCAGGTAAGTCGCTGGGAGGTCGCAGGTGAGATGTCACACAGTGAGATCTTACCAGCGATGCAGGAACAATACAGATTGCAGTAGCGATCTGTATAACGATCTCAGCAGTCACTGTGACCCTGTCACACAGTGTCAAACACAGCGATGCCTCCTGCCCAGCAGGACATCGCCTTTGAAGAAAATGACCTGGACCATTCAGTAACGACTAGAGATCTCACAGCAGGGGCCTGATCGCTTTTAAGTGTCACACATAACGAGATCGCTAACGGGATCGCTACTGCGTCACCAAACGGTGACTCAGCTGCGATCTCGCTAGCGATCTCGTTATGTGTGACAGTACCTTTAGTGTATCAGACAATGGCTTGACAATATAATGCTAATATAATCTTAATAAGATTATAGGGGTGACAGTGTACCCATAGATATGGATCAATGTAATAGCAATAATATGATAGCTAAAAAGAGTTTGGCAAATAAAGTAGATATAATCCAAGTATTGTCAGCTATATCGGACCAAAAGCAGTCTGTGACAGAGGAGGGGGGGGGCAAAACCACCCAGGGGCCATAGACCAAGAGGCACCAAAAGGTATTAATAGCAGAAAGACAGCATTAGGAAGGGTTAACACTGAGTAGTCAAAGCATTACCGATGTGTGGAGCGGTGGAAAAGGCTCCCGACGCGCGTTTCGCGGCCTGTGGCGGTCAGGCCGGCCGCTTCATTAAAGGGATAGGTAGGAAGTGGTGCACACTTCTATCATGCACCTTTTAAATCCGTCCACCAGCCACAATAGGCTAGGCGGAACGGAACTGCAGTGCTCTGGATAGAACGGCGCATGCGCGAGTGCGCCAGCCGACCCCAATGACGTCACCGCAGCAGTCAATGCGCCAACGTGCACGCGCGGAGGCCAAGACGCGTTGTCAAGGCATCCGCGCGTGCGCAGACGCACCAGTGATGCCGCGGCGACGCATGGGGGGGCGGGGGACGAGCACGCGCACAACCAGAGCATCCAAGTGATGAGAACCTACGGCAGCAGGCAAATACAACAGTGCAAAGGAACATGCATTTTGTACAACATAAAAAGTAAATGTATAGAGTATCGTAAATATAGCATTATAGTTTCACTGGAAACAGCAAAGTTCCTTATGCAGAAGTCAGAGAGCCACCGAAGGTTCAAAAGAAGAAATAGGAAGTCCTCAGCAAATATTCCAAAGGTTTTGCAGTTCATTTCATTAATGCAAGAGGAAGGGTGCAGACATAAATTAGTGAACACTAAAAAAGATAAGTGAATAAAAAATAATTAAAAACAATTCCCAAGGCTAGACACATCAGGCAACATAATTTCGGATATTACACCATATTGAATTACGCATGTCAAATGATCATAAAAATAATAAAAATCACATTTATAAGAAGGACGCAAAACTCAGGGCTTCATTAAGGCCACGGGGAGTAACAGTGTCCAGAGCCACTATCCACTTAGTTTCCCTCTGTGCTAGTAATTTCATAATGTTGCCACCTCGAATACCCCCGTGAACAACATCAATGCCACGTATTTTTAATGTTTTAGGGTCACAATTGTGATGTTGTTTAAAGTGGCGTGGTAAGGTTTTGAGAAGAGAAAAATCCTCCACTGTCTTGGCCGCGCCAATGTCCCTCACGTGCTCCCTCACCCTAACTCTCAACTCCCTTGATGTCAGGCCAACATAAATTAGTTGGCAACTACATGTAGCATAGTATACAACATTGACTTTACTACAAGAAATCGGATGTCTGATCTCAAAACATCTACGGGAGTCAGAGCTGGTGAATGAGTTACAGCGAAGGACATTGGCGCAGGCAAGACAGTGTCCACAGGGGAAACAACCTAAAACCGGACCCCTGGAATTAAAAGGGTTTGGATGTTTAGCTACATAGTGGCTCTGGACAAGGAGATCTTTAAGGTTTTTGGCCCTTCTGGCTGTTACCAGAGGTGCTGGTGTCAATGAACGTGCCAGTATAGGATCCGTTTGGAGGATGGACCAATGCCGAACCAACACATTGCGCATTTCCTGCCACCCACAATTGAAGGTGGAAATAAAGCGAGGGTTGGGATCTGCCACAGTGTGTTTGGAAGGGCGATGTCAGAGGGAAGGTCTATTCGTATGTTTGGCCCTAAGGTATCCCCGTTTGATGCTACGACGACTGTACCCCCTCTCCAAAAATCTCGTTTTTAAGTCATCAGCTTGTAATTCAAATTTGGCATCAGAAGAGCAGATCCGTCGCATCCTCAAGAACTGTCCGGTTGGGATAGCACCAATCGTAGAGCTAGTATGGCCAGAGGAGGCATGAAGGAGAGCATTAACTGATGTAGATTTGTGGAACACATCCATCTGTATTCTCTGATTCTCGTCCACCTCTAGGGAAATATCTAGAAAATCGATGCGACTGGTGCTATGTTGATAAGTTAACTTGATGTTATAAGGGTTCGAATTAAGGCACTGAACGAACGAGTCGAGCTGCTCCACCGTGCCCTGCCAGAATATCAAGATGTCATCGATATACCTGAGACAGCACTGCGCATGGGCAGCGGCCTGAACGCCATCGTCGCCAAAGACCTGCCTCTCCCAAAATCCGAGAAACAGGTTGGCATACAAAGGTGCGCAGGCCGCGCCCATCGCAGTGCCGCGCTTCTGAAGGTAGAAGCATCCTTGAAGGTGAAACAGTTATGAGTCAGGGCAAAGTGGAGCAGCTCAACTACAAGCTCATTCAGGCCAGAATCCCGACCGAACATTTCGAGGAAGTAACGGACCTCCCTAATGCCGTCATCATGATGAATACAAGTGTACAGAGACTCCACATCCATCGCAACGATGGACATGTCAGTCTCCATAGAAATGCCGTCGACCCTTGTAAGGACGTCCATTGTGTCTTTTACAAATGATGGTAATAACTCTACTAAGGGTTTAAGATAGAAATCGATGAACCTGCAGATGGGATCGCAAAGCCCATCGATTCCTGACACAATCGGACGTCCAGGAGGGTCAACGGCATTCTTATGGATCTTGGGTAGGAGGTACAGTGTTGGCATCCTGGGGAATTTAACCATAAGGCCATCAAACATCTTTTTGGATATAATGCCTGTTTCAAAAGCTTTAATAAGAATTTTTGCAGGTGAGTCGAGAAGGAGGCAATAGAACTACAGTCTAATTTCTGATAGGTCTACTTATCTCTTAGTTGTCTGAAAACTTCTTTTTCATAGAGATAAGTAGGCCAGATCACAATGTTGCCCCCCTTGTCTGCTGCCTTGAAAATAACATCATCAAATTCTTGTAGTTGTTGAAGAGCTTTTCTCTGAATAACAGAGAGATTGTCATGTCTATACCATGTAGAAATCTTCCTCGCTGTAACTCATTCACCAGCTCTGACTCCCGTAGATGTTTTGAGATCAGGCATCGGATTTCTTGTAGTACAGTCAATGTTGTATACTACGCTACATGTAGTTGCCAACTAATTTATGTTGGCCTGACATCAAGGGAGTTGAGAGTTAGGGTGAGGGAGCACATGAGGGACATTGGCGTGGCCAAGAGAGTGGAGGATTTTTGCCTTCTCAAAACCTTACCACGCCACTTTAAACAACATCACAATTGTGACCCTAAAACATTAAAAATACGTGGCATTGATGTTGTTCACGGGGGTATTCGAGGTGGCAACATTAAGAAATTACTAGCACAGAGGGAAACTAAGTGGATAGTGGCTCTGGACACTGTTACTCCCCGTGGCCTTAATGAAGCCCTGAGTTTTGCGTCCTTCTTATAAATGTGATTTTTATTATTTTTATGATCATTTGACATGCGTAATTCAATATGGTGTAATATCCGAAATTATGTTGCCTGATGTGTCTAGCCTTGGGAATTGTTTTTAATTATTTTTTATTCACGTATCTTTTTTAGTGTTCACCAATTTATGTCTGCACCCTTCCTCTTGCATTAATGAAATGAACTGCAAAACCTTTGGAATATTTGCTGAGGACTTCCTATTTCTTCTTTTGAACCTTCGGTGGCTCTCTGACTTCTGCATAAGGAACTTTGCTGTTTCCAGTGAAACCATAATGCTATATTTACGATACTCTATACATTTACTTTTTATGTTGTACAAAATTCATGTTCCTTTGCACTGTTGTATTTGCCTGCTGCCGTAGGTTCTCATTACTTGGATGCTCTGGTTGTGCGCCTGCTCGTCCCCCGCCCCCATGCGTCACCGCGGCGTCTCTAGTGTGTCTGCGCACGCGCGGATGCCTTGACAACGCGTCTTGGCCTCCGCGCGTGCACGTTGGCGCATTGACTGCTGCGGTGATTTCATCGGGGTCGGTTGGCGCGCTCGCGCATGCGCCGTTCTATCCAGAGCACTGCAGTTCCGTTCCACCTAGCCTATTGCGGCTGGTGGACGGATTTAAAAGGTGCACAATGGAAGTGCGCACCACTTCCTACCTGTCCCTTTGATGAAGCGGCCGGCCTGACCGCTACAGGCCGCGAAACGCACGTCGGGAGCCTTTTCCACCGCTCCACACATCGGTAATGCTTTGACTACTCAGTGTTAACCCTTCCTAATGCTGTCTTTCTGCTATTAATACCTTTTGGTGCCTCTTGGTCTTTGGCCCCTGGGTGGTTTTGGCCCCCCACCCCACCCCTTTGTCACAGACTGCTTTTGGTCCGATATAGCTGACAATACTTGGATCATATCTACTTTATTTGCCAAACTCTTTTTCGCTATCATATAATTGCTATTACATTGATACATATCTATGGGTACACTGTCACCCCTATAATCTTATTAAGATTATATTAGCATTACATTGTCAAGCCAGTGTCTGATACACTTATATTCTGACCTTTGGGGGACTCCCCCTTTCTGTATGCATTATCTCTCCCCCTACCTGTGTAGCTGGCAAACACTTTTGTCTAATCTTGATAGGATTGTTCTATTATCCTTTCAGCTACTGGTTTGAAGTGTATAATTGCATTTGGGTCATGGCCATGCACAAAGTCACTTTACCAACTTTATAGCAGATTTGCACTTTATTACAATTGTCCAGCCTTTCAGCCTCTCCTGTCCTCTCATACATCTTATATATTGTATTTTTATTAAATTTGCACCGTGCACTTTGACTATACAAAATAAAATAAATTTATTATCAGCATTTATGCTCATTTTGTTCTCTATAGCATCCTATCTGCTATCATGAGCTGCTGTTGACCAGGTGGGCTCTTCCCATCCCGGCCTAACATGTATTTTGTCCTTATAGAAATTAAGTTGTTTATATTTGTGGAAATGTATATTTCATATACATTATTCACTTTATTGACTTTGTTATTTTATTTTTAGTTTTGCCTATTGAGATTGTTATGCTGGTTTGAAGATATATCCATTTGTCTTCCCTCCATTTTTACTTACTTGCAGCTTGAAGGTGAAGGAATAAAAGGATGAAGATTTTCACAATTTTATGGTGACCATTTTTATGGTTTTTGTCTTGTTCAGTATTATTTATTGTTAATTAATATTTTTTATTATTTATTATTCATTATTATTTTCCCTTTATTTATTTTTCATTATCTATTTTATTATTAGTATTATTTATTTAATTTTTATTTATTTTTTATTTTTCACACTTCTTCACATCTTATTTCTACAATAAATAATTACACTATAAAAAAAATATCACACTCATATTCTTCTTCACATTTTAATAATAATACTTTGTTTACATATGTATACATTTTTTATTACATATACATACTTCACACACTTTGTTATTATTATTTTTATCCTTATTGCACACATATTTTGTTTGATCACACATATTCTGTCCACACACGTATATACATGTCAATATTTTAATTACATATGTACACTTTTATTTCTATTTTCTTTTAGCAGCCCATCTCATTTTTTCTTCCTTCTATTTATTGTCCCAACCTCTATGGACGTATCCTGGGATGTGCGCATGCGCTGGACTGGTCGTCGCGCTCCATTGTGGGGGAGCATCTTTTTTTTTTTTTTTTTTCCTGAACTCGGATCCGGTCACGTGACCAGCTGGAATCATGTGGTGTTCCACATGATTCGCGGCCGCTTGCGTCATTGGCTCCGCCCCCCGGATGACGTCTTGCATGATGTCGCGTGGCACCGACCGATCTGACAACATGCGCCCGATAACGTATCCCAGGACTTGGCAAACTATCCTGTGATTGGTGCGGGGCAGTATAAATCGAGCCCCCCCTTCCTGCCGTCCGACACCACACCTCCCTGACAAATGCCACGTGCCAAAACACGTGTTGGTTTGGCGTCGGCACGGCAGTGGGACATGACCTCAGGTAAACCCTCTTTCTTATAACTGTAAGTGTCGCGGGCGGGGAGGAGGGTGTCAGCACACTACGCTCACCCCTTCTGCTCGGGTCCGGCGGCTGCTGCTCAGTGGTGGCTCGAGCCGTGGGCCGGATCCCGGGGGCTCTCAAGCGGCACTCCTCGCCCGTGAGTGAAAGGGGGGTTGTTGGGTGTGGGGATAGTTTATTGTCCGCCACCCTTTGTTGACGCCACCCACGGTTGTGGTGATTTCACCACCGCTGCTCAATACGGGGATCCCGGGGATAGTGATGCGGAGCAGCCAGGTGTTGTGTTGCCCCTCCGTGGGTAGGGGTTGGTGATCCCGGGGCTCGGTGATGGCTTGGGAGGTGCAGGGCCTGGTGGGCGCAGGGACGCGGGGGCAGCGCTGTGCCTTGCGGCACTGTGGTACTCACTCAGCCTGAGACGTTGACACAGTTTTTACGGTAAACCAAACGGCTGGTAAGACGGTCCCACGGACGGCTGCACTTGCTCTCCCAGTAGGTGACGGTGATGTCCCTCTTCCTAGCACCTTTGTGTACTTGTTGGTTGCGATGGGTCCCCACCGGTAACCCGCTCCCCGGCTTCAAGCTGGACCGGGGGAGCTCTACTCTTTGCCCGCAGGCGCTGGCCCTAAGAAACTGGTGCCTTGGCGGTGGCGGTGTCTCTCTTACACTGGCTGGGCTGTTGCCTTCAATCGGGACTTGGTTGTTGGGGGATCTACGTCCCCTTCACTGACGGATTCGGCAAATTATGGCGACTCCAAGCCTTGCCGGGGTCCGAGAGGCCCCTGCCCTGGTGCTGACTGTCCTTCGGAACACTGCTCCAGACCACCGGGCACACAGCCTACGGGGTCCTTCCAGGAACTTCCAAACGGTCCCCCCTCCAGACAGTCACCGCCGTTGCTGACCTTGCTGACCTGTCCTGCACACAGCTGGACTACCTCAGGCTTTTGCACACTCCTTCTGTTCTGTCACCACTCTTGCTTTCCTCCTTTACTACTTTTCTTCCTTCACTTTCACTTAGCTGTTTTCTTTAGCCCTGTCTGGGCTACTCCTCCATTCCTTCCACTTCCTCCTCCCTGACTAGACTAGACTGCCTGGTTTCTCCCGCCTCCAGAGCTGTGAACTCCTCGGTGGGCGGAGCCAACCGCCTGGCCCACCCCCTGGTGTGAATCATCAGTCTCTGGAGGAAGGCAACAAGGATTTTTGGTTAGCTTTGGTGTGCCTACCTGGGATGTAGGGTGTGGTGGTGTGTGACCTGTGTCCCCTGGCTTGCCCAGGGCGACACATAAGCATTGCTCCTATTTGGTTGCCTGTCCTGGTAGCTCCTTACATTAATACTCTATGAGTTTGGTATACATCTACATTGAGATACTAGTGCCTATTTTGGTCGCACCTTTACAATGCACCTTATTATTGCACTTTAACCCTTTGCACTTTAACTTTGCACTTTAATTAGTTCTGCGGGACTATTTTCCTAAATATTACCTTACATTTTCTATTAAATATTTTTCAATTTAGTGTGCAATTTTGTGCTGGATACATGTATGATCTCTTTGTATTTGTAAATTTTATTTGGGAGAAAATATTACCATAGACGCAATTTTTGTATTTACTGCTATTTATTGCTATTTATGATTGATTGTTATTTCTCTTACAAAAATTTTTTGGTATATAATTTTTGGAGCCTTTAATAACATTTGTGTAATTTTGATACTACGCCATATGTCCCTCGCTGTGCCGTCTTGTTGTGCAATTTGCACTATTTTCATTATTTTAATTTTACCTTGCTTTTAATTATTCACTAATAAAACTTTATATTTATCGACTTTATTATTGTATTGGCTATTTTTTGTTTATAGGGCTCCATGATTTGTATTTATAGCCTCTCAATATATATTGGATGGTGGATGTGATGGTATATTGATACCATCAGACATTTTTTTTTTCCCATGTGTAACATATTTTGGTCACTAGAAGTTATTGCAAACCAGTGGACTCTAACAGCTTTATACCACTTGATAGCTGCCACCTACCCATGTGGCTTTTTAATATTCCAAAAAGTCAATTTATCGTATTTTTCGGACTATAAGACGCACCTGACCATAAGACGCACCATGGTTTTAAGGGAGGAAAATAAAATTTTAAGCAAAAAATGTGGTCATGACACACTGTTATTAGGCGAGGATCTGCTGCTGACACTGTTATGGGTGTAATGTCTCCAAATTCTCTACTAAGATACCCCATCCTGGTAATGATCCCCATCCTTGTACATATGTACCCCATCCTGGTATATATTCCTATCCTGCTATATACCGCCATCATGATATAGTCCCCATCCTGCTACATAGCGCCATCCTGGTATATGCCCTTATCCTGCTATATACTGCCATCCTGCTATATACCTCGATCCTGCTATATACCCCCATCCTGCTATATACTGCCATCTTGCTATCCTGCTATATACCCCCATCCTGCTATATACTGCCATCTTGGTATATGCCCTCATCCTGCTATATACCCCCATCCATCCTGCTATATACCCCATAAATTCTGCTATATACCCCCATCCATCCTGATATATACCCCCATCCTGCTATATACCCCATCCTGCTAAATAGCCTGTATCCTGTGGCACACAAAAAAAAAATGTTTATACTCACCTTTCACCCTCCATGCAGCATTGCTCCTCCTCCTGTCAGTGCCGCCAGCAGCTCTGCTGACCTTTGTGGAGCCGTCACTGATTCCCTGCAGCATCGCTCCTCCTCCTGTCTGCATATCAGCTGACCTGTGTGGAGACTAGCGGTGTGCACAGGGATGACGCCATCGCTGTGCTCACCACTCTCTACATACAGATCAGCTGGCCGGCAGACAGGAGGAGATTGCGATGTTGCAGACAACGATGACAGGTGAGTATACTGATTCACTGCACCCCGCGCTGATGATGATGCGCGGGGGGCAGTGAATACAGCTGCACATGATCACTCCAGGCTGTAGCTGCCAGGGGTGATCATGTGGGCTGGCAATTAATTATGCGCACCCATAATCCCGCCCACCTGTCAGCACCGGTTTCAGTGCTGAGGGAGGATGGGCGTGCATATCAAAGGAGCAGGCCCACGTGGTCACAGCAGGCTGCTACAGCCTGCTCATGCCACCGATGACCCGCTCCACCGCAGCACCCTCATTCCCTGCAGACACATTCAGACTATAAGACGCACCCCCCACTTTCCCCCAACATTTAGGGGAAAAAAAGTGCGTCTTATAGTCCGAAAAATACGGTATGCGAGTCAAATGTAACTGCACACAAACAGAAGATTATATTTTTGAGGCAACTCACTTGAAAAACCTCTTTATTAATAAAGGATATGATGTCAAACGTCTGGATCAGACCATCCAAACAGTAGCCAATATACCAAGATCTGAGCTTCTAAATAAACAAATCAATATCGAACGATGCCCCAACTATCCAAGACCAAATTGCCAATTTACCTTTTATTACTCAGTTTCAGAGTAACCATAAATTTTATTATGTCGTCACTGGCACATCCTTCTCTAAGATAAACTAATAGGTATTTTTTTTTGCCCAAATACCCCAGTTTTATTTTTCGGAAAGCTCTTACCTTGGGTAATAAGATTGCCCCCACGGTAGCTAGGGAAAATATACATGGGGAACAGACAAGAATCACAATAAAAACTCCTGCTCCGCAGGCTATTCACCCTGCGGATATTGCTCTTGCTGCAAACAAACCAGTACCAAAAAGCAGCTAAAACAATCATTCACCAACACCAGAGGCAATAAAACGTTCATAATCAGGTACTATATTTCATGCTCAACTATGGGGGTCATTTATTCCATCAAATGCCCTTGCAACAAATTATATGTAGGACGTACTAAAAGGATGCTTTCTACTAGATTGAGTGAACACTTCAAAAACATACGTAAAGGCCATACTGGCCACCCCTTATCACGACACTTTTTAGATTTTCCCCACCAATCGGTTAAGAACACCACATTCTTTGGATTCCAAATAGTCCAACCCAATTGAAGGGGGGTAACTGTCCCGCATGGAATCCAGGTGGATTTTTACCTTGGACACCCTTGCCCCCAGGGGCCTCAATACTGATTTTGAAATCTTCGCTTTTCAGTAAATTATCTGTTCAAATTCCGGTTTGCATACGTATGCATATACAAACACTAACACCTGTCTATTAACCTTTGTACTTAATTACGTATGTGTGTGTAAGTCAGTTTATACATGAACACAGTGACACACTTACGTTTGCTAGTCAGTTTCTTACCTTGGGCAAAGTAGACCATACTTGGTGGGACTCACATCTAGGTTTGGCCATCAACCTCAGTAATGACACACGAGACCATAACATTCATATCATTGATCTCTTATCATTAAGTTCATATCATTAAGCCTATCAATTGATTGATTTATTTTTTACTCCCAAAATCCTCCCATATTTACTGCCATTTTACCTACTAAATATGGAAACACACTCCCCACATCACATTCTGATAGTATTGTATTATATATGTAAGTAATAAATATTAACACTCTTTCCTTGGACACTTTTTCCTCCATTACGTGTCCATTCTTTCACTTGTCATCTTCTATTTCATATTTTTTATTTTCATTATTTTTTATTTTCAATTTTATTTTCATTATTGCTTTATATATATTTTTCACTTTATTTCATTAGTTATTGGTAACTTTTTATATTTCCATTCGCATGCATGACCACATGCATTTGCTGCGGGCGGGGGCCACTACAGCTTCCCTGGGGCCCGCTCGGATCCGGGTTCGCTGCTGCAGCTCGAGTGGTGACCAGACCCGGGCTCGCACGGCCGTCGAAAAGGGGGATATTTACAGGGGGAATTGTCTGTGACGCCACCCGTGGGTTGCGGTGAGAGATGGTGACACCGCTGCTGCCTGGTGATGGGACACCCGGGGCTGATGGAACGGGGCAGCTAGATGGGATCCCCTCCACGGGTATGGGAGGTGTAGTCCCGGGGCCCTGTGTCGGTACATGGGAGTGATGGCTGCTGGAGGTGGCGCGCCGGATTGGACCGGGGGTCAATGGTGTACTCACAGTTCAGTAATTTCACACAAGTCCAGTGGTAAACCAAGTTGCCAGTGACCGGCTGCCATTGGTGGGTGTATTCGGGTCCCACACCCTGGTTAGTGAACAGGTGTCCCTTCCGCCTGCACGCTGTCTTTGTCTCTCCTTTTGGACAACTTTGCATGGAACGGAGAAGTCCACTCTCGGTTTTGTATATATTTGGGAGCTGTGGCCCGCGAAATCTGACCCTTGGGATCTCTGTGGGTTCTGACGGACACCATATCCCCCGCGTTGGGCTTCCGTTTCGCTCTCTGGGCTTCTATAAAACAAGGCCTGAAACCTTGTCCCCGGCTGGTCAATTGACAAGGGGGCTTTCTTCGCCCTAGGGTCCAGGTACCCCGACTGTGCACGGCCTCTGGACCGGAATCCCGCTGTCGGCACCGGCGGGCTACAACCCTGCCCCAGTCCACTTTAGGTCTCCCGCGATCGGATCTCCGTCGCCTGTGGCCCTGTTCACTGTCTGTCACCTAGCCGGGTGGTCCAAGGGCCCCTACCCCTGACTACACTGCACAGTCTCCGCTTCACTTCTACTTAACTGTCAACTTCAACTGTCAAAACTGAACTGTTGTGTTCCCGTCCCTGACACCTCAGGACCCCTAAGTGGGCGTTCTCATCCACCTGATCCTGCCCACTGGTGTGTCCCTATTATCACGAGGGGTGGCTAGGCTTTAATGGCTGTATGTTGTACCTGCGTGTGGGTTTCTGGTGGTAACAAGGAGGATGTACACTTTTGTGACTACCTGGTTTTGCCAGGGAATCACAAATTCATTAACAAGTGTACAGACGGAGGATATACACATACACACCTACAGATGTATACACAGACACAGAGGCGTATCTAGGGGGGGCTGGCGGGGCATCTGCCCCGGGCGCAGTTATCAGGGGGGCGCTGTCAGGCTGCCTGATGCAGCGCTCTGAGATTCTCTCTGGTGGCTACATTTGCCGCCCTCCGTGGTGGGAGACTGCTATTCTCTGCAGGGTGTGAGGTAGCACGGTCGGCTGCGCAGCAGAAGACACGGGATCCAGGCATTAAGGTTCACAGCACACGGTTTTAATGTCCAAACAAAAGTCCATAACACAATACATGTCCTCTCCAGCAGAAAACTCAGGGAGTTCTGTTCACTCCCTCACACCCGGCACACCTGCCCTCGTTCCTGATTCTATTTAACCCTTCCTTCAGTCTGTAGGGAAACAGCATTAACCCTATAGTGGATTCACTTTCTATCATGGAGTGAGCACAACCTGGGCGAGACATACCGGCCGTCATAGATAACCCCGGTCACAGTCTCACATACCCCCCCCTCAGTTCAAGCGTGTGGGGCTGAACTCCAGCCATCAAACACGGGCCGCGGGACAAGGCATCGGCGTTGCCCTGCAACCCACCGGCCCGGTGTTCAACCGTAAACCGGAAGTTCTGCAGAGAAAGGAACCACCGGGTAACCCGGGCATTCCGTTCCTTGGCGGACCTCATCCAGACCAGTGGAGAGTGATCCGTCACCAAGCGAAACTGCCGTCCCAGCAGGTAATAGCGTAGGGACTCCAAGGCCCACTTGATCGCCAGGCACTCCTTCTCCACTACGCTATAATTCCGCTCGGGAGGGGTGAGCTTCCTACTTAAGAAGGTGACGGGGTGTTCCTCCCCCTGAACCACCTGAGACAGCACTGCCCCCAGGCCGACCTCCGAGGCGTCAGTCTGTACTATGAACTCCTTCCGGAAATCAGGGTTGACAAGAACGGGCTGTCCGCACAGGACCCCCTTCAGGGCCCGGAAGGAGTCCTCGGCCTGCGGAGTCCAGCGCACCATGACGGACTTCTTGCCTTTGAGAAGGTCAGTCAAGGGGGCTGATAGTCCCGCAAAATCCTTTACAAACCTCCTGTAGTACCCCACGATACCCAGGAAGGCCCTAACCTGCTTCGTGGTCAGGGGTCTAGGCCACTTCTGGATCGCCTCAACCTTGTTAATTTGGGGCTTAATCACTCCTTGGCCTATCACGTAGCCCAAGTAGCGGGCTTCCGTGAGTCCCAATGCACATTTCTTGGGATTGGCTGTCAATCCGGCTGTTCGAAGCGCGTCCACCACCGCTTGTACCTGTTCCAAGTGGGTCTGCCAATCGGAGCTGTAAATAATGATGTCATCCAGGTACGCTGATGCATACGCCTGGTGGGGTTCCAGCACTAAGTCCATCAACCTCTGGAACGTGGCCGGAGCGCCATGTAACCCAAAAGGCAAGACAACATAGTGGAAGAGACCCTCCGGCGTAACAAAAGCGGTTTTCTCCTTGGCGGACTCCGTTAGTGGCACCTGCCAGTACCCTTTGGTCAGGTCGAGCGTGGTAAAATATCGCGCCTGTCCCAGCCTATCAATCAGCTCATCCACCCGGGGCATGGGGTAGAGATCGAACTTGGATATTTCGTTCAATCTCCTAAAGTCATTGCAGAACCTTAAGGAGCCATCGGGTTTTGGTATTAGGACAATCGGACTAGCCCATTCACTCCGGGATTTTTCGATGACCCCCAGGCGTAACATTGTCTTTACTTTCTCCGATATGGCTTGTCGTCGAGCCTCCGGCACCCGGTATGACTTCAGGCGTACCTTCAGGTGGGGCTCGGTGACAATATCATGTCGTATCAGACTGGTCCTACCGGGCAGCTCGGAGAAGACATCGGGGTTCTGCTGAACCAACCGTCTGGCCTCTCGCCTCTGTTGCTTGGTGAGGGCTTCTCCAATCCTTACTTCCGGTTCGTCCTCTCCGGAGGTCGCTGGAGCCGGATGTGAACGACCCGAAGAGGAGGGAGGTGGGGAAAAAACAGCCATCAGGCTTTCCCGTTCCTGCCAAGGTTTTAATAGGTTGACATGGTATATTTGTTCAGGTTTCCGCCTACCGGGCTGCAATACTTTATAGTTAACCACCCCTACTCTTTCCTTTATCTCGTAGGGGCCTTGCCACTGAGCCAGGAATTTGCTCTCCGCCGTGGGGATCAATACCAACACCCGATCCCCGGGTTTAAAGGTCCGCACGGTGGCTTGTCTATTGTAGCGGCCGCTTTGCGCGGCCTGAGCCTCCTGTAAATGCTCCTTCACAATTGGCATGACCGCGCTTATGCGGTTCTGCATTCCTAAAATGTGTTCGATCACACTTTTATGGGGGGTGGGCTCTTGTTCCCATGTTTCCTTTGCCAGGTCCAACAATCCCCGGGGATGTCGCCCGTATAACAATTCAAAAGGCGAAAACCCCGTGGATGCCTGTGGCACCTCACGGATGGCAAACATCAAATAGGGAAGCATCATATCCCAGTCTTTCCCGTCTTTTGAAATCACCCTTCTTAGCATGGTTTTCAGGGTTTTATTGAAACGCTCGACTAAACCGTCCGTTTGAGGATGATACAAAGACGTACGCAACTGCTTGATCTGGAGTAGCCGGCATAGCTCTTTGGTCACTTTAGACATGAATGGGGTCCCCTGATCCGTAAGGATCTCCTTGGGCAACCCCACCCGGCAGAACACAGCAAACAACTCCCGAGCTATAAGCTTTGCTGCAGTATGTCTGAGAGGTATCGCCTCGGGATACCGGGTGGCATAGTCAACGATCACTAGGATGTGTTGATGCCCTCGAGCGGACTTTACGAGGGGCCCCACCAGATCCATCCCTATCCGTTCAAAAGGGACTTCTATAATGGGTAACGGTACCAACGGACTGCGAAAATGGGTCAGGGGTGCAGTAAGCTGACACTCCGGGCAGGTTTCGCAGAACCGTTTTACCTCCCCAAAGACCCCGGGCCAATAGAACCTTTGCAATATTCGCTCCTGCGTTTTCTTGACCCCTAGGTGACCACTCATCAGGTGTTTATGAGCCAAGTCGAGGACCCGCCGGCGATGCGGCTGGGGCACCACCAACTGTTCTACCCCTACGCCCCGTATTTCATCTACCCGGTAGAGTAAATCCTGCTTAAGAGCGAAATGGGGGTACCTTACCTGGGCACCGGGCAGCTGTGCCACCCCGTCAACTACTGTCACCCGACTCCGGGCATGTATTAACGTAGGGTCCTGGAGTTGGGCTGTCCCAAACGTATCCGGGGATGCCTCCAACTCCGGGATGGGCTCGACCGTCTCAGCCTCTCCTGCCAATACCTCTAGGGGCGACCTATCGGGTTCACACTCTGTCCCTATCATGGTGACCCCTACGGCAGGTGTCCCGGATTCAGGATTGTAGGGCTCAGGTCCCGGACCGACCAATATCTGAGGGGCCTTAGGGGGTCCCCTCCATAAAGTCCAAAAATAGGGCAGATCCCTTCCTAGGATCACGTCATAAGGAAGAGTGTTAAGAAGTCCCACCTCATGTTGCACCTGACCGCAAGGTGCTGTGATGGTGACAATCCCCGTGGGATAGTCGCGGCGGTCCCCATGTATGCAAACCACCCCCACGGTGCGTCCTGTGGCCTTTACTTTAGCTCTCAAGGTGGATCGCACAAGGGTCACTAAGCTTCCGGAATCCAACAATCCTGTAACCGGACATCCATTCACCTGTATTTGGCACAAGTGGGGCTCTGTCTCTGGGGAGACCAGGTCAGCGGTACACACCACCTGAGCATACATTGAACCCCGCCGGGTAACCCCACAATCCATGGGCTCCGTGGTGAGTGGACACTGGGCTTCCATATGTCCCACCCGCTGGCACCGCCAACATCTAATGGGGACGGAAACCCCCTTGACGGGTTGTCGTTTAGGGTACAGAACCTTCCGGACCTCAGGAATGGCGGCCGCGGCCTCAGACGGGACGGTAGGGGACTCCTGTACCGTTGTCAGCGGTGGGTCCTTGGCCCTAGGCTTGGAGGGGCCGGACCGACGGGCGGTACGCAAAGTCTCAGTGTCCCATATCAAGTCCTGCGTAGCCACATGCCGCTCTACCAGGGACACTAATTGGTCCAGGGTACTCGGGTCACCCTGTCCGACCCACCGTTGAACGGTGACGGGTAAAGTGCGCACAAAACGATCCACTACTACCCTTTCCACCATTTGCGCCGGGCTCAGAGTGTCAGGCTGCAACCACTTTTTTACAAGATGCAACAAGTCATAGGCCTGGGAGCGTACGGGTTTGGCTTCCTCAAAGAACCACTGATTTACCCGCTGAGCCCGTACATAGGTATTCACCCCCAACCGAGCCAGTATTTCGGCTTTCAGGGTCACATAGTCAATGGCGTCCTCGGCACAGAGGTCCAGGTACGCTTTTTGGGGTTCCCCCGTCAGATAGGGCGACAATACCTCAGCCCACTGCGGGGTCGGCAGCTTTTCCCGCTCGGCCACCCGCTCAAACACCGCCAGGAACGCTTCCACATCATCACCCGGGGTCATCTTTTGCAACGCTTGTCTCACCGCTTTCCGGACGCTGCCGTCGTCACCCGGTCCCGGGGTTGTTGCTGCCGGTCCGGCACGGATCGACTTGGCCAGGAGAACCATCTGTTCTTGGTGCCTTTTTTCCTGCAATTGCAAGGCTTGCTGCTGACGTGCATTGGCCTGCTCCATCTGTTCTTGGTGCCTTTTGTCCTGCACTTGCAAGGATTGCTGCTGACGTGCATTGGCCTGCTCCATCTGTTCTTGGTGCATTTTGACCTGCACTTGCAAGGATTGCTGCTGACGTGCATTGGCCTGATCCAACTGTTCTTGGAGTTTTTTTTCCTGCACTTGCAAGGATTGGAGCAGGTGTGCATTGGTCTGTTGCTGCTGTTCATTAGCCTGAGCCAAATGCTTTAGTATGTCCTCCATGGCGTCGCCGGGTTTGGGCTGTAGTATAGCCGCTCGAATCCAGGACATGCGCAGCTGGGTCACCAGGGATGGATGCTACACCTCACCGGCTGTCATGCCCGCATTCTCCACCATATGTGAGGTAGCACGGTCGGCTGCGCAGCAGAAGACACGGGATCCAGGCATTAAGGTTCACAGCACACGGTTTTAATGTCCAAACAAAAGTCCATAACACAATACATGTCCTCTCCAGCAGAAAACTCAGGGAGTTCTGTTCACTCCCTCACACCCGGCACACCTGCCCTCGTTCCTGATTCTATTTAACCCTTCCTTCAGTCTGTAGGGAAACAGCATTAACCCTATAGTGGATTCACTTTCTATCATGGAGTGAGCACAACCTGGGCGAGACATACCGGCCGTCATAGATAACCCCGGTCACAGTCTCACAAGGGGCAGAGTGGCCCAGGAGGCAGAAAGGTAAATATGCCCGTGCTGGTCCCTCAGCGGCAGTTTCAGGCTGCCTGTCTGCTGCAGGCCTGCCTAGTGCCTCAGACAGAGCCATACTTAGTGCTGTGTGGGCGTCTGCTGTCCTGACGTCCCCAGTGCGCCGGCCGGGCTGCTTCCTCATCAGAGACAGAGAAGAGGTCACATGGTCCATGCAGGAGGTCAGGGCCGGCTCCTGTGTGTCAGTGGAGGCTCTGAGATGTGGTGAGTTATATAGTTACAGGCCCCGCACAGATCAGGTCGCACAGGCCGAGCCACCTAACTCACAGTGAGGACAGCAGACACCAGTGAACAGCACCACATACTGACTGCTCCTGTGCCCGGCTCCAGGACATTATACACCATATACAGGGCCTTACATTATATATGTGATGTCCTGCAGCCAGGCCAGGGTTTGATCAGTAAATAAAAAAAAATATAAATAGATATATACAGTGCCTTGCGAAAGTATTTGGCCTTCTTGAATTTTTCAACCTTTTCCCACATTTCAGGCTTCAAACATAAACATAAAAATTTTAATGTTATGGTGAAGAATCAACAACAAGGGGGACACAATTGTGAAGTTGAACGAAATGTAATGCTTAGTTTAAACTTATTTAACAAATAAATAACTGAAAAGTGGGGGCGTGCAATATTATTCGGCCCTTTTATATTCAGTACATCAAACTCAATCCAGTAGTTCATTGGGATCTCTGAATAATCCAATGTTGTTACTAAATTACTGATGATGATAAATATAAGCCACCTGTGCGTAATCAAGTCTCTGTATAAATGCACCTACTCTGTGATAGACTCAGTGTTCTGTTTAAAGCGCAGATAGCATCATGAAGACCAAGGAACACAGCAGGCAGGTCCGTGATACTGTTGTGGAGAAGTTTGAAGCCGGACTTGGTTACGAAAAAGATTACCAAAGCTTTAAACATCCCAAGGAGCACTGTCCAAGCGATCATATTGAAATGGAAGGAGTATTATACCACTAGCCATCCATACAAACTTTCATCTCAAACAAGGAGAAGACTGATCAGAGATGCAGCCAAGAGGCCCATGATCACTCTGGATGAACTGCAGAGATCTACAGCTGAGGTGGGAGAGTCTGTCCATAGGACAACAATCAGTCGTACACTGCACAAATCTGCCTTTATGGAAGAGTGGCAACGAGAAAGCCATTTCTTAAAGTTATCCATAAAATGTGTTGTTTAAAGTTTGCCACAAGCCACCTGGGAGACATGCGAAACATGTGTAAGAAGGTGCTCTGGTCAGATGAAACCAAAATCGAACTTTTTGGGCACAATGCCAAACGATATGTTTGGTGTAAAAGCAACACAGCTCATCACCCTGAAAACACCATCCCCACTGTCAAACATGGTGGTGGCAGCATCATGGTTAGGGCCTTCTTTGCTTCAGCAGGGACAGGGAAGATGGTTAAAAGTGATGGGAAGATGGATGGAGCCAAATACAGGACCATTCTTGAAGAAAACCTGTTGGAGTCTGCCAAAAACCTGAGACTGGGACGGAGATTTGTCTTCCAACAAGACAATGATCCCAAACATAAAGCAAAATCTAAAATGGAATTGTTCACAAGTAAACGTATCCAGGTGATAGAATGGCCAAGTCAAACTCCAGACCTGAATCCAATCGAGAATCTGTGGAAAGAGCTGAAAACTGCTGTTCACAAATGCTCTCCATTCAACCTCACTCAGCTCAAGCTGTTTGCAAAGGAAGAATGGGCAAGAATTTAAGTTTCTTGATGTGCAAAACTGATAGAGACCTACCCCAAGCGACTTGCAGCTGTAATCACAGCAAAAGGTAAGTATTAACTTAAAGGTGACGAATAATATTTGTCACGGCCAGGTGTACGGGCAGGCCCAGGAGGTGGATCCACTGGACCGAACTCCTAGATGGTAGGAAAGAGTCCGGCAGCTGGAACACTAGAAACAGCAGAACAGTCCTTGCACACGGGAATAGCGGAGAAGTCCCTGGGACCACGGAGTTATGGGTGGTAGTCCGGGTGACGCAGCTCAGGTTCGGAAGCCGAGATGATGTCAGGCGGGGTCCGGAACCTTGGGAGCAAGATGACGGGTCACCGCAGGGATCCGAGATGGTGCGGACTGTCAGGATGGCAGAAGGACAGCGTTCGGGGTTCAGGATACGGCAGACTGGATGGCGAGGCAAGCACGGCTCTACAAAGAGAGATAGGTGAGTACATGCACTGAAACACCAGGAGACCTGACTCCTAGCTTAGGGAACACGAAGATCAGGCCCCGCCCCCTTGGACAATACACCCCTTTATACCCTGTACCTGATTAGCCTCATTACCTGTTAATGGACGCTGGCCCTTTAAGAAAGGGTCAGTGACCGCGCGCGCGCCCTAATGCGCATGCGCGCAGCCCGGGTGCCAGAAGCCAGGGAAGGAGGCTGAGAAGAGGACGCAGGGGAGCCGGCCAGGGCCTGGGAAGCCGTCGGGCGCCGCGATCGGGGACCAGGGGGCCTGGGAAGGACGGGGACCGGAGGCTGGAGAGCGGGGAGCGTGGCAGGTGAGCCGGGGAGCGGGGCTGAGGACCCGGGGAGCGGAGCAGAGGACCCGGGGAGGGAAGCCAAGGACCCGGGGAGCGTGACAATATTGCATGCGCCACTTTTCAGTTATTTATGTTTTAACAAAGTTTAAAATAACCACTGACAGCCAGACAGGTTTGTCAGGCCTCCGTAAGGAGAATAGTCTTCCCCCATGATCCCCACAAAGCTTCTCATAAGCCAGATCAGTTACCCACACTTTGCACTGACGAGGGGCAATCACCCCGAAATACCGTGTCTGCAAATTGGGATTCTGATCTGGCATATATCCTAGGTCATATGAAAGGGCTTGTTAAAAAGCCACTAGTGACTTTTAGGATTGCTACTTCCAATAGGTGGCGCTAGAGTTTGTCTCCTTTCCTGGAGAGACAATTAAAATAAGCAATAAATTTCATTCAACCTCACAACTGTGTCCCACTTGTTGTTGATTCTTCACCATTAATTTAAAATTTTTATCTTTATATTTGAAGCCTGAAATGTGGGAAAAGATTGAAAAATTCAAGGGGGCCAAATACTTTCGCAAGGCACTGTATATACAGTCATATGAAAAAGTTTGGGCACCCCTATTAATGTTAACCTTTTTTCTTTATAACAATTTGGGCAACAGCTATGTCAGTTTCATATATCTAATAACTGATGGACTGAGTAATATTTCTGGATTGAAATGAGGTTTATTGTACGGAAAATGTACAATCCGCATTTAAAGAAAATTTGACGGTGCAAAAGTATGGGCACCCTTATCAATTTCTTGATTTGAACACTCCTAACTACTTTTTACTGACTTACTAAAGCACTAAATTGGTTTTGTAACCTCATTGAGCTTTGAACTTCATAGGCAGGTGTATCCAATCATGAGAAAAGGTATTTAAGGTGGCCACTTGCAAGTTTTTCTCCTATTTGAACCTCCTATGAAGAGTGGCATCATGGGCTCCTCAAAACAACTCTCAAATGATCTGAAAACAAAGATTATTCAACATAGTTGTTCAGGGGAAGGATACAAAAAGTTGTCTCAGAGATTTAAACTGTCAGTTTCCACTGTGAGGAACATAGTAAGGAAATGGAAGAACACAGGTACAGTTCTTGTTAAGCTCAGAAGTGGCAGGCCAAGAAAAATATCAGAAAGGCAGAGAAAAAAAATGGTGAGAACAATCAAGGACAATCCACAGACCACCTCCAAAGACGTGCAGCATCATCTTGCTGCAGATGGTGTCAATGTGCATCGGTCAACAATACAGCGCACGTTGCACAAGGAGAAGCTGTATGGGAAAGTAATGTGAAAGAAGCCGTTTCTGCAAGCACGCCACAAACAGAGTCGCCTGAGGTATGCAAAAGCACATTTGGACAAGCCAGTTACATTTTGGAAGAAGGTCCTGTGGACTGATGAAACAAATATTGAGTTGTTTGGTCATAACAAAAGGCATTATGCATGGAGGCAAAAAAACACGGCATTCCAAGAAAAGCACTTGCTACCCACAGTAAAATTTGATGGAGGTTCCATCATGCTTTGGGGCTGTGTGGCCAATGCCGGCACCGGGTATCTTGTTAAAGTTGAGGGTCGCATGGATTCAACTCAGTATCAGCAGATTCTTGACAATAATGTGCAAGAATCAGTGACCAAGTTGAAGTTACGCAGGGGATGGATATTTCAGCAAGACAATGATCCAAAACACCGCTCCAAATCTACTCAGGCATTCATGCTGAGGAACAATTACAATGTTCTGGAATGGCCATCCCTGTCCCCAGAGCTGAATATCATTGAACATCTTTGGGATGATTTGAAGCGGCTGTCCATGCTCGGCGACCATCAAACTTAACTGAACTGGAATTGTTTTGTAAACAGGAATGGTCAAATATACCTTCATCCAGGATCCAGGAACTCATTAAAAGCTACAGAAAGCGACTAGAGGCTGTTATTTTTGCAAAAGAAGGATCTACAAAATATTAATGTCCTTTTTATGTTGAGGTGCCCATACTTTTGCACCGGTCAAATTTTGTTTAAATGTGGACTGCACATTTTCTGTTAGTACAATAAACCTCATTTTAATCCAGAAATATTACTCAGTCCATCAGTTATTAGAGATATGAAACTGAAATAGCTGTTGCAAAAACCCAAATTGTTATAAAGAAAAAAGGTTAACATTAATGGGGGTGCCCAAACTTTTTCATATGACTGTATATATATATATATATATATATATATATATACAGTACAGACCAAAAGTTTGGACACACCTCATTCAAAGAGTTTTCTTTATTTTCAGGACTCTGCAGATGTAGATTCACATTGAAGGCATCAAAGCTATGAATTAAAACATGTGGAATGAAATACTTAAAAAAGTGTGAAACAACTGAAAATATGTCTTATATTCTAGGCACTTCAAAGTAGCCACCTTTTGCTTTGATTACTACTTTGCACACTCTTGGCATTCTCTTGATGAGCTTTAAGAGGTAGTCACCGGAAATGGTTTTCCAACAGTCTTGAAGGAGTTCCCAGAGATGCTTAGCACTTGTTGGCCCTTTTGCCTTCACTCTGCGCTCCAGCTCACCCCAAACCATCTCGATTGGGATCAGGTCTGGTCACTGTGGAGACCAGGTCATCTGGCGTAGCACCCCATCACTCTCCTTCTTAGTCAAATAGCCCTTACACAGCCTGGAGGTGTGTTTGGGGTCATTGTCCTGCTGAAAAATAAATGATGGTCCAACTAAACGCAAACCGGATGGAATAGCATGCCGCAGCAAGATGCTGTGGTAGCCATGCTGGCTCAGTATGCCTTCAATTTTGAATAAATCCCCAACAGTATCACCAGCAAAGCACCCCCAAACCATCACACCTCCTCCTCCATGCTTCACGGTGGGAACCAGGCATGTAGAGTCCATCCGTTCACCTTTTCTACAAAGACATAGGTAGAAACCAAAGATTTCAAATTTGGACTCATCAGACGAAAGCACAGATTTCCACTGGTCTAATGTTCATTCCTTGTGTTCTTTAGCCCAAACAAGTCTATTCTGCTTGTTGCCTGTCCTTAGCAGTGGTTTCCTAGCAGCTATTTTACCATGAAGGCCTGCTACACAAAGTCTCCTCTTAACAGTTGTTCTAGAGATGAGAAGGTGTGTCCAAACTTTTGGTCTGTACTGTATATATATGTGTGTATATATATATATATATATATATATATACATATATATATACTGTGTATGTATGTATATATATATATATATATAATATATATATAAAAATAAAATCTCTATATGTAACACAGTATATATACAGATTAGTGTATGACTGGTATATGATATACTGTGATTCAGACATCACATATTGGTATATATCATCTCGTGTCTGTAATCACACTTTATCATATGTCAGACCTAGGAAAATATGGTCTGCAGGCTGCATCTGGCCGTCTGGCTGCTCCAGTCCAGCCGAGACAGTCAAAGGGCTGAAATCATTGGCCAGGGGCCGCACTATACCCTCCCACCCCCACGTCACGCTTCATGATGTCACTGCTAACTACAGCCTCAAGATGCAGATAACCGTAAATACATTGGTGGAGACCGGAGCCTCCGGCTCTTTCATTTACCAATCAGTGCGTGTGACTGAGGCAGCGAATGCGATGACATCACCTCATCCTTGCTGTGCGGAGAGTGAGTGCAGCACAGACCGGAGCAGAGCGCCAGGGAATGGGGGCGAGGGGAGGATTGTTATTATATGTGTATTGGATATATGCCTGCATATAGGAGGGAAGGGCAGGCTCATACTGAATTTTGGGGGACTATGTGGGAGCTCATGCTGTATATGAGGCTCATACTGTATATCGGGGGAAGGGGGATGTCAGCGTACTTAATTCTGCTCAATATTAAGTGACACAATTCATATTCATGTAAAATAATTTATATGTTAATATTAAAGGGGTAGTTCACCCATATTTTTTATTGTCCAGATCGATATTATATTGATAAACAATGTTTCACTCAAATACCTTGTGCTGGCAATAGTGCCTGTGAGAGGTGCTATTGCAGACCGCTCTTCCCGCTCCAGTGACATACCTGTCAAATGCTGAACACGTCACATCCGTGCAGCCAGCTAAATTCTTCCAGACTCTGAGCTGTGAGCGGTGCTTCACTGCTGTCACAGCCCATCTGCTCCCCCTCCCTCCTCCCTATTCCCTCACAGCACAGCGCGTCTCCTGCTCCCCCTCCCTCCTCCCTCCTCGCAGAACGCTGCAAGCAAGAGACGCGCTGTGCTGTGAGGGAAGAGGGAGGAGGGAGGGGGAGCAGATGGGCTGTGACAGCAGTCAAGCACCGCTCACAGCTCAGAGTCTGGAAGAATTTAGCCGGCTGCACGGATGTAACGTGTTCAGTATTTGACGGGTACGTCACTGGAGCGGGATCAGTGGTCTGCAATAGCACCTCTCACAGGCACTATTGCCAACACAAGGTATTTGAGAGAAACATTGTTTATCAATATAATATCGATCTAGACAATAAAAAATATGTGTGAACCACCCCTTTAATATTGAGCAGAATTAGTTTCAGCCTATTGGTTCGGCCTCCACACCAATCACCGTCTCTCATGTGGCCCCTCGGGATAATTAGTTGCCCACCCCTGTTATATAGTGTATAGATTAGTATACAGTATGTGGTGTACTATGTGGCAGACATCCAATGTTATATAATATGTGATGGTAGAATTAGTATTACATCGCATGTCTGTAGTTAATATGTCATACACCAGTCACACACTCTCCTGTATACTCGTATGTACGGACATCAGATGTTATATACAAGATAATATGTGACTGGTGTAATGTCTGATATTATGTACTTATAATATATCGGATGTCTACAGTCTAAATATCATACACCAGTCAAATATTCTCCTGTATACTGTATGTGGTATACTATATACAGATAACAGATGTCATTTACAGATATGTGACCGGTGGTGTAATATCTGATTTCTGTAATCGTATTGTACATACACACACACACACACACACACACACACGCATACACACACACACGCATACACACACACACACACACACACACACCAGTCCTGTATTCCAGTGTATACTGGGTGCAATAGCCTATATACAGACACCAGATGTCTACAGATATGTGACTGGTGTGATATCTCATATTCTGCAGTCATAGTATATTATATGCTATCACATACAGTTAGGTCCAGAAATATTTGGACAGTGACACAAGTTTTGTTATTTTAGCTGTTTCCAAAAACATGTTCAGAAATACAATTATATATATAATATGGGCTGAAAGTGCACACTCCCAGCTGCAATATGAGAGTTTTCACATCCAAATCGGAGAAAGGGTTTAGGAATCATAGCTCTGTAATGCATAGCCTCCTCTTTTTCAAGGGACCAAAAGTAATTGGACAAGGGACTCTAAGGGCTGCAATTAACTCTGAAGGCGTCTCCCTCGTTAACCTGTAATCAATGAAGTAGTTAAAAGGTCTGGGGTTGATTACAGGTGTGTGGTTTTGCATTTGGAAGCTGTTGCTGTGACCAGACAACATGCGGTCTAAGGAACTCTCAATTGAGGTGAAGCAGAACATCCTGAGGCTGAAAAAAAAGAAAAAATCCATCAGAGAGATAGCAGACATGCTTGGAGTAGCAAAATCAACAGTCGGGTACATTCTGAGAAAAAAGGAATTGACTGGTGAGCTTGGGAACTTAAAAAGGCCTGGGCGTCCACGAATGACAACAGTGGTGGATGATCGCCGCATACTTTCTTTGGTGAAGAAGAACCCGTTCACAACATCAACTGAAGTCCAGAACACTCTCAGTGAAGTAGGTGTATCTGTCTCTAAGTCAACAGTAAAGAGAAGACTCCATGAAAGTAAATACAAAGGGTTCACATCTAGATGCAAACCATTCATCAATTCCAAAAATAGACAGGCCAGAATTAAATTTGCTGAAAAACACCTCATGAAGCCAGCTCAGTTCTTGAAAAGTATTCTATGGACAGATGAGACAAAGATCAACCTGTACCAGAATGATGGGAAGAAAAAAGTTTGGAGAAGAAAGGGAACGGCGCATGATCCAAGGCACACCACATCCTCTGTAAAACATGGTGGAGGCAACGTGATGGCATCGGCATGCATGGCTTTCAATGGCACTGGGTCACTTGTGTTTATTGATGACATAACAGCAGACAAGAGTAGCCGGATGAATTCTGAAGTGTACAGGGATAGACTTTCAGCCCAGATTCAGCCAAATGCCGCAAAGTTGATCGGACGGCGCTTCATAGTACAGATGGACAATGACCCCAAGCATACAGCCAAAGCTACCCAGGAGTTCATGAGTGCAAAAAAGTGGAACATTCTGCAATGGCCAAGTCAATCACCAGATCTTAACCCAATTGAGCATGCATTTCACTTGCTCAAATCCAGACTTAAGACGGAAAGACCCACAAACAAGCAAGACCTTAAGGCTGCGGCTGTAAAGGCCTGGCAAAGCATTAAGAAGGAGGAAACCCAGCGTTTGGTGATGTCCATGGGTTCCAGACTTAAGGCAGTGATTGCCTCCAAAGGATTCGCAACAAAATATTGAAATAAAAATATTTTGTTTGGGTTTGGTTTATTTGTCCAATTACTTTTGACCTCCTAAAATGTGGAGTGTTTGTAAAGAAATGTGTACAATTCCTACAATTTCTATCAGATATTTTTGTTCAAACCTTCAAATTAAACGTTACAATCTGCACTTGAATTCTGTTGTAGAGGTTTCATTTCAAATCCAATGTGGTGGCATGCAGAGCCCAACTCGCGAAAATTGTGTCACTGTCCAAATATTTCTGGACCTAACTGTATTATCCTATGTCTGGCATCTACCGTATTTTTCGGACTATAAGACGCACTTCCCTCCCCCCAAATGTTGGGGGAAAGTGGCGGGTGCGTCTTATAGTCTGAATGTAGGGCTGCGGGGAATGAGGGTGCTGTCGTGGAGCGGGTCATCGGGGGCACGAGCAGGCTGCAGCAGCACCTGCCGTGACCACGTGGGCCCGCTCATTTCATATGCACACCCATCCTCCCGCCCATCTTTCAGAGCTGAAGCCGGCTCTGACAGGTGGGCGGGGGATGTGCGCATACTACACAGCCATCCCGCATGATCGCCCCTGGCAACTACAGGCTGGAGTGATCATGTGCTCCCCCCGTGCATCATCATCACCGCGGGGTGCAGTAAATCAGTATACTCACCGTTCCCCTGCAGCACCACGATGTCCTCCTGTCTGTGCCGGCCGCGGCTGTGTGGAGAGTGGAGACTAGCAGTGCGCACAGCGATGACGTCATCGCTGTGTGCACGTGTCCACACACAGCCGCGGCCGGCACAGATAGGAGGACATCGCGGTGCTGCAGGGATTGTGGCCGGCTCCACACAGGTCAGCGGCGCTGCTGCAGGCACAGACAGGAGGAGGAGCGATCCTGCAGGGAGCGAGGAAAGGTGAGTATAAACGTTTATTTTTTTTTGTGTGCCACAGGATGCAGGACATATAGCAGGATGGGGGTATATACCAGGATGGGGTATATAGCAGGATGAAAAGGGGTATATAGCAGGATGGGGGTATATAGCAGGATGAATAGGGGTATATAGCATTATAGGGGTATATATCAGGATGAGGGCATATACCAGGATGGCAGTATATAGCAGGATAGGGGTATATTACAGGATGATGGTATATACCAGGATGGGGGTATATAGCAGGATGGGGGTATATACAGGATGGGGGTATATAGCAGGATGGGGGTATATAGCAGGATGGGAGCACATACCAGGATGGGGGTTTATGGCAGGATGGAGTATATAGCAGGATGGGAGGACATACCAGAATGGGAATACCAGGATGAGGAACATATATATATTATATATATATATATATATATATATATATATGTATATATATATATATACAGTGCCTACAAGTAGTATTCAACCCCCTGCAGATTTAGCAGGTTTGATAAGATGCAAATAAGTTAGAGCCTGCAAACCTCAAACAAGAGCAGGATTTATTAACAGATGCATAAATCTTACAAACCAACAAGTTATGTTGCTCAGTTAAATTTTAATAAATTTTCAACATAAAAGTGTGGCTCAATTATTATTCAACCCCTAGGTTTAATATTTTGTGGAATAACCCTTGTTTGCAATTACAGCTAATAATCGTCTTTTATAAGACCTGATCAGGCCGGCACAGGTCTCTGGAGTTATCTTGGCCCACTCCTCTATGCAGATCTTCTCCAAGTTATCTAGGTTCTTTGGGTGTCTCATGTGGACTTTAATCTTGAGCTCCTTCCACAAGTTTTCAATTGGGTTAAGGTCAGGAGACTGACTAGGCCACTGCAACACCTTGGTTTTTTCCCTCTTGAACCAGGCCTTGGTTTTCTTGGCTGTGTGCTTTGGGTCGTTGTCTTGTTTGAAGATGAAATGACAACCCATCTTAAGATCCTTGATGGAGGAGCGGAGGTTCTTGGCCAAAATCTCCAGGTAGGCCGTGCTATCCATCTTCCCATGGATGCGGACCAGATGGCCAGGCCCCTTGGCTGAGAAACAGCCCCACAGCATGATGCTGCCACCACCATGCTTGACTGTAGGGATGGTATTCTTGGGGTCATATGCAGTGCCATCCAGTCTCCAAACATCACGTGTGTGGTTGTTGGCACCAAAGATCTCGATCTTGGTCTCATCAGACCAGAGAACCTTGAACCAGTCTGTCTCAGAGTCCTCCAAGTGATCATGAGCAAACTGTAGACGAGCCTTGACATGACGCTTTGAAAGTAAAGGTACCTTACGGGCTCATCTGGAACGGAGACCATTACGGTGGAGTACGTTACTTATGGTATTGACTGAAACCAATGTCCCCACTGCCATGAGATCTTCCCGGAGCTCCTTCCTTGTTGTCCTTGGGTTAGCCTTGACTCTTCGGACAAGCCTGGCCTCGGCACGGGTGGAAACTTTCAAAGGCTGTCCAGGCCGTGGAAGGCTAACACTAGTTCCATAACCCTTCCACTTCCGGATGATGCTCCCAACAGTGGAGACAGGTAGGCCCAACTCCTTGGAAAGGGTTTTGTACCCCTTGCCAGCCTTGTGACCCTCCACGATCTTGTCTCTGATGGCCTTGGAATGCTCCTTTGTCTTTCCCATGTTGACCAAGTATGAGTGCTGTTCACAATTTTGGGGAGGGTCTTAATTAGTCAGAAAAGGCTGGAAAAAGAGATAATTAATCCAAACATGTAAAGCTCATTGTTCTTTGTGCCTGAAATACTTCTTAATACTATAGGGGAACCAAACAGAATTCTTGTGGTTTGAGGGGTTGAATAATAAATGACCCTCTGAATAAACTTTTCACAATTTTAAAAAAAAAATAAAAAAAGAAATAACATTCTTTTTTGCTGCAGTGCATTTCCCACTTCCAGGCTGATCTACAGTCCAAATGTCACAATGCCAAGTTAATTCCGAATGCGTAAACCTGCTAAGTCTGCAGGGGGTTGAATACTACTTGTAGGCACTGTATATATATATATATATATATATATATATATATATATATACAAGGCAGGAGGATCACATACAAGGCAGGAGATTCATTGGATGGAGTACCTTAGTAGAGAATTTGAGGACTTTACCCCCATAACAGTGTCAGCAGCAGATCCTCGCCCCATAACAGTGTGTCATGACCAAATATTTTGCTTAACATTTTATTTTCCTATTTTCCTCCTCTAAAACCAGGGTGCGTCTTATGGTCCGGTGCGTCTTATAGTCCGAAAAATACTGTAATCTCTGTAGTCACTGTATATCATATACTGATCTACAAGGTCGGACTGGGGGGTCTGGGGCCCACCAGGGGAATTGACTCTAGGGGACCACCCTACAGCTACATGCAAATACCTATTAACCTATTAGCCACTATCCCCGTTATAGTGAAGCACTGACTGTAAAGCACAGGCGGTTCCTGCACATCTCCTGTACACCATAACTGGGATGTATAATTACAGTAGTTTGCAGTAATGGGATCTTTGGTGACCAGTTATCACCAATCCACAGGTTCGGTAGGTGATAACTTATTGATCGGTGGAACCAGACCAGTGGAAACCGCACCAATCAAAGAATGAGGAATTTTTATTCCCATTATACAATGCAGCGGCGGCAGGTGGGATGTGTGACCGCAGCTCCATTCATCCTCTTTCAGGTGGTCAGATAAAAACAAGCACAGCGCTCGCAGCCACTGAGGGAATGAATGGATCAGGGGTCGAGTCGGACACGAGGTCCAGTGTAATGGGGATAAAAGATGCATAATTTCCAGATCAGTGCAGGTCCCAGCAATCAGACCCCACTGATGAATAAGTTATCACTTATCCTTAGGCCTCGTTCACACTTTCAGTATTTGCTCAGTATCTTACATCAGTATTTGTAGCTAAAATCAGGAGTGGGTAAAAAATACAGAAGAGGTGCTCGTGTTTCTATTCTACTTTTCCTCTGACTTTACTGCTCCTGGTTTTGGCTTCAAACTCGGAGGTAAAAAACTCCTCAAAAACAAAATTCTGGACACTCCCCCTGCTAATGAGATAGAGAGGGATAGGGCTTACAGAGCTTTGGGGCCCAGATCGTCTGACCCTAATCGTTCTCGGGACGTCATTTGCAGGATCCATCACTACGTGCAAAAAGAGTCCATCCAGCAAAAGCTCAGAGACGGCTCCTCAGCTCTCTTCCAAAAGATCAAGCTCCAGATCCTGCCGGACCTATCCCGCTTCACCTTCCAGAGGAGATGAGCCCTAAGACCACTTCTGGATCTGCTTAGGGCACACAACCTTACTTACAGCTGGCGATTCCCGTTCCGCCAGCAGGTACGACATGACGGTCAAATGCATATTCTTCATTCCCCTTGGGACATTGATTCCTTCACAGCGGCCCTCTGCATCCTGCGGGTTGAGATCCTGGACTGGCCGGGCATCTCTCTGGAGCCCGAGGGAGGCCTGCCACGCCATCCTTCCAGAGACCGCCGCCAATGAGATAAATAACAGAGAGAGGTGTAGAAAACGGGTTTCTGTATGTGTGGCGCCCCTGAGGCTTCCGTCGCCACAGGTCATTGCACCCCATCCAGCGGTGTGATGCCCATTCTGGGTGAGGAAGGGAGTGAACACCGGTCCCCTGGTAAATCTACACCACACCCATTGCTAGGAACACACTGGGACCAGGGATAGTGGCAGAAACCCTCCCATGCTGCATGCTGGGAGGGGCCGTAAGACCCATCCCTGCTCCTATAGGGTAGATCAGAGCAACTGGGGAGGTGGGAGGAGCCACATGAGAGCAGACACAGAAAGGAAAGTCTAGGGTGAGCACATAGAGAGAGGGTGGGGAAGGAGAAGGAGGCCTGCAGGAGGCAGGCAAGGAGGAGAGAAAGGAAGAGAGCTCCAAGTCAGTCAGGAGCTGAAACGAAGAAAGAGACGCTTCCTGGTGAAGATCCTGGGACTCAGAGGGTCCAGGTGCCACCAAGCAGGGAACAGAAGGGGTCCCAGGGCCACGGGTAGCTGTAGAGCTGCGGTGGCCTGTTCCACAGGAACATTGGTGGAGGGATCAAGCTGCAACAGGGGACGGTCCCTAGAAACCGGAGGAGTGCAAAATCATCTCCAAACAGTAAAAACCGAGGCCCAGGGAATGTTGTAAACTCCCCGGGTCACAGCCCATAGCAGAACTTCTAGAAAAGGGGTAATCAGCCGACAGGTGACCCCCCAGCCTGGAGGCTGTTGTGGAGGCCAAGCCAGGTTTACCCTACAAAAGGCAAGGCTTAGGAAGACAGCGGAAGACAGAGACACTTAAGAGAAGGGCACCGGGTTTTGCTCCAAGAATCACCCAGAAACGGCGGAGGTCCCTGACAGTGGTCTCAGCAGTCCAAGGGTTCCTGCCGGCCTTGACAAGAATTGTGAGTAAATAACTTGAACTGCACCCTTGGAGTGGTCTCTGTTATTTTTACACCATAGACTCTCATGAGCACCAACTGTGCCCCGGGGCATTGCTCCACCTGTGGGGAGCAGTACCATCATTGCTGCCATATCATCACCCCGGAGGCCTTACACAGCAGCGGCGGCTTAATAGCTGCATACCACAGGTGGCGTCACGAACACAAACTTTATTCATCACCAAGTCATCAGCCATATTAAACTGACACCCACCAGGGCCACGGAGCCGGGCCCCGCCACAACTGACGTCCCCCGGACTAGTCCGGCCCGGCAACGGGTGTCCCATAGCCCTGGGGTGGGCGAGTCAATTTTGGCGTCACGAACAGGATTTCGTGCCCGGTCCCAGCGGGTACTGTGCGCCTGAAGAATCGTGAAATAGCCTGTGTTTTACTGTGAGAGACTGCCGCCATTGAAGCCACTGAGCGCGGGAAGAAGGGGGGCGTGCCTGCAGAAAGGGCGCAAAGAGAAGCCCCGCCCCCTTGTCCAAGAAAAGAGCGCGAAGCGGTTCCCGCCATGGAAGGCGGAAGAAGAAGATATGGCGAGTAGAGAAGCTGGCCGGCTGGCAGCAAGAGTCTAGATGCCAGACCAGACAAGAGCCAAAATGTACCGGAGCGGTGCCGGCCGTGATGGGCTGGGCGCCAGTCTGGCGCCAGATGCTAGTGCAGCCTCCGGCCCCGCCTCCGAGAAGGGAAAGGGTGCAGCCGAGTGGCGTGGTCGAGCACCCGAGCAGTGTTCCAGCAAGCGTTCCCCAGGTCGGCAGCATGGCAGAGAGGCTGCAGAAGTGCGCACCAGGGACCGGGAAGATGGATCCGGAGCTGGACCTGCTCACGGAGGAGATGAAAATCCTGGCCCGGAGGCTGAACAGCATGCAAACGGAGGTGGACCGGCGGAGAGAAAATCCGATGGTGCCGGAGAGCGTGGGCCACAGGATGGAGGCCGCCGAGCAGCGACCGGGTGAGCTATTTGAAGCCCTGACCCGTCCGGACCCACTGCCCTACCAAGCGCCACCGCCCAGTCCCTCCACCGTCCCGCTAGCTTTCCCCGCCAGCCCTGCTGATGCCCGGTGGGACACCGGAGGCCTGCCTGAAACCCCCGAAGATGGCGCCTGGGGAGGGGTGGACCCCGAGCAGTTAGTGGGCCCCCTACCAAGTCCCCCTGTAAGCCTCCTGGGAACAACATCCCCGGGAGTAAACTGGGACGCAGCGCCCATTGAGAGTGGGAGACTGCATCAGCCACTGCGGCCCAAGGAGACTCCCCTGGCAAATGAGCTGACCTGCCAGAGATTGGTGGAGGAGTACCAGCGGGAGCGGGAGGCCCGGGAGAAGAAGCGGAGGGCCGAGGAGGCGTCCAACCTGGCCTCCAAGGATCAAATCCAAAAGGCCCTCAAGAGGTCACAGGGCCCAGTGAGACAGGGCCTAGTGATAGACTTCCGGCAAAAAGGAGGCTGGGGCTTCATCAGAGAGCCCGGACTGGGCAAAGATGTTTTTGTGGCCCGACGTGATATTGAGGAGCACCTGCCCAGAGGCCACCCAGAGCGAGATGCTAAGCCGGGTGACGCTGTGGAGTACACCCGGCTGATGGGGAGCCGGGGCTGGTACGCTCTGCATGTCCACATCCTGCGGGAAGAGGCGGCCCCAGAAGAACTGGAGTGGCGCCGCACTATGCCAGCGTGCAGCACCTCCCCTGTCAGCAGCAGCCGCAGCACTACCTCAAAGCAGGCCCAAGCCACAGAACTGTGCAGCGGGCCTGCAACAGCCACGCAGGAGACACAGACCCGGATCTCCATGGCTTGTCTGATGCAAGGTGCACGGCCAAAGCAGGACCCCGAAGATCACAGCAACAGCCCCCTGCAAACAAGCAGCCCTTTGCAGGAACGCCGTGTTGTGCCTGCAAGCAGCCCCACTTCTACCCAGGCTGCGGTGCCTCGCAGAAGGTCAGTGGCCAGCAACCAGGGGACCCAGACAATGATCTCATCGGCATACCTGTTGCCCGGAGCAATGCCGGAGTGGGACCCCCGCATCTACCCTCGTGAGTGAAGAATGAAAAAATGATGCTGAACTGTAAATAGCCCCTGTCTGCCCCTTATTCTTTGTGAAGATGTCCCTTTTGTGCTGCCCTAATGTTCTTTTTGAAGATGACACCCTTTCCTGCCTTACTGCCCCTTGTGCTTTTTGAAGAAGTCACCCCCCCATGTGTATGTGTACCGGGCCACGGAACTGGAATGTGGTCCCCGGTGAAAGTAAATGTATATGTCATGTGTTACCAGGCCACTGGACTTAGTGGCTGGTATGTTGTTTTTGTAGCTTGAGGAAGCTGAACGAACTGCCAGGCTACTGGACTTGTTGTAGCCAAGTTGTAAATAGTTGCACCAGTTGTGCCCCCTACCAGAATTATGGGGGAAGTGCCCAAACTGTGCAATAGACTGAAAGTGCACACTTAGATGTTTCTTTATAAGAAGTTTGCAACGTTCAAATACTTGTGCCTCCCATAAAGGGAAGAAATGTTTAATTGTTTTATTGTTATGCATAACAAAAATGTTTTTGCAGTTCTTCCACATGTTTTGTTGTCTTTTCAGCCCGAGGACGTGCTGGGATTCGCTGTGGGGGAGTGTGGCGCCCCTGAGGCTTCCGTCGCCACAGGTCATTGCACCCCATCCAGCGGTGTGATGCCCATTCTGGGTGAGGAAGGGAGTGAACACCGGTCCCCTGGTAAATCTACACTACACCCATTGCTAGGAACACACTGGGACCAGGGATAGTGGCAGAAACCCTCCCATGCTGCATGCTGGGAGGGGCCATAAGACCCATCCCTGCTCCTATAGGGTAGATCAGAGCAACTGGGGAGGTGGGAGGAGCCACATGAGAGCAGACACAGAAAGGAAAGTCTAGTGCGAGCAGATAGAGAGAGGGTGGGGAAGGAGAAGGAGGCCTGCAGGAGGCAGGCAAGGAGGAGAGAAAGGAAGAGAGCTCCAAGTCAGTCAGGAGCTGAAACGAAGAAAGAGACGCTTCCTGGTGAAGATCCTGGGACTCAGAGGGTCCAGGTGCCACCAAGCAGGGAACAGAAGGGGTCCCAGGGCCACGGGTAGCTGTAGAGCTGCGGTGGCCTGTTCCACAGGAACATCGGTGGAGGGATCAAGCTGCAACAGGGGACGGTCCCTAGAAACCGGAGGAGTGCAAAATCATCTCCAAACAGTAAAAACCGAGGCCCAGGGAATGTTGTAAACTCCCCGGGTCACAGCCCATAGCAGAACTTCTAGAAAAGGGGTAATCAGCCGACAGGTGACCCCCCCCAGCCTGGAGGCTGTTGTGGAGGCCAAGCCAGGTTTACCCTACAAAAGGCAAGGCTTAGGAAGACAGCGGAAGACAGAGACACTTAAGAGAAGGGCACCGGGTTTTGCTCCAAGAATCACCCAGAAACAACGGAGGTCCCTGACAGTGGTCCCAGCAGTCCAAGGGTTCCTGCCGGCCTTGACAAGAATTGTGAGTAAAGAACTTGAACTGCACCCTTGGAGTGGTCTCTGTTATTTTTACACCATAGACTTTCACGAGCACCAACTGTGCCTCGGGGCATTGCTCCACCTGTGGGGAGCAGTACCATCATTGCTGCCATATCATCACCCCGGAGGCCTTACACAGCAGCGGCGGCTTAATAGCCGCATACCACAGGTGGCGTCACGAACACAAACTTAATTCATCACCAAGTCATCAGCCATATTAAACTGACACCCACCAGGGCCACGGAGCCGGGCCCCGCCACAACTGATGTCCCCCGGACTAGTCCGGCCCGGCACCGGGTGTCCCATAGCCCTGGGGTGGGCGAGTCATATGCCGCGCCAATGATCACAAGTCTGGAGATCAGATTAATGTGGCTTTATTGTAACATTAATCTGATCTCCAGACTTGTGATCATTGGCGCGGCATACAGAAACCCGTTTTCTACACCTCTCTCTGTTATCAGCCACTTGGGTTGCCGCTGCCGTGGTCCATTTCTACATGCGAATATAGTAGTTGTGACTTTCACAACTACAGTTGGTGAGTATTATTGCTCCCCCCTCCCTTGCCCTGTACCTATAAGGGTAAGACCCTATTGCGCTTTATCTTCCACAGCTTTTTTCTAGCCAATGAGATAGATGAAATTTTGTCAAAAGAATTACTGCTTCTCGGTTCCGTATGAATCGGTTTGTTATCCTGAGTTATGAGGTGGATGTGCCAACCTGAGGGGGGAGGTTCTATCTCAGGGACTTTTCACTTTACAGTTTTGCCAATTGAGGTTGTTGTGTTCTACATTAGCCTGATTTTCACTGATGTCGATTAACTTTTTCTTTTAGGCTGTATGTGTGCCGCCCCTGCGACAGCCGACAGGCTGCTCGGACCCAGATCCACAGTGGCTCGAGGGGTCTCCGGATCCGAGGTGGCGTCGCGCGGCACCCTCGGAAATATGGGGGGATAGTTTGTGGTTTTGAGGTAATGTTCGTGACGTCACCCACGGTGTGTGGTAACGTGAGGGACCACCGCTGCCGGTTTGGGGAGCCCGGGGACGCTGGTATGTGGCAGCTTAAGTTGTTAACTCCTCCGTGGGCAGGGGAGTGGTGTCCCGGGGTCCGGTGATGGATGGAGTGGGGAGCCCGTCGGGTGCAAGGGGGATAACATGTACTCACACAGTCCAAAGTCACTGTCACTGACGCTGACACCAGGTAAACCAAACTCTTGAGCACTCTGTATTCCTTGGGCGAGCACGCTGGGTCCGTGCCCTTTTGGTGTTGCCGGTTTACCTGAAGCCTTGTCCCTTGGGACTGTGTGTCCTACGTGTGGATCCCTTACACTTGAAGCGTTTTGGGTCCCGCTCACCTGCGTGGCTAGCAGGGTGAGCTTGCTCTCAGGGTTCACACTTGGAATTTTCTGGACGGTTGTGGGAAGTCCTATCCCCCTCATTGCGCTAGTACCCAGATTCTGGAGCGGGTGAGGGATGGTTCCTGAAGATTCCGTTCCCGTCTGGTGAATTACTGGGCTGCGTAAAGCTACTTCCCAGCCTAAGGTCCGCGTACCCCGTCGTGCCCTGGTCCCTGACCGGTTGTAGCACAAGGCAGCCGGCCCATTCTCTGTAGCGGCACCGTGCTCCTTGTGACTAACCCCTGCGACCGGGGTTCCAGCTCCTTCTGGCCAGGCCAACGTCTGGCACCTGGGACGGGTACAGGAGCCCAGCTCCACAGCGTGACCTCTCACTGTCACTGCTGAACTTCAACTGCTCTCTCAACTGTACTGACACTTCTGCCCTCCTTATACCAGCCCCCCATCTGGGTGGCCCTATTCCCCTCAGGCTGCCCAATGGGTGTTTGGTGGGTGTGGTGCAGAGTGTTCCTCAGGATTTGTGTACACCTGTTGGTATCAACACCAAAGTGACAGGACCCGTAACCAAAGAGGAGTGGGTACCATGCAGAAGGGCAGATTGCATGGCACCCTTGTGACGACCTGATAGGCCAGGGCGTCACATATGCTTTGCTGGTGTGCGGAGACTCTTATGCAGTATGAGCCCAGGGAGTCCACCTTGAGGTCCCCCTGGCCCATAAACCTGGGGGCCCAGATTCAAAGCATGACAAGATGTCTTTCTCCTTATTCTCCCTTTCACTATGCTTTCTCTCTCAATTCTGCTCCTGGGCCATGGCTAGTGGGTTTTCACTTCTGTGTTGAACACCTTAATCCGGGGCAGGAAGGGGGGCCCCTCTCCCCTTGGTAGAAAGCCTAGCCCCCCCACAGGGGTCCAACATCTTTAGGACGTTTTACTTCTTTACCCCAGCTAGTGGATTGAGCCCATTAGTCCACATCTTTTTAGTGTTCTACTCTATCTCTACCTCCTTGACCCTGCTCTCATTTCACCTCTAATCCTTCCTTCTTTCCCTTTGTTTGTTTCCTGCACTCTCTTCTTCCTTTCAATCCTAGCTCCCTTCCCTTCCCCTCTCATCCCTCTTTTCTCTCTCCCACCCTCCTTCCCTCCCCCCTCCCTAGACTAAATACCTCATATTGTGGAGCGATGGTGCAGATTAATGTTGGCTCTTTCAACACCAGGGGTCTCAACTCGCCACGGAAGAGATCGCAAATTTTATTTGAAATGCACAAAAAACGGATCCACATACTTATGTTGCAGGAGACTCACTTCAAGGAGGGCCATCTCCCTGCACTGAAGGACAGGAACTACACCTCCTGGTTCCACAGCCCCAACCCGGCTTCCAGGTCTGGGGGGGGGGGTGTCTCTATTGCCCTTCACAGGTCTTTGACCGACACGATTGTGGACTCCTTGGCCGACCCCGGAGGTAGGTTTCTTTTTCTGAAATTATACATCGGCTCCACTATATATACAATTGTCAACTGGTATCTCCCCAACAGGGATCTCTCTCGGGCCTGCACCTCTATTCTGTCCCGTCTGGCTGAATTTTCTGAGGGCGTGTTAGTGGCTGGTGGAGACTTTAATCTCACACTGGATCCAGATATAGACACCTCGTCAGGGCGTCATTTTATATCACGCAGAAAACTTAAGGCCGCTTTACACGCTACGACATCGCTAAAGCGATGTCGGTGGGGTCACAGATTTTGTGACTCACATCCGGCCGCGATAGCGATGTCGTTGTGTGTGACACCTATTAGCGATTTTGAATCATTGCAAAAACGTTCAAAATCGCTAATCGGTGACATCCCCCCTTATCTCAATTATCGTTGCTGCTGCAGTAGCGATGTTGTTTGTTGCACCTGCGGCAGCACACATCGCTACGTGTGACACCGCAGGAACGAGGAACATTACCTTACCTGCGTCCCGCCAGCAATGAGGAAGGAAGGAGGTGGGCGGGATGTGTCGCTGTGACGCCGAACGAATCGCCCCCTTAGAAAGGAGGCGGTTCGCCGGTCACAGCAACGTCGCTATGCAGGTAAGTAGTGTGACAGGTGTGAGCAATGTTGTGCGCCATGGACAGCGATTTGCCCGTGTTGCACAACCGATGGGGGCGGGTACGCTCGCTAGCGATATTGGTAACGATATCGCAGCGTGTAAAGTGGCCTTTAAGGCCCTTAAACGTGACATTCAAAATCTGCAGTTGGTGGATGTGTGGCGTGCCCTATACCCCACCACAAAAGATTACTCCTACTACTCCCCAGCCCCTTCATCATATAGCCGTCTTGACATGATCCTCCTGAGACAACATGTCCTGATGTGGCAGGTTGGAGTGTCCATTGAGAACCTTTATCTCTCCGATCACGCTCGGTCTTTGCTCACTTCACTCCTCCAAATAGCTCCCAGCGCCCATGGACTTGGCGCCTCAATGAAAATTTGCTTAATGATCAATTGTGCTGTAGTCAAAATACGGAGCCACATATCTGAATTCTTGGAAAATCATGCCAGCGACCCGACTCCTCTTCCGACACAATGAGAGGCGCTAAAGTGTGTAGTTTGAGGTTTATTAATTAAACATGGGTCTAGATTGAAGAAGGAGAGGTCTTCCCTTATCACAGAGCTCCTACAGCAAATTACCTCTTTGGAAGCCGCACACAAGCAATCCCTCTCTGCCACAGTTTATGCGGACCTCACAAAGGCTAGGGAAGGGCTGAGGGACCTTCTCGACCAAAGGTACAGGAGACAAAAGACCAAGTTAAGTCGATATCTATATGAGCATTCAGACAAGTGCGGGAGAGCTTTGGCTCGTTTTCTGCACCCCAGAAATGCTACTGGCTATGTTCCAAAAATCCAGACCAGGGGGGGGGGCCCGACCCAAGATCCCATCCAAATTGCAAACCTGTTCCGTTCTATGATGACCTCTATAATTTGAAGGGGCAGTTTAGAGATATGCCGCCACAATCTTTCCAGCGTAAAGTTAACGAATATGTGCAGCAAACTGCACTCCCTCAGATCTCTGAAAGGGATGCGGTAGTCTTGGAAGAGGACTTTTCCACAGAAGAGATCCTCACCATAATTAAAGCCTCCCCGAATGGTAAGAGTCTGGGGCGGATGGATTTACCTCCAAATTTTATAAGATATTTGGTGACCAAATTGTCCCTTTCCTCACGAGGGTTTTTGGCCCAGTATCTGGAGACTCCCACTTTGTTGCCCAGTCCCTTTAAGCACATATTAGTGTTCTATAAAAACCGGGGAAGGATCATTCATCTGTCTCTAACTACAGACTCATCTCCCTCATCAATGCTGACATCAAAATTTTTGCCAAGGCCCTCGCTAATAGACTGGCTCCCCTTCTTCCCGGTATTATTCACACTGATCAGGTTGGCTTTGGATTGGGTCGTGAGGCCAGGGACAATACCAACAAAACCCTTATTCTTATGGCGCGGGCTAAGGCCAGAGGTCTCCCTACGTGCCTTCTCTCCATTGATGCAGAGAAGGCCTTTGATAGAGTCAGCTGGGAGTTTATGATGGCCTCTCTGCGCCAGGTGGAACTGGGAGACAAATTCATTGAAAGGGTCTCTTCTCTTTATAGGAATCCCTCCGCCAGGGTCAAAGTCAATGGGTTTCTCTCCTCACCAATTGCAATACATAATGGTACACGTCAGGGGTGCCACCTCCCCCCCCCCACGTTATGTCCTGGTTATGGAACACCTTGCCTCGGCCATCAGAAAGAATTCCAGTATCCACGGGATGGGGGTTGGGGGGGGGGAATGCAAGGCAGCTCTTTACACAGATGATCTACTTCTTTTTATCTCGCAGCCTCGCCTTTCTTTCCCCTCACTTATCCAAGAGTTTGAAAAATTCAGCCACCTCAGCAACTTTAAGGTCAATTACTCCAAATCCAAGGCATTAAACATATCTCTCCCTGATGCTGAGGTGGACCATATCAAGAAAAATTTCCCCTTGAAGTGGCAGGACTCTGCCATTACTTACTTAGGGATAACAGTCCCCATGGATCTCTCAAAACTATATCAGCTTAACTACCTTCCCCTTCTCAACAGGACAAGAAAGGATCTTACCTCTTCCAATAAAAGACTATCCTGGTTTGGACGAATAAACGTTATCAAAATGGATGTTTTGCCTCACTTTTTGTACTTGTTCCAGACGGTCCCCTTGGTTCCTCCTGCGGCCTTTTTCTCCAGCCTGCAGTCAGTTATCACGCGCTTCGTGTGGGGAGGCAAGCGCCCGAGGATAGGCTTCTCTACCCTTTGCAAGAAATATAAAAAACTGACCCGCACATCCAACAAATGTGAACAGGTGCTAACTGAAAAAACATAGTAACTATAAATGCACACTGAAAAAGCCAAAAATGTACAAGGGAAAATATGGCACTGCATTACTGCAAAGGAGAGATATTTAGTTTATGTATTGGCCAATGCATGTAAGCCCGGAAACCAACGGCAAGGTATATCTCTGTAATCCGGGAGCCTAACATAAATGCCACTATCTAGGTTTAAAACATCCGTATCTGGGCAAAATGCCACTATTTGGACTACAAACCTCCATGTATGGGCAGCTAGGCTCCTGCTACAATGGTTATGAACACAGCCAGGTCTTAGGGCGGAGTGCTCAGTCAGAAAAAGACTCACTAGAAATATCAAAAAACTGACCCGCACATCGAACAAATGTGAACAGGTGCTAACTGAAAAAACATAGTAACTATAAATGCATATAGTTGCACACTGAAAAAGCCAAAAATGTACAAGGGAAAATATGGTACTACATTACTGCAAAAGAGAGATATTTAGTTTATGTATTGGCCAATGCTTGTAAGCCCGGAACCCAACGGCATTTTGCCCAGATACAGATGTTTTTAACCTAGATAGTGGCATTTAAGTTAGGTTCCCAGATTACAGAGATATACCTTGCCGTTGGTTTCCGGGTTTACATGCATTGGCCAATTCATAAACTAAAAATCTCATTTTTTCATTTAGCAGTAATGCAGTAGCAGAGTTCCCTTATACATTGATGGCATTTAGTGTGCAGCTGTATCCATTTTGTATGTGCTATGTTTTTTCAGCTGGCACCTATACACACTTGTAGGATGTGCGGGTCAGTTTTTTTAAATATTTGTAGTGAGTTTCTTTCTGACTGAGCACTCCACCCTATAAACCAGGCTGTGTTCATGATCCTTATACCAGGATTCCTAGCTGCCCAGACATGGAGGTTAGTCCAGATAGTGGCATTTCAAGTTAGGTTTTTTTTTTTTTTAGTTTAGCTGCCCAGACATGGATGTTTTTAACCTAGATAGTGGCATTTTAGTTAGGTACCCAGAATATTGAGATTTACCTTACCATTGGTTTCCGGGCTTACATGCATTGGCCAATTCATAAACTAAAAATCTCATTTTTTGATAGAGCAGTAATGCAGTACCAAAGTTCCCTTATACATTGACGGCATTTAATGTGCAGCTGTATCTATTTTTTATTTGCTATGTTTTTTCAGCTGGCACCTATACACACTTGTAGGATGTGCGGGTCAGTTTTTTGGAACCATATAGTAATTATGTCCCCCCCATCCTGGCCCCCGGTATTTAATAATGCCTCCAATCCTAGTCCCCTTTATTTAATAATGTCTGCCTTCCTGGCCCCCTATATTTAATAATGTCTCCCATCCTGGGCCCCTATGTTCCTCCATCCCAGGCACTTAAATTGTCCCATCCTGGCCTCCTACAGTTAGGTCCAGAAATATTTGGACAGTGACACAAGTTTTGTTATTTTAGCGGTTTACAAAAACATGTTCAGAAATACAATTATATATATAATATGGTCAAGATTACAACATTGCACTCTCAAAAAAGAAAAAAGAACAAGGCTTTTTTCTTTGCAAATTCTTGTGTTTTTTATTTATATAGCCAAACACCGAAATCGATATCAAGGTAATTATATTAAACCAAAAACCGAAATACTCAAATTACCCACAAACAATTTTTATTATATATATGCCACAAACAAGGTACACATGTTAAAATATTGACGAGAAGAAAGGTGAGAATCAGTACATTCTACTCCTCACCCTTCCTGTCATACAGGGGTCGGCGTCCTAAAGTTTACTGACGCCCCCGTTCCTCGTCAGCTTGAGCCCTAAGCAGGCCCTCCACTCACACTAAAAGAACACCGTGTGCCCTAATTCAGAAGTGGGTAAGGTGAAACACCCAAGAAAAGACCCATATAGACAGTATGTGACATTCTATTTCAGTCAAGAAATTCTCTGTCAATGGATGTCATCAATCTATGTATAGGGGAGGCTCTGACTCAGTCGACTATTTGTCAAGAGGAAAAAACAAAGGATCATAAAAACTATTGTTGCATTTGTCCAGGATGCACCCTACGCGTTTCACCCTTTAAGTCAAGTAGGGCTCATCAGGGGTATGGCAGCATAGATCCTTGACATTTATAGCACAGCTACAACCTAGAACAAAACCATAATTAAAATAAAATAAAACACTGTTACCAACTCACAAGGTCCATAGTCACCTAGAAAAACATGGACGGAAAGCACAATCAATACTGACCAGTAGTAGTGGATCAATACCAAAGGATTTTCACAGTTAGTGAAGAAACCTCCTCCAGGAATACTGTGAAGCCCCACAGGTGTAGTGTCGGTGCATTACCTTCAGGGACTCCACTCAGCTGGATCTGGTCACAGGTAGGAGATCTTCTTCTTGTCGTGACGCCACTCTCAGAATTGCGGTCAGTGGGGACCGCCACTGCAGGTTAAGGGATGCCTGGGGCTGATGGTGGGTGCAGTCGGGTGTAGTAGCCTCCTGAGAGTGAGGCGAGCCCCAGGGCCCTGTGTAGGTGCGTAGTACCACAAGGCGCAGAATAACTCCACACAGGCAGAATGTCTTTCAGGGTTTTTACTCACTTCAGGTGGCAGGGTGAGTAACCCGGGCGTAGCTGGGATGAACCAGGCGGGAATCAGGTATCCTTCAGGCTGACTTGTGAGGGTGACTACTAACTCGCCTTCCTTAGCCCTTGGTGGTTTGGGGTAACCCCGACTTTGAGTCCCTATGGGGGTCACCCAGGGAAGATGCTGAAGCCTCTCTCCCCTTCGTTTGCCGTGTGCTTGTCGCCTGGGCCAGGCCACTCCAGCTGCTTGCCTCCTGTGACCTATGGGCCCTAACTGTGGCTACGTGGCTGCGGCTTTTGTGGTGTTGTGGCGTGGGCTTTGAGAGCCCCACACCGGCAGGTTTAGCAAAAGAAAGCTGGATCTATCTCCGCTTCGGGATCTGCCGCCCGTTTGGGCCTGGTACTCTCTAGCAGTCTCCTTACTTCCCACTCCGTTGCTCTCTCTCTAGCTGAAGATGGATTTCGGGTAGCACTCCTAGTTGACCGTTCTCCCCCGTCAGTAGCCACTGCGCGGGCGCTGTTAGACAGCAACAGCCCCACAGGTCTGCTCCTCACTGAGCCCTATGGAGTTCTGCTCTAACTGACTCACTGCCCCTCCTCTCCTGTTCTTGCCTACGCCACCTAGCAACCAGATTCTCTTACCACACCCCTTGAGAGGAGATGGAGGCTTTTGGCCCCCTCCACTATTCCAGTGAAGGTCAAGGCTTTTCCCCCTCCTGGGATCCCCAGGGGTCCTCTCATGGGTACATGTGTGAGAGCTGATTACTATGCGCCTGTGTACCACACCCCTGTCAGCCTTCTGGATTACCTGTATTGTACTGTCCCCAGCATGGGTGCAGTACTCAGTGGTGCCTGACCAGGTCAGGGGCGCCACATTCCCCCTTAGTTATCACCAGCACGTCCTCGGGCTGCAAGACAACATTTTAAAATGCATAAAACATTAAAACATGTAAAACATTTTTAAAAGCACCAGGTACCATACATCACCACCCTCCACCCACAAGTCCGTTAACCCACCCAAAACCCTCTCACGTTGGCCGCGGCTTTAGCCACTTCTGGCAGGATGTAGAGGCGGCTTACATGGGCTGGTGGTTTCAGGGTATACCTGGCCTGGTGGATCCGCGCCTTCAGCCTCTTCTGGCAGGATGCGGAGGCGGCCTCCACAGTTGGTGCTGACCAGGTACCCTCTTTGTGGTGGAGAGCCAGGCCCATAAACAGGCATGCTCTCTGGTCGCAGGTGAGCCAAGGCCCTATATACGGACGGGCTCCTCCTGGTTGCAGACGAGCCAAGCCCCTAAACAGGCTGACTCTGGTGGCGGTGGTGCCCTCTGGTGTAACTATTTACACTGCGAGAGTTTGTGGCTATAGCCAGTTCATAGCCTTAAGGTTTATGGTTTTCTCACAATAGTTTTTGTGGGCACATTACTTGAACTTGAGAACGTTGCAAAACAAACTTTTCAAAACTTCAACTGGTAACCTCTTTCTTTACTTTACTTTACTCCTCCATTTCACCAGGGCTTTGGCCTGTTGGGCTGCGGCACCTGCTGCTTTCTTGCTCTTTGTCGTCGTCTGAGGTAGTCTCATCTGTAGGTTCCTTGTCTTTTCTTTCTTGATCTTCATCTGTTTCCTTTGCTGCATCTGTTTCTTTATCTCTGTCTTTTCTTTCTTCTTTGGGACATGGTGCTACATCAAGCGCATACAATCCTCTTTCGCCTTCATGCATAGTGAATTGTACTGTATTTCCCATCTTTAAGTTTCTGCCAGGGTGTCCTCTAGGCAGATGAGCGTTCACATCTCTTCTGTTGACAAATATCCCTTCTTTGATACCAGGGGCTACAATGAATCCATATCCACTTCTCAAATTGAAATCCTCCACTACTCCTCTGCAAAGGGGTCCTCTGACCTGGGCTTTGGCTCTTCTCAGGAACCTTTTCTCCTGTAGGTCTCTGGCTGTGACTTCTCTCTGCTCTGGAGACTGTGGTGCAGGGGACAGCGTTGTTCTGTTGCGACGCCTGGTCTTGCGGGCTGGGTTCTGCTGGGCTGTTACCTCAATGCCTGCAGGGCCCCAGGTGAGGTTTCTGGGCTGATCTTCGTCAGCAGACGGTGTCAAGTCCTCCTCATCCCAACGGGAATAGGGTAACATCTCCGGCTCTGAGTATTGCTCCACTGCCGGTGGCTCCGGAGTCAGCTCCTCAGCTTCCTGGCCTCCTCTCCCCCTTAGTTCTTCTTGGCACTCCTTTGGTGGCAGTGCTGGGGATGGGCTTTCTTCAGCTGGTCTGGGCGGTGGACTCTCTGGCGCGGCTGCAGGGGTTGCCTGAATCTCCTTGGGGGTATGCGGAGGGAGCAGATACCGATCCACCATCTCTTGTGGGAACTGGGCCTCTAGGTCAGCCTTCAGCTTCCAGTATTCGGGGTCCTCTCCTATCAGGGTCTTCCTAGCAGGGACCTCTTTGGACTGGGGAGCGGTGTCTGCTCTGGCCTTGCAGGCCGGGGTAAACGGTGATGCAATCTCTTTGCGGGCCGCGCCCTGTATGGCGGCGGCCTGGTCTTGGCGGGCCGCGCCTGGCATGGCGGCGGCCTGGTCTTGGCGGGCCGCGCCCGGCATGGCGGCGGCCTGGTCTTGGCGGGCCGCGCCCTGTTTGGCGGCGGCCTGGTCTTGGCGGGCCGCGCCCTGTATGGCGGCGGCCTGGATCGGCGTCGCAGCTGTGATGGGATCTGTGCAGGCTGGGCTGGGCGTCGCTGCAGGGACCGGGTCTTGGTGGGCCGAGCAGGGCATCGCTGCGGCGGCCGGGGCTTGGCGGGCCGCGCCTGGCGTGGCTGCGGCCTGGTTCAGCACCTCACTTGCGGCGCGGACGAGCGTTGCTGCGGCGGTGGGGTCTCGGCGGGCCGGGCCTAGCAGGGCGGCGGCCTGGGTCAGCGTTACGCCTGCGGCGCGGATGAGGGTCGCGGTGGCAGCCGGTTCTTTGCGGGCCGGACTGGGCGTTGCTGCAGGGACCGGGTCTTGGTGGGCCGAGCAGGGCATCGCTGCGGCCGCTGGGACTTGGAAGGCCGCACCTGGCGTGGCTGCGGCCTGCTTCAGCGTCGCCGCACCGGACGCCTCTTCGGGGACCGCGGGCGTGGCAGCAGGGGTCGGGGCACTGGCGCTGGCCGGGGCATCACTCGACTCACCCACCGGTGGCAGCATCGGGGTCTGCGTCATCGCCGTCCTGTCTGGCACTCGGCGCGCGGCTCTCCTTTCATAGGCCCGAACCGCCGCGGTCATCTCCAGCATTTCCATTCGTTCTTCCCGGATCTGCTCCACAACCCGGGTCTCCAGTCGGTCGCAGAACTGGGCCAGCTCCCGATACCACCATTCAGCGGAGCCCAGTTCTGGATTTCTGCGGTCAGACGCCATTTCTTCTGCGCCCTCTTCTGCACGACTCTCCAGCTGTGGACTCGCCGTTGCCTCTGATAGCAAGCTGTTCAGTTTCTGCTCTGCCTCTTTCAGCAGCTCCTCTCCCAGCAGCAGGCTTGTGGCTTCCTTTCTGTCCCGACGTCTCTGGACGCTTCCACTCTCATAGCTGGCAAGGTCAGAACTCTGCAGGGGATCTCTGGGTAGCCACACCTCTTCGTGGGCGGTAACTTCTTCCAGCGCGGGCTGCTGTTGTTTTTCAGCGCGCTTTTCATGGTGGCAATATGGCGGCGCTTCCAACTTTTCAAGCGGACCGCCCAGGCACATGGTCACCTGTCTGAACAGGTCTAGTCCTTATCCTGTTCGTGACGCCAGATGTGAAGCCCCACAGGTGTAGTGTCGGTGCATTACCTTCAGGGACTCCACTCAGCTGGATCTGGTCACAGGTAGGAGATCTTCTTCTTGTCGTGACGCCACTCTCAGAATTGCGGTCAGTGGGGACCGCCACTGCAGGTTAAGGGATGCCTGGGGCTGATGGTGGGTGCAGTCGGGTGTAGTAGCCTCCTGAGAGTGAGGCGAGCCCCAGGGCCCTGTGTAGGTGCGTAGTACCACAAGGCGCAGAATAACTCCACACAGGCAGAATGTCTTTCAGGGTTTTTACTCACTTCAGGTGGCAGGGTGAGTAACCCGGGCGTAGCTGGGATGAACCAGGCGGGAATCAGGTATCCTTCAGGCTGACTTGTGAGGGTGACTACTAACTCGCCTTCCTTAGCCCTTGGTGGTTTGGGGTAACCCCGACTTTGAGTCCCTATGGGGGTCACCCAGGGAAGATGCTGAAGCCTCTCTCCCCTTCGTTTGCCGTGTGCTTGTCGCCTGGGCCAGGCCACTCCAGCTGCTTGCCTCCTGTGACCTATGGGCCCTAACTGTGGCTACGTGGCTGCGGCTTTTGTGGTGTTGTGGCGTGGGCTTTGAGAGCCCCACACCGGCAGGTTTAGCAAAAGAAAGCTGGATCTATCTCCGCTTCGGGATCTGCCGCCCGTTTGGGCCTGGTACTCTCTAGCAGTCTCCTTACTTCCCACTCCGTTGCTCTCTCTCTAGCTGAAGATGGATTTCGGGTAGCACTCCTAGTTGACCGTTCTCCCCCGTCAGTAGCCACTGCGCGGGCGCTGTTAGACAGCAACAGCCCCACAGGTCTGCTCCTCACTGAGCCCTATGGAGTTCTGCTCTAACTGACTCACTGCCCCTCCTCTCCTGTTCTTGCCTACGCCACCTAGCAACCAGATTCTCTTACCACACCCCTTGAGAGGAGATGGAGGCTTTTGGCCCCCTCCACTATTCCAGTGAAGGTCAAGGCTTTTCCCCCTCCTGGGATCCCCAGGGGTCCTCTCATGGGTACATGTGTGAGAGCTGATTACTATGCGCCTGTGTACCACACCCCTGTCAGCCTTCTGGATTACCTGTATTGTACTGTCCCCAGCATGGGTGCAGTACTCAGTGGTGCCTGACCAGGTCAGGGGCGCCACAATACGACCAGAATGGAATATCTAATGATACAAACAATACAGACAATATATATATCTATAAGTACACAGAGGCAGGCCCTCAGGACATATCCAGCCAGGCATATTTAAATAGATATATCTACCTGTTTCAATTAGGACCAAGGGTGTATGTATATCCCTCACTGTATCTGAAGGCAATCCAAAAGTCCAGGCGCAGTCATACATGCAGCCTGCAGAGAATATTCAGCAAGAGACATATATCATAGTTCCATGTCTATTTAAAGGGAGCAAAGATAATGTACCTCCAAACCCAATACCTGGTCCAAATCAGGGTGGAAATATTCACACCTAAGGATACATCCCGCAGTGCAGGCTCACATGCATGTGTGATGATACTTTTGTCCGTAGGAAAGATATCCCTTGAAGACAATATACATATATATCCACATGTATGTATGGTATAAGGGACACCAAAGAAAAAATATGGAAGCACAAACAATACTGACCAGTAACAGTGGATCAATACCAAAGAATTTTCACAGTTAGTGAAGAAAACTCCTCTAGGAATGTCAAGGTGGATGTCTTCACACCTGAGGACACATCCCGCAATGCAGGCTCACTTGCATGTGTAATGATACTTATGTCCGTAGGAAGAATATCCCTTGAAAAAAATATACAAATATATCCACTTGTATGTATGGTATAATAATGTAAAAATACCACCACCCAGTCTCAGAGGCCATCAGTACAGAAAAAAGGATAACCTTATGCCCCATCATAGGTGCCACACATACCTCAGGAAAATCCTGATCCTGGAAGGAGCACAACACCTCCGCAATGCCTAGAGGGAGAGGTATAACCTAGCTCAGATCTCCCACATTAACCATTAACAATATAAGATTCAACACAACGGAATAGCAAGTTAAAACTTTTTTCTGTAAATTACCTGGTCAGTTGGTATCACCTGGGTAGCGATATGTATCCAGTGCGGCTGTCAGCTTAAATCCTAGCTGCCCCAGTCGGTTTTTAAATGTCCCATTTCACGCCAATAATGCAGCTATTCAGCCACTCCCCCAACGTCATTTCCGGGGAACGCAACCAAGAAAGCATTCACCCGGATACATGGCTAATAGGAATGGTACCGCATAGCCGAGCGTTCCTAGTCACTGCGCATGCGCAAGTCGCGCATGCGCATAACCTCAATCGTAACTCAAAGCGGTCCCATTTCGCGCCAATAATGCAGCTATTCAGCCACTCCCCCAACGTCATTTCCGGGGACGCAACCAAGAAAGCATTCACCCGGATACATGGCTAATAGGAATGGTACCGCATAGCCGAGCGTTCCTAGTCACTGCGCATGCGCAAGTCGCGCATGCGCATAACCCCAATCGTATCTCAAAGCGGTAACATAGAACGGAGGCTAATACCAACTGCGCATGCGCAATCCGATCATTCTGCGCGTGTGCTAGAAACCAATGCAGGATGCTAAATGCTAGATTAAGGCACCATCCACCTTTTTACCAATCTTCAGGGGGCATGCGATCCCACCAATGGGAGAGGGGTATAAGCCTGACATGTATAAACCAGGTATAAGTGCGCGAAAAAACGTCATATTGACCAGATATACAGTCTCAATAAAAAATAATGGTAGTATAGTCACAAATTTTATGAGGCATTACAGAAGATTATAGCTCAATAAACCATGTCCATATCACACAGTCATGGACCAAAAAAGAAAATAACAGTGTTCTACACCTAGAAGCAACAATTAAAAATAGTCCCAGTTTAACACTGGCTACCTGATTATGTCACATTTTGTCACCGTCAGTGATAATGTCCACTTATCAGCAGATTTTTAAGGTGGACAATAATTTCAATCCAGGCCTACTACAGGCCAAATATATTAGGATATGGTAGGAATTACTTTTATCAAATTAAATGAAGCAAGTGTAGCTAATGTGTTCATTCAAGCCATTCGGATACACGGACTCCAGCCAAAAAATCCACCTAGCCTCTCTTTGTAACAAAATCTTGTCCCAGTCCCCTTTCCTCTCCGGTTCTGGGACAGATTCAATAGATTTAAACCTCACATCATCATATCTGCCACCATGCTCCTCATTCATGTGCCTAGCTATTGGCGTATCCCTTTTGTTACGAATATCCCCCAAGTGCTCTCCTATTCTAACTCGCAATTGTCGTTTCGTTTTACCCACATAATTTTTCGGGCAGCTGCAAGTAAAGAGGTATATGACCCCCTGGGTACGGCAGTTCGCAAAAGTACGATTCCTATATACCCTGCCAGTTGACACACTTTTAAACTCTTTAGATGGATCAATATAATTGCAAAATTTGCATGAGCGGCACTTAAAAGTACCATGCTCCCTTTGTATCAGCCAACTAGTCCCACCCATGTCTGGAGGAACATAGTGGCTTTTAACCAAACGGTCCCGGATGTTGCAGCCCCTTCTAAATGTAACCGAGGGAAAAGAATGAATAGTATCTTCTAGTTCTTTATCTTGTCTGAGGATGCCCCAATGATTCCTTAGGATCCTCATTACTTGAGAGTGCTGATCGTCATATGTTGCAATGAGGCGAGTCTTATTTTCTGCCTCCTTCTTTTTAGTCACATTTAGTAGACTATGTCTATCAGTCCGGGCTGCTTGGGAGAAAGCTACATCAATAGTTTTTTTCGGGTATCCACGATCAGAGAACCGCTTACCAAGTTGTACTGCTTGTCTATTAAATTCCTCCTCATTCGAACAATTTCTGCGTACACGCAAAAATTGTCCCTTTGGGATCCCTTTTCTCAAACTCAAGGGATGATGGCTTTCCCATCTCAAAAAACTATTGGTAGCGCTTGGCTTCCTAAAAAGTGTGGTATCCAGCAGGCCATCTGCCCCCTTTTTAATAAAGATGTCCAAAAAGGATATTTTGTCGATACCAACTTCACATGTAAATTTCAACCCCAGATTGTTAATATTAAGTCGTCTTACAAAGTCTTCAAAAGACTGAGCACTTCCAGACCAAATAATAAATACATCGTCGATGTATCTCCCCCAGAAAACTATCCGGGGGGACCACTCAGTTACCTCATCACCAAATACTACCGTATTCTCCCACCAGACCAGGAGCAAGTTGGCATACGTGGGGGCACAAGGGCTCCCCATTGCTGTGCCCCTGAGCTGGTGGTAGAATTTGGATCCAAAAAGAAAGATGTTCCTAGTGAGAATAAATTCCATGAGCTCCAATATGAACTTATTATGGGCCTCAAACTGGTTCCCTCGTGTTTTCAGGAAATACTCTACTGCAGATAATCCGGCGGAGTGTGGAATACTGGTGTATAAAGATTCAACGTCAATAGACGTAAGAATCATATCATCATCGAGTACAATCCCTTCCAGTTTGGTTAACAGATCCAGGGTATCCCTAATATACGAAGGTAACGAGGTAACAAAGGATCTAAGGACGCGGTCCACATATGTGCTACAATTCTGGGTAAGGGAGTCGATACCCGACACAATTGGTCTCCCCTTAATCGGGTTCGTCCCCTTGTGGACTTTAGGTAGAGCATAAAACGTTGCTATCTTTGGGAATCTGGGATAGAGGAATTCAAATTCAGTTGAGGAAATAATCTTATTGTCCTTGGCCCTAGACAAAATTTCTTTCAGTTGTTTTTGATAGACAACGGTTGGGTTGTCCCTTAGATATTCATAGCTAGATCTATCCTTAATCAGGACCTCACACATTCCTGTGTACGTATCGTGGTCCATAAGTACCACGTTTCCTCCTTTATCGGAGGGTTTAATTATCACCGATTTGTTAGATTCAAGGGACTGTAGAGCTTTTCTCTGAAGTTCAGTCAGGTTTGGTAAGGAAGCATTTCTCTTAGGATGGATATTCCTAATCTTGTCCGTCACCATTTTACAGAAGATATCAATGGCCGTATAATCTCCAATAGGGGGGAATTTTTTACTTTTGTTTCTCAAGTCCGTAAAAGGACCTTCACCTTGAGTTCTAGTTCCCTCGTTTTCAAGCTCCACTAATATGTCCAGATCTTCCAACATATCAGGTGTGACCCCGAGTTCAGAACATCTCTTCTTATCAGATATAGAAAAATACTTCCTCCATTTTAACTTCCTAACAAATAAATTCACGTCTTTAACCCAACTGAAGGCATCAAACTTTGTCGTAGGGACAAAGGACAGGCCAGTTCTTAATACCTTTTCCTCAATCTCAGATAGCTGGTATTTAGATAAATTGATAATTTGCATGTCATAATCTAATGTGTTGTTAATCTCTCTTTTACTCGATGCTCTCCCCCACTTCTCAGATTGTATGTATTCATATTCGTTTGTTCTAAAAAAGAAGAAGAGGTAGATGAGGCCGATGATGATGATGCTGAGGATTTTGGGGTATCTGTCTCCACATGGGTTCTGTACCCTTGATTTTGATATCCTTGGTACCTCCCCCTTCTTCAGTTGCCCTGACCCCTCCATTTTTTCTTATAGTATTCTCTCTGTTTAGGAAAACTATTGCTCCTCCCCTCTGTATCAGAGGTCTCGCCGTCAGTGGACGATATATCAACAGGTGCCTTATTCAGGAACGCATACGCCTGCTTATCACGGAAGTCCGCTAGGTCTCTTATGAACCTCTTATGTTTTCTATCCTTAATTGTGGTTCTAAATTTTTCCACAGCGGTCTTCAGTGATAACTCCCTTGTTTTGAAGTCAGTCTCGTTTTTCGACTTCAATGTCTCATCAATTAGTTCCTGTAACTTCCCTGACGTTTTTTCTAGAGTGACCTTTTCCTCGTCCCGAAGTATGGTCATAAAACGGACTGAGGAAGCAATAGATTCCTCTTCCCACTTCTTTAGGAGTTCAGGTGATCTGCACCTACTGGCCGGGGTGATCTGTATACGTAGACCCCTGAGGACTACCCTCTGCTTAATATAATTCTCTAAGGATTGAACCTCCCACCAGGACTTAATATTGTTTTTATAGGCTACATACAGTTGTTCAAATCTGGTTTTGAGAGAGGGTTGATGATTACTACACTCGTCTGTGGATAGCTCGGAGAAGGCTTCACGTGCATCGTCAAGTCAAGACTGATCATTAATAGGCCCTGATAAAAATCCAGCCATACCAGGAGAATTTAACCAAACACCGAAATCAATATCAAGGTAATTATATTAAACCAAAAACCGAAATACTCAAATTACCCACAAACAATTTTTATTACATATATGCCACAAACAAGGTACACATGTTAAAATATTGATGAGAAGAAAGGTGAGAATCAGTACATTCTACTCCTCACCCTTCCTGTCATACAGGGGTCGGCGTCCTAAAGTTTACTGACGCCCCCGTTCCTCGTCGGCTTGAGCCCTAAGCAGGCCCTCCACTCACACTAAAAGAACACCGTGTGCCCTAATTCAGAAGTGGGTAAGGTGAAACACCCAAGAAAAGACCCATATAGACAGTATGTGACATTCTATTTCAGTCAAGAAATTCTCTGTCAATGGATGTCATCAATCTATGTATAGGGGAGGCTCTGACTCAGTCGACTATTTGTCAAGAGGAAAAAACAAAGGATCATAAAAACTATTGTTGCATTTGTCCAGGATGCACCCTACGCGTTTCGCCCTTTAAGTCAAGTAGGGCTCATCAGGGGTATGGCAGCATAGATCCTTGACATTTATAGCACAGCTACAACCTAGAACAAAAACATAATTAAAATAAAATAAAACACTGTTACCAACTCACAAGGTCCATAGTCACCTAGAAAAACATGGACGGAAAGCACAATCAATACTGACCAGTAGTAGTGGATCAATACCAAAGGATTTTCACAGTTAGTGAAGAAACCTCCTCCAGGAATACGACCAGAATGGAATATCTAATGATACAAACAATACAGACAATATATATATCTATAAGTACACAGAGGCAGGCCCTCAGGACATATCCAGCCAGGCATATTTAAATAGATATATCTACCTGTTTCAATTAGGACCAAGGGTGTATGTATATCCCTCACTGTATCTGAAGGCAATCCAAAAGTCCAGGCGCAGTCATACATGCAGCCTGCAGAGAATATTCAGCAAGAGACATATATCATAGTTCCATGTCTATTTAAAGGGAGCAAAGATAATGTACCTCCAAACCCAATACCTGGTCCAAATCAGGGTGGAAATATTCACACCTAAGGATACATCCCGCAGTGCAGGCTCACATGCATGTGTGATGATACTTTTGTCCGTAGGAAAGATATCCCTTGAAGACAATATACATATATATCCACATGTATGTATGGTATAAGGGACACCAAAGAAAAAATATGGAAGCACAAACAATACTGACCAGTAACAGTGGATCAATACCAAAGAATTTTCACAGTTAGTGAAGAAAACTCCTCTAGGAATGTCAAGGTGGATGTCTTCACACCTGAGGACACATCCCGCAATGCAGGCTCACTTGCATGTGTAATGATACTTATGTCCGTAGGAAGAATATCCCTTGAAAAAAATATCCAAATATATCCACTTGTATGTATGGTATAATAATGTAAAAATACCACCACCCAGTCTCAGAGGCCATCAGTACAGAAAAAAGGATAACCTTATGCCCCATCATAGGTGCCACACATACCTCAGGAAAATCCTGATCCTGGAAGGAGCACAACACCTCCGCAATGCCTAGAGGGAGAGGTATAACCTAGCTCAGATCTCCCACATTAACCATTAACAATATAAGATTCAACACAACGGAATAGCAAGTTAAAACTTTTTTCTGTAAATTACCTGGTCAGTTGGTATCACCTGGGTAGCGATATGTATCCAGTGCGGGTGTCAGCTTAAATCCTAGCTGCCCCAGTCGGTTTTTAAATGTCCCATTTCGCGCCAATAATGCAGCTATTCAGCCACTCCCCCAACGTCATTTCCGGGGAACCCAACCAAGAAAGCATTCACCCGGATACATGGCTAATAGGAATGGTACCGCATAGCCGAGCGTTCCTAGTCACTGCGCAAGCGCAAGTCGCGCATGCGCATAACCCCAATCGTAACTCAAAGCGGTAACATAGAACGGAGGCTAATACCAACTGCGCATGCGCAATCCGATCATTCTGCGCGTGTGCTAGAAACCAATGCAGGATGCTAAATGCTAGATTAAGGCACCATCCACCTTTTTACCAATCTTCAGGGGGCATGCGATCCCACCAATGGGAGAGGGGTATAAGCCTGACATGTATAAACCAGGTATAAGTACGCGAAAAAAACGTCATATTGACCAGATATACAGTCTCAATAAAAAATAATGGTAGTATAGTCACAAATTTTATGAGGCATTACAGAAGATTATAGCTCAATAAACCATGTCCATATCACACAGTCATGGACCAAAAAAGAAAATAACAGTGTTCTACACCTAGAAGCAACAATTAAAAATAGTCCCAGTTTAACACTGGCTACCTGATTATGTCACATTTTGTCACCGTCAGTGATAATGTCCACTTATCAGCAGATTTTTAAGGTGGACAATAATTTCAATCCAGGCCTACTACAGGCCAAATATATTAGGATATGGTAGGAATTACTTTTATCAAATTAAATGAAGCAAGTGTAGCTAATGTGTTCATTCAAGCCATTCGGATACACGGACTCCAGCCAATCGGGGATACCCGAAAAAAACTATTGATGTAGCTTTCTCCCAAGCAGCCCGGACTGAAAGACATAGTCTACTAAATGTGACTAAAAAGAAGGAGGCAGAAAATAAGACTCGCCTCATTGCAACATATGACGATCAGCACTCTCAAGTAATGAGGATCCTAAGGAATCATTGGGGCATCCTCAGACAAGATAAAGAACTAGAAGATACTATTCATTCTTTTCCCTCGGTTACATTTAGAAGGGGCTGCAACATCCGGGACCGTTTGGTTAAAAGCCACTATGTTCCTCCAGACATGGGTGGGACTAGTTGGCTGACACAAAGGGAGCATGGTACTTTTAAGTGCCGCTCCTGCAAATTTTGCAATTATATTGATCCATCTAAAGAGTTTAAAAGTGTGTCAACTGGCAGGGTATATAGGAATCGTACTTTTGCGAACTGCCGTACCCAGGGGGTCATATACCTCTTTACTTGCAGCTGCCCGAAAAATTATGTGGGTAAAACGAAACAACAATTGCGAGTTAGAATAGGAGAGCACTTGGGGGATATTCGTAACAAAAGGGATACGCCAATAGCTAGGCACATGAATGAGGAGCATGGTGGCAGATATGATGATGTGAGGTTTAAATCTATTGAATCTGTCCCAGAACCGGAGAGGAAAGGGGACTGGGACAAGATTTTGTTACAAAGAGAGGCTAGGTGGATTTTTTGGCTGGAGTCCGTGTATCCGAATGGCTTGAATGAACACATTAGCTACACTTGCTTCATTTAATTTGATAAAAGTAATTCCTACCATATCCTAATATATTTGGCCTGTAGTAGGCCTGGATTGAAATTATTGTCCACCTTAAAAATCTGCTGATAAGTGGACATTATCACTGACGGTGACAAAATGTGACATAATCAGGTAGCCAGTGTTAAACTGGGACTATTTTTAATTGTTGCTTCTAGGTGTAGAACACTGTTATTTTCTTTTTTGGTCCATGACTGTGTGATATGGACATGGTTTATTGAGCTATAATCTTCTGTAATGCCTCATAAAATTTGTGACTATACTACCATTATTTTTTATTGAGACTGTATATCTGGTCAATATGACGTTTTTTCGCGCACTTATACCTGGTTTATACATGTCAGGCTTATACCCCTCTCCCATTGGTGGGATCGCATGCCCCCTGAAGATTGGTAAAAAGGTGGATGGTGCCTTAATCTAGCATTTAGCATCCTGCATTGGTTTCTAGCACACGCGCAGAATGATCGGATTGCGCATGCGCAGTTGGTATTAGCCTCCGTTCTATGTTACCGCTTTGAGTTACGATTGGGGTTATGCGCATGCGCGACTTGCGCATGCGCAGTGACTAGGAACGCTCGGCTATGCGGTACCATTCCTATTAGCCATGTATCCGGGTGAATGCTTTCTTGGTTGCGTCCCCGGAAATGACGTTGGGGGAGTGGCTGAATAGCTGCATTATTGGCGCGAAATGGGACCGCTTTGAGTTACGATTGAGGTTATGCGCATGCGCGACTTGCGCATGCGCAGTGACTAGGAACGCTCGGCTATGCGGTACCATTCCTATTAGCCATGTATCCGGGTGAATGCTTTCTTGGTTGCGTTCCCCGGAAATGACGTTGGGGGAGTGGCTGAATAGCGGCATTATTGGCGCGAAATGGGACATTTAAAAACCGACTGGGGCAGCTAGGATTTAAGCTGACAGCCGCACTGGATACATATCGCTACCCAGGTGATACCAACTGACCAGGTAATTTACAGAAAAAAGTTTTAACTTGCTATTCCGTTGTGTTGAATCTTATATTGTTAATGGTTAATGTGGGAGATCTGAGCTAGGTTATACCTCTCCCTCTAGGCATTGCGGAGGTGTTGTGCTCCTTCCAGGATCAGGATTTTCCTGAGGTATGTGTGGCACCTATGATGGGGCATAAGGTTATCCTTTTTTCTGTACTGATGGCCTCTGAGACTGGGTGGTGGTATTTTTACATTATTATACCATACATACAAGTGGATATATTTGTATATTTTTTTCAAGGGATATTCTTCCTACGGACATAAGTATCATTACACATGCAAGTGAGCCTGCATTGCGGGATGTGTCCTCAGGTGTGAAGACATCCACCTTGACATTCCTAGAGGAGTTTTCTTCACTAACTGTGAAAATTCTTTGGTATTGATCCACTGTAACTGGTCAGTATTGTTTGTGCTTCCATATTTTTTCTTTGGTGTCCCTTATACCATACATACATGTGGATATATATGTATATTGTCTTCAAGGGATATCTTTCCTACGGACAAAAGTATCATCACACATGCATGTGAGCCTGCACTGCGGGATGTATCCTTAGGTGTGAATATTTCCACCCTGATTTGGACCAGGTATTGGGTTTGGAGGTACATTATCTTTGCTCCCTTTAAATAGACATGGAACTATGATATATGTCTCTTGCTGAATATTCTCTGCAGGCTGCATGTATGACTGCACCTGGACTTTTGGATTGCCTTCAGATACAGTGAGGGATATACATACACCCTTGGTCCTAATTGAAACAGGTAGATATATCTATTTAAATATGCCTGGCTGGATATGTCCTGAGGGCCTGCCTCTGTGTACTTATAGATATATATATTGTCTGTATTGTTTGTATCATTAGATATTCCATTCTGGTCGTATTCCTGGAGGAGGTTTCTTCACTAACTGTGAAAATCCTTTGGTATTGATCCACTACTACTGGTCAGTATTGATTGTGCTTTCCGTCCATGTTTTTCTAGGTGACTATGGACCTTGTGAGTTGGTAACAGTGTTTTATTTTATTTTAATTATGTTTTTGTTCTAGGTTGTAGCTGTGCTATAAATGTCAAGGATCTATGCTGCCATACCCCTGATGAGCCCTACTTGACTTAAAGGGCGAAACGCGTAGGGTGCATACTGGACAAATGCAACAATAGTTTTTATGATCCTTTGTTTTTTCCTCTTGACAAATAGTCGACTGAGTCAGAGCCTCCCCTATACATAGATTGATGACATCCATTGACAGAGAATTTCTTGACTGAAATAGAATGTCACATACTGTCTATATGGGTCTTTTCTTGGGTGTTTCACCTTACCCACTTCTGAATTAGGGCACACGGTGTTCTTTTAGTGTGAGTGGAGGGCCTGCTTAGGGCTCAAGCCGACGAGGAACGGGGGCGTCAGTAAACTTTAGGACGCCGACCCCTGTATGACAGGAAGGGTGAGGAGTAGAATGTACTGATTCTCACCTTTCTTCTCATCAATATTTTAACATGTGTACCTTGTTTGTGGCATATATGTAATAAAAATTGTTTGTGGGTAATTTGAGTATTTCGGTTTTTGTTTTTTATTTATATAGAAATGTGACAGGGGGACGTTTCGGCCCAATAAGGCCTTTCTCACGCCTAGTCACTAGGATAAAGAGAAGAGATGGCGATCAGTTTTATACAATAATATACAATATTTACATATATACAAATAAATAACATAGCTTTTTGCTATATAGCTAGAATCACACTAGAAACTAATTCCTATATTAGGGAGCGAGTCCAGCGGCAGCAGAGTAAATTCCACTTCTTTTTTAGGACGCGAGAAAAAAAGAGGCAACCCACGAGGAGGTCGAGGAGGAGGAGACTGGGGAATGACCCTTCGTTCACAGGTAAGGGTCCCAATTTAGTGGCTAATATATCAGATTACACCTTGGCACCTAATGAGCTTTCTGTCCTAAATAAGGGTCTCACCTTTTGCCCCACGCCTAAGTGGGACGCTTTTTCTCTAGAAAATGATCTACAGAAATTTTATAGACTAGTGAGATTAAAAACACACTTTAGTCTGAACCCTAACCAAATTACAGATTCTTCCACACCACCTAAAGAGACAAGCATTAAAACATTAGGGCTACGTAACCAGAGTCACTTTATGCCTCCTAAGACACACCATGCAGTAGAAACATTCATAGATTTGGTAGATCGAGACATAAAGGATAATATCCATGAGCATGCACTTGGCTTTTTCCCTACACATAATAATCTTAATACATCTGAAAGAATGGCCATTAATTCCCTAAAAAACAATAAGCAAATCACGATTAAACCAGCAGATAAAGGGGGAGCTATTGTGGTTATGAATACTTGTGACTACGTCAAAGAAATCAAACACCAATTAGAGGACGCAACCACCTATCAAAAAATTTCCTCAGACCCTATTTTCAAAATTCAGCAGAAAATCAAAGACTTTCTATCGGCGTATTTAGATAGGGGTACCATTGACAACACTACATGTACCTTCCTGACCAAATCACATCCCATAACCCCAGTATTGTACATTCTACCCAAAATTCACAAATCGCTCACAAACCCGCCTGGCCGACCAATTGTCGCCTCGACAGATTCAGTTCTAGCACCACTCTCCATTTATTTGGAGAAGATTTTGACCCCATTAACAAAAAACACCAGATCATACATTTTGGACACCAATAATTTTTTACAGAAAATTAGAGATTTGGGACGCATCCCCCCTAACAGTATCCTGTGTACATGGGATGTCACCAGTCTGTACACTTCAATTTCACATGAGAAGGGCATTAGGGCCACCAAACTAGCCCTCAACAATTCTAAACTAAATCAGGAATCAATTGATTTCACAATAGGCCTTCTGAATCTGGTTTTACATGAGAACTACTTCCTATTTGGGGACGATTTTTATGTACAGACACAAGGGACCGCTATGGGTTCGAACATGGCCCCGGCGTATGCTAATTTATACATGGACTACTTTGAAGGACGTTACATCTATTCCTATCCATCTTTTGATCAACTATCTCATCTATGGGTCCGATACATAGATGACGTGTTCTGCATCTGGCGAGGTGACATGGAGAGCCTATTAGCGTTTGACAGACATATCAATACCATATGGCCAGAATTGAAATTTACACTTAACCATAGTCCTGATAAAATTAACTTTTTAGATACCAGTATAGAAATGGATGTATCTGGCCAATTGTCTTCAGACCTATACCGAAAACCGACAGACCGCAACTGCATGTTGTTGTACAGCAGTTGCCACCCACGATCAACTAAAAATAGTCTACCCAGGTCCCAATTCAAAAGGGTAACCAGGATTGTATCCGACTTAACCACTCAACAAGAGAGACTAGATGAAATGACAGACAGATTTCGAGAGCGAAAATATCCTAATACATTATTAAAAACGGAAAAAGAAATAGCAACTGCCTCTACCTCAATTGACAGAGACATGATACCAACAGACAGAATTCCTTTTGTTCACACCTATCACCCATCAATGCCCAAAATTTATAATATTATTACCCAACACTGGCCTCTATTGAAAAAAGCTTACCCACAAATTGTTCCTTTTATACTCCCACCCCTTATGTGCAAGAAAAGACCCAGGAACATAAAAGACTCTTTGGTTAAAGCTGATGTAGGGAGCAATACTAAATCTGACACGCAGACCTTTTTGGCAACAAGACACACGGGCACCTTTCCATGTTTAAATTGTCCAGCCTGCTCCAACGTCATAAAGGGTGACCACTTTACTCATCCAAGGTCAGGCAAGAGTTTCCATATCAATGAATATTTTACCTGCGAGAGTAATTTTGTAATTTATCTTATTAAATGTCCATGCGGTCTACTTTATGTCGGGGAAACAATTCAGCATGTGGGTGCACGCATTGCTAGCCACAAATCCACAATCAGGTGTGGCAAACTATGGTTACCAATCCCCCATCACTTTAATGAGGCTCAACATACGGTAGCACAATTGCGTTACCAAGTGATCGAAAAAGTGCATAGACCTAGACGGGGTGGTAACCATATTGAATTACTCAAAAGAAGGGAGAGTTATTGGATACATAAACTGCAGACACTTTCTCCCAAAGGCCTCAATAGGGAGATTGATTGGCCTTTATGATTAATCTCATTTTTCCTTTTCCAGCATGTGTTTTCCTCCTGTCTATATACTAACTAATGTATATTATTTACAGAAACCCTGAAAATAGGCATTTCTGCCATCTCTCTCTCTTCTTCCATCGCACACCTTCCAATAGATGGTAAAGTAAAAATCGGCACTTCTATATAATCATATAATCAATAACCCACCTGGTAGTATATTGGGACCCTTTGCCACTTGTATATAGTAATAATAAAAAAGCAGTGATGAAATACAACAAAATGAAATTATATGCATTTAATGAGTATTTTTTACAGTTCCGACTCTCCTCCTGGTCCTCTTGGAATAAGAAAGAAGTCTATTACTAAACATGCAACCCTTTTACTGTATGGTGTTTATCTTGGAAATTCGAGATGTATATATACTGCACTACCCCTCTGAGCCCTGGCTCCGTGATATTCCTATAATAACGTAATAATGTAATAATCATTTTGTTCGATGCTTACAGATTGCTTATATACAGCTGTAACTCCCATCTTAACGATATGAATATTGCGCTTCCCTCTCTTCACTTTCCTTCCTTCTAATACTGTGCTTAATTCCAGATATATGTAGTCAGCACATCTCCAGTGCTGCGTTCCTACTCTATGTCCACAATACAATACAATGCGCATGCGCGGGCACCTCTCTTCTAGACTTAGTGGTACCGCATTCAACCTAATACTGACACAAAGTCCTACCGCGCATGCGCTGTGGGCGCCAGGCACTTCCGGTTAACGGCGTTAAATAGCCGTCTAACCCTGACATACACTGCATTCGGCCACATCCTGGGAAGGAGGCAACAGGGTATGTCCACAGCACTTTGAATGGGAATCAGTAGATTGCAGCACAAGCTTTTAAAACAAGCTCCGTTCTTTTCCTTAGAGGGCTCAGTCCACCACAGCAGTGTAACATCTGTTATACAAGCCACAGGTATGGCAGCTTCCTTGCTATAGACTAATAGACTGAATAGCAGTCTTTTAAAGCTTATACTATGAGTTTTCCCTGTTAACTAGGATGTGTCACTCCTCCACACCCCTATACCATGTCATACATACCTCACCACTAAAATCTGGTCATCTATGTTAATATTTTGCAGATGGAAATTCTTTTTGCTATATAGCTAGAATCACACTAGAAACTAATTCCTATATTCTCAAGAGACCTAAGGTAATTGACCATAGGGGTATATAAATAAATGTATGTTACATATGACATTCATGTACCCTGTATTCTTTAGGCGCCATATATACTTTATCCTTTTAAAGCTCCTGGGACGCACAAACCCTTTATAAGCAACAAAACAGGTACCTGATAGACACACTGAAGATTATATACATGAGTCATGTACACGACCAATCATATGTCCATATTACATTTATTTTCAGAAATTGTGTACAGTGAACACAACTTTGCTATATTTTGGTGGACCTCCTCTACTTCACTTACCCCTGCATCTAGCAGAAACTGCTTCATATAACCCAAATCTCCAAACTTGAAGGTATGCCTAGGCCCCGTACTATTCGTCTCTCTCTTCCCTCCCCCACTTTCCCCACCTTTTTCATTCTTTCCTCAGACTAAGCTACTTACTTATTCCTTTCTATACGTATTGTTCTCTTTTATCTCCTGCCGTTGTCTCAAATGCATCAAGACCATACTTCTCATGGTTTTTATGTTATTTATTTGTATATATGTAAATTTTGTATATTATTGTATAAAACTGATTGCCATCTCTTCTCTTTATCCTAGTGACTAGGCGTGAGAAAGGCCTTATTGGGCCGAAACGTCCCCCTGTCACATTTCTATATAAATAAAAAACACAAGAATTTGCAAAGAAAAAAACCTTGTTCTTTTTTCTTTTTTGAGAGTGCAATGTTGTAATCTTGACTATATTACTGGACTTTGGTCCTCACATTTGCACCTCAACCTCCTTGACTGGCCGTGTGCACACCATATTTCTCCCAAAATATATATAATATGGGCTGAAAGTGCACACTCCCAGCTGCAATATGAGAGTTTTCACATCCAAATCGGAGAAAGGGTTTAGGAATCATAGCTCTGTAATGCATAGCCTCCTCTTTTTCAAGGGACCAAAAGTAATTGGACAAGGGACTCTAAGGGCTGCAATTAACTCTGAAGGCGTCTCCCTCGTTAACCTGTAATCAATGAAGTAGTTAAAAGGTCTGGGGTTGATTACAGGTGTGTGGTTTTGCATTTGGAAGCTGTTGCTGTGACCAGACAACATGCGGTCTAAGGAACTCTCAATTGAGGTGAAGCAGAACATCCTGAGGCTGAAAAAAAAGAAAAAATCCATCAGAGAGATAGCAGACATGCTTGGAGTAGCAAAATCAACAGTCGGGTACATTCTGAGAAAAAAGGAATTGACTGGTGAGCTTGGGAACTCAAAAAGGCCTGGGCGTCCACGGATGACAACAGTGGTGGATGATCGCCGCATACTTTCTTTGGTGAAGAAGAACCCGTTCACAACATCAACTGAAGTCCAGAACACTCTCAGTGAAGTAGGTGTATCTGTCTCTAAGTCAACAGTAAAGAGAAGACTCCATGAAAGTAAATACAAAGGGTTCACATCTAGATGAAAACCATTCATCAATTCCAAAAATAGACAGGCTAGAGTTAAATTTGCTTAAAAACACCTCATGAAGCCAGCTCAGTTCTGGAAAAGTATTCTATGGACAGATGAGACAAAGATCAACCTGTACCAGAATGATGGGAAGAAAAAAGTTTGGAGAAGAAAGGGAACGGCACATGATCCAAGGCACACCACATCCTCTGTAAAACATGGTGGAGGCAACGTGATGGCATGGGCATGCATGGCTTTCAATGGCACTGGGTCACTTGTGTTTATTGATGACATAACAGCAGACAAGAGTAGCCGGATGAATTCTTAAGTGTACCGGGATATACTTTCAGCCCAGATTCAGCCAAATGCCGCAAAGTTGATCGGACGGCGCTTCATAGTACAGATGGACAATGACCCCAAGCATACAGCCAAAGCTACCCAGGAGTTCATGAGTGCAAAAAAGTGGAACATTCTGCAATGGCCAAGTCAATCACCAGATCTTAACCCATTTGAGCATGCATTTCACTTGCTCAAATCCAGACTTAAGACGGAAAGACCCACAAACAAGCAAGACCTGAAGGCTGCGGCTGTAAAGGCCTGGCAAAGCATTAAGAAGGAGGAAACCCAGCGTTTGGTGATGTCCATGGGTTCCAGACTTAAGGCAGTGATTGCCTCCAAAGGATTCGCAACAAAATATTGAAAATAAAAATATTTTGTTTGGGTTTGGTTTATTTGTCCAATTACTTTTGACCTCCTAAAATGTGGAGTGTTTGTAAAGAAATGTGTACAATTCCTACAATTTCTATCAGATATTTTTGTTCAAACCTTCAAATTAAACGTTACAATCTGCACTTGAATTCTGTTGTAGAGGTTTCATTTCAAATCCAATGTGGTGGCATGCAGAGCCCAACTCGCGAAAATTGTGTAACTGTCCAAATATTTCTGGACCTAACTGTATGTTTCTCCATCCCAGGCCCCTAATCTGCCCCATCCTGGGCTCCTATGTTCCTCCATCCCATGCCCCAAAACTGTCCCATCCTGGTCCTCTATGTGCCTCCATCACAGGCCTCTAAACTGCCCCATCCTGGGCCCCTATGTTCCTCCATCCCAGGCCCCTAAATGGCCCCATCCTGGGCCCCTATGTTCCTCCACCATAGGCCCCTAAACTTCCGAATCCTGAGCTGCTATGTTCCTCCATCCCAGGCCCCTAAACTACTCCATCCTTGACTCCTCTATCCACTACTCTGTCCATTCACAGAGGGAGGAACAAAAAGATTCTTCTTACCTCTCTGCGCTCCCCCCCTCCACCCTGCGGCTTCATATCCCATGTGGTCAATTGGCCACCCCACCCATATGAGGCCACGCGATAACATCAGAGCGCGGTGCATAGCGGCGATGTTTAAAGATGTGATTTAGGCCCACATACATGCATACACATGCAGACAGGCACACACTGACACATGCATGCAGGCATGCACACACACACACACACATACGAAGATGCACTGACATGCAAATGTATGTGTGCCGCCCCGGTGACGACTGGGGTGCTTGGATCCGGGGTGGTCGTGGCTCAGTGGGTCCGGACCCGGGCTCGGCGAACACTCAAAACTCGAAAAGATGTTATTTACAGGGGAAGAGTTTGTGACGCTGTCACTTCTCTCACTTCGTCCTTCCCCACCAGCCTGCCTGACCCCTAGGCGTGTGGCCCTGTTCCAGCTAGACCAACCCACTGGTGTGTCTGACAGGTCATAATGTGAGGTGTTGGTTGGGGTTTGTGGTGCTGGTGGAGGTGACACCGGTTTCCTAGGTACCTGGAACTATGGGGGTAGGCCCTGCACCCTGGGGAGAGGATGCAGTTCCCTGTAGCACTTTGATGTACTCATGGGCGCTACATATGTAGACACACATACATGCACACACACTTACATAGTGAGACAAACAGATATACAAAAACAGACAAATGCATGCAGACAGGCACACAGACACATGAATACAAATGCACACAGACATGAACACTCACTCATGCAGATAAGCACACACAATCATACATACATAAACACACAGGCATGAACACACAAAGACGTACACAGACACGCATATGTATACAAAGAAATGCACACATATCTATATATATAATTGCCTTATTCTGTCTGTTTGTCTGTCTGTCTGTCATGCTCCAAAATTGTGTCCTTACGGTGACATTGTGTCCTTACGGTGACACAAAGCTGATTGGCCGCTGGGCTCGCCATGGCCCCGCCCCCCCACACTGATTGGCCGCTCGCCCAGGCTGCGCCCCCACACGGATTGGCCAGCCGCTCGCCCAGGCTCCGCCCCCCCCCCACAGATTGGCCTCTTGCCTCGGCACCCTGCAGGCATTGGCAACTCGGCCACGCCACGCCCCGCCCCCCTCACGCAATGCACGCTAGCCCCCGCGCATTCCCCGAACCGACACGGTCACGGAGCCACGACTCACAGGTGAGTACTGTACCCCCGGGAGCCCACATCAGCGTACGCCGCAAACCCAGCCGACACATACCCTCGCATTGCTGGGCCTGGCCGGCGTATGCTGGTGGCTGGTGTGGCCTCCCGTGCGAGCGGGGGACGAGATGCGCTGGTAACCATGGTAGCATAGTTACCAGCGCATCAAGGTCCTGCAGCGGCGTAACATACACACACGCACAGACATAACAACAGACACACACACACATCAGATCACACTCACTCTCACACACACATCACATCGCATCCACACACTCACAACATCCTGGGATATCGCTTGCTTCTCTGCGCCGATACTGTGAGCTTCCAGGACCTGCCAGAGGATCACATGGCCAGAAGCATGTGGTATCTCCGGATGTTGTGAGTGTGAGCGCGTATGTGTAATATCGTCAGTGTGTGCGTGAGTGTATGCGATCGGGTGTGTGTGAGTGTCGGCAGAGGAGCACGGCGTGCTGGAGCAGGCTGGGAGGAGAGAGGCTGATCCTGGGAAAGGCTGGGAGGGGGAGGGGGGAGGCTGAGAGAAGAGAGGCTGGGGGAGGCTGAGGCTGGGGTAGGCTGGAAGGAGAGAGGCTGATGCTGGGGACAGAAAAGGCTGATGCTGGGAGGAGAGAGGCTGATCCTGGGGAAGGCTGGGAGGGGGGGGGGGAGGCTGAGAGAAGAGAGGCTGTGGGAGGCTGAGGCTCGGGTAGGCTGGAAGGAGAGAGGCTGATGCTGCGGCCAGAGAGGCTGATGCTGTGGGCAGAGAGGCTGATGCTGGTGCAGCATGGGGGATGGAGCACGATGGGGGGTGCGCAGCATGGGGGATGGAGCACGATGGGGGGTGCGCAGCATGGGGGATGGAGCACGATGGGGGGTGCGCAGCATGGGGGATGGACCACGTTTGGGAGTGCGCAGCATGGCGGATGAACCACGTTTGGGAGTGCGCAGCATGGCGGATGAACCACGTTTGGGAGTGCGCAGCATGGCGGATGAACCACGTTTGGGAGTGCGCAGCATGGCGGATGGAGTACGTTTGGGAGTGCGCAGCATGGCGGATGAACCACGTTTGGGAGTGCGCAGCATGGCGGATGCAGTACGTTTGGGAGTGCGCAGCATGGCGGATGGACCACGTTTGGGAGTGCGCAGCATCGCGGATGGAGCACGTTTGGGAGTACGCAGCATGGCGGATGGAGCACGTTTGGGAGTGCGCAGCATGGCGGATGGAGCATGTTTGGGAGTGCGCAGCATGGCGTATGAACCACGTTTGGGAGTGCGCAGCATGGCGGATGGAGTACGTTTGGGAGTGCGCAGCATGGCGGATGGACCACGTTTGGGAGTGCGCAGCATGGCGGATGGACCACGTTTCAGAGTGCGCAGCATGGCGGATGGAGCACGTTTGGGAGTGCGCAGCATAGCGGATGGACCACGTTTGGGAGTGCGCAGCATGGCGGATGGAGCACGTTTGGGAGTACGCAGCATGGCGGATGGAGCACGTTTGGGAGTGCGCAGCATGGCGGATGAACCACGTTTGGGAGTGCACAGCATGGCGGATGGAGTACGTTTGGGAGTGCGCAGCATGGCGGATTAACCACGTTTGGGAGTGCGCAGCATGGCGGATGCAGTACATTTGGGAGTGCGCAGCATGGCGGATGGACCACGTTTGGGAGTGCGCAGCATAGCGGATGGACCACGTTTGGGAGTGCACAGCATGGCGGATGGAGCACGTTTGGGAGTACGCAGCATGGCGGATGGAGCACGTTTGGGAGTGCGCAGCATGGCGGATGAACCACGTTTGGGAGTGCGCAGCATGGCGGATGGAGTATGTTTGGGAGTGCGCAGCATGGCGGATGAACCACGTTTGGGAGTGCGCAGCATGGCGGATGCAGTACGTTTGGGAGTGCGCAGCATGGCGGATGGACCACGTTTGGGAGTGTGCAGCATCGCGGATGGAGCACGTTTGGGAGTATGCAGCATGGCGGATGGAGCACGTTTGGGAGTGCGCAGCATGGCGGATGGAGCATGTTTGGGAGTGCGCAGCATGGCGGATGAACCACGTTTGGGAGTGCGCAACATGGCGGATGGAGTACGTTTGGGAGTGCGCAGCATGGCGGATGGACCACGTTTGGGAGTGCGCAGCATGGCGGATGGACCACGTTTCAGAGTGCGCAGCATGGCGGATGGAGCACGTTTGGGAGTGCGCAGCATAGCGGATGGCCCACGTTTGGGAGTGCGCAGCATGGCGGATGGAGCACGTTTGGGAGTACGCAGCATGGCGGATGGAGCACGTTTGGGAGTGCGCAGCATGTCGGATGGAGCATGTTTGGGAGTGCGCAGCATGGCGGATGGAGCACGTTTGGGAGTGCGCAGCATGGCGAATGGAGCACGTTTGGGAGTGCGCAGCATGGCGGATGGAGCACGTTTGGGAGTGCGCAGTATGGCTGATGGAGCACGTTTGGGAGTGCGCAGCATAGCGGATGGAGCACGTTTGGGAGTGCGCAGCATGGCGGATGGAGCACGTTTGGGAGTGCGCAGCATAGCGGATGGAGCACGTTTGGGAGTGCGCAGCATGGCGGATGGAGCACGTTTGGGAGTGCGCAGTATGGCTGATGGAGCACGTTTGGGAGTGCGCAGCATGGCAGATGGAGCACGTTTGGGAGTGCGCAGCATAGCGGATGGAGAACGTTTGGGAGTGCGCAGCATTGCAGATGGAGCACGTTTGGGAGTGCGCAGCATGGGGGATGCAGCACGATGGGGAATGCGCAGCATAGGGGATGGAGCACGATGGGGAATGCGCAGCATGGGAGATGGAGCACGATGGGGAATGCGCAGCATAGGGGATGGAGCACGATGGGGAGTGTGCAGCATGGGGGATGGAGCACGATGGGGGGTGCGCAGCATGGGGGATGGAGCACGATGGGAGGTGCGCAGCATGGGGGATGGGGCACGATGGGAGGTGCACACCTCCCCCCAACACACACACACACACACACGCGCACTGCACAACACACCACACACACACACACTGGGAACTACAGAACCACAAACACCGCCATACACAGACACCCACACACACAGACAATGCCGCACACACACAACACTCAACACACAAACACCGCGGCATACATAAATATACGCACATACCGCATAACACACACATTGCACAAAACATACCTCCCCCCAAAACACACCACACACACACAAACCGCGCAACACACACACAACGCTCCACAAACAACGCAACACACGCAACACACATACAACACCGCTCTCACCCCCCGCCACACCCAGACAACACCCAGAACATGTACAGCCCCTACACAAACACTTAGCAACTACCCACAACAACATCTAATATATATAACAAAAATTATACATCAACTACACAATAAATTCTAGAATACCCGATGCTTTAGAATCGGGCAACCTTCTAGTAGAATTATATACATATATAGACATTATAGATACACAGACAGATGTACAGACATGCTGACACACAGACAAACAGGCACACGTACACATAGGCAGGCACACAGATATGTACACATGCAGAAAAATGTACATACATGCAGACAGGTGCACTTAGACACACATGCACATATTCACATAGACACGCACATGAACACAGACATACACACATACATAATCATGCAAACAGACGCACGCACACAGACACGCACAAGAACACAGCCAGTCACATGCACGCACACAGACACACGCACACATATGCAGACATGCACAAGAATGTAGCCAGGCACATACACACACATGGATACACACAAACATATGTAGACATGCAGAAGGACAAACACATGCAAAGACACACACACACACACATATGTAGACACAGGCACAAGCCTGCACACACTGTATGTGGTGTGTGTATGTGGAGTGTATGGGGTGTATATGTACGGTGACACACAAACATAGGCACATACTGTACATGCACACAAAGTACAGACAGGCACATGCACAGACAAGCACAAATGCATAGATACACAGGCATATACATACATGTACACAGATACATACTCATTCATAAAAAAAGTCAAAAACAGACAAATATACACACACACTCATATATAATATATATAATATATATATATATATACACACACACATATATATATACACACAATCACATATATATATATATATATATATATACACACACACACACACACACACACATCAATATACACCCATATATACATATGCACACTCATATAGATATACTTATATACTCACACACATACACACACTCATATATTTACAGTATATTATATATATATATATATATATATATATATACACACACATGCATATACACACACACACTCATATATAATATAAATACACACACAGCTACAGACACACACACACACACTCTATATATATTATATACACTGTGTGCTGAATTATTAGGCAAATGAGTATTTTGATCACATGCTAATTTTTATACATGTTGTCCTACTCCAAGCTGTATAGGCTTGGGAGCCAACTACCAATTAAGTAAATAAGGTGATGTGCATTTCTGTAACGAGGAGGGGTGTGCTGCAATGACATCAACACCCTATATAAGGGGTGCATACTTATTAGGCAACTTCCTTTCCTTTGGCAAAATGGGTCAGAAGAGAGATTTGACGGGCTCTGAAAAGTCCAAAATTGTGAGATGTCTTGCAAGAGGGCTGCAGCAGTCTTGAAATTGCCAAACTTTTGAAGCATGATCACTGAACAATCAAGCGTTTCATGGCAAATACCCAACAGGGTTGCAAGAAGCGTGTTGGGCAAAAAAGGCGCAAAATAACTACCCATGAATTGAAGAAAATCAAGCGTGAAGCTGCCAAGATGCCATTTGCCACCAGTTTGGCCATAATTTAGAGCTGCAATGTTACTGGAGTATCAAAAAGCACTGCCATTCTCAGGGACATGGCCAAGGTAAGGAAGGCTGAAAAACGACCACCTTTGAACAAGAAAGATAAGATCGTCAAATATAAATATATAAATATAATAAATATAAATATATAAATGTAAATAAATACAAATATAAAAGATAAAGAACGTGAAGACTGGGCCAAGAAATATCTTAAGAATGATTTATAAAAGGTTTTATGGACTGATGAAATGAGAGTGACTTTTGATGGGCCAAATGGATGAGCCAGAGGCTGATCAGTAAAGGGCAGAGAACGCCACTCCGAATCAGACGCCTTGACGAAGACAACTTCTTCAAGCAGTGGTACAGGAAGAAGTCGGTATCGTTAAAAAAAAACATGATTTTCATGCAGGACAATGCTCCATCACATGCATCTAGCGTGGCTGGCCAGTAAAGGTCTAAAAGATGAAAAAATGATGACATGGCCCCCATGTTCACCTGATCTGAACCCCAAAGAGAACCTGTGGTCCCTCATAAAATGTGAGATTTACGGGAAGGGAAAACAGTACACCTCTTGGAACAGTGTCTGGGAGGCTGTGGTGGCTGCTGCACGCAATGTTGATCGTAAGCAGATCAAGCAACTGACAGAATCTATGGATGGTAGGCTGTTGAGTGTCATCATAAAGAAAGGTGGCTATATTGGTCACTAATTTTTTGGGGTTTTGTTTTTGCATGTCAGAAATGTTTATTTCTAAATTTTGTGCAGTTATATTGGTTTACCTTGTGAAAATAAACAAGTGAGATGGGAATATATTTTGTGTTTATTAAGTTGCCTAATAAGTCTGAACAGTAATAGTTACCTGCACAAACAGATATCCTCCTAAGATAGCCAAATCTAAAAAAAAAAACACTCCAATTTCCAAAAATAATAAGCTTTGATATTTATGAGTCTTTTGGGTTGATTGAGAACATAGTTGTTGATCAATAATGAAAAAAATCCTCTAAAATACAACTTGCCTTATAATTCTGCACACAGTGTATACAGACAGACAATGTGTTAATTGTACCAAAACTTTGTGATTTATTTATTTGATTTATATATATATATATATATATATATATATATATATATATATATATACAGTATATATATATATATATATATATATATATATACACACACATACATACACACACACACACACACACACACACACACACACACTAGAGGGCTTCTTACCTTCCCCTGGCTTGTCTCCACTCCGTCCTGCAGGCTCCATTGATCCTCTTTGGCGGGAAGCAGGAGTCCAGGGTGCACTGCGTGACGTCACAGTTAGAGGACACGGTATCGTCTGTTAACTGTGACACTTCCGGGGCTGCACAAGAACATCTGAAGGTGCAGTGCAGCCCCGGCCGACATAGAAAAAATAGGTGGCCCCGGAACAGCCACTTGTGGAGCCGCATGGGGACCGCTGCCCTAGCCCAGCCATCCGATAGCAGAGGGTGGTTAACCCTAGAACGCATACCTGAGGCCTCGCAGGCCTATTGTAGATTTCTATGGTTGCTCATTCTAGGGTTAACCAGCCCTATATAAAGCACAGGGGGCTCCACTGAGGACCCGGGGCCCTCCGGAGGATACCGCACTGTTTCTGCATACTCACCTCGCCTCAGTCCCCTGCTGCTGCTCCTAGTTTGCCAGATGTCTGTGCTCTGCCTACTTCAACACGGTGGCGGCTGACGCTTACTAGTGATGTCACCGCTGTGTTGAACTGTCAGAGCACAGCGGGACAATGATGAGAGGGTGCGCTGCGCTCTGTGTCATTGTTGCTTTCAACTGTATCAGCATCTGTCAATACATTTGAAAGTGCGATCCTGGGGGGGCGGTGCTGGAGCTGATACCGCGGGCAGCCGCCCCCGGGCCCTTCCAGCTCACGGACCCCATGGCAGTCGCGTGGCCTGCCTCTATTGATGGTACGCCACTACCTCTATATGAAAGGAATTGGGTATATATATGATTACCAAACACCCATGAAAGGGTACGTGAAAATGGAACAATCTCACTGGTATGTTGTCTTGGTCCGGTATAGATATTCATGAAAGGAATGCTGGACCTCCAAGGGGGAGCTATCACATATAAAGAACAACACCTCATAACAGAGGTAGACGCCAGACCAGAATGACGATTATAGAACATATAAATAGATGCTAGATTAGTCTCATTGGACGTTCATAGTCACATGATAAATTGTGAAAGATGGAGACATGAGGATTAGTGCGCATGCGCCCGCTATGTTACCGGTATTACCATGGCAATGTAAACGTCATAGGTAAATGAAGGCATATAATACGCGTGCGCCCAGAAAAAAGTGTTGCTGAGGCTAAAGAGAAAATCTCAGAAAGATAGGTGGTCTAAAAATGGTAACATGTGCAGCCAAGGTTGGTTGCAAACTCAAAATGTGAAAATCCTAGCGATCATCATAGGTGAACAAAAAGTAAAGTTTAAAAAGAAGACATCCGACGCGCAGGCGCCCCAGAGCAGGCGTCGCTATGGTGAGATAAACATAACAGCAAGCTAGGCGGTCCAGGGATGGTCACATGTGGAACCAAGCTTGGTTGAAGGCTCACAATATAGAAACCCTGTCTAATCCCGGATGTTATTAAAGGATATTAGATGGAAAAGGGGCAAATATATAACCAAGCCTGGTTGCAGTTACCTATATACAATAAATGGCATCACTAGCACAAATGTAGTCCTGGATATGGAAAGAAATTCTTTTGCTTTTTCTTGACATATTGACACCATTCATCAAATTTAATGTGAGATGGTTATGTCATTCATAATAGCTTACCATATAGGGACAAAACAAACTTGTTCCATCCTAAGAAATAATAGCCAAAGATTTAGGTATTTTCACATAAAAAGGGTCTATCTCCAATTAATCAAGCAATATATACATACTTTTCATTAACACACAGTCAAGGCTAGGAGTATGATATGAACATGTGCTTTATGGCAATAATAAAGTTGACTATTTAAGGTAGAAACCCCATTAAAGAAGACACATAACCAAAATCCATCAGAATGCTCAACATAATTTGAATACTGTAATGTTATGGCTTCAAAAAGGAACCGAACAAAATCAGGACCAAATGTGCTTATAGATATTTGTGGCAGGACTCAAACTACAGAAAGGGAAGAAATAAGGGAATCAAGACCAAAAGATAATCTGGAAAAACGACAATTTATAAATGACCGTACGTCATAATGTCGTCCTGTGGTGGCACTAGAGAAGGTTCTACCAACTTCAATACGTAGTATTTGCCCCTTTTCCATCTAATATCCCGGACTTTGGGACTCTTTGGGGTGGAATGGTGGGAAAGGGACTGTTTTTGCAACGTTCAAGTAAAGTGCCTCCATGTGAAGGGATGAAATGTACATAATGTTCTATAACCTGTTAACGTTTTACCTTTTCACATAAGCAGTTAAAATAAAAACCGGTACCTGGACAGCCCAAGGACGGGCTGTGTTCTACCAAGAGGGAGTGTGACGCCCTGACAAAATCAGGCTGTCACAGAAAACTGCATCCATCTTCCAGATGCAGGATTCTCTCCTCCTTGGCCTTTCAACACATCCCCACACAGGTGCATACACCAGCCACAAAAGCCTAGTCACCCCCCCAGGAAAATAGGGACACACCAGTGGTGGGGCCAGGCAGATGGTGACGCCCACCTAGGGGTTCTGAGGTGTCAAAGGGAGGGAACAAGACAGTTGAGTTAAGTGGAGGAGTTGAGGGGAGACAGTGGAAGGGAGAGTAGTGAAGTGGTGGTCAGGGGTTGTAGCTCCAGGACTACTAGACTACTTGAGCTGACTAGGTGGCAGATGGCAGAGCAGGGCCACAGGCGACGGAGATCCGGTCGCGAGAGACCTTAAGTGGACCAGGGCAGGGTTGTAGTCCTCCGGTGCCGACAGCGGGAATCCGGTCGGAGGCCGTGCACAGTCGGGGTACCTGGACTCTAGGGCGAGGACAGCTGCAAGCACCATTCCAATTAACCAGCAGGGACCAAGATTCCAAGTCTTGTCCCACTAACAGCCCAGATAGAGCGAGACAGAAGCCCAACAAGGGGGATAGGGCGTCTGCAAGTGCCTGCTAAAATCCCACGGGTCAGTTCTCGTGGGCCACAGCTCCCACAGAAAAGTCACTGGGAGTGGACTTCCCCGTTTCATGCGGACTAGTCAACACACAAGACAGCAACCTAAAGTGCAGGAGGAAAGGCCCCTGTTCTGTCCACCGGTGTGCGGGAACCGAGCACACCCCTCCAGAGGCTACCGGTTACCGGCAGTTGGTTTACTATCTGGACTCTGTGTGACTTTATTCAAAACAGTGAGTACACGGTATCATCCTGTCCATCCTCGCAGACTGCGCCCGATCACTCCATTTCACCGACATCTGGGCCCCTGGACAACACCTTCCCTACCCGTGGAGGGGATACCATCCTGCTGCCCCGCTCCATCAGCCCCGGGCACCCCATACCAAGGCAGCGGAGGTGTCACCAACAATCACCGCAACCCACGGATGGCGTCACTGACAAACTCTCCCCTGTAAATAACCCCCCTTTTCACTTGCGGGCGATGGACGGGTGCTCAGGCCCGGGTCTGACCTCCCCTAGAGCCACTGCCACAACCCCAGATCCGAGCGTCTCAAGCAGCCCCTCTGCTGTGGTCTGTCCACTGCCCGCAACATTAAGAACCCATAACCAAGAGGGAGGTGGATACTGCACGGTAGGGTAGATTGTGCAATACCCTGTGACGACCTGATAGTCCAGGGGCATCACAGATCTAAGGAGAGGTGATAGAATCAGCCACATGTTTTTAGTTAGTTGAGGCTTTGTTGGGTGAAAGGCGAGGATCTGTGCTGAGGGCAGGTTCAGGTGCCTGTGAATGGACTATGGGACATTGAAGATCAGCTGCGACGTGGGATTGTGTTGTCTCAGCCACACTGCTGAGTTTAAGGAACTCATCTAAGGACTGTTGTTGCAATTTCTTTAGTGTCGGATTGCTGGGTGGCGCCCTGGATCTGTTTCCTTTGTGTGGACTCATTGTGGACTCTAAAGAACCATTTGCTCCCTGCCTCAATAAAACTTGTTGGATTGTTCACCGGCCTGATGTCCCTGCCTGCTCTGTCGCATACCCTGTCACAAACTGTTTGGCAGCGGAGGGATCAGAGCAGAAGGAATGGAAGACAACGGCCCATCAACATCTGGAACCAGAACCTCAGGATACAGGAACTGGACTGTGTCGAGCATCTAAACAAAGGCCCATGAATTAGGAGTTGGCTACAAAGGACTCTCCAAGGAGCAATTAATTGAGGCTTTGGAAGGAGCTTTCCTGCAAGATTGCACTGAGGAAGGATTTCCACAGCAAGGGGAGTTAAGATGGGAGCTGGAAGTAAATACCCAAAAAACTCAGTGGGTTCTTTGGTATGAGGAGGAGATGGCACTGCTTGGAGATGAGGTCATCATTGAATATAAGATGGATGCCATTCGCAGAGCTCAGGAGAGGACATTGCTGGAGGGGAGGCTGGCTGTGGAAGCAGCTAGCTAGAACCTCCAGACAGACTGTACCCACAGCACCCACCATGAATGAATCCCCCAGAGTGTCCCGTAAGGACTTGAAACTGTTTAATGAGGCGACATTGAGGTCTTCTTCCAGGACTTCGAGCATCAATGCCGATTAATGGAAGTCCCAGAAAGGGAGTGAGTCAGACACCTGGTGGGGCTTAGAGGGTGGAGCTGCTGAAGCTTATAACGCTATAGACCCTTGGTGGAACTGCAATTATGGAACCATTAAAGAAACCATATTGGAACATTATGCCGTGACCCCAGATTCATACCGGGCTCAGTTCCGTACTTTAGCCTGTGATAGGTAAGGGTCTTTCAAAATGTATGCCCACAGACTCAAACAAGTATGCCATCGCTGGCTGAAGGTAGAGGGGGCCTTAACTTGGGAGACCTTCTTCCAGGTCATCCTAAAAGAACAGTTCTATGCCAAGTGCCCTACTGAGATCCGGGAATGGGTGCGTGAGAGGAAACCAGAGACAGTGGAACAAGCTGCAGCTCTAGCGGATGAGGTGCTCACTATCAAGCTTCAGTGGAAGAAGCTGCTAGCGGATGGAGAAAAAATTACCAGTACCCCAACACCAGAGGTCGCTGGTCCTTCAGTACCCAACGTTCCTCAACCTCCTAGGTCACCACCTCATGTGGATACCTGTGTGAATGTGCCTCCAGTTGCTCCTACCACATTTTCTGGAATGTGACAAGGAAAGAAGGTAGAAGAGCGAAGATGTTATAGCTGTTGGAAACCCGGGCATCCACAAGCCATATGCCTATCTATCCAGTGGAGTCATCCTCCATATCGACAACCACCTCCAGCACCTGCACATCCATATCAGTCACCAAGTTCTCCTACCTACTTCTCCAGAATACAAACTGGAAGGAGTGAGACGCAGTACAGATGTTATGATGTGGGCAGCCTGGCCATCTACAAGACACTTGCCCAGCTGCTGAACTGAGGAATGACCCTGCACCAAATCGACGTGTTAACTATCTACAGCCAAGTACAATGAGGGTAGAGGTGTCACCCTTTTAAGTTGACTTGCCTAATGACTCAGACACTCATGTTCGACCACTAGGTGTTTATGGGATGCGGGCCACAGCCCCGAGTTCTTCTTATCACCCAAGAAAGCGCTTACAGGAGGTTGTACTGGATGGACAGAGAGTTCTTGGTTTTTGTGACTCTGCGGCGTTTCTCACAATAGCTGATTCCGGAGTGGTTCGGCCAGAGGCGATACAGCCAGTACCAGGGTTTACCATTGAATTGGCTGGAGAACAACAGAGAAATATCCCAAAAGCAAGTGTAGAACTGGACTTCGGCTTTGGGGTCAAGCAATATGTAGGTGGGGTGATAAGTGGACTGCCAGCAGATATTCTCCTAGGCAATGATGTGGGAGATCTACAATGCCGATTTGTGGGTGCAAGAAGCAGAGTTTAAGTAAAGGAGGATACATACTGGAGCCCGACCCTTCAACCCTACAACTCCACCATACACTAAAGAAGATGGAGCCAACACAAAATGCCAATGGATTGTCCAGACAGGAGGAGCCCTGAGTCAGGTCAGCCATGTTTATGTGAACTTGAAAAGTGACCTGTTGAGGTCATTACTCCGTACACAACTTGAGGGGGGAAAGGGGTTGTAACAGTGTGTTCCCTCAGCCTGCACCATAATGTAATCCGTGGCCTATGTGTCTGGACTTTAATGTAATCAGGCCTAGGTCAACATCTAGTGGGCGACTGTGTCTTTGTTCTTATCTGCATGGGACTCAACCAATACCAGCCGGTAGTTCCCTGAAACTTTTCCATATAAAGTCACATAATCAAAAGTGGGTGTGAACCATTTCGCATCCAGGGGGTGGATTGTGCAATACCCTGTGACGACCTGATAGTCCAGGGGCATCACAGATCTAAGGAGAGGTGGAAGAATCAGCCATATGTTTTTAGTTAGTTGATGCTTTGTTGGGTGAAAGGCGAGGATCTGTGCTGAGGGCAGTTCCTGGTGACTGTGTATGGACTATGGGACATTGAAGATCAGCTGCTACGTAAGATTGTGTTGTCTCAGCCATGCTGCTGGATTTAAGGAACTCATCTAAGGACTGTTGTTGCAATTTCCTTGACGTTGGATTGCTGGGTGGCGCCCTGGATCTTTTTCCTTTATTGTGGACTCTAAAGAACCATTTGGATATTGGATGTTCTATGCTCCCTGCCTTAATAAAACTTGTTGGATTGTTCATCAGCCTGGTGTCCCTGGTTGCTTTATCGCATACCCCGTCACAAGAGCATTTCTACAAGAGGAGCCCAAGGGGATTTTACTACAGGATTGGCACAAGGAAAGGGGACAGTACTATAGTATGGGGACAGGGAAAGGGGACATTACTACATTATATGTGTGTTTGATGTGAGGATCAAGGCTCTGTACTACCAATGATTGGATACACAGAGCAGTGATATCTCATCTGTTACATAACAATCATTGCACATCCACCGCACATACCATATAATGTAATTATGGTCAGTGCTGGGGCAGAATACTTACAGCCAATGTGTGGTCAGAGGGCAGGGCTGGACAGTGAGGCCGGGCAGTTCCAGCTCTGACTGGGAAGTTTGGCACAGGAAAATGTCATGTTAGGTTGAGCTGTAGGTAAACAAAGAGCTGCAGAGAATAAAGGGATAATTCAAGAGGAACAAAAGTTAGAAAAAAAAAATGTAGGGGTGATTTATATAACAATACAGCACAGATAAGCTAACAAAATTTTTTTGGAATTTATGTCAGACAACTAGAGATAATGACCGCCTCCTGTACCCCTTTGGCTATATTCACACTTACCGTTCTTTAAAGAACACAGCAGTTTTCCATTTCATACAAACAAAAAATGGTCATATAATATATATAGGGGAAAAGCTATTCTTCCCTATAACTCAAAGCTCCCCAAGCTCAACACTAACAACCAAAAAAAAAGGATTAGAAGGCACTCACTAGTTTTGACAAGTCTCTAGTAGCTACGTCGGTTCCTTGCTCTTGAAGGGAGTGGAATTAGAAAGGATGTGGTTACTTGTTAAAATCAAAATAGTTATCAACTATAAATATCCTAACCAAAAAAATGCCATACATAATACCCGACAAATGATTCATGTACATGGCAGAAAGTTACATGAATACAAGCATATCGTTTTTATCATTAAGTCCAAGCGGTCCCATAGCTTTACTTTTAATAATCCATCTTGAGCGGTGGGGGATAAAAAAGTTGATTTAACTCCTCCTGTAAAAACAGAAAAATGAGTAGGGGAACAAATAAGAATTTCTTTTTCATAAAATTCGTCTGTGTCATCTGTAAGACTCATTAGCAACAAAGCATTGTCTGCTATATTGCCCATAGATATTTCAAAAGGAATAAAACCTAACGGTCCGATATTTATTGGAGATTCTGCAGATGAGACAGGCAAACTGTTTTCTGACTTATTTATATAGTGTTTTTTTAAATGTATTTTTCGGCATGATTTAAACAAGTCTATTCTGAAATGCGTGAAACTGGATTCTTCGGGAACGCAAAATTGGTGCGCGCAGACTGATAAAACATGTACAAGAAGCCCATGCAGGTGATAAAAATTCTCTAATGTTTGCTGGGTTAGAAAAAGTTGTTCCCACGGCAGCAGGTGGCAATACACATAAAATGTTACTACAACAGGAATCCAGATGGATTATTAAAAGTGAAGCCATGGGACTGCTTGGACTTAGTGATAAAAACGACATGCTTGTATTCTTGTAACTTTCTGCCATGTACATGAATCATTTGTCAGGTATTATGTATGGCATTTTTTTTTATTTGAATATTTGTAGTTGATAACTATTTTGAGTTTAATAGGTAACCACGTCATTTCTAATTCCACCCTCTTAAAAGCGCAAGGAACTGATGTAGCCACTAGAGACTTGTCATAGCACCGGCTACTGGTACGAAACAGCTGTCACCTGTTTGTGGTCCGTGTCTCTCTCCCCCCTCCCTAATATACCTTTTTTACCTGAAGAGTAAATAAGACTTTATTGCAAAAAAACTGGTGAGTGCCTTCTACTCCTTTTTTTCTTTGATCGTTATATGCTTGATCTTTGAAGTTGCACCTCCAGTCACAGATCCATAGTAAGGAGTGTTGTGTCTGCTCACCGTGGCAGGTGGAGAAGAGTATTGATTGCCAGCTGGGAGCTGTGCTCACTTTTTTCCTCCTGACTTTGGTGATCAACACTAACAACCAATGAACCAAAAAAGAGGAACCGAACAAAATGGTCACTTAATATATCTTTATTAATGTAAAAATTATTTTATATATACACACACACTTGAATAAGAATAAAAAACACAAGGCTGTGGACTGGAAAAACGACGTCAAAACCTACATATCATATGATAATAATGCATAGTTATAATCAACCAGTAGTACAATAGGGCAAAGGATAGTATCCGGGAATTCAGAGGCTATGCATAAACGTACTAATTAAATAAATAAATATAGACGTAGAAAAATATATATATAGACATAGAATAAAGTGTCAAGTGCTGAGGGGTTATAGCAGCAATTATATCACAATTTGAAACTACAGTCAGCAAAATTTACAGCTGATAATCAGCAAAAGTTACAGCTGCTGACACCCTATAAACACATCATGCATGAATTCCACGAAATACTAAGCCGATGGCCTAACGAATGCAGGTGGGATATGGAGGAAGGAGGACGGCTCAGATGGTATTAGTCAGAGGGAAGGGAAAATATACTTAAGTTTATGTAACTTTAAGCAAGTGTCAGAATCGGCACAATAGAAATATCAAAGTCAGTAGGAAGAAATATTAGATAATAGTACAATTACCGATGGCCACAGAGCACAGCCTCCTCCAGTTATGCGACGCCTGCCCCGACGCGCGCACGTTTCGTAGCGACTTCCTCAAGGGGGAAGTCGCTACGAAACGTGCACGCGTCGGGGCAGGCGTCGCATAACTGGAGGAGGCTGTGCTCTGTGGCCATCGGTAATTGTACTATTATCTAATATTTCTTCCTACTGACTTTGATATTTCTATTGTGCCGATTCTGACACTTGCTTAAAGTTACATAAACTTAAGTATATTTTCCCTTCCCTCTGACTAATACCATCTGAGCCGTCCTCCTTCCTCCATATCCCACCTGCATTCGTTAGGCCATCGGCTTAGTATTTCGTGGAATTCATGCATGATGTGTTTATAGGGTGTCAGCAGCTGTAACTTTTGCTGATTATCAGCTGTAAATTTTGCTGACTGTAGTTTCAAATTGTGATATAATTGCTGCTATAACCCCTCAGCACTTGACACTTTATTCTATGTCTATATATATATTTTTCTACGTCTATATTTATTTATTTAATTAGTATGTTTATGCATAGCCTCTGAATTCCCGGATACTATCCTTTGCCCTATTGTACTACTGGTTGATTATAACTATGCATTATTATCATATGATATGTAGGTTTTGACGCCGTTTTTCCAGTCCACAGCCTTGTGTTTTTTATTCTTATTCAAGTGTGTGTGTATATATAAAATAATTTTTACATTAATAAAGATATATTAAGTGACCATTTTGTTCGGTTCCTCTTTTTTGGTTCAGTATTTAATCTGAAAGGTCCCATCGATCCTATATCCCCACATTTTTGGTTATATATCATTGACCTTATATTTTAAATATACTTTAAATATACTAGTAATGTAAATGTGGTACGGATTCTATCCTTCTATTATTGGTGACTAACAACCAATGGTAGATTAGAATAGATCCACACATATAGGAGCAAAAACAAGGATAACATTAAAATAGATTTTATTGAAAATTCTTAAAATCATTAAAAAAGAGAGAATATACAGGAAGCGCGTATGGGGGACCGTGCAGCATACAGGGCAAACATAGATCAAACTACATAAATAGGATAATTATATCCTGATACAAAAAAGTCAGTTAGGTGTAAAATATATTACATATACCAGTATAATAAATACATAAATACACTGCTTAAATAGTAAAATAACCAGTGCAAATATAAAAAGATAGAAAAAGCACCAGAGGCTATATACCATCCAAAAAAATAAATAATAATATATTAAGTGAATACAAGTGTATAAAGGATCTATATAGACCAAAGTGACTAGTGCTTTTATAAAAAAAACCTACCCTGTGTAAATATCAATACCAATACTATGTAAATAATTTTTTCAACCTGTATTCTATGTTATGTCCACCAGATGTCACCAAAGTACAATAAGTACAATAAGGAATTTTGCCATTGACGCTTGATTTGTTATACTTTGGTGCCATCTTGTGGACATAATATAGAATACAGGTGGAAATATTTACATAGTATTTTTTACAAAAGGATTAGTCACGTTGGTCTATATACTGTACATCCTTTATACACTTGTGTGCACTTAATATATTATTTAATTTTTTTAGATGGTATATAGTCTCTGGTGCTTTTTCTATCCTTTTATATTTGCACCATTTATTTTACTATTTAAGCAGTGTATTTATGTATTTATTATACTGGTATATGTAATATATTTTACACCTAAATGACTTTGTAGTATCAGGTAATAATTATTCTATATACGCAGTTTGATCTATGTTTGCCCTGTGTCCTGCACGGTCCCCCATATGCGGTTTCTGTACATTCTCTCTTTTTTAATGATTTTAATAATTTTCAATAAAATCTATTTTAATATTATCATTGTTTTTGCTCCTATAGGTGTGGATCTATTCTAGTTTTCTATTTCAATCAGGAAAAATAAACAATTGTGTGTATTAGATTTATGAATTGTCATGGCTTTTGCTGGGATAGTAAAATCAGTTTTTAATTTGTACGGAACTCATTATTGTTAAAATGCTGCAAAAAACCCAACATGTGAACATAGCCTTAATGGCCGGGCTATCGTTCATCATATTTTCCCATCACCTATGACTGCAGTAGATGACATAGTATAGAGAATAAAACTACAGCCGCCGATAATCACCGGTAAATGTAATTTAACATCTTACTACTTTATCTTGGCATGTGATGTGTGATATAGTCAGGCACATCTTGTCTAATTTATCAAGGAGGGACTCTGAAACTCACAAAGCCTATGCGGACAATGAAAACACTGCAAAAAATTAGAAGGAAGAGGGACTTCAATAAACCCTGTATTAGACAAGAAGGAGGGTTTTATACACAATCTGGAAAGCCTGTTAGGTAGTACAGAGGTGTGTCTAGGCTTTCCAGCACTTGGGGCAAGAATTCAGTTTGGCCCTCCCCCCGCTCACCAAGCAGTTTGGGTGGTCGTCATGTGACCAATCATTCATATGTGATTTGCATACTTACAGTCACGTGATAACGAGCTTCTCTTCATAATTCTCTCAATGTTCAATGAGAAACGTATGAAGAAAAGCTAATTTTCACATGCAAGTATGAAAATTACATATGAGTGGAGTGGCCATGCGGTGACCAGCGAGCAGAGCTGAATTGTGACAGTGAGAATATTACACATTGTTAGAACTGAGGATACTACACTGCTTAATTTTGTAATTAAAGAGGTTGAGGTTGTCCAGATTAGAGATGAGAGTCTGCAGTGACTCTATCCATGACTTCAGGCTTCTGAATTCTTACAATGCATGCTCTGCACACTTTTACAATTCTCCGATGCCAGTGACGAGAGTGGACGATCATGTGAGTACAAGTATGAGATTTGTAGACTTCTGGCCACATTCTGATTTGATGTGTCCAGCCTCAGTCACTTTCTTTTCATTGAGCATGTCTGTTCAGCAAGTGACCACATCTATGTAAATCGCATACATACAGCTTCGTAACCTCCCACTGTCACCGCTAGCAGAATTCAGAAGTCTGCAGTCACATACAGTGACACATGGAGTGACTGCAGGCTCATCAAAAACTTGGACAACCCCTTCAATGCTCCTAACAACATAAGTAAAAACACAGTAACCCTTAACTTGTCAGATGGCACAAGACTTTATTAAAGAGATTGTCCACTACTTTAACACTGATGGCCTTTCTTTAGGATTGATCACCAATGTCCGATTGGTCAGGATCCGGCACCTGGCACGCCAGCCAATCGCCTGTTCTAGGTGCCGTGCCGGTGGTGGTAGGTGGCAGGAAGTGCTTAGTTCTGGATCTGCTCCGTCTTCTGATAGTGGCAGCAGCCTCCTATTAAAATCAATGAGGCAGAGGTGCAGGACACTATCAGAGGACAAAGCAGATCCAGAAAGATGCAATTCCAGCCACCTGCACCAAGACCAACTGATCAGTGGGGGTCCTACTGCGCTCACATCAGAAGTAATGCGCAAGTGGGACCGAGGCCTAATGATGGGACATAGTCAGTATCACAAATAAACATTTACATTCAGGTACCTTATAGATGATGCTGTCTCTGAGTCATTTATTTCTATTCTTCACCTTGCCCTGATGCCATGATGACTTTTTACATTCACATCTCGTCTCTGCAGATTTCCATCTTCTCTAGTCTTCTGCAGCACACACCGGCACGATGCTCCTAAAAATAGCAGAATGATTATAATGCTTCTATTTAAAAATATCTGCCCTACACTGTTATCCCAGAATAAATAATGACCCCTCACTGTGTTCTCTGCTCAAAATATGACCCCCACACTGTCCCTCTTATGGTACATGCCCTCCACAGTGCCCTCTCCTTTCCATACTGAGCCTCTTCACACTGTCCTTTTACACTGTGTCCCTTTATACTACCCAGTTTTTATACTGTGATCTCTCATCACACACCACTCCTCGCTATGGCCTCACTGTCCTCCCATTCTTCACCATCTCCATACCGTCTCCCTCCACTACTCAGGCTCTATTCTGTGCCCCCTCACATTTTTCTCATCCTTTACTGTCTCCTCACTACCTCCTTTCGTGTCCATATACTTTTCCACCTCACTCCCCATCCTACCCAATTGCTCCATATACTATGTCACTTTTTATTCTGTGTCCTCAAAATTTCTTTCCCGTTTTCTCCCCATACCATGTCCGTACACATTCCAACAATCGCTCCACATACTGTCTGTATACATCACCCCTCATCCTCTCTCTCCCCACACATGACCCCTCATCCCATCCTCTCTCTCCCCACACATGACCCCTCATCCTCTCTCTCCCCACACATGACCCCTCATCCTCTCTCTCCCCACATATGACCCCTCATCCTCTCTCTTCCCACACATGACCCCTCATCCTCTCTCTCCCCACACATGACCCCTCATCCTCTCTCTCCCCACACATGACCCCTCATCCTCTCTCTCCCCACAGATGACCCTGCATCCTCTCTCTCCCCACACATGGCCCCTCATCCTCTCTCTGTCCACACATAACTCCTCATTCTCTCTCTCCCCACACATGACCCCTCATCCTCTCTTTCCCCATACATGACCCCTCATCATCTCTTTCCAAATATATGACACCATCCTCTCTCTCCCCATACATCACCCATCATCCACTTTCACCCCATAGTGTGTCCAAAGATAGTTCCCTCTCACCATTCTCTCTCCTCCATACTGTGTCTATAGATGCTGCCCTTTCCCCACCATCTCTCCTCCATACTGTGTCTATAGATACTGCCCCTATACATCCTCTCTCCTCCATACTGTGTCTATAGATACTTCCCCCTCCCCACCTTTTGTCCCCTCATACTGTGTCTATAGATAATTCTCCCTCCCCACCCTCTGTCTCCTCATAATGTGTCCACTGATAGTTCTCTCTCCCCTTCCTCTGTCCCCTCCTTTCTGTGTCCATAGATACCTCCGCCCTCACCCCATAATGTTCCTCTTTGGTGTCACTGTCTTCAGCTCCACAGTGGAGCACTTATCAGTGCTCTCTGCCACCTCTGCGCTGTGGCCCTGACTTTCGGGCCAGCAGAGTGATCAGCTGACCTGATCACATTACAGCCATCTCTCTGACCCGGAAGTCAGCACCGGCGGGCACTGCTTCAATTGTCCTCGCGTCTGAAAGATACAAGGATAATTGATGAGTGCGGGTGTAAGTGTGACAGCTGAACTCAGAGAATTGTGGCTCCCACTACAGGGTGGCAAACGTGTCTGCCAGGGAGACTTTCACTGCGTCACATCAGGCAGCGCGACAGCATCCCCCTGACAGTTGTGCCTGGGTCAGATGCCCCGGCAGCCCCCCCTAGTACGCCTCCGGGTAGTAGAACTGCTACACTCATAAAGGCTGTTCACTAAGTGCAAGGGCTGAAAAAAATTAGATGAAAAAACTGCAATACCCCCTGGAAGACTTGTAGAGGTGGGCCTCTGACAACATTATTTGACCATTTTTAAGGAATGGGACTCCTACACTCCCTGACAGAAGTTCTGTCGCTTATCCATGTTATGTACATAAAAGCTTATAACATGACTTTAAATTCATTCATTGGTTTTTATAAATTACTCTTTTGAAAGCTGAAACCCTCCCAAATTTGGTTTAGGTTCTGAAAATAAAGTTGCTGCAAAGCTGAAATATTGATCATTTAAGGAACACAGAAATGTCAGATTTTGTCAAGACAAAAGTTTTGTTGCCTTGTCATTTAATGCACCGAATCCTAGTTTACATCCTCACCTGTGCTCACTAAATGATCGTTTAATTAGTGGGTGTGTATAAAAAGAAACCCAGAACCCCACACCTTTACTTGAACTGCAACTTGACCTCTGACAACATGCCAAAAATCCACCCTGCAATCAAAGCCTTGATTATCAAGAGGCTGAAGATGCAGCGTGTGATGAGGGCGATCTCACCAGGTTCCCTCGGAGCCTGGAGCTCCGGACAACAGGTCAGATTGCCCTCATTACTGACTGGCAAGCAAGGGCCCCCTGAACCATCGGGTGCCTGTTCACGGCATCGGCTGAACTGGCAATATGTCTGTACCTTGTGTGTACGTGTTGTCTGTATGTATATGTGTGTATATGGCTGTACGCTGTGTATACGTGTCGTGTGTGTATTCTCTCTCCCCCCCCCCTAGAAAAAACACGGGTCTTTTAAATAAAAGATGTTCTATATTCACCTGTATCCAGTGGTGCTGTCTCCAGCTCTGCTGCCTCCCGCTCCTGACCGCTGCTCATTATACTGGATAGCAAAAGCAATTACCCCAAAATGTGAACAAATGATAGCTGGGTAAAAATAAAAATTTAACTTTTAATATATCAATTAAAACCAGGGGATGTGATACAAACAAAACATGTAAAACCCTCCAGAGGTCCTGCAAGGGTCAAAACACTGATATCAATGATTGCAACAAAAGTGCCCCACAAACACGATCAGTATCTTACATCAGTATTTGTAGCCAAATCCAGGAATGGGTGAAAAATGTTTTGTGGGCGGGGGCCACTGCCGCTTCTGGGGCCGCTCGGATCTGGGTTCGCTGATGCGGCTCGAGTGGGGACCGGACCCAGGATCGCACGTCCGTCCTCACAACCATCGGAAGGGGATATTTACAGGGAATTTGGTGTGTCGGTGACGCCACCTGTGGGTTGCGATGAGGGATGGTTACACCGTCGCAGCCTGGTGATGGGACGCCCGGGGCTGATGGAGCGGGGCAGCAAGATGGGTTCCCCTCCACGGGTAGGGGAGGTGTAGTCCTGGGGCCCTGTTTCGGTACACGGGAGTAATGGCTGCTGGAGGTGGCGTGACGGGTTGGACCGGGATCAATGGCGTACTCACAGTTCAGTAATCACACACGAGTCCAGTGGTAAACCAAGTTGCCAGTGGCCGGTCGCCTTTGATGGGTGTATTCGGGTCCCACACCCAGGTGTAGCAAACAGGGGTCCCTTCCTCCTGCACTCTGTGTTTGTCTTCTGTGGGACGACTCCGCATGGAATGGGGAAGTCCACTTCCGGTACTGTGTATGTTTGGGAGCTGTGGCCTGCGAAATCTGACCTTTGGGAATTCTGTGGGTTCTGACGGACACCCTATCCCCCGCGTTGGGCTTCCGTTTCGCTCTCTGGTCTTCTGGAGAACAAGGCCTGAAACCTCGTCCTCTGCTGGTTCATTAACAAGGGGCATGCAACCTTCCTCGTCCTAGGGTCCAGGCACCCCGTCTGTGCACGGCCTCCAGACCAGATTCCCGCTGTCGGCACCGGCGGGCTACAACCCTGCCTCGGTCCACTTTAAGTCTCCCGCAACCAGATCTCCGTCATCTGTGGCCCTGTTTACTGTCTGCCACCTAGCCGGGTAGTCCAGGGGCCCCTACCTTTGACTCCACTCAACTTCATTGTCAACTGTCAACACAGTTCTACTCCTCACACTTGTTTTCACTTCCACTACACTCCCTTCTCACTGTTCAAACTCCAACTTGATCTACTGTCTTCCCGCCCCTGACACCTCAGGACCCCTAGGTGGGCGTTCTCATCCACCTGATCCCGCCTACCTGGTGTGTCCTTATTATCATGAGGGGGTGGCTAGGCTTTAATGGCTGTGTGTTGTACCTGGGTGTGGGTTTTTGGTGGTATCAATGAGTGTGGACTACTTTTGTGACTAATGGTTTTGCCAGGGTGTCACAAATGCAGAAATAGTGCCCGTGTTTCTATTATACTTTTTCTGTGATTGTTCCACTCCTGATTTTGGCCACACATACTGAGGTAAAATACTGACCAAATACTCAACATGTGCATGGTGTTTTAGAAGAGTATAATAGGCCTCAGACTCCATATAGTATGAAGTAAAAAATGAAGAGGCGATTACTTGTTTTCACCAGACAACCTCTGTAAGTGCATATGTGCTACAGTGTAATTGTATTGGAAATAAAGAATCTTTCCCATATTGATATCAGAGAGAAAAAGTGACCTCCATATACAACACAATCCACTATAGTACTATACCAAGACCAATAATACCACATACAAGGGGGAAATACTGTCACACAAGACTACAACTACATATTACCACCACATAGTGACTGAATACACCGACACAAAAGAGAAAAATAGTGTCACACTGTGACCAGACAACATATTACCACCACATAGTGAACGAATACAACCACATACCAAGGAAGAAATACTGCAACACTATAACCAGACCACATAGTGACCGAATAATGCTACATACAAAGGAAGAAATACTGCAACACTATGACCAGACCACATAGTGACCGAATAATACCACATGCAAGGGAGAAATACCGCCACACTGTGACTATACTACATGGTGACCAAATAATACCACATACAAAAGAGAAGTACCAGCATATCGTGACCAGACCACATATTAACACGATATAGTGACCGAATACAACCACATAAAAGGGTCAAATACCAACATGCCATGACCAGACCACTTACTGACTGAATAATACTACAATAATGATCATGAATAAAAACCACAATACTAATAACACTAATATTACCATCAGTGCCATTATACACAGGAGCTCTGTATATAGTGTCAGTGTACATGTAATACAGTGATCACCAGTGCCATTATACAAAGAAGCTCTGTATATAGTGTGTGTGTATAGTGTACAGGTAATACAGTGATCACCGGTGACATACACAGGAATTCTGTATATAGTGTACAGCTAATACAGTGATCACTGGTGACTTTATAGACAGATCTGTTAGCATCAGAGATTTCCAGACCCACATTTTAAATACATATGAGGTTAGACTCAAACATGCATGATATTATCCGAAGAACTAGAGTCATTACACCAATTTTTGTCTTTTACAAAAGTGCAATCAATTTTATTATAACTTAGTGCTTAAAAACACATATTATTTTTGTATGGACACTTTCACAGATAATGTTTCAACGGTAAATTACATGGATACAGGGAAAACAAAGGGGCCCTCTTCACAAGTAGCACAGCTAATAGTGATAAGGCAGCATTATGTGTGCTTCTAGATCAACACTGGCGTAGCATATAGTACCGCAGAAAATATACATAGTTTTATTAACCTGATATGGTATGCATATGCTACTTCCTATTAAGCAAGGAGCACAGAAATTATTTAAAGTGCATGAAGTACCGTATTTTTCGATTTATAAGACGCACTTTTGTTCCCCCAAATTTTGGGGGAAAGTAGGGGGTGCGTCTTATAATCCGAATATACGGGAAAGGGGGTGTATATATATACAGAGTCCAGTGGAGGTGCGGGCAGCTCTGGAGCGGTGCTGGGGGCTGCTTGGGGCTGGTAGCGGCAGCGTTTTATCTCCTGCTCCCGCTCATATAATATGCACAGCCGCTGTCCATTAGAAGTGTGGTGCTGAAACTGCACCGCGCTGAAGGGCTGTGGCAGCGGGGCATATTATCTGCCTGTGCTTACCTTTGATTGCACAGGATCCCCCCTCCCCCTGTGTTAGATATAGCCTCCCGTGCTGCTGCCCATAGTAAAATAATAAACTCTTTACTCACCTCCTCCAGCGTCTGCCCGGTCTCCCTCCTGCTGGCTGTGATTAGGCACGCAGAGATATCTCTCTGCTGTCCAGATCACATGACCTCCACTAGAACTAGGAAGTAGGAAGTGAGGGGGCCAGGAGGAGCTCAACCCCGAGGAGGGACACACGAGACAGGACTGTGCTGCAGAAGGTAAGGAAAGAGTTTATTTCACTAAAAGCAGCAACATGGGGGCGATATGTAACAGAGGGTGATGTGTGCCTGCCACAGTGGCCCTGTCTGCCTGCCCCAGTGGGCCTGTCTGCCTGCCACAGTGGGCCTGTCTGCCTGCTACAGTGGCTCTGTCTGCCTGCCACAGTGGCCCTGTCTGCCTGCCCCAGTGGGCCTGTCTGCCTGCCACAGTGGCCCTGTCTGCCTGCCACAGTGGCCCTGTCTGCCTAACACAGTGGCCCTGTCTGCCTGCCACAGTGGGCCTGTCTGCCTGCCACAGTGACCCTGTCTGCCTGCCACAGTGGCCCTGTCTGCCTGCCACAGTGGGCCTGTCTGCTTGCCACAGTGGGCCTGTCTGCCTGCCACAGTGGCCCTGTCTGCCTGCCACAGTGGGCCTGTCTGCCTGCCACAGTGGGCCTGTCTGCCTGCCACAGTGGCCCTGTCTGCCTGCCACAGTGGGCCTGTCTGCCTGCCACAGTGGCCCTGTCTGCCTGCCACAGTGGCCCTGTCTGCCTTCCACAGTCGGCCTGTCTGCCTGCCACAGTGGGCCTGTCTGCCTGCCACAGAGGATGTGTGCCAGCCATAGGTGAAATGTGGCATCACTGGGGGACGTGTTCAATATAAGGTGGCCATATCCAGATTAAGGGGGCTAATTTTAGGATGAGGGGGCTATGAGGGACATATACCCTATATTATTTGTTAGACGGACACTGGCATTATAAGACGGACCCCATTTATTAAAAAATTCTCTATTCCTTCACCAAATTTGGGGGTGCGTCTTATAATCAGGTGCTAAATGGAAAGACAAGGCTGCACTGTGTTTGTCCATTACCTTCCCCTGATGAAGCCCTTGTATTAGGGCGACACGCGTAGGGTCGGTGCTTATCTGTCTGGCACCTTACCATGGCTGAATTTTTGCCTCTACTTTTGTAAGTGTTCCCCTCTGGACCTCTTGTTTGGTGGCTTATTATGGTCCTTTGCATGTTTTAGGGCAATGCTCCTTCAGGAGATTTATATTAGGTTATTCCAGGTCTTGTTACCTTTATTTGCCCTTTAGATTTCTGTAACATCTTGTATTATCATGTATGGATGTACATTTTGTATGTATTAGTGCCGTATTGTTGGGTCCATGGGACAGGTGTCCATGTGTTTTTAAGTGGTTTTAACGGTGTTTTGCACTTTCATGTTCCTAATAAATATTTGTATATATATTTTGACTATATTTGATGAGTTGAGTGCTTTGTTGCCTACTCTTTTCTCTCTCCTACTTATAATCAGGTGCGTCTTATAAAGCGAAAAATACAGTACGTGCATAGAGCTATAGAATGTATATAAAACATACCATGCAGATACAAAACAAATCGGCAGTCCTTTTAGCAGAGTAGTGTGTCACTATGCAAATGCATGTATTGTATACAAAGCAATGTGGATAAGGAGCAGATCACTAAAGGCCCCGTCACACTAAGCAACATCGCTAGCAACATCGCTGCTAACGAACAACTTTTGTGACGTTGCTAGCGATGTTGCTGTGTGTGACATCCAGCAACAACCTGGCCCCTGCTGTGAGGTCGTTGGTTGTTGCTGAATGTCCTGGGCCATTTTTTAGTTGTTGCTGTCCTGCTGTGAAGCACAGATCGCTGTGTGTGACAGCGAGACAGCAACAACTAATGTGCAGGCAGCAGGAGCCGGCTTCTGCAGAGGCTGGTAACCAATGTAAACATCGGGTAACCAAGAAGCCCTGTCCTTGGTTACCCGATATTTACCTTTGATACCAGCCTCAGCCGCTCTCACTGTCAGTGCCGGCTCCTGCTCTGTGCACATGTAGCTGCAGGACACATCGGGTTAATTAACCCGATGTGTGCTGTAGCTAGGAGAGCAAGGAGCCAGCGCTAAGCAGTGTGTGCTGCTCCCTGCTCTGTGCACATTAGCTGCAGCACACATCAGGTAATTAACCCGATGTGTGCTGTAACTAGGAGAGCAAGGAGCCAGCGCTCAGTGTGCGCTGCTCCCTGCACGAGTGGCTGGACACTGGTTGCTGGTGAGCTCACCAGCAACTCGTGTAGCGACGCTCCAGCGATCCCTGCCAGGTCAGGTTGCTGGTGGGATCGCTGGAGCGTCGCAGTGTGACATCTCACCAGCAACCTCCTAGCAACTTACCAGCGATCCCTATCGTTGTTGGGATCGCTGGTAAGTTGCTTAGTGTGACTGGACCTTAACTGTCTAGCAAAACAATGTCTCACCATACATATGCACATGCATGTATTGTTTACAAGACAAATGTAAATTCAGAGCAAATCAACAAACGTTTAGCAGGGCAGTGCCTCACAATACATATGCAAGTGCATGTATTGTATGCAAGATAATGTAGATGCAGAGCAGATCAGCAAGCGTTTAGCAGGGCAGTAACTCACAATACACATGCATAGATGTTCCTATTATAATCCCTGATCGTGCTCACAAGGTTAAACCAGTGCTGATTAAAGATCCAAAGTTGCAATGTCCGCCATTACCCATGTGGGAGCCAAAAAGCTGTGTTTGTGTGGAGAGGGCTCCTGTTCTGTATATAGTGTATAGTGTGTGTGTACATGTAATACACTTACTTACCAGTGACGTTTCTAGCTGACGTTGTTCACCTTCGCTTTTCTTCTCCATCTGGCGCTGACCGCCATCATTTCTTCCAGCCAGAACATGCCTCTTCAGAAAATAACACAGTCACCTATAGCTGATAACTCCCAGGGCACATTCCACACTTTTTCCCCAATTTCTTCATTACATCAGACTTTTTTTTCCCACCATGGAAGATAGTGATATAGAAGGGTTAATAGTTTCTGTATTTCTTCTTTTTAAATACTTTATTATTCCATTAATACATCTGGTGTAAGGTCATAGCCACTGTTTAGCCTACAAAAAAACTCAAGGATTTATTATCATTGTCTGGAACTTTTTTTAATTTATCTCATATGCATGACTCTACATTTTTGTTTTTCTCAAACTTAAACGTCATATGATCAACTGGTAAATTACCACTAAGGCTTTTTGAATTATCATGCTGTGAATGGTATAAATTATCTGTGCATTGGCTAAATAAACAGAAAACTGATCATGCTCACATGAATGCAGGTTTTTTCTCCGAGCGCTCGATATTGATTAGGCCTGAAGAGGCCTAATTCTACAGGACCTCACTGGTGATCCCATAAGCTGACTTTTGAGTCAGAACAGAACAGCTATATCAGTTTTTGGTTCCCAACGTGGAGCTGTGGCCAACCAGCCTATTCGGAAGACGTTTTGGGGACTCTTGAGACAGTGAAATTTCAGCTGCAGCACGGTGAGAAGCTTTATTCTTATACTTTATTTCACTCTCTCTGATTTCCCGAATATTCTGGGTAAGGCTGTACACACAGTTCAAGAACTCTGGCATCACCAGTGAGTATTGTTTTTTTTCATGCATGTCTGAATGAGAGTTGAAAAATAGAGTAATACGATAATCTGTTGTCCGTCCATTAACTGATTGCATAGTATGGAATTGGGACAGTCTCTGTATAATTACATTTGCTGTGTTGCTGTGTTTTGTGTTTGATGGACAATACACTGGTGTAGGGATATGTGTTCATAAGTGGTTTCATACTAATTCCTAGATTTATAATTATTAAAGAATGTATGTCTGGAACACCAATGGTGTGAACAGGGTGCAAGACTCAAAAATATACAACTAAACAATAGGATAAAGAGTTAGTATGCACTTTTTGTCTGAGAACCCTGCCCCACCCATAGCCATGTCTCTTATTTCACACATATATAGCTTGGTCCCTTGCTTCCCATACAGAGCAAGTTTTTTAACTGCAGGTGAGGTTACACATAGGTTAGGGACCCCAAAAATAGAGATTACCTTGGCGTTTGGTTTTGGGGCTCCTTTGCATTGATCAATACAATGGCTAAATATCTCTCATTTCTATTTTTCATAGCAGTTATGCAGATACCATTTTCATGTTTTTCACTTATTTCAGATAGTCCATTGTATTTTTCAGTCTAGTATTCATATAGCAGTTATGCTTTTCATTATTCCCCTATACATTGTGACTGGTGTGCAACTCTTTATCCTATTGTTTAGATTTATAATTATGGCTGAAGAAATTATTTCGGGCAACATATCCGTAATAAAGGCTAATGGACTCAAGAAGATTCCTTAATAATCTATTCATACTGTTATGATTTGTAATTTTTGGCCATATAATCTATTATATATATATGCATATTATATCTATTGGATTTACTGGTTTATATTTGCCCTTCTATTTGCCCACTCTCTGACGTAACTCTGGCTTCCTGCCTGTGCGCGCGCCGGCTCCCCGATGCCTCTCCTCCCGGCACCCGGCGTCCAATTGGATACACGTGATTGTGCATGCGCATCACGTTCTTCCTGGACGCCAACGTGTTGGATGGGACGGGCATCTGCGGGCCGGCGCGCGCCGCTATAGGCTGGCAAGCGCTACATGTGAGAGATTTAAGCAACCAGGTACACAGCCTCCACACCTCCGGACGAAGCAGTTGCGAAACGCGCGTCGAGGTGTGGGCGGTGTGTCCTGGTGGGGGCATTATCTTGGTGAGTATTATCTCCCCTTCATTGAGCTTTCTCCATCCCGGCTGGACATACTTAATCCTTTTACCGGGATTTTACTCAATCATCGGCTCTGAATGACTATTCACTTCTTTGTTATCCTATGCCGATTGTTGTGGATATACCTGGCACAGGATGTACTAATTAACCTTGCATACTTTACATGGTTCATTGTTATTTATACTATCAACTGCAAGCTAAATTGCTGCTGTGTCTTACAGGATTATTTAATCTTCACACTTGTACTGCCTTTTATGGCAGCTTTGGTCAGCATTTCTTGCAAGTGTTATATCCGGATTATCTGTTATCTTATGCCGCTTGCAGTGGATATACCTGGTACAGGATATATTAATTAACCTTGTATACCTTATATAGTTTATCAGCTATTACCAAATGCAAATTAATTTGCTGCTATGTCTTACAGGATTATTTAATTCCTAAACTTGTACTGTTTTTCATGGCAGCTCTGATCAGTACTTCTTGCAAGCGATATATTGATTTATTTGTTATATACTGTGATCAATTATTTTATTGTAATCATGTATGCAAAGACAATAGGTCAGTCCTGTTACATTATTTAACATCCATATTGTACAATTCATATGCCTTATCATCATTCTAATCACATGTTGTAGTTTGGCTGCTGCTGTATTTTGCAGGACTATTTTGTCTTGAACTGTCTATCTGCTCTCTACGGTAGCCTCCATTGATACTATTGGCAAATGGCATATTGGATTTACTATTGAATTTACTATTGATTAATCCTTATATAGTGATATTATGACTCTATAATTGGTTTTTCATTTGCTTTAATTGTATCCAAATATGTATAGTTAGTTTTGCTATGCTGCAACAGTGATTTTGTATATTCATTACTAACATAGGACTGTGATTCTCTTTAAACTACCACAGGAGCTTTTCAATTAATATCCATCACAGAGAAAATCACATATCCTAGATTACTGGAGGCTCTTATATTATGAATTACAATAGGAGAAGCCCCCTACCTACCACACCGTCCATCTTGTCTGTTGTGTTGATTTTAATTCACTTTCTGTTTGTGTATGTCTTCTCTAATCACGCATGCAATTAAAAATAAAAATAAAAATATTTTTGTATTTTTTGCAAAATATTATTGTGCATCTTGCCTTTATTTATAGTCGCAATGAACATAAGACTAGGTCAAATTTCTTTATTAACATATGTTATGGTGACTTTAGTCATTTCTAATAATTAATAAATATCATGCATTCCTGTATTCTATTGTTAATAATTTCTGCTTTTTGGATGAATGCAGGTCCTACTATGGATTTTTGCGGTCGTGATGCAGATTGGACTGCACAAATCAAAGATGTTTTTGGCACGGATGCTGGCACTACCATTATTCCAGAATCTCCTCCTCAGTGTCGAGAATTACAGGTTCAGTTAAAGAATTTCATGTACAAAAGGCTAAAAACATGGTGGAATAAGGCCTCGCTTGAGCAATACTTAAGTAGGGACATTGTCCCAAGAGGACTTCGTATTCAGATCTTCCCATCCTATGCGGTGGAGGATTTGACCTTCAAAACGCGGTGGGAGGAGACATGCAAAATCTGCTCCCGTACAATGATAGAGCTACTTATTGGGGCAGATAAACGCAGGATCGAGGAACTGGAAACAGAGATTGAGAAAGTTAATGGAGAGATCAAGCAGAATATATCGAAAGATAGTCTTGTGATATTTGAAGAAGAATTGAAAAAGGATCTCGACAAATGGGAAACCGAGATCAAGCAACTTAAGGGCCAAAAGTTTCAAAGAGATGTTAACGACTATAAGAACGGGGTCGTGTTTAAATGGCATCATAACCAGGTATCTCGACCAGGGTCCAACAGTAGATCCATATCACAAAATGCCACTGACTCTATATCCTCTGGAGAAGGTTCATCTAGATTATTTGGCCGTAACAGAGCTAAAGGCAGATATGGCTACACCAATAAAATGGAGACCAGGAATTCAATAAGGAAGAAGCAGCAACCTGATAAAAGAAACATCCAAAGTCAATCGGATACTTTAAAGGTAATTAACCTTACTAATAGAGTTTTAACTAAAGACCAGAATGATGTTTTAACACTAGGTCTCTCCTTCTCCCCAGTAGCCAACTTTGACTTCTTTACGGCTGCTAAAGATCTTCAGCTCTTTAGCCGTAAAGTTCTTCTCAAGAAATATTTCTTGAGAGGAAATCAAGAGCCAGATATGGATCTTTCCAGGGAAGAACGTGAGGCAGTAATGATTCTTGAATCATTGCTTGCTGAACAAGACAGTGGCAGTTCTTCTAAATTCCCTGCACATATTAAAAAACGTTCTACCGCCTTCCCGCCCTTGTCAGCCTGCCCTCCTATTGACATGTTTACGAAGCTAGTATCCCAGGAGCTTAGAGATTTATCACAAAAAAGAACTCATGATAATCTCTCTGGTCAGCAACGAAAAGCTCTTAGGGAACTTCAGGACATGGACGACCTAGTAATCAAGCGGGCTGACAAGGGCGGAAATGTTGTTCTATGGTCTAAGGATAAATATGAAGCAGAGGCCTTTAGGCAACTTGGGGATAGGTCTTGCTATTCCAAACTGGATATCAATCCCTCTGGTCGCTTTCGGGGTGAACTCCTCGATATATTACAATCTGCCTTTGACGAGGGTATTATCCCGAAATCTATATTCGAGGGATTATTAATCGAATTTCCCACCATACCAACACTGTACTTTCTCCCTAAGGTGCACAAAGATCTAACCTGTCCACCCGGTAGACCTATTGTCTCCGGAAATAACAATTTATGTGAACCAGCTTGCAGATTTTTGGACTACTATCTTCAGCCCCTGGTGATTACCCTACCGTCATATATTCGTGACTCTACGGAGCTACTTAATAGATTAGACGGTATTATACTTGAAGCAGATGTTTTTATGGTAACAGCTGACGTTGAGTCGCTGTATACATCTATCAATCATGATGATGGGATGGAAGCGGCGGAATTTTTTCTGCGATCAACCACACTTGATGGCCAGCTGGTGGACCTCCTCTTATTACTACTCAAATTTATTCTTACACATAATTTTTTCTTATTTAAGGACCGTTTCTATCTCCAAGAGAGAGGAGTTGCGATGGGGGCGTCTTGTGCGCCCTCATACGCAAACCTCTTTCTTGGATATTGGGAATGGTCTATTATTTTTCCGGATTCTGAGTTTGGCACAGTCCACATGTGGCTGCGCTTTATTGATGATATTTTTTTAATTTGGCAAGGGGAGGTTCATCAGTTAGAGCTATTTATGCAGCGGCTCAACGTCAACAATAGAAACATCAAACTCACATTTACATCCAGCACCGAGAACATTGAGTTCTTGGATGTTTCAATTACCAGGGGTAATGATGGTACTATGTGCACGGACATTTTCAGAAAAACAACTGCAACTAACTCACTTCTGAATGCGAGGTCCTCTCATCCGTTTTCGGTCATAAATTCTGTTCCGACTGGACAATTTCTGCGGGCGCGTAGGATTTGCTCAAGCGATGAATTATTTGAAAAACAATCCATCAATCTGAGGCGGCGGTTTAGAGCCAGACACTATTCAAATCATATTATTCAAAAAGGATATGAAAGAGCTAGGGGAACAGTGCGGGAAGATCTTTTTAAAACTAAATCTAGAATTATGGATGATACAATCCGACTGATCACACCTTATCATTCACAATGGCGTGAGATGTCGGCCATAATCTCTAACTATTGGCCTATATTGACAGCGGATCGTGATCTGGCCTCCATTTTGACCCCTCGGCCTGCCATTACCCCCAGAAGATCTAAAACCTTGGGGGACCTGATCACGAGGAGCCACTATACACCCATGAGACCTACTAATTTCTTGACATCTAGTACTCCCAGATGGGGATCAGTCTCATGCGGTGATTGTGGTGCATGTCCACAAATGGATCGTGCATCCAAATTCTGGGACTCTTCGCGATCTAGGACCTATCAAATTCGACATTTCATCAATTGCCGCTCCTCTAATGTTGTGTATTGGGCTATATGCCCATGTGGACTTATCTATATTGGTCTCACTACCCGTGAACTCAGAGTGCGGATCTTAGAACATATCCGTGATATTAAAAACGCGGCCAAGATTGTAAAACCTGAGGAAATACTCCAGCTTAAAAATATCCCTAAGCACTTCAATGAGAAACACGGTTGCAACTGGCGTCAACTGAGGTTTTGCGGGATAGATAAGGTTAATCTTGGCATGAGAGGTGGCAATATTAAAAATATTTTGTACCAAAGGGAGGCCAGATGGATCACGGTTTTGAATACCATCAAGCCATAAGGTCTCAACGATGCCATTAGTTTTAAGCCCTTTCTTGTATAGTGCCTGATCCCATTCCGCCCCCTATTTGTTTTTATTTTACAAATTCATAAAGCCTTTTGCATGAGATTTATACTGTAACTATTATTATTTTAGTTGTTATATATATAATTTCTGGTTTGATGGTTGTTATGCATCCTTGCTAAAATCATTTTTTTAATTTTGGTTTTTAATTTTATTCATAGATCTGACTGCTTATTTCTCCATTCTCTCTATAATTATGGCTGAAGAAATTATTTCGGGCAACATATCCGTAATAAAGGCTAATGGACTCAAGAAGATTCCTTAACCCCTTCACCCCCGGCCACTAAAACACCCTAATGACCGGGCCATTTTTTGCAATTCTGACCAGTGTCACTTTGACAGGTTATAACTCTGGAACGCTTCAAGGGATCCTGGCGATTCTGAGATTGTTTTTTCGTGACATATTGTACTTCATGTCAGTGGTAAATTTAGGCCGATATTTTTTGCGTTTATTTGTGAAAATTTAGGAAATTTGGCGAAAATTTTGAAAATTTCGCAATTTTCAAACTTTGAAAATTTATGCCCATAAATCTGAGAGATATGTCACACAAAATAGTTACTAAATAACATTTCCCACTTGTCTACTTTACATCAGCGCAATTTTCGAAACAAATTTTTTTTCCGTTAGGAAGTTAGAAGGGGTCAAAGGTCATCAGCAAATTCTCATTTTTCCAACAAAATTTACAAAATAATTTTTTTTAGGGACCACATCACATTTGAGGTGACTTTGAGAGGCCTAGGTGACAGAAAATACCCAAAAGTGACCCCATTCTAAAAACTACACTGCTCAAAACCACATCCAATAAGTTTATTAACCCTTTAGGTGCTTCACAGGAACCAAAGCAATGTGGAAGGAAAAAATGAAAATTTTACTTTTTAACACAAAAATGTTACTTTAGCCATAAAATTTTCATTTTTACAAGGGAGAAAAGAGAAAGTACACAATACAATTTATTGTGCATGTTCTCCTGAGTACGCTGATACCCCATATGTGGTAAAAATCAATTGTTTGGGCGCACGGCAGAGCTCGGAAGGGAAGGAGCGCCATTTGAATTTTTGAACGCAAAATTAGCTGCACTCATTAGTGGACGCCATGTCGGGTTTGAAGACCCCCTGAGGTGCCTAACCAATGGAGCTCCCCCACAAGTGACCCCATTTTGGAAACTAGAGCCCTCAAATAATTTTTCTAGATGTTTGGTGAGCACTTTGAACCCCTGGGGGCTTCGCAGAAGTTTATAGCATTGAGCCGTGAAAAGAAAAAATATTTTTTTTACCACAAAACGGTTGCTTCAACTAGGTAGCTTTTTTTTTCACAAGGGTAACAGGAAAAAATGCACCATAAAATGTATTGTGCATTTTCTCCTGAGTACGCAGATACCTCATATGTGGTGGAAATCAAATGTTTGGACACACAGCAGTGCTCGGAAGGCAAGGAGCGCCATTTGAATTTTTGAGTGCAAAATTAGCTGCACCTGTTAGCGGACGCCATGTCGGGTTTGAAGACCCCCTGAGGTGCCTAAACAATGGAGCTCCCCCACAAGTGACCCCATTTTGGAAACTAGAGCCCTCAAATAATTGTTCTAGATGTTTGGTGAGCACTTTGAACACCTGGGGGCTTCACAGAAGTTTATAGCGTTGAGCCGTGAAAAGAAAAAAAAATTTTTTTACAACAAAACGGTTGCTTCAACTAGGTAGCTTTTTTTTTCACAAGGGTAACAGGAAAAAATGCACAATAAAATGTATTGTGCATTTTCTCCTGAATACGCATATACCTTATATGTGGTGGAAATCAAATCTTTGGACACACGGCAGTGCTCGGAAGGCAAGGAGCGCCATTTGAATTTTTGAGTGCAAAATTAGCTGCACTCATTAGCAGACGCCATGTGGGGTATGAAGACCCCCTGAGGTGCCTAAACAATGGAGCTCCCCCACAAGTCACCCCATTTTGGAAACTAGAGCCCTCAAATAATTTTTCTAGATGTTTGGTGAGCACTTTGAACACCTGGGGGCTTCACAGAAGTTTATAGCGTTGAGCCGTGAAAAGAAAACATTTTTTTTTTTACCACAAAACGGTTGCTTCAACTAGGTAGCTTTTTTTTTCACAAGGCTATCAGGAAAAAATGCACCATAAAATGTATTGTGCATTTTCTCCTGAGTACGCAGATACCTCATATGTGGTGGAAAGTAATTGTTTGGGCGCATGGCGGGGCTCAGAAGAGAAGGAGCGCCATTTGACTTTTCAAACGCAGAGACGCAGTGCACTGATCGGCCGCTGCAGGACGCACGGTCGGATGCAATAAAAAAAAGCGTCGGGGATACGTAAAAAAAAAAGTCACGCCAAAAATTGACCATGGATGCAGATACGTTATGTGCATCCCTGATCAGCGCTTGGTGGGATGCACGGACGGATGCGATACAAAAAGCGTCGCAAATACGGAAAAAAGTCACGCCAAAAATTGATCAGGGATGCCGATCAGTTATCTGCATCCCTAATCAGCGCTCGGCGGGACGCACGGACGGATGTGATACAAAAAGCGTCGTGAATACGGAAAAAAGTCACGCCAAAAACTGAACACGGATGCAGATCCGTTATCTGCATCCCTGATCAGCGCTCAGCGGGACGCACGGACGTATGCGATACAAAAAGCGTCGTGAATACGGAAAAAAGTCACGCCAAAAATTGACCATGGATGCCGATCCGTTATGTGCATCCCTGATCAGCGCTTGGCGGGACGCACGGACGGATGCGATACAAAAAGCGTCGGGGATACGGAAAAAAAAGTCACGCCAAAAATTGAGCAGGGATGCCGATCCGTTATGTGCATCCCTGATCAGCGCTTGGCGGGACGCACGGACGGATGAGGTGTAAAAATGGACAGGGGATACGGAAAAAAAAAAAGTTATACTCACAGTACCCAGAGGACTAGCAGGAGGATCACTGACCAGAAGAGCTGCAGAGGAACAGATGGCAGAGAGATGGACAGCTTTACAGGAGCAGCAGGTAGATCAGCAGAATGCCCAGGAAGGACCCAGCGATGGACGCAGATGTGATCAGGCCGGTGAAGACAGGTAAGAGGACGTCGGGGGAGAGCAGAGGGGGAGGGGGGGGGTGAGAGCAGAGGGGGGGGTTTGAGAGCAGAGGGGGGGGAGCAGAGGGGGAGGGGGTAGAGCAGAGGGGGAGACCGGAGAGGGAGCTGCAGAAGCAGAACAGAGATAATGGGGGAGGCAGTCAGATCGCGGGGGGAGCAGATCGGGATGTCGGGGGGGGGGTTGGGGGGAGCAGATCGCGGGGGGGGGGGGCACGGCAGGGGCTATCACGGCAGCGCGCAGGGGCACCACGGGAGCGCGCACGGGCTGGCTGCAAAGTGAGCACAGTACTCACGTGCAGCAGCAGCGGTGACCTCAGCTACGGCGGCGGCAGCAGCAGCGGTGGCGTGGTACCACAAGTACCAGCCACTGCACGCTGCAGACATGTTGGGGGAGGCGGATCGCAGGGGGAGCAGATCGGGATGTTGGGGGGCAGATCGCGGGGGGCACGGGCAGGGGCCATCACGGGAGCGCGCACGGCCTGCAAGGGGAGCCTAACACTCATGTTGAGTAGGAGCACTAGCGGTGACATCAGCGGCGGCGGCGGCAGCAGCAGCGGTGGCGTGGTACCACATGTTGGGGGAGGGCTCGCAGGCCAGCACAGGCCTGGGGAGGTGGCCACCGGCAGATCAGACCGCCCCACTGCACACTGATTGGAGCGATTGCGCGTCATAGCACGATCGCTCCAATCAGTGCTGCAGGGGCTGGGGGCGACATGTTTGAGGTCCACCTATGATATGCTGCAGCAGCTGCGGCATCTCATAGCTGGATTTCACAGGATCGCACTAATTCGGGCATTATTTTTGCCGAAATTAGTGCGATCGATGTGGTTTGCGGTTCAGATTTGAACAGCCAATCACATCGATCGTCGATAGGGGGTGGCGATGCCGCCCCCCCTGGGGTCAAGCAAAGGTCCCCTGCTGTAAGAAACAGCAGGGGACATCATTTGAAAGCCATTGCTATGGCCACGGCAATCAAATGAAGTTTAGGCCGTAAAATTACGTCCCTGGTCGTTAAGTCACGTTAAAATAGGACGTAATTTTACGGCCCGCGGTCGTGAAGGGGTTAATAATCTATTCATACTGTTATGATTTGTAATTTTTGGCCATATAATCTATTATATATATATATGCATATTATATCTATTGGATTTACTGGTTTATATTTGCCCTTCTATTTGCCCACTCTCTGACGTAACTCTGGCTTCCTGCCTGTGCGCGCGCCGGCTCCCCAATGCCTCTCCTCCCGGCGCCCGGCGTCCAATTGGATACACATGATTGTGCATGCGCATCACGTTCTTCCTGGACGCCGACGTGTTGGATGGGACGGGCATCTGCGGGCCGGCGCGCGCCGCTATAGGCTGGCAAGCGCTACATGTGGGAGATTTAAGCAACCAGGTACACAGCCTCCACACCTCCGGACGAAGCAGTTGCGAAACGCGCGTCGAGGTGTGGGCGGTGTGTCCTGGTGGGGGCATTATCTTGGTGAGTATTATCTCCCCTTCATTGAGCTTTCTCCATCCTGGCTGGACATACTTAATCCTTTTACCGGGATTTTACTCAATCATCGGCTCTGAATGACTATTCACTTCTTTGTTATCCTATGCCGATTGTTGTGGATATACCTGGCACAGGATGTACTAATTAACCTTGCATACTTTACATGGTTCATTGTTATTTATACTATCAACTGCAAGCTAAATTGCTGCTGTGTCTTACAGGATTATTTAATCTTCACACTTGTACTGCCTTTTATGGCAGCTTTGGTCAGCATTTCTTGCAAGTGTTATATCAGGATTATCTGTTATCTTATGCCGCTTGCAGTGGATATACCTGGTACAGGATATATTAATTAACCTTGTATACCTTATATAGTTTATCAGCTATTACCAAATGCAAATTAATTTGCTGCTATGTCTTACAGGATTATTTAATTCCTAAACTTGTACTGTTTTTCATGGCAGCTCTGATCAGTACTTCTTGCAAGCGATATATTGATTTATTTGTTATATACTGTGATCAATTATTTTATTGTAATCATGTATGCAAAGACAATAGGTCAGTCCTGTTACATTATTTAACATCCATATTGTACAATTCATATGCCTTATCATCATTCTAATCACATGTTGTAGTTTGGCTGCTGCTGTATTTTGCAGGACTATTTTGTCTTGAACTGTCTATCTGCTCTCTACGGTAGCCTCCATTGATACTATTGGCAAATGGCATATTGGATTTACTATTGAATTTACTATTGATTAATCCTTATATAGTGATATTATGACTCTATAATTGGTTTTTCATTTGCTTTAATTGTATCCAAATATGTATAGTTAGTTTTGCTATGCTGCAACAGTGATTTTGTATATTCATTACTAACATAGGACTGTGATTCTCTTTAAACTACCACAGGAGCTTTTCAATTAATATCCATCACAGAGAAAATCACATATCCTAGATTACTGGAGGCTCTTATATTATGAATTACAATAGGAGAAGCCCCCTACCTACCACACCGTCCATCTTGTCTGTTGTGTTGATTTTAATTCACTTTCTGTTTGTGTATGTCTTCTCTAATCACGCATGCAATTAAAAATAAAAATAAAAATATTTTTGTATTTTTTGCAAAATATTGTGCATCTTGCCTTTATTTATAGTCGCAATGAACATAAGACTAGGTCAAATTTCTTTATTAATTCCTAGATAAAGTAGGCAGGCAGTAAGTTGTTGTATATTGATGAGAAGCCTCTGAATAACATAAAAGTGATGAGTAATTGAGATAAGGGACTTGGTGTAATATTATGCGCATATAAATTAATGGTTATAGGCCATACTGTGGACTGTTCTGGTTGTTAGATGACACAGGGCATAGCCATATAGAGTATTTATGTGTGAATACCTGACATATGTATTTTTCGTATCATCAGAGTCTGTCCAGAAGGACAAGAGCGGTTTAGATATTTTAACCTACATGTGAGATTACCTGATGAGACCCCATCCTTGGAAGTTGTATTGTTATATAAGTTTCTGGAATCAATGAATGAGTGGACAAGTGGTCCTGTGATCTGTCCTCATAGTGAGATACCATATGTTTCTCCCCCTCAAAATGGAGATGAAGGTTTTATAGCAAAGTAATTTTTTCCTTTCAGTAGAATATTGGTGGTGCGAGGGTATGTAAGTAGTCTCAATTTTCTGCTAAGATTGTGTATACTAGTAGGTATTGGGAAAGTTGGATGTTTTGGGAAGCTGAGTCTGGATGAAGAATTCTTTTTGAGATAAGACTCTTGATAAACAAACTGTGTGCTGCTGCTATTCTGTTGGGAGGGGGCAAGTGAGGCGCTGCGCGATCTTCTGCCCACTGTGAGAAGTCAGCTCTCAGGATTGTTTTGTTTTAACTCTTGTCTACATTGCTGAAATATTTTGTAAAGAAAAAACGGAGATTGTTGAGGAAACCCCCCCCCAAAAATAACAGTGCCTATTTGGAAGTGATTGTTTGGTCAACAGTGCATGTGTTTGCCTTCTTCTCAGTGTATGGTTGATGTACAGGAAAGGAAAAGGACCAGCGTGGGGTACCCAACTGCACATCGAGTCTAAGTGGGTGAGAGAGCAATATGGCCTTTCCACTTCCATGGAGCTGGTCTAGTAGGTGAGAGGACTATCCCACCTGGTCCTTCCTGCTTTAGTCAGCTGGTCTATTGGGTGAGAGAGCTGTTAGAGCCTTCCCAATACACCCTGCAAGGGTAGCGGGTGAGAGAGCTGACGAGCCTTCTCGCTACACCTTGAGAGCCCAATCTGACTTGCCGGGGGAGTGTGGCCTGTTGACAAAGTCCAGGCACACTGAGAGAGCATTTGCAGAAAGATGGGCTGTGTGGGAATAAGTTGAAGCCATGCGCAACTTGTTCAGTGTGCAGTGTGGGGCTCCAGCGAGATCCAAAACAGCAAAACAGATAGTGCAAGAAAGGGAAGGCAAGGAAGCAGTGAAAAATGTCAGACCAATACTCAAAAAGGCAGATGTGCCAGAGTGTGGATGTTTGGATTTTGAGAAATGGCAAAGATTTAGGTAAGAAAAGAGAGGTTGGATAAAAGACAAGAGAGTAGAGCAACAAGGGAATAAATGGTGTTGTGTGGCTGTAGAGGTACAGCATTGCGGATATAAAGTAACCACAGCGGGAGATAAGGTGTATTATGAATGTTTTAACGCACCATAAGCAGAAATTGTGACTGCTACCACCCCACCTTCACTTAATCAGAAACCCAGACCAGATGAATGGACTTGTAAACATTGTAGTCAGAAAAACCCAGACTGGAGAGGTACTTGTGCAACGTGTAATGTTACTAGCCCTAAGCGGATTGCACTAAATCCTGTTCGAACCAGATCACATGTGATGACAGAGGACGCTGACTCTGAGACAGAGGTAGTGAAGGAATTGAGTTTTGGGGAGGAAGCTGGACGTTACTCTGATTGTGAGGAAAGAAAAGAACGCCCTGCGACCAGTACCACAAAATCAAATACATCCCGACCAAGGAAGGTCACAAGAATCAGACAGACACAGGAATATTATCCCTGGAGCTCGTCTGACCAGCTAGCTATGTTAAAACAGTTACCTGACCCTGAAGCCAAACCTTTCCCATTTTACAGGCAAATACAGACAATACAGGTGACTTATTAATGCACTTGGACAGACCTTGAGAGTTTGGTGACTGCACAGGGAGGGGACGTGCTGGGAAACATAATTAAATCACATACTGATGTGGTAAAGGATCAATCATGGATCATGGATGATCAGTCTGAGAGGTCTGGAAGGATGTACTGTGAGGTATTGAAAAAATGGGCTACAAAGAAACAATCAAAGCAGTCTGTACTGATGACTGACGTGACACAGCAAAAAGGGGAGAGTATAGAGACATACCTCCCAACTTATGAAGAAAGGAAAGAGAGACAAAGTATGCGGTGTGCTCAGCGCGCCGTGGCAAATTTTGACCATGCCCCTAGCCACACCCCTAGCCACACCCATTTGGCAGTGAGGGTCATTCAGCAGATGTCCCGGACTGTTCATTCATATTCATAGCAGTCAGAATTTTTTATATTTATATGTTTCACTATATGACATGTTGCTTATTTGTGCCTATAAATTTGTGCCGTGTTCACACGTTGCATAAATTCTGTTTCTTTTTATTTCTGCAAACTACACAATAACAATCTTCTCTGGTTTTTCCATTGTTGCTGCATTTTTTCTGCCTTTTCTCCATTATTTAATATGTTTTTGATTCAGATGTGAATCTGCGTTTTTAGGTATTTTTATTGTACAGAGAAGCTTTTTCCTGCATTTTTTAAGCTCCACATAAAAACCTCCAGAGAAAAAAAACCCCAAAACCACAGAGTTCGGCGGCGTCTTCTCATGAAATCACATCAACTTTGCTTGGATAATTAAACAGCAGAATAAATGTGCAAAAAACAGCATTTACACTACAGAAAAAAAAATGCAGCATTTACACTACATGTGAACACGGACTAATTGTCCAAGCAAAGTAGATCAGACGTCATGAAATCTCCACCCCTGGTGCGTGTAAAGATACTGCTGAACTGTGCGGATTTAGTGTTTTTTTTTCTTTATAGGCTTCAGGATTCACATCTGCAACAAACATGTATCAAATAAGGGGACAAAGCATAAAAAATACCGCAAACACGCAATAATCAGAGAACATTGTTATTGCACTCGTGGCGTGGACACCTGCAGAAAAAACGCAGCATTTAGGCTATGTGTGAACACGTCCTCAGTGATACATTTTTATTACATTTTTTATGGGTTTTAATAAAGAAAAATAATAAATTGCGCCATTTTTTTCCTGCCATTTACCGATCCCCATAAATAATCTGATCACTGTGTTGTTCAGGTCGTTACAATTACAGGGACATCAAATATGTTTATGTTACTTGCTGATTTGTGATGTTTATTATTTTATAAAAAAGTGTAATAAAATTACATTATTCTATTTTTTTTTTAATTATTTTTAGTAATTTTATTAGAAGAAAAAAAAACCTCTTTTGCTCTCCCTCTAGAATACAGGACACAGAGACGCTGCTGTGTACAATGGAGCTCTGTGTCCTGTGTAATCAGGTCTTCATTGTAGATTAATTTATGTAAAATCCTCCTACTGACATCATTGATTCCCAGTGGCTCAACTGCTTAGATCAGGTAGAACGCCTAGGAGGCTGCTGGACACAAGTTTTGAAAGTTGCTGGTTTGAATCCAAGGTGGTGAAGATAAAAAAAAATGTATTTGTATTTTTTTCCTCATTTCTTTATAGTAGTTTTATGAGAACAAATGAATCTGACTCTTTCCTTCACCTACAAAGAGATGCAGTATATATCAATCCAATCTATCTATCCCTCTATCTATCTATCCCTCTATCTATCTATCCCTCTATCTATCTATCCCTCTATCTATCTATCTATCTATCCCTCTGTCTATTATTGATCTATTATATATCTATCATGTATCTATCTATGATTCTATCTATCTATGATTTTATCTAACTATCTATCATGTATGTATCTATCTATTATCTGTCATGTATCTATATATCCTCTATCATCCATCCCTCTATCATCCATTCATCCATCCATCCCTCTATCATCCATCCATCCCTCTATCATCCATTCATACCTCTATCATTCATCCATTACTCTATCATCCATCCATTCATCCATCCCTCTATCCATCCATCCCTACCTGCATCCCTCCCTCCATCCATCCATCCCTCCCTCCATCCATCCATCTTTGCAGCTGAATAATCTGCTTCTGGTTTCTCCCCTGCAATACAGAGGTCAAGATTACCAAATCTTCCCATGCTTTTCAATACAGGCAGTGGCTCAGTGGTAGAGCTGCTGCCTATGGAACCATGAGCTCACGTTTCACGGGTTCGAGTCCCGACCGCCCCGATAATCCAGAGGCGACGAGAATTTAATTTATTCACTGCACTGAGGGGAGCTGGTACATCAGCTGTGAGCAGCGAGACTGCGGCATAGACCTCTAAAATCGGGGCAGTCCCGCAGAATCCGGGACGGTTGGGAGGTTACAGCTGAAGTGGGCAGACATGGGGTACAGTGCCAGCAACGACCTTGATATCAAAATATTGGTGAATGCATTACTTGACGGTATAAATAAGTTTTACGAGAAGCAGTTGTGACGCCCTGGCAAAACCAGGTAGTCACACAAAGGCCCCCCGCATAACACTGTCCCTCACCTAGGTAACACACAGCCGACCTGAAACTCTAGTCATCCCCCCTTAGGGCGAGACAGGCACACCTGTCGGCGGGACCAGGGGGTTAGGGAATGCCCACCTAGGTGTCTAGACAGCCCGGGGCGGGAAAACAAACAGATTAGCTTTGAGTTCAAGTTGAGAGGAGTGTGGGCTGGAGCTAGGTGTAGCTCCAGCAGAGGAGGTTCAAGTTGAACGGTGCCAGGGTCGGAGCCCTGGTACCTTGGCTAGGTGGCAGACGGTGGTCTCCGTCAGCAGGAGACGGGAAGACGGCTCGGCAGATCCGAGGAGGACGGGGAAGGGTTGGAGCCCACCGATACCGACACCGGAGACCCGACCGGAAACCGTGCACAGAGGGGGTACTCGGATCCTGAAGCCAGGACCGAAACCAGCGGCCTAGCTAATTAACCAATTGAGGGCAGGATTACAGGTCCTGTCCCAACCAAAAGTCCCAGAAGCAGACAACCACCCACAGAGAGGGATAGGGCAACCACCAGGGCCCATAGATCCCACGGGTCAGCGTCAGCAGGTATGGCTCCTTAGGCACACAGACAGCCGGAAGCGGACTCCCGTTTCCATACCGGGAAGTCTAAAACACAACTACAATTAGTGCAGAGGAGAAGATGGTGACCATTAGCCCGGGTGGGGACCAGAGTACAACCGGCTGCGGCGGCCGGCCGCTAGCACCTTGGTTTACCAAAAGACTTGTGTGATTCATTTAATTAGGAGTACCCAAACATCCCCTGGTCCATCCGGACTTGCAAGCCCTTGCCATTGCCATACCCTGCAGAGAGACACTGGGCCTCGGGGCAACCATCCCTACCCACCAAGGGGTTAACATCCGGCTACCATTACATCTCCCCCGGGTATCCCACAGCAGCAGCTGTGGTGTCCCACCTCACCACACACCGTGGGTGGCGTCACAGACATTCTACAATCAATCCCGTACAAATACGTCCCCTTTTCATTTGGAGTGTCCGCGCGACCACCGGGTCCAGAGAACCCCTCGAGCCGTACTGTAGACTCGGATCTGAGCAGTGCCGGCTGCTGGCACGGGGGCGGCACACCCCGAAACTTAGCATCACGAACAGGATTCAAACCTATCCAACTACCTGGTGGAAGTGCGCCTTGAATTGGACAGTTAGCGGTGACCCGTTGAGAAATTTTCAGAAGTCGCCATTTTTGCCGCCATTTTTGGGCGCGAAAAAGACTACAGCCCAGCGTCTTCTCCCCCGAGAAAGGGCGCAAAGCTGAAGCCCCGTCCCCTGGGAACACGGCCGGAAGGAAACAACACCCTGAGGCCAAAAGCGAAACAGACCTGCCGGAAGATGTCAGTGCCTAATCCTGATGGCGGAGTTGTGCCCGCCTGCGGATATAGCAGATGATGGAAATGTGGCGGCTCTTGCTCCGGTCGCAGGAGCGGGGAACGCGGTGGCCCCGGCAATCACCCAAGTCATGCCAATCACCCTGCCCTATGTGCCCGGTGCCGCGTGGCTCCCTCAGTATGATGGGAAGCCCGATGCCCTGCAGGTATTCAAGAAGAAAATATGTACCGTTCTTGATATGTATGCCATGACTGGCAAGCAGCGTGCAGCTGTTGTACTTGGGCAGCTGACCGGCGCCGCTGAGCAGGAGGTAGAGATTTGGGCCGATGCCGACCGAGCCTCGGTAACCGCCATTTTTGATAAGCTGCAGATTGCTTTCGAGACCCGCACCGAAGCGGAATTGCGGATGCATTTTTACAACTCCCGACAGCGCCCTAAGGACAGTATTCGGGACTACGCCTTGAGGCTGCAGTCTGCCCTCCGTACGTTGAATCAGAGGGACCCCATTACCGAGGCCGAGAGCAATAAAATGCTGGTGGAGCAGTTCCTACAAGGGCTGGGGCCGCTGAAGACTGCAAGCAACTGCGACTGTGGTCCCTAGAACATTCAGACTTGAACTTTTTGGTCCTAAAGGACCGGGCCATTAAAGAGCTACAGACATCTGAAACTGTTGCCCCATACCCACCATCTTGGCCGGCTGACACCGCGCACGTCTCAGTAGCGGCTCCCTTGTTGGCCCTGCCGGCACCCGCAGCGGTAGCCGGGACCTCGGAGGACTTATCATCGCAAGTTCAGCGCCTGAGTGATGACGTCACCAGGATCCTCGCCGCCTTACAGATACCACCGAAGGCCAAGCCAGCAGAAAAGATCCAGCTCGCCGACAGCCCGGAAGACGTCCCCTGGATGCAAAGGAGAAGAAAGAGCAACAATCGGTATGGATAGCCTGTCTGCTATAAGTGCAACAAGACTGGTCATTACTCCCGCCGGTGTCCTTTAAACGAGCAATCCCTGAGGCCAAGGGCCAATCCTCAGGAATAGATCCCCAAGGCCCAGCTGATTGGCGTGATCGGTACGTTGGAGGTCGCCTCATCATCTCTCTCGCTGTGGATGGTATCCCGATGTCCGCCCTCCTGGACACCGGCTCGCAGGTAACCACTATGCCTTATATACTGTATAAACGTTACTGGTCTGACAGTGAGCTCACCCCACCTGATGCCAGCTTGACCATCATTGCAGGCAACGGACTCCCCATGACCCAAATATGGTTTAAGGAGGTGACATCTAAGATTAAGACTGCTCCTGAAAAACCAGGGGGGAGGGCGAAAACTGAGGCATGTGGCCTGAGGAGATAAGAGGCAGGGACACCAGGACTCTGACATCTTCTGTTTCTGGACAGCATCTCGAGAGGATGTCTGCCCGGTCCGGCAACCCGACAATGGAGGACCCTGCTCCCGGGACTGCTGAATGGGTGGAAGCCCAAACCGCGAGGATGTGCTGCAGGATCCAAGCCCAGGCCAATCATATGCTGGCGAGATGTATGGCCGAGATGAGGGATCTAGCTGCAGCCGTCCGGGCACGCGAAGAGGAGATGGCCTCAGAGGAGCAGGTAAGCGACCCACGCCCCTATGTTCCACCGGAACCGGCCCAACCGGCTGAGGAGCTCGGTCTGCCCCCGTCCGCCATGTCGCCTTCCTTGCTGTCCGTACCTGTAGCTACTGCCCCTCTCGGTTCGCTGCCCCAAGCTACGGCAGCGGAACCCATTACATCTGCCTGCGAGGACCCGGCAACGGAGTCCTCGGGCCATGAGCACGCCACCGCTCCAGCACCCATACCAGCCCCGTGCAAGGCCAAAGCCCAGAAGACATGCCCTCTGGCCTCGAGCCCGGCCGTGCATAAGATGACGTCACCCCCGGTCCCGAGGATGGCTGCGCGCTTGATGACGTCGGCTCCGGCAGTCCGCCCGGCAGCAACAGAGGCGATGCCCGACCAGAAGTCGGCCACAGCAAAGACACCGACCGCTCCCCAGTCCCCGGTCCCTGCTGAGGCACAGCCGGGATGCACCAGTAGGGCGGCAGAGCAGGCCACGAGTCATCGGAGCCCTCCACTTCAAGGGAGGCCGGTCGTAGCCGGCAGTGAGGGTATCTGGGTGAGCCAGGCCCCTGAGCAGGAGGAGGCAGAGCACGGAACCAGTGCCCCGTACTGGGAGCGGCAATGGCAGCAGCTGAAGTTGAAATCACTGCTCGAGAAAAGCAGAAGGCGGAGGTGTTAACCCGTACCTACTGGGAGAAGGATAATCTCCGGCAAGCAACCTTCTGGGTGCGGGGCCCGACCTACCAAGGACAGGTCCGTCATTTCAATCCCCAAAAAGGATGGGGCTTCATTTATGAACCGGGCATGGATGCCGAAATCTTTGTTTCCCGGAGGGATGTGGCCCCACACCTGCCTACGGGTCACCCAGATCGAGACCTGGAGCCCAGAGAGCTGGTCTCTTACACCTGACACTGCAGATAGGGGGGTGGTTTACCCTAGACGTGAGGAAGTGGGTGAAGATTAATGGAAAGCTGTGTCTCCACCCCCCTCCGCTATCTCCAACTACAAATGATGAGTAAGGTAGCGGTTCCCGGCTACCCCAGTTGTTACCCCGTTAAAGTTTGCTAGTTAAAATGGACCATGGCTTTTGGACTGGAAAAGCCAACCCAAGAACTTTTGGGTCTTGTAAATATACCCTTACTCACCTTCTTATTTAGGACCTACGCGGCCTCTGGAGAGGCTAGTTGGAGGAAGGGCCTGCGGTGGAGTAGGCTGAGGCCCAGTCACCACTGCAACCGGTGACTACCCTCCAGGCCAGGGGTCTCTGGTCTATGGGACCTTTGACAAGGACTGCCGGATAAAGAACAATTTACCTGGCCCATGTGGGCATCACCCGGACCCTTTCCTGGACTTGGGAAAAGGGGTGTGCACCAGTTTTAGAGGTCGCACCAGGGAACAGGTTGTTTTGGGTGGCGGGCGCAATGAGAAGGTGGTCCTGTTCCGTTCCATTTAGAAACAATTAAGATTTGTGCCTCCCGTAATGGGAAGAAATGTTCAAAAATTATTATATTTATTACCCCCTTATTACATTCCACAGTTGCTGAAAAATAAATGTTGGTGGTCGGACAGCCCACGGACGGTCTGTCTTAAACCAAGGGGGAATGTGACGCCCTGGCGCCGCCAGGTGGTCACACAGAATAGGCCCCCGCATAACACCATCCTTCACCATGTTACATCATGCCAACAGAAACCCTAGTCACCCCCCAGGGAAGGAAAGGCACACAAGTGGGTGGGACCAGGCGGATGGAGAATGCCCACCTAGGGGTCTGGAGAGCCCAGGGCAGGAAGAAGCAGTAGTTGAAGTTGAAGTAGTGGTTGAAGTGTTAGTTGAAGTTGAAGGAGAGTGGAAAGGAGTAGTTCAAGTGGAGTGGAGGAGTTGAGAGGAGAAAGTGAGGTGGAAGACAGAAAGGAAAGGCGTTGGGTTTGGAGCCCAGGCGTACTGGCTAGGTGGAAGATGGTGGTCTGTGTCTGTCAGGAGACGGGAAGACTGCTGCCAGAGATCCAAGGTGGACCGGGGTAGGGTTGTGGCCCGCCGGTACCGACACCGGAGAACCGACCCGGAAACCGTGCATAGAGAGGGTACTTGGACCCTGAAGCCAGGACCGGAACCAACGGCCTAGCTAATTAACCAATTAAGGGCAGGATTATAGGTCCTGTCCCAAGCAAATTCCCAAAAGCTATCAACAGCCCACTGCGGGGGATAGGGCATCTGCCAGGGCCCGGTAGATCCCAAGGGCCAGCGTCAGCGGGCAAGGCTCCCAACAAAGGGACCGGGAGCGGACTTTCGTGTTTCACACTGGGAAGTCCACCACACCGAAAACACAGTGCAGAGGAAAGTGACACAGACCATCACCCGGGTGAGGGACCAGAATAAACCCGGCCGCGGCAGCCGGCCACCAGCACCTTGGTTTACCATCAGACTCGTGTGATTTATTCAATCGTGAGTAAACTAACGTTCCCCGGTCTGACCGGGCGCGCCGACCCCTGCAATCACCATCCTCAGCACAGAGACACTGGGCTCCGGGGCATCCATCCCTACCCACGGAGGGGCTAACATCCAGCTGCCATCCCAACACCCCCGGGTGCCCCACAGCAGCAGCGGTGGTGCCACACTTCACCACACACCGTGAGCGGCGTCACAGAGTGTTTACGGCAAGCCCCGTACACATACGTCCCCTTTTATTTGAAGTGTCTGCGCGACCCCCGGGTCCGGACGAGTCCCTCAAGCCACACTGCGTGTCCGGATCCGAGCAACCCAGCTGTTGGCACGGGGGTGGCACACTATGTGTGGATGGGGCCCACTGAGACTCTTTTGCCCAGGGCCCACAAAAACCTGGAATCTTCCCTGAGTAATGACACTGAAATTGAACTTTTTGAACACCAAGGTAAACACTATGTCTGATGCCAAACCTACACAGCTCATCACACCAAGAACACCATCATAGTGGTGGCAGCATCATGCTGTGAGGATGTTTTTAAGCAGCAAGGACAGGGAAAATGGACCAAGTCGAGGGAAAGATGGATGTTTCACCTTACAAGACAATGACCCTAAAGCATACTGCTAAAGCAACCCTCAATTGAGGAAACGTGTAAATGTATTGGAGTGGCCTAGCCAAAACCCAGACCTTAATACAACTGAGAATCTGTGATCAAACTTGAAAATTGCTGTTCACCAGAGAAAACCATCAAACCTAAAGGAGCTGAAGCAGTTTTGCTTTCAGGAATGGGCAAAATCCCAGTGTCAAGATGTGGAAAACTCATAGAGACTAGTGATGGGCGGAACCGCACATCAGCGGGTCCAACCGGGATTTAAAAAAAAACAAAAAAAAAAACAACAAACCCAAATTCCAGCCCAGAATTGATCCCAGATATCTGGTATAAGTCCATCTGGACCAGAATCTGGCACTTTAAAATGTTGGTAGAAGGGATAGGGGGATTAGAGCATTTCAATCCCATAAATAAATAAAAAAAATTGGTGTAGGGTCCCCTCCATTTTATAATACCCAGCACAGATAAAGCAAATGGTTACAGGCTGCAGCCCCCAGCCATGCGCGTATCTTGACTGTTTATCAAAATAATGTAACAACCCCAGAATTTTACCCAGCTCTTATATTATGATGTGGTTTTGATGTGTCATTTCTTTGACAGGAGATGATGATTTGGTGCGGGAATATGGTATGTAAATATCAGCACCAAATCTGCATCTCTTGCCCAATAAAATTAACAAAAATGGTTTTGTCTCTGTTTTGGAGTGATTTTCTGCCATGTGGTGCAAATTTGGTGCTGAAATCTGGTGCAGACATTTCAGCACCAAATTTGCACCTCGTGATGCAGGTCTGTATGTGAACTCAGTGACCTCATCTGAGACGAGGTCACTGAGTTTAATGAAGTTACCTGAGGTCAGTTTACCTGCGGTCAAAGCTGGGTACCCCGTGGAAACATCCAGTCATGACCACAAATAAACTGAGTGATGTCACCGCTCATCGAGCAGTTCAGTCATTCTCTGCCTGAAGCCCACAGAATGTGATCATGTTCTGTGCCTGCGTGCTGTGCATTCAGTATGTATATAGCAGAGCTGGAATCATTGTGAGACCTCTTGTAGATTATGTCAATGTCAAAAAATGTTAATTTACGGTTTAGAAATGGAAAATATCATATTTATCATGATTTCATCCTTTTATTCTTAGTAATCGCCTCTATGGTACAAAGTCAGTTGGGTACTTCTATTATCAGAGGGATAGTATATTCAGAGTGTTGAATACCCATTGAGTATGCAGGTGCTTTGCTCTTGTGACTTGTTACTTTCTCTGGACTATGTGCGCCAGGACCTGGGGTGGCATTATCTACTTTTGAAGTATGGTGCCTACCAAGCATGGAGAAAGCTGGACCTCTTCGCAAATAGCTGTTATTATCCGTTTTTTTATAGTGAGCTGGACCAGGTGTATCAGACAAATCTTCAGAATGCCCTCCATGATGTATTCTGCCAGAGAGACTGAAAGCAGGGGCAGATGCTTTCAAAGGAACACGGGGACCCACCACTGGAGGCAAGGAATATGTGTTTGGAGCAGGTACTTGATCTACTGATCGGTATCGTGTTCTGGACCCAATTGAGAATGATGGTGGTTTTCGATGTGTCGGAATAAGACATTTCTCCGGTTTATATACTCCTGGACCTGGAACCATCTCCTTATTATCTGAGAAAAAAACAGCAATGGTCATAAATTAATGGCTAAAAAGTATAGGTTTAATACAACTGTAAAGATAGACACATTTGATCCTCAAATTAAAGGGGTTGTTAATTTAAAAACAAATGTAAAATATTACCTTTAAATATATTCTAAATATGATTATTTACAATGTTAAAAATTAATAATACTAAAGGTCTTTCAATTTCAACAACAGTCCTAGGTTTGGCCCAAAGCTCGACTCTTTAGAGAACTTCTTTTGTCGACACCTCATCAGTTCTGTGTGACATAGGTTGGCTGACTGGCTGACTCCACAGCCTTGAAACAGCATTGATGTGATGTGTCAACATAACAAGCTTTCTTTTCTGTTAACCTGACACTGCTGCTAATATGACAATTTGGGACTTTGGACCCGGGTATCCATCGTTGCTGCCCTATGGATCAGTTGGAAAGCTTGGACCATATTTCTGAGAATATATATTTTTGTCTTTTCTGTGATACAATATATTTATGAGTGCTGTTGAGGGTTTATGTATTTCTGTAATGATTTTGTTAGTGCATTATTCTTTGTAATGTTTATATGTATGTGGGTTTGTGTATGCGTATTTATGTGGGTATATGTGTATGTGCATAGGTTGTATATATCTCATCTTAGTCACAATTATTTATTTTTATATATACAGTTAGGTTCAGAAATATTTGGACAGTGACACAAGTTTTGTTATTTTAGCTGTTTACAAAAACATGTTCAGAAATACAATTATATATATAATATGGGCTGAAAGTGCACACTCCCAGCTGCAATATGAGAGTTTTCACATCCAAATCGGAGAAAGGGTTTAGGAATCATAGCTCTGTAATGCATAGCCTCCTCTTTTTCAAGGGACCAAAAGTAATTGGACAAGGGACTCTAAGGGCTGCAATTAACTCTGAAGGCATCTCCCTCGATAACCTGTAATCAATGAAGTAGTTAAAAGGTCTGGGGTTGATTACAGGTGTGTGGTTTTGCATTTGGAAGCTGTTGCTGTGACCAGACAACATGCGGTCTAAGGAACTCTCAATTGAGGTGAAGCAGAACATCCTGAGGCTGAAAAAAAAAAGAAAAAAAACATCAGAGAGATAGCAGACATGCTTGGAGTAGCAAAATCAACAGTCGGGTACATTCTGAGAAAAAAGGAATTGACTGGTGAGCTTGGGAACTCAAAAAGGCCTGGGCGTCCACGGATGACAACAGTGGTGGATGATCGCCGCATACTTTCTTTGGTGAAGAAGAACCCGTTCACAACATCAACTGAAGTCCAGAACACTCTCAGTGAAGTAGGTGTATCTGTCTCTAAGTCAACTGTAAAGAGAAGACTCCATGAAAGTAAATACAAAGGGTTCACATCTAGATGCAAACCATTCATCAATTCCAAAAACAGACAGGCCAAAGTTAAATTTGCTGAAAAACACCTCATGAAGCCAGCTCAGTTCTGGAAAAGTATTTTATGGACAGATGAGACAAAGATCAACCTGTACCAGAATGATGGGAAGAAAAAAGTTTGGAGAAGAAAGGGAACGGCACATGATCCAAGGCACACCACATCCTCTGTAAAACATGGTGGAGGCAACGTGATGGCATGGGCATGCATGGCTTTCAATGGCACTGGGTCACTTGTGTTTATTGATGACATAACAGCAGACAAGAGTAGCCGGATGAATTCTGAAGTGTACCGGGATATACTTTCAGCCCAGATTCAGCCAAATGCCGCAAAGTTGATCGGACGGCGCTTCATAGTACAGATGGACAATGACCCCAAGCATACAGCCAAAGCTACCCAGGAGTTCATGAGTGCAAAAAAGTGGAACATTCTGCAATGGCCAAGTCAATCACCAGATCTTAACCCATTTGAGCATGCATTTCACTTGCTCAAATCCAGACTTAAGACGGAAAGACCCACAAACAAGCAAGACCTGAAGGCTGCGGCTGTAAAGGCCTGGCAAAGCATTAAGAAGGAGGAAACCCAGCGTTTGGTGATGTCCATGGGTTCCAGACTTAAGGCAGTGATTGCCTCCAAAGGATTCGCAACAAAATATTGAAAATAAAAATATTTTGTTTGGGTTTGGTTTATTTGTCCAATTACTTTTGACCTCCTAAAATGTGGAGTGTTTGTAAAGAAATGTGTACAATTCCTACAATTTCTATCAGATATTTTTGTTCAAACCTTCAAATTAAACGTTACAATCTGCACTTGAATTCTGTTGTAGAGGTTTCATTTCAAATCCAATGTGGTGGCATGCAGAGCCCAACTCGCGAAAATTGTGTCACTGTCCAAATATTTCTGGACCTAACTGTATATTGCTCAAATAAATATTGCTTAAATAACACAATGTTATCCTAGTGTTTACTTTATTTTTTTCAGCAATATATACATCATATATATATATATATATATATATATATATATATATATACAGTGCCTACAAGTAGTATTCAACCCCCTGCAGATTTAGCAGGTTTTTACACATTCGGAATTAACTTGGCATTGTGACATTTGGACTGTAGATCAGCCTGGAAGTGTGAAATGCACTGCAGCAACAAAGAATGTTATTTCTTTTTTTTTAAATTGTGAAAAGTTTATTCAGAGGGTCATTTATTATTCAACCCCTCAAACCACAAGAATTCTGTTTGGTTCCCCTAAAGTATTAAGAAGCATTTCAGGCACAAAGAACAATGAGCTTCACATGTTTGGATTAATTATCTCTTTTTCCAGCCTTTTCTGACTAATTAAGACCCTCCCCAAACTTGTGAACAGCACTCATACTTGGTCAACATGGGAAAGACAATGGAGCATTCCAAGGCCATCAGAGACAAGATCGTGGAGGGTCACAAGGCTGGCAAGGGGTACAAAACCCTTTCCAAGGAGTTGGGCCTACCTGTCTCCACTGTTGGGAGCATCATCCGGAAGTGGAAGGCTTATGGAACTCCTGTTAGCCTTCCACAGCCTGGACAGCCTTTGAAAGTTTTCACCCGTGCCGAGGCCAGGCTTGTCCGAAGAGTCAAGGCTAACCCAAGGACAACAAGGAAGGAGTTCGGGAAGATCTCATGGCAGTGGGGACATTGGTTTCAGTCAATACCATAAGTAACGTACTCCACCGCAATGGTCTCCGTTCCAGATGAGCACGTAAGGTACCTTTACTTTCAAAGCGTCATGTCAAGGCTCATCTACAGTTTATTCATGATCACTTGGAGGACTCTGAGACAGACTGGTTCAAGGTTCTCTGGTCTGATGAGACCAAGATCGAGATCTTTGGTGCCAACCACACACGTGACGTTTGGAGACTGGATGGCACTGCATATGACCCCAAGAATACCATCCCTACAGTCAAGCATGGTGGTGGCAGCATTATGCTGTGGGGCTGTTTCTCAGCCAAGGGACTTGGCCATCTGGTCTGCATCCATGGGAAGATGGATAGCACGGCCTACCTGGAGATTTTGGCCAAGAACCTCCGCTCCTCCATCAAGGATCTTAAGATGGGTCGTCATTTCATCTTCCAACAAGACAACGACCCAAAGCACACAGCCAAGAAAACCAAGGCCTGGTTCAAGAGAGAAAAAATCAAGGTGTTGCAGTGACCTAGTCAGTCTCCTGACCTTAACCCAATTGAAAACTTGTGGAAGGAGCTCAAGATTAAAGTCCACATGAGACACCCAAAGAACCTAGATAACTTGGAGAAGATCTGCATGGAGGAGTTGGCCAAGATAACTCCAGAGACCTGTGCCGGCCTGATCAGGTCCTATAAAAGACAATTATTAGCTGTAATTGCAAACAAGGGTTATTCCACAAAATATTAAACCTAGGGGTTGAATAATAATTGACCCACACTTTTATGTTGAAAATTTATTAAAATTTAACTGAGCAACATAACTTGTTGGTTTGTAAGATTTGTTCATCTGTTAATAAATCCTGCTCTTGTTTGAAGTTTGCAGGCTCTAACTTATTTGCATCTTATCAAACCTGCGAAATCTGCAGGGGGTTGAATACTACTTGTAGGCACTGTATATATATATATATATATATATATATATATATATATATACAGTGTATCTATATATATATATATATATATATATATATATATATATATATATATACTAGCTGTAGCAGAGGTGTATCTAGGCTTTCCAGCACCCGGGGCAAGAATTCAGTTTGGCGCCCCCCCTGGGCAGTTTGGGTGGACGTCATGTGACCAATCACTCATATGTGATTTGCATACTTACAGTCACGTGATGACAAGCGTCTATTAATAATTCTCTCAATGCTCAATGAGAATCGTAGGAAGAAAAGCGAATTGTCACATGCAAGTATGAAAATCACATATGAGTGGAGCAGCCATGTTGTGACTGCTGGACCCAGCAAGCAGAGCTGAATCCCAACATTGAGTATATTACATGCTGTTAGAACTGAGGATACTACACTGCTTAATTTTATAATTAAAGGGGTTGTCCAGGTTTAAGATAAAAGTTTGCAGTGACGCTATTCGCGATTTCAGGCTTCTGAATTCTTTCAACGCATGCTCTGCACACTTTTAGGATTCTCCGGTGCCAGTGACAAGAGTGGATGATTATGTGAGCACTATTATGAGATTTGTATACTTCTGGCCACATTCTGATTTGACATGTCCGGCCTCAGTCAATTCATTTTCATTGAGCGAGGCCATGCATGTCTGTTCAGAACATGACCTCATCTATGTAAATCGCATACTTGCAGCTTCGTAACCTCCCACTCTCACCGCCGGCACCAGGGAATCCTGACAGCATGCAGTGTACGCACTGTGAGAATTCCGATGTCTACAGTCACATAGAGTGACACAGAGTGACTGCAGGCTCATCACATACTTGGATAACCTCTTCAATGGTCCTAACAACATAAATAAAAACATAGTAACCCTTAACTTGTCAGACGGCGCAAGACTTTATTAAAGAGATTATCCACTACTTTAACACTGAAGGCCTTTCCTTAGGATAGGTCACCAATGTCTGATTGGTCGGGGTCCGGCACAATCACCTGTTCTAGGTGCCGTGCCGGTGGTGGCAGGTGGCCGTAAGTGCTCATTTCTGGATCTGCTCCGTCTTCTGATAGTGGCATCAGTCTCCTATTACAATCAATGAGGCAGATGTGCAGTACCCGGCCGCGGACACCATCAGAGGACGGAGCAGATCCAGAAATAAACACTTCTTGACACCTGCACCAAGAACAGCTGATCAGTGGGGGAAACATTGCTCTCATATCACAAGCAATGCGCGAGTGGGACCAAGGCCTAATCATGAGACATAGTCAGTATCACAAATAAACAATTAGATTCAGGTACCTTATAGATGACGTTGTCTCTGAGTTGTTTCTATTCTATTCTTCATCTTGACAGATGCCATGATTACTTCACATTCATATCTCGTCTCTGCAAATTTCCATCTTCTCCAGTCTTCTGCAGCACAGCCCGACTTGATGCCCCTAAAAATAGCAGAATGATTATAATACTATTTAAAAAAATATCTGCCCTACACTGTGCCCCAGAATATATAATGACCCCTCACTGTATTCTCTGCACAAAATATGACCCACACAGTGTCCATCTTATGGTACATGCCCCGCACACTACCCTCTCCTTTCCATACTGAGCCTCTTCACACACTTTCCTTTACACTGTGTTCCCCTATACTGCACAGTTTTTATATTGTGCTCTCTCATCACACACCCCTCCTCACTATGGCCTCATTCTGTGCCCACAAGCTATTCCCTCTCCATACCGCCCTACCCACCCGCCACTACCCAGTCTCTATTCTGTGCCCCCTTACATTTTTCTCATTCCTTACTGTCTCCTCACTACCTCCTTTATGTCCATATACTTTTACCCCTCACTATACCATACCATGTCGCTCTTTATTCTGTGTCCTCAAAATATTTTTCCCGTTTGCTCTATATTCCCCCAATCGCTCCACATACGATGTCTGTATACATTCCCCCCTCACCCTCACGCTCTATACTATGTCTGCATACATCACCTCTCACTCTCTCTCCCCCCATACATCACCCCTCACCCTCACTCCCTATACTATGTCTGTATACATTACCCTTCACCCTCTCTCCCTATAATATGTCTATATACATCACCCCTCATCCTCTCTCTCCCCCTACTGTGTCTAAAGATACTTCCCCTTCCCAATCCTCTGTTCTCACCATACTGTGTCCACAGATAGTTCCCTCCTCTCCACCCTCTCTCCCCCATGCTGTGTCTATAGATACTTCCCCCTACCCACCATCTGTCCCCCCTCATAGTGTGTCCACAGACAGTTCCCTTTCCCCACCCTCTGCCCATAGTGTGTTCACAGATAGTTCTCTCTTCGCATCCTCTCTCCCCCATACTGTGTCTACAAATACTGCTTCCTCCCCACCCTCTGTCCACCCATACTGTGTCCACAGATAGTTCCCTCTCCCCACCCTCATACTATGTCATAGATGCCTCGCCTCTCACCTCATACTGTTCCTCCTCCTGGTCTTCAGCTCCACACTGGAGCACTTATCAGCAGCGCTCTCTGCCACCTCTGTGTTCAGGCCCTGACTTCCGAGTCAGCAGTGTGATCAGCTGACCTGATCACATTACAGACATTTCTCTGACCCGGAAGTCAGGACCGATGGGCACCGCTTCAATTGTCCTCACTTCTGACAGATACAAGGACAATTGACAATTGATCAGTGGGAGCCGTGCGCTGCACTTCCTCAGTGTGACAGCCGGGACTCAGAATAGCCTGCGGCCAGTACTGGGTCGACTAATCTAAAAAAAAACCTTCCGGCAATAAAGAAAACAATCAATCAATTAAATGGTTTCTACAAAATATGTGGCTTGACATGAGAAACGCTTTAAACATATGGGAGTATACAGTTAGGTCCAGAAATATTTGGACAGTGACACAAGTTTTGTTATTTTAGCTGTTTACAAAAACATGTTCAGAAATACAATTATATATATAATATGGGCTGAAAGTGCACAATCCCAGCTGCAATATGAGAGTTTTCACATCCAAATCGGAGAAAGGGTTTAGGAATCATAGCTCTGTAATGCATAGCCTCCTCTTTTTCAAGGGACCAAAAGTAATTGGACAAGGGACTCTAAGGGCTGCAATTAACTCTGAAGGCGTCTCCCTCGTTAACCTGTAATCAATGAAGTAGTGAAAAGGTCTGGGGTTGATTACAGGTGTGTGGTTTTGCATTTGGAAGCTGTTGCTGTGACCAGACAACATGCGGTCTAAGGAACTCTCAATTGAGGTGAAGCAGAACATCCTGAGGCTGAAAAAAAAGAAAAAATCCATCAGAGAGATAGCAGACATGCTTGGAGTAGCAAAATCAACAGTCGGGTACATTCTGAGAAAAAAGGAATTGACTGGTGAGCTTGGAAACTCAAAAAGGCCTGGGCGTCCACGGATGACAACAGTGGTGGATGATCGCCGCATACTTTCTTTGGTGAAGAAGAACCCGTTCACAACATCAACTGAAGTCCAGAACACTCTCAGTGAAGTAGGTGTATCTGTCTCTAAGTCAACAGTAAAGAGAAGACTCCATGAAAGTAAATACAAAGGGTTCACATCTAGATGCAAACCATTCATCAATTCCAAAAATAGACAGGCCAGAGTTAAATTTGCTGAAAAACACCTCATGAAGCCAGCTCAGTTTTGGAAAAGTATTCTATGGACAGATGAGACAAAGATCAACCTGTACCAGAATGATGGGAAGAAAAAAGTTTGGAGAAGAAAGGGAACGGCACATGATCCAAGGCACACCACATCCTCTGTAAAACATGGTGGAGGCAACGTGATGGCATGGGCATGCATGGCTTTCAATGGCACTGGGTCACTTGTATTTATTGATGACATAACAGCAGACAAGAGTAGCCGGATGAATTCTGAAGTGTACCGGGATATACTTTCAGCCCAGATTCAGCCAAATGCCGCAAAGTTGATCGGATGGCGCTTCATAGTACAGATGGACAATGACCCCAAGCATACAGCCAAAGCTACCCAGGAGTTCATGAGTGCAAAAAAGTGGAACATTCTGCAATGGCCAAGTCAATCACCAGATCTTAACCCAATTGAGCATGCATTTCACTTGCTCAAATCCAGACTTAAGACGGAAAGACCCACAAACAAGCAAGACCTGAAGGCTGCGGCTGTAAAGGCCTGGCAAAGCATTAAGGAGGAAACCCAGCGTTTGGTGATGTCCATGGGTTCCAGACTTAAGGCAGTGATTGCCTCCAAAAGATTCGCAACAAAATATTGAAAATAAAAATTTTGTTTGGGTTTGGTTTATTTGTCCAATTACTTTTGACCTCCTAAAATGTGGAGTGTTTGTAAAGAAATGTGTACAATTCCTAAAATTTCTATCAGATATTTTTATTCAAACCTTCAAATTAAACGTTACAATCTGCACTTGAATTCTGTTGTAGAGGTTTCATTTCAAATCCAATGTGGTGGCATGCAGAGCCCAACTCGCGAAAATTGTGTCACTGTCCAAATATTTCTGGACCTAACTGTAATTTCACCCATATGTGTTATCAACAATGTTGCAGTATTTACAAAAATAATACACATTATTATCATAAGCATCCAGTGTAATAGACATAGGAATCTCCTTAGTAATATGTAAGATCTGTTGAGACATAAACAATAAGACAATTAATGAATGTGACTAGTCAAGAGAGTGATGCAAAGACTAAGTACTATAAAAAAAATCATCAATTCGCACCAAAAGGAATTACAAACAGGCGTCTTTATCTGGAATGACTATACAATCAGTCTATGGTAGAAGGAGACAAGAACAAATGTCAGGAAAGAGTCATAAATTGATTCTGTCAGGATACAGTGTGATATAGGGTTAGACGGTGTACCTTAATAAATACCTTCATATGTATGATACAATGTCAAAATAGCCAATGACGCTTAAACATTAAGCGTTAAGCATTCAACGAGGAGCTTTCTTCTCATGGATTAGATATAGAACAATAAATGTTTGTATCAGTGCAACATGCATGTGATTTTAAAGGGTTAATCGCTAAATATAGCCCATTACATATACCCATATGAACATACCATGAATAATATTAACATGCAAGTAGGGTGGTATAATACCCCCAGACTAGATATCCCATCTCGTCTCAATGAATATAATGCACAATTGACAGGATGTCTGTGTGAGTAATGAGTAGATCATTAGATGTATTACACATATACCAAAAAAAGTGGATGGAATAATGTTATTAGAAATAAAATGTATACCTTCTAGGGGAATAAGGGAAATGGCAATTGTGGAGACACGGGGCTCAGTGGGTGCTCTCGTCCACTAAAACAGAAAGACAGCGTGGCTCAGGGCTCATCCCAACTGAACACCGGCCTCCTTAACCGTGGGCGTAACACTACTCAGGCAACACAGGGTGAGGGAACCACAATAATTTGACTTTATTGGATCCCCAAACAATTAACGGCACATAACACATAACCAGCAAAACACACCAATATAACAGGCAACAGAGTCTCACCCTTCCGCTGGCTCACCAGGGATTTAGAATGTCCATGCCTCAGAGCTTCCAGGGCCGCTTACTCCAATCCAGCAGCACCCCGCTTTCGGCGGGCACCCACCGAGAAAGGAATAGCGCCAGATTTAGGAAGCTGTGTGAGGTCTGTAAAGTCTGTAGCCAGGTGACCGGATTGTCCCAACCTGAGTGTCCTCCTTAGGTAGTCCTGGTATGATGTTACAATCCTGGCAGCCGGAGTCGAAATCCCTAGGCTGCGGATATGGTCTCCAACCGGAACCGGAGTCCCTAGATTGAAGCCATAAGATATCCTGATCCTCTAGTCAGCTCCGAAGAGCTTAGACTGGATCCATCAGCATCCAACAACCTGGTGACTTAAAGAAGTCCCTTTTTATAGCCACAGCCTTCCACTTAGATACACTGCGTCCTCATCGATTGGTTGGACAAGAGCGCCTCTCCCATTGGATGAATCTCAAGCTGCATTGACAATGTTCATCCAAATGATGTCTACAGAAAGACTGAAGATTTCTACATGGAGTCTGCAAGTCACAGACTCAACAATGGCTACTAAGGTAATCACATTAGCAATACACAACTACAATACAATGGTTACTGGAAAAGTCTGGAGAACAATACGTCTGGCTTTCAGTGGCCAACACAATTACATTGAGTCAACAAGAGTCTTGTAAAAACAATGAGGGACTTCTCCCCCGTCTATAAACAATCTATCATGCTGTCTGGCTGAATTATAAGAAACTTTAACCCATGAGAGTCCATGTCATCACATTCCTCCCCCTTCTTAATATTAGCCAGACATGATATGCTTCCGATCATCCTTCTCCTCTTAACGGCATTGTCCTTTTTAATGGTGAGGTCAGCAACAGAGGCTCGCATCTATACACCTCCCCCTGATTACCTCCCCCAAGTTGAGCAGCCATATTGTGGACAAGCACTAAGGTGGGGTCCATGAGTTGGGCCTGCACAAATCTCCCACTATCAATCCTCCCCCAGTCAATAGCCACAGTGTGGTTAGGCTTACTCACGGTTATTGGCTCAGAAGTGGATGATGGAGACCGGGAATGCAAACCATCCCTGGAAAAGATGTTAGAAAGATCCACATCAGGGTCCTGCTTGACTTGGAGGTGGGTGATGGCTGCTTCAAACTGACTGGATAGACCTTGTCCTAGGTCATTCTCCAAAATGACTGGTGTGAGCAGGTAATTCACAAGCCCCACTTTCACTTCCCTTTGAGTGGTATCCGAAACAACAGGCTTGGTGGGGCCATCTATGAACCCCACTTCAACTTCCTCCTGGCTAGTCCCCGAAACAACAGGTGTGGGGACGGTGTCCATAAGCTCCACATCAGCCTTGCTCTGGTCAGTCTCCACAATGACAGGTGTGGGGAGGCTGTTCACAAGTCTCACATCAACCTCTCCCTGGTCCTTTCCCGAAATAACTGTTGTGGGGACAATGTCCATAAGCTCCACATCAGCCTTGCTCTGGTCAGTCTCCACAATGACAGGTATGGGGAGGCTGTTCACAATCCCCACATCGATCACTTCCTGGTTGGTCCCCAAAATACCAGGTGTGGGGAGGCTGTCCACAGGCTCCACCTCGACCTCTCCCTGGTCAGTCCTTAGGTCCAACTGCACACATGCCAGAGGAATGTCTGAGCGCTGGCACTCAGCCAGGGAGATGGATAATTGGGAATCTGGTACAGGGTCTTCTGGGGAAACAATAACTGGGCTTACCAGGGTAATGGAGGAACCAGTGTCTCGTAGTCCCTGGCTCTTGACCGGCTGAGCTGGTAGATGGGCTCCAAGCATACGGCCTTGGTTTTGGAGACAATCTTTATCTATATGTCCATGGCGCCCACATGTATAACAGCGCCATAGATTGGGCGAGTCACAGGTCCTGTTTGTAGTCCTTTGTTTTGGCGCAGTTTCTGCTGGGTAGCGGGACCATCCTTCTCGACCGGCTGATGTTAGCAGTACTGCAGCTGGAATCCCATAAACATATTCCAGAACATAAGCCCTCTCTTCTCTTGAGGATCTAGGCCCCAATGCATCCAACAAAGCTGTGGCTTGGGCCATTTTGGACAAAGTTGATTCCAGATTGTCACTAGATCCATGATGTGGCACATAGTTTAAATCCTCTGGGTCAATATCGGCGGGATCCTCATTGTCCTCTGCATCATTCTGGGCATCCCAATGTACTAATTTCTGGATCAAGTCTGACCGAGTCTCAGCGTTCCAGTAGATAATCTTTCGCCTTTGGCACAGATCCTGTAGTATCCATTTACTGCAGCGGTCGTAACTCCTCTCTTGTCCTTGTCCCATGGCTGAGCTGGTGGGGTTGGACATGGCAGCGTCCGAAACCTGAATGCCTCCCCTATGGCCTGCTGGGTATGCTTATGTGCCTCCCTGGTTGTTGAGCCCTGGACGGTGTCCACGAACACCAGTCCGCTGCAGCTCCCCTGGGTAAACCAGGCTGAGTAGTATCCCACTGCTGCCACCAATTGTTGAGACACGGGGCTCAGTGGGTGCTCTCGTCCACTAAAACCCGCCGCCTTTAGAAAGACAGCGTGGCTCAGGGCTCATCCCAACTGAACGCCGGCCTCCTTAACCGTGGGCGTAACACTACTCAGACAACACAGGGTGAGGGAACCACAATAATTAGACTTTATTGGATCCCCAAACAATTAACGGCACATAACACATAACCAGCAAAACACACCAATGTAACAGGCAACAGAGTCTCACCCTTCCGCTGGCTCACCAGGGATTTAGAATGTCCATGCCTCAGAGCTTCCAGGGCCGCTTACTCCAATCCAGCAGCACCCCGCTTTCGGCGGGCACCCACCGAGAAAGGAATAGCGCCAGATTTAGGAAGCTGTGTGAGGTCTGTAAAGTCTGTAGCCAGGTGACCGGATTGTCCCAACCTGAGTGTCCTCCTTAGGTAGTCCTGGTATGATGTTACAATCCAGGCAGCCGGAGTCGAAATCCCTAGGCTGTGGATATGGTCTCCCACCGGAACCGGAGTCCCTAGATTGAAGCCATAAGATATCCTGATCCTCTAGTCAGCTCCGAAGAGCTTAGACTGGATCCAGCACCATCCAACAACCTGGTGGCTTAAAGAAGTCCCTTTTTATAGCCACAGTCTTCCACTTAGATACACTGCGTCCTCATCGATTGGTTGGACAAGAGCGCCTCTCCCATTGGATGAATCTCAAGCTGCATGGACAATGTTCATCCAAATGATGTCTACAGAAAGACTGAAGATTTCTACATGGAGTCTGCAAGTCACAGACTCAACAATGGCTACTAAGGTAATCACAGTAGCAATACACAACTAAAATACAATGGTTACTGGAAAAGTCTGGAGAACAATACGTCTGGCTTTCAGTGGCCAACACAATTACATTGAGTCAACAAGAGTCTTGTAAAAACAATGAGGGACTTCTCCCCCTGTCTATAAACAATCTATCATGCTGTCTGGCTGAATTTTAAGAAACATTAACCCATGAGAGTCCATGTCGTCACAGCAATAATAAACTGGAAAAAGAATACATGTGATTAATGCGATATTGGTGGAACGTGCATACCCATATACAAACCTATGATATAAAAAGTGCTGGAATTGTGAATCTATAGTGCTGGATACGTGACATCGTATAGTAGATAGTGAAACACTATATTGTGCTGCAGGAAAATGGCGATTTTCACGTTACTAAAGGAACCTGGAAGGCAAGAAAATATATGGATACAATTAGTTGAATAAACCAAGATTGATGCATCCAAATTGTATTCATGATGGACAAAATGTCAATCACAATTTAAATTACACTGTATAGAACATTATGATATATATGACTGATTTCATACAATCTTATATTCAAGAGGTCCAAGTACCAAGTGGAATGTCCGTAACCTACAAGAAGTTCAAATGTACATCTCATATTCCCGATTTAGGCCCCTGGGTTCTAAAGTACCAAGTGTATATATCCAAATAGCCTCCCTTTTTTTAAGTTTCCAAATTCTATCACCTCCTCTCCACATGTGTGGAACGTGTTCGATTATTTGGAATTTTAGCTGTGCAACTGTGTGACTGTGTCCCAAAATGATGAGGGATCGATAGTAGAATCTGTTTGCAGCAAATGGTGGACTTATGCTTACTGATTCGATCTCGTATATGTTGGGTGGTCTCCCCAACATATCCGAGACCACATGGGCATTTAATAAGGTATAAGACATAGCACAAATCACAGGTGAAAAAACTCCGGATGGGAAAAATCTTGCCAGTATGCGGATGTGTGAATGTATGGCCTTGAGTAAGGTTATTGAATTGTAAACAGGGCAAACAGGGAAAATTTCCCTCCTTGGGGGTCCCTAAAAAGGATTGGCGAGACTCCATTTTAGAAGATCCTATGTCTGCCCTATCAAGATTGTCCCTAAGATTCCTAGGTCTTTTATGACAGAATAAAGGTAGTGCAGAAAACTCGGTGATGGAATGATATGCTTTGTGAAGGAGGGGTCAGTGTTTTGAAACGATACCCTTAAATAGTGGTGAAAAGGGATGATAGGTCTGAACACATGTGATGCGGGGAGTCTTGATTCTGTCCGCATGGGATTGTGATGTTCGATTGTTAGCGATGGTGGTGGGATAGCCACTGGATATAAATTTTTCTCCCATTTCATGAAATCTTAATTGGCGCTGTAGGGGGTCAGAGACAATTCTTTCAATTCTTTTATGCTGTGAGATGGGTAATGCTTTTTTAGTTTGTGAGGGATGGCAGCTTGAAAAATACAACAAGCTATTTCTGTCAGTTGGCTTGACAAAGAGGTCAGTGCTTATTGTGCCATTAGATGATAATAGTGTTTACTCAAGAAGTAGGAGGGCACCAAAACCTAGGATCACCCCTGACACTGAAAGCTAATGTTTAATAAAGAGGAAAGAAGTGCCAAAAAATTGAGGGATCACCATATATATAATTAATCAAAAATGTATTATATATCAGAGAACATCAAAACACATTTGTGTCACACAACACCAAAAGTTATCACAACAACCATAGATAAATTTTAAAAACATTTAAAAATATACAAAAAAGAGACCATGTGATTCCCTATATAAAATGGACAAAGATTCTAACAAAGCTAGCTGGTGTAATAAACAGATCAGAAGTTAGTTACATTTTCAAAGCACATGATGTTGCAACATAGCAGAAAATGTGCTATAGCACTTCACAAGTAATTATAATACATATTAAACCCAGCAACAGCTTATAATGCAGTCATGATAGACCCTAATATTTAGACAAAGCAGCCCTGTGCAAAAAAATGATGAAAAATGACTCATTACTTTTTTGCCCTTGAGAAAGTCACCTTGTGTGACGACACGCGTCGGGTAAAGTGATTCCCTGGACCTTCAAACAGCTTTGTGCTTTGCATTATCTTGCTTTAACCCCTTGGACTTTGCTGCATAGATACACGAGCTGAGCCAAAGATCTGTCTCACTTGAGGCAGGCTATTTTCTGCACTCATTTTCTCAGCCCAGGGCCAGGGATTATCAGGCTGCAGCTCTGGGAATTGTAGTGCTCAGGTTCCAACCTGGGGTCATGCTAGTTGAGATATTGGGGTTTTCACCATTTTTTTGCACAGCGCTGCTTTGTCTAAATATTTCGGTCTATCATGACTGCATTATAAGCTGTTGCTGGGTTTAATATGTATAATAATTACTTGTGAAGCGCTATAGCACATTTTCTGGTATGTTGCAGCATCATGTGCTTTGAAAATTTAACTAACTTCTGATCTGTTTATTACACCAGCTAGCTTGGTTAGAATCTTGGTCCATTTTATATAGGGAATCACATGGTCTCTTTTTTGTATATTTTTAAATGTTTTTAAAAAATTGTTTAAAAGAACTGAAGTCCTCAGTGGTTGATACCTTTTAATGGCTAACTGAAAAGATGGTAATAATAGCAAGCTTTCGAGACTACTCAGGTCTCTTCATCAGGCATGGTATAACACAAAATCTGAAGGGTCACATATTTATACACAACAAGACAGAATAGTGCAGAAAAAAAAAAAAAAACAAGTTCTTTAAAACAGAACTATCACTATGGCAGGGGGGCAAACTGTTGTGGCCATAAATATTCCTGCAGTTCAGTGTGAAAGTTTTATTGTCCTCTGAATAGGGTCTGGTCCAGGGCTGTGACGCGCTCAGATGGTCACAGAAGAGCACATCTCTTAACTGATGTAAAAAGACATGAATCCATGAGACACATTCATTCCTGCTCTGAATGTGTCAAAGGTCATCCTAAGTTTGTACTCCCATAGTCTCCTATCTCTCTGGGACTTGAAATTCCCTTTCAATACCAGCAATTTCATGTCCATGATGCTGTGGTCTGGGTTACAAAAATGTTTGGCCACAGGTAGATCCATCCTTTTTTCTCTAATTGTGTGGCGGTGAGAATTCATCCTTGTCCTGAGCTGTTGTCCGGTCTCCCCTACATACAGACCCCCAGTTGGACATTTGGTACATATAATTAAGTACACCACATTGGTTGTGGTGCAGCTGAAGGTACCTGGGATCTTGTAGTCATGATGTGATCTGGGAATCTTTATCTTGTCCGTTGTCAGTATAAATGGACAGGTCTTACATTTTTTCTGGTTGCAGGGAAATGTTCCTGTTGTTGTTGGAGAGGACAGGGAGCTTCTCACAATGATGCTTCTTAGATTTGGGGGCTGTCTAAAACACAGAAGTGGGGGGTCTGGAAAAATAGATTTTAATCAAGCATCTTTTTGCAGTAATGGTTGTAGTTTCCGTGTAGCTCCTCTAAACACCTCCAGATGTGGATTGTAGGTGACTACAAGAGGGACCCGATTGTTTTCTTCTTTAATTTTATAATGTAGGAGATGGTTTCTTGATATTCTGGTGGCTCTTGTAATCTGGTTTTCAATTGTTCTTGGGTGGTAGCCTTGATTCAAAAAGGTCTTTCTGAGGCCCTCAAGGTGATTGTCTCTATCCAAGTGTTGGAAGATATCCGATTGTACCTGATAGCCTGGCTGTATACAATAGAGTTTTTTATGTGTTTTGGATGAAAACTGTCCCATTTCAGGTATGTTGGACGGTCAATTGGCTTCTTGTACAAGGATGTCTCTATTTCATTGTTCCGCAGTTTAATGATGGTGTCCAAGAAGTTGATTTCCGCGCAGGAGTAATTGAGTGTTAAGTTGATGGTGGGATGAAACTGATTAAATTGTTCATGGAAGGTCTTCAGCTGTTCCTCAGACTCTGTCCAGATGATTAAAATATCATCAATGTAACGGTAGTAGGCCAGAGGCCTGATAGGACAAGAGGATGAAAAGTCACTCTCAAGCTTGGCCATGAAAAGATTTGCATATTGTGGTGCCATTTTGCTTCCCATTGCAGTCCCAGTCTCCTGTAGATATATGTTATTGTCAAATGCAAAGTAATTATGGGTGAGGATGAATTTTGTAAGCTTCACAACAGAATCGGCATCAGTTCCTGTATTTTCCAGGAAAATTTTGCAAGCATTTAATCCATCCTGGTGTGGAATATTCGAGTACAAGGATTCCACATCCATTGTAGCAAGGATGGTTCCCTCTGGAAGAGGACCTATTGCTGATAGTTTTTTCAATAGGTCAGTAGTGTCCTTGATGTAGCTGGTTGTAGCCCTTACCAAGGGTTTAAGGATACCCTCTACCCATCCAGAGACTTGTTCAGTGAGGGTGCCCACACATGAAATGATGGGTCTTCCTGGGTTTCCAGATTTGTGAATTTTGGGAAGCATGTAGAATGTGCCTATTCTTGGACTTACCGGTATCAGTTCATTAGCTGTTGAGGATATGTCAGGCAGACAAGAGACCAACTTGTTAAGTTCTTTGTAATAGTCCTGTGTAGGGTCAGACTCCAATTTCTTATAGTAGCGTGTGTCCATCAGTTGTCTGTGTGCTCCATTCATGTAGTCTGATTTGTTCATCATGACTATTGCACCCCCCTTGTCTGCAGGTTTAATGATGATTTCTTTGTTGGTTTTCAAAGATTTTATGGCCATTCTCTCCTGGGCACTGATGTTGGATGGTTGCCTCCTGTGTGTGTCCAGGATAGTGGATTTTACCAAATGTCTGAAAGTGTCTATATAGTTATCCAAATGAGGGTTTCGTCCTGGTGGAGGTGTCCAATCTGATCTTTTCCTGGTTGTCAAGATCCGTCTTCCTTCAGGCTGGGTGGATTCTGAAATATCTGCATCGTTAAAATATTCCCTCAGACGTAGTCTCCTGAAGTAATCTTCCATGTCACTGCAGAGTTCAGTTTTGTCTAGAGCTTTAGTAGGACAAAATGAGAGTCCTCTAGAAAGCACAGCAAGTTCCACTTTGTTGGGTTTATAATCCGAGAGATTGATAACACAGTTAGATGCTTTTGTGCTTTGAATGGAGTGGTTGTCCAAGTTGTCAGGTTTTGGCTTTGTTCTCAAACTTTTTATATTAAGTCCTGAATTCAGGCGCAGTCTATATAGCTTCTTTTCCTTGTTGTGGATCAGAAGGGTTCGTAGTCTGTAGTAATATTGTACTTTTTTTCTGTGCTTTCTGGAAGTGTCTACCTTTGTGTTTCAAATTCTCTCTGGATTTTACTCTTGATGCTGTAGAAGACATGCAAAAGGTGGTTCCTTAATCTCTCAGAAGTCCTGTGACAAAGGTTTTGTGCATAATGGGTATTGTAGGTATGTAGAATTGGGTTTGTAATCCAGAGTCCTTTGGGGATCAGATTCTCCTTTTTGCATTTGGATAAGAAAAATATGTCCCTGTCCAGTTGTGCACGTTTCTTCAGAAGTGTCTTTAGTTCCATAAAGATGCGGTACATTCTGGTATCCTCCATTTTGATACAGGTAAAATATATCTTTGTACCGTGTTAGCCAGTAGAGATAAAAAATTGTTTAAAAGAACTGAAGTCCTCAGTGGTTGATACCTTTTAATGGCTAACTGAAAAGATGGTAATAATAGCAAGCTTTCAAGACTACTCAGGTCTCTTCATCAGGCATGGTATAACACAAAATCTGAAGGGTCACATATTTATACACAACAGGACATAGAGTAGTGCAGAAAAAAAACAAAAAAAAACCAAGTTACATGAAACAGAACTATCACTATGGCAGGGGGGCAAACTGTTGTGGCCATAAATATTGCTGCAGTTCAGTGCTAAAGTTTTATTGTCCTCTGATAGGGTCTGGTCCAAGGCTGTGACGCTCTCGGATGGTCACAGGGGAGCACATCTCTTAACTGATGTAAAAAGACATGAATCCATGAGACACATTCATTCCTGCTCTGAATGTGTCAAAGGTCATCCTACGTTTGTACTCCCATAGTCTCCTATCTCTCTGGGACTTGAAATTCCCTTTCAATACCAGGAATTTCATGTCCATGATGCTGTGGTCTGGGTTACAAAAATGTTTGGCCACAGGTAGATCTATTCTTTGTTCCTTAATTGTGTGACGGTGAGAATTCATCCTTGTCCTGAGCTGTTGTCCGGTCTCCCCTACATACAGACCCCCAGTTGGACATTTGGTACATATAATTAAGTACACCACATTGGTTGTGGTGCAGCTGAAGGTACCTGGGATCTTGTTGTTTTTAAAAATTGTCTATGGTTGTTGTGATACCTTTTGGTGTTGTGTGACACAAATGTGTTTTGATGTTCTCTGATATATAATACATTTTTGATTAATTATATATATGGTGATCCCTCAATTTTTTGGTACTTCTTTCCTCTTTATTAAACATTAGATGATAATAGGACCATGGTGTCCAAAAAATTAATCTGATGAGGATCACTATAGATGGTGAATGTGAGTCCTGGTCTATATGAGCTGATATCATGGTGAAACTCATTTAGAGAATTAGTGTTGCCGTGCCAGATGACAAAAATGTCATCTATATATCTCTTCCATATGCTGACATGCTGTGACCATAAGGGATGATTATAGATATATGTAGCCTCGAAGTGTGCCATATGCATGTTTGCATATGGAGATGCCATATTCGATCCCATAGCTGTGCCCTTTTGTTGCATATAACATTTATTCTCAAATAGAAAAAAATTGTGTCCTAAAACTAAATGAAGTAGATCTATGCAAAATGAGTGTTGGGCTGACGAAAGTATTTCGTGTTGGTCTAAGAACCAATCGACTGCTATGATACCGTCGCTGTGTTCAATACTTGTATAAAGGCTGTTCACGTCAAATGTGACGAGCAAACAATCAGATGGAATTGTGTGTAATTGCCTCACATGTGTCAGAAAATCAGAGGTGTCCTTTAAGTACGAGGGCATCTTAGATATAAGTGGTGTCAGAATCTTTTCAATGGTAATCGCTAAAGGTGAAAGTACGGATTCAGTGGAGACCACTATTGGACGCCCTGGAGGTGTTTGAAGGTTTTTATGAATTTTGGATTTTGGGTAAAATATAGAAGACCGGTGTTACTGGATTTGGTTTAGTGAAGAATTCTGCAAGCTTGTTATCAATAGTCCCCTGTTGTAGGTGATAATCAACTTTATCCTTAATCAGACTCTGGATGTGAGTTGTGGGGTCCCTCGGGATAGGCAGATATGTGGACCTGTCCTCTAACTGTCTATGTATTTCGGCTAAGTAATAAGTCTTGTCCAGTACCACTATCGCCCCTCCATTATCTGCAGGTTTGTTAACGATATTTTTAACTGTATACAGATGGCGCTTCATGGACACTAAGCCTACACGTCGTACTAGTTACAATAGATACTCTGCCTCGTCTGGCTCAGACAGCGAGCCTTATTCCACCCACTCCTCTCGTTTTTTAGACACACGTCAACCTCCAGGAGGACGACAAGGAGGGGCAATATGAAGGCCAAATCCATCATACCGTATACAGACCAAATACAAGGTAGGACCAATCTAGTTTATAATATTTCCACAATTTTTTTCTATTTGAGAATCAATTTTTTTTTTATTCAACTTTTTATTTTTGAAAAAAGGTTTTGTTTTTTTTAACATGTTGTACATCAAAAGAGAAAAGAATAACACACAGATATGCAGTTACATGAATAGCTGTACCATTTCACAAGTATGCTTACAGATGGACTATATCATTAATACTCTTATTGTCAAATAGAAGGTGGGAAGTGTCCCCGAAACCAGTCTAAATCTCGAATATCAGTCACTCCAATCCTATATCCGACCCTACACCTGACAGGTGTCCACAAGGGCATCCCAAAGAGACCATGTCACTATGAACTTATCCATTGTATTATGGAGCTGGGCTGTGAGCTTTTCCATACTCCTGACATCTTTTATTCTGGCATATAGATCTGAGACTGAGGGCGGGCTACCCTTCTCCAGAACAGTGAAATTAGACATTTGGCCGCAGTAAGGACATGGAGTAAAAGCTTTAGTACAGGTTTGCTTAGATACGGTGGGAGGGCATTCAGCAAATACACTACCGGATCTCTGGTCACACCACCTCCCACCAATCTGCCAATCAGGGACTCCACCTCCTCCCAGAAGCCATCAATGATCGGGCATGTCCAGAATATATGGTATTGGGATGCTCCCCCAAGGCCACATCTCCAACACACGTCTGGATATGTACGGTTAAATTTGTGAAGGAGTTCTGGTGTGTGGTACCATGTCATGAGGATCTTTACTTGGTTTTCCTTATAAAGAGTGCTAATTGAGGACCTAAATGTCCTAGCCCATATTACTGACCAAAGTGCATCTGAAAGGGGGCGTCCAACCCATCCCTCCCATCTCTTCATGTATGAATGCCTCAGCGCCTCCGGTGAGTCCCCGATTATCAGAATGTTATAAATGGCCGATATTAGTCCCCTAGTCGAGGTCCTGCCAGAACAAAGGGTTTCGAATGCTGTGGGACGCCGTACCCCCGCCTGTCCCATTATGTCTGTGAAAAAATGTGATAACTGTTGATATGAGGAATATAGATGGAGGGATAGGTTGTATTTATATCGTAAATCCGAAAATGGCTTCAATTTCAGCGTAACCGGGTTAACCACGTCCCGAAAACAGTAGAGGCCTGCCTTCGCCCACTGCCCCGTCACCCCCGGATTCATGCCCTTTGTCAAGTGTGGCGTGAACAAGAAAGGGGTCAACAAGGAAGACTGTGAGGCCAGCTGGAACTTCATTCTACACTGTCGCCACACCTCTCTCGTAAACGCCATCGGGCCTAGGAGGTCTCTGGAGGGGGTTTCACTAGGGCGCCCCCAAATCAGAGAGCTAGGGTGGAAAGGTGCCATCCAAAGGTTCTCTATCTCCGTCCACCTGTTAAAAGCCGGCAAAGTCGTCCATGACGCCAGGCTGCGCAGGTGTGTGGCATAGTAATAAAGCTTGAGATTCGGACACGACAAGCCCCCCTTCGTACGTGGTGCATATAATACTGAGTCCGGGATGCGGTGCCTTCCTGAGTGCCATATAAATTGCAAGAGTTTTGATTGGACTTTTTTCAATACCCCCAGGGGAACCCGCACCGGGAGTGTTTCAAACAGATACAGAAATTTAGGGATAACTGACATTTTAATTGTAGCGATTTTATCCAAAAAGAGATCTGTAATGATGACCATTTTTTCAAACTATTTTCCACTTCACGTATCAGGGGCGGGAAATTGGCTTGGTATAATGTTTTATAACTGGGGGTTATTTTGACTCCTAAATAACGTAGGGAGTCTGAACGCCAGGAGTACTTAAAATTTTGTTTGAGGGTCTGTAATTTAGTTTCTGGGATGTTGAGCGGCAAGGCCTCTGTTTTGTCGGAGTTAAGTTTATAACCCGAGAGTCTAGCGTATTGAGTTAGTACTGCGTGTAAGTTTGGTAGGGAAATGACGGGATTAGTCAGGGACAACAGGACGTCGTCTGCAAATAGGGCTACTTTAAAGAATTTATCCCGCACCTTGACCCCCATAATGTCCGGATTGAGTCGAATATGTGCTGCCAGTGGTTCAATGCTTAGGACATATAGCAAAGGGGACAGAGGACAGCCCTGCCTAGTTCCATTTCGGATGGGCCGGGGATTTGAGTGTGCATGAGGGAGGTGAATTGTCGCCGCAGGGAGAGAATACAAGCCCCGCAGGGCTGAGACAAATGGCCCCGACAGGCCGAAGTGGCCCAACACAGAAAACATGAAGGACCAATCCAGCCTATCGAAAGCCTTCTCCGCGTCTAGTCCCAGAAGAAGTGCTTCCACTCCTTCCCTATTCACCACCTCTACCAGATCTAAGATCCTTCGGGTGTTGTCCCCCGCCTGTCGATAGCGAACGAAACCTACTTGGTCTTTATGGACCAGCTGTGGAAGCCAATTATTTAGGCGGTCCGCCAACAATTTGGTGAATATTTTGAGATCAGAATTTAAAAGGCTAATAGGGCGATAGCTCGCACATTCCATGGGGTCCCTACCCGCTTTAGGGATGACAGTTATGTAAGAGTGTAGAAAAGTATTTGGGATGTCCTCACCCTTCATAAAAAGATTGAAAAGATGGATCAAATGAGGTGACAGTTCTCCCAGGAAGGTTTTATAATATAGGTAAGTAAACCCATCCGGGCCCGGAGCTTTGTGGTTTGGGAGGTCTTTAATGGTCTGGTGGATCTCATCTGGGACTATTTCTCGGTTAAGATCCTCCAGAGCCTCCCGGGACAATTTTGGAAGGTGACAGTCTGTCAAATAATCATTCAATATTGTTGTTCTATCTGGGTGGGACATTGATAATGACGGAGGGATAGAGTACAAGAATGTGTAGTCTGCGTGGAAGAGTTGTGCGATTTTCGTGGGATCATAATGAGGGGTGCCCAAAGTATCCTTTATGGCGCAGGGAGCGGAAGTTATCGTTTGGTCCCGAAGCCTTCTGGCCAGCATCGTATGTGGTTTATTGCCATACTCATAGTACTTCTGGCGTGAGTAACGTAGGAGCTTTTCTACTTTCCCGTGTGATATCTCTTTTAGTTTAGTTCTAAGGTCTATTACCTCTTTCAGGCGAGTCCTAGAGGGGTGGGTGCGAAGGCGTTCCTCCGCTGCTCGGAGGTCTGTTTCACATTGATGGTAAAGTTGCTGTGAGTCCTTTTTGAGCTTGGAAGAAATGGCTATGCACTCCCCTCTAATAACCGCCTTGTGGGCTTCCCATATCACTGGGAAAGATGGAAGGGTCTGAGAATTGTCCTCAAAGTAATTCTGTATAGCCTTACGGAGAAGTAGGGTTAGCGAGTAGGGATTCATTTAGTCTCCAGTGGGTTCTTTTTGAGGTAACATTTGTTAAATTAAGGTGTAATAGTAAAGGGGCATGATCTGACCATGTGATACTGCCTATTTGTGCTTGTCGGAGTGTTCTAAGAGTGAGAACATTACCAAAGAAATAATCAATTCGGCTATGGGAATTATGAGGGTGTGAGAAGAAGGTGTATTGTCTCGCTGTCGGGTTATCAATTCTCCACAAATCAAATAGTTGGTATTTATGGATCAGTTTGCGAAATCCCGTAGACAGAGGAGAAGATTTACCTGGGCTTGTGGAGTGTGAGGTTGCTAACATTTTATCAGCTCTATGTGAAAACACCATATTAAAGTCCCCCCCTATAATGTGCATGACCCCCCGGTCTGACGGGAGGCGTGAAAGGACCGAGGAAACAAATCTATTCTGATTAGAGTTTGGGGCATAAAGGTTACAAAGAATTAATTTCATCCCATTCAGCGTGCCCTGGATGATCAGGTAACGACCTGAGGGATCAGCCTCCCACTTACTCACTTGAAGTGGGCAAGTGCGAGAAATTAATATAGCCACCCCAGCTTTCTTTTTTGTGTTTGTGGCCGAAAAGGATTGAGGAAACCAATGGCGGGCAAAGTTAAAAGAGCTTTTTTCCGTGAAGTGTGTCTCTTGCAGAAACACCACATCCGCCCTTGATTTTCTCATCTCCTGAAGAACCAGCCTCCTTTTAATATCAGAATTCAACCCCTTCACGTTAAGGCTCATCAACGTAGCCATCCCAGTGCCTTAAAGTAAGCTAGTGTAAGGACTAATGTTTGAAACTGTCGCTTAATATGTGAGGTAGACATACTCCTTGGGCCCTTCTGAGACAGAGCGCTTCTACTATAGTAAGTTGCATACCTGTGTGTACAACCAGAACAATAAAATATAAACCAAAACATACCTATGTTCTACTACAAAATATAAACTCTTCAATTATGCAATAGGGGTATGGACCTAACCCCGACCGTCCACTACCCCACCAGCAGAGTCGACTTACTTTTTTATACAAAGTTAAAGGTATCTAACTAAATATAACCTGCACTATAAACCTAAGTGCGAATCAATTGGTACGACTCTGCAGAAGGGTGAGTGGCGGAACCTCACAAACCGGACTAGGGGTCCAAACCTCCCCCCCCCGGGATTTTTTTTAGAAGGAGAAAGTCCCAGGAAAAAGGGAAGCAGTATAGGCAGACCAGTTGACCCCTTGGGATTCCCATATGAAATAAAAAAATGACTTTAAAATCTCAGGAATAAGCAATCAGGTAGGTCTTTCCGATCCTGGGCCTCTAGGTCGCCGTTTCCGTGCTGTTGTGGCTGGTTGCCAGGTCTGAGGAAGCTGCGGTATCTGTTGGGGCAAAGTCCAGTCTGGCAGATCCGGAACAGGAAGGTCAAATGCCCGGCAAAAGGACTCCAAGTTCGCAGGGGTCCGAAGACTGGCCGACGTCTCCCCCCGCCGTGCAGAAAGGCTGAACGGGAACCCTCATCTATAGAGGATATTATTAGCCTTTAGGGATGACAGTAATGGTCGGAGGGCCCTCCATTGCTGTAGTGTCAACCATGAGAGATCCTGAAACAGTTGAACCTTAGTATCTCGGTACATCACTTGTTTCGGCGGTCGTGCTCTGAACATTATTTCCTCCTTAAGTTGAAAGTCCACGATATGACAGATAATGTCTCTCGGGTTCCCTGTTAAATTTTTGGGGCGCAAGGCCCTGTGCGCTTTGTCCATAGGAATTGGGCTATCAGGAGGACGCTGGAGGAGTGAGTTAAATATGATCTGCAGAATTTTTGTAACGTCCTCCTTTATTTGGGCCTCAGGGACACCTCTGACCCTTATATTGTGGCGTCTGCCTCTGTTGTCAAGATCTTCAATATGACGTTGTAACTCTCTTATGACGTCGGCTTGGGAGGAGGCATGGGACTGGAGGTGGCGAATGGCTGTTCTAGCATCATTATGGTCGGTCTCCAGCTGGTTTATTCTTTTGGAGATAGAGACTACATCCTGGCGGACTGCCGCTATTTCAGACCTGCAGGTGTCTTTTACTTCGGAAATAAGTGCTTGGAAGTCCTTTTTTGTAGGAAGCTGACGCACAAATTCCCACCAATCTGCTGGAGGACATGGAGGCTGTGTGGGTGCAGCTATCGGGGTTTCTGGAGCTCTCTTCCTGGGAGCCTCTCTAGCAGGCGAATTCAGCGGGGTCCCGGAGGTCTCTTTAAGCTGTGCAAGCTGTGCTACTGGAGCTGGGCTCCCTGACCCTGTATCTCCAGACAGGTTCTGGTTTCTTTGGGGTCTGGAGGGGAGAGACTCATTCTGTAATATTGGTGGTCCCAGTGGGGAGGTCAGGGGGGCACCTCTAGGAGACTCAGGGTCTTCCCACACAGGCTGGGAGATTATAGCAGGCTGTAGGGCCTCATTTCTGGCCACTCGAGCCCCCTCCTGTGCCTCTCCCCAGTCCCCCCCTCCGCCATCCAACATCCCACTATCTGAGCTCCCCCATTCTCCACTCTCGCCGCGCCGGGTCATGGCACCAGACTCCCTCTGTGAATGTTCCATAGGGGCCGACGGGCTCCAACCGCCGCCGCTCTCCAGGATCTCCAGAGGGGGGAGGGCCGGCATCTCCACTATCTCTATGTGACTGCCGGAGCTCGCGTCCAGGGAGAACATGTACCTCGTGTCTGGTCCTGCAGTCCCTGGGCTCACACTCCCGGCCAGCTCGCTGCAGTCTCGCTCCTGCCCGCGAGAGGGTAGGTCGCCTCGCGTCTTCTCCTCCGCCGCCATCTTGACCACGAGGCTAGCTCCCCTCCCGCCGGCGCCCGCGAGATCTCCGGCTCTTCCTCCATCTGCGCCGCCGGTCTCCTCTGGCCCCTCACCTCTCCTCCCGTCCGCGACGTCGACCGGCGCTCCATGTCCTCTGCCTTCCATACCTCCTTGCACTGCCGCCGTCTGTGTAGGCCGGTGACACATTGCTCCGGCTGCCTGGGCGTCCTCCTGGTCTTGTTCCTCGGACACCTCTCTCGTCAGGAAGGAGTCCATGGTAAGCGGTGCTGGGGTTCCCGGGTCCCTGGTGGTCTTAAGGGGCTTCCTCTTCCCCATCCTGGGCACCTCAAGCTAATATAAAAGTGCTTATTTTTCTCCCGTGCTGAGGAGCTCAACCCTCAGGCGTCCTACTCCATGAAGCTCCGGCCACGCCCCCCGAGAATCAATTTTATAAGCAACAAAAGGGCACAGCTATGGAATCGAATATGGCACCTCCGTATGAAAACATCTATATGGCACACTTCGAGGCTACATATATCTATAATCATCACTTATGGTCACAGCATGTCATCGTATGGAAGAGATATATAGATGATATTTTTGTCATCTGGCACGGCAACACTAATTCTCTAAATGAGTTTCACCATGATATCAGCTCATATAGACCAGGACTCACATTCACCATCCATAGTGATCCTCATCAGATTCATTTTTTGGACACCATGGTCCTATTATCATCTAATGGGACAATAAGCACTGATCTCTTTGTCAAGCCAACTGACAGAAATAGCTCGTTGCATTTTTCAAGCTGTCATCCCTCACATACTAAAAAAGCATTACCCATCTCACAGCATAAAAGAATTGAAAGAATTGTCTCTGACCCCCTACAGCGCCAATTAAGATTTCATCAAATGGGAGAAACATTTATATCCAGTGGCTATCCCACCACCATCGCTAACAATCGAACATCACAATCCCATGCGGACAGAATCAAGACTCCCCGCATCACATGTGTTCAGACCTATCATCCCTTTTCACCACTATTTAAGGGTATCGTTTCAAAACACTGGCCCCTCCTTCAAACAGCGTATCCTTCCATCACCGAGTTTTCTGCACCACCTTTATTCTGTCATAAAAGACCTAGGAATCTTAGGGACAATCTTGTTAGGGCAGACATAGGATCTGCTAAAATGGAGTCTTGACAAACCTTTTTAGGGACCCCCAAGGAGGGAAATTTTCCCTGTTTGCCCTGTTTACAATTCAATAACCTTACTCAAGGCCATACATTCACACATCCGCATACTGGCAAGATTTTTCCCATCCGGAGTTTTTTCACCTGTGATTCGTGCTATGTCGTATACCTTATTAAATGCCCAAGTGGTCTCTGATATGTTGGGGAGACCACCCAACATATCCGAGATCGAATCAGTAAGCATAAGTCCACTATCTGGTGCAAACAGATTCTACTACCGATCCCTCATTTTGTGACACATAGTCACACAGTTGCACAGCTAAGATTCCAAATAATCCAACACGTTCCATACATGCGGAGAGGAGGTGATAGAATTCGGAAACTTAAAGAAAGGGAGGCTTTTTGGATATATACACTTGGTACTTTAGAACCCGGGGGCCTAAATTGGGAATATGAGGTGTACATTTGAACTTCTTGTAGGTTACGGACATTCTACTTGGTACTTGGACCTCTTGAATATAAGATTGCATGAAATCAGTCATATATGCATAATGTTCTATAAAGTGTAATTTAAATTGTGATTGACATTTTGTCCATCATGAATACAATTTGGATGCATCAATCTTGGTTTATTCAACTAATTGTATCGATATATTTTCTTGCCTTCCAGGTTCCTTTAGTCACGTGAAAAATCGCCATTTTCCTGCAGCACAATATAGTGTTTCACTATCTACTATACGATGTCACATATCCAGTACTATAGATTCACAATTCCAGCACTTTTTATATCATAGGTTTGTATATGGGTATGTACGTTCCACAAATATCGCATTAATCACATGTATTCTTTTTCCAGTTTATTATTACCTGCATAGGTATTTACTCCTCCTTTCCAATATTGTAGCCGCTCACATCCATTTACTCACATGCACTACGCTGTGCGCACGCGCAGCTCTCTAGCTACTCTATGCAAGCGCCAGCGTTCGCCTCACCGCTGCTATGCTGCGTTCCACTCCCTGTAACCAGGAAGTGCACGCAGCCCCTTACCGCTGTGCGCATGCGCGACTTTATGTCCCAGTAAGCATGCGCGGGCGTGCGGATAATCACAGTCACGCTGCATTCCACTTCCTTAACAGGAAGTGCAGCTAACGAGCGCTACTCCTTATATAGCCCACAGCCACCACTGCACGGTCCTGACGCCATTATTGGATTTTCACCCTAACCACCAACTCAGGTATGTTTAAGGTTGCACTCCCAATAGATCACTTATAGCCACACATATTCACTGGTAGATAACGTGCATACCTTTAAAGTTACAGGTACTTCCATTCACTGGTATTGCTGCCATTTCCCTTATTCCCCTAGAAGGTATACATTTTATTTCTAATAACATTATTCCATCCACTTTTTTTGGTATATGTGTAATACATCTAATCATCTACTCATTACTCACACAGACATCCTGTCAATTGTGAATTATATCCATTGAGACGAGATGGGATATCTAGTCTGGGGGTATTATACCACCCTACTTGCATGTTAATATTATTCATGGTATGTTCATATGGGTATATGTAATGGGCTATATTTAGCAATTAACCCTTTAAAATCACATGCATGTTTCACTGATACAAACATTTATTGTTCTATATCTAATCCATTAGAAGAAAGCTCCTCGTTGAATGCTTAACGCTTAATGTTTAAGCGTCATTGGCTATTTTGACATTGTATCATACATATGAAGGTATTTATTAAGGTACGCCCTCTAACCCTATATCACACTGTATCTTGACAGAATCAATTTATGACTCTTTCCTGACATTTGTTCTTGTCTCCTTCTACCATAGACTGATTGTATAGTCATTCCAGATAAAGACGCCTGTTTGTAATTCCTTTTGGTGCGAATTGATGATTTTTTTTATAGTACTTAGGTATGTCTTTGCATCACTCTCTTGACTAGTCACATTCATTAATTGTCTTATTGTTTATGTCTCAACAGATCTTACATATTACTAAGGAGATTCCTATGTCTATTACGATGGATGCTTATGATAATAATGTGTATTATTTTTGTAAACACTGCAACATTGTTGATAACACATATTAGTGAAATTATACTCCCATATGTTTAAAGCATTTCTCATGTCAAGCCACATATTTTGTAGAAACCATTTAATTGATTGTTTTTTCCTTATTGTAACATTATTATTTTTATCTTTTTGTTTTTTTCATGTCATTAGTCTCATGGTCCTTGTGAAAGATCCACCTTAGGATCGAAACATTGGACGGACTATATTTATACTTTCAAGTACTGAATAAATCATTATTTTCAAGCACCATTTCGGACTTCTTTATAACTTTATTGTGTGTGCCGGAGTTTTTTTTCGATTATTTCGACTTTATTACTCCAGAGCACCCAATTTTATAGTTGAGACAGGTTTACTCTAAATTATCTAGTACTGGGGCGACAACACACAGCCGCCGAGGAGACTCAAGGTACCATCAAAGTAAACATCTTACCAGCGATCTCAACAACGATACAACCTGATAGGGATCGCTGGTAAGTTGCTAGGAGGTCGCTGGTGAGATGTCACACTAAGCGATCCCACCAGCAACTGACCTGGCAGGGATCGCTGGAGCATCGCTACACGGGTTGCTGGTGAGCTGTCACACAGGCAGATCTCACCAGCAACCAGTGACCAGCCCCCAGCCAGCAGCGCCGCGTGGAAGCGTTGCTGCGCTTGGTAACTAAGGTAAATATCGGGTAACCAACCCGATATTTACCTTGGTTACCAGCGCACACCGCTTAGTGCTGGCTCCCTGCACTCCTAGCCAGAGTACACATCGGGTTAATCACCCGATGTGTACTCTGCTACGTGTGCAGGCAGCAGGAGTCGGCTTCTGCGGACGCTGGTAACCACGGTAAACATCGGGTAACCAAGAAGCCCTTACCTTGGTTACCCAATATTTGCCTTCGTTACCAGTGTCCGCCGCTCTCACACTGCCAGTGCCGACTCCCTGATCCCTGCACTCCTAGCCACAGTACACATCGGGTTAATTACCCGATGTGTACTCCGGCTACGTGTGCAGAGAGCAGGGAGCCGCCACTGACAGCTGAGAGCAGTGGACGCGCTGGTAACGAAGGTAAATATCGGGTAACCAAGGTAAGGGCTTCTTGGTTACCCGATGTTTACTGTGGTTACCAGCGTCCGCAGAAGCCGGCTCCTGCTCACTGCACATTCAGTTGTTGCTCTCTTGCTGTCACACACAGCGATATGTGCTTCACAGCGGGAGAGCAACAACTAACAAATGGTCCTGGACATTCAGCAACAACCAGCGACCTCACAGCAGGGGCCAGGTTGTTGCTGGATGTCACACACAGCAACATCACTAGCAACATCGCTGCTACGTCACAAAAGTCATGCCTCATCAGCGATGTTGCTAGCGATGTTGCTTAGTGTGACGTGGCCTTCAGACCGCCGCATCAGGTGGCTCAACAGCTTCCCCCTGACAGCTGCGCCTGGGGCAGATGCCCAGCCAGCCCCCCCTAGATATGTCTCTGAGCTGCAGTATCCGAGAGTTGCCCGGGATAGTAATTGAGTCTCTCTTCAAGTTTCTGTCTGTCTGTCTCTGTTTGTCTGTCTGTATCAGTCTCTCTGTCTGTTTCTGTCTCTCTCTATCTCTTTATCTGTCTGTCTGTCTCTGTCTCCTAGTCTGTCTCGTTCCCCGTCTGTCTCGTTCCCCGTCTGTCTCATTCCAGGTCTCTTTGTCTCTTTCCCTGTCTCTGTGTCTCTTTACCTGTCTGTGTCTCTTGCCCTGTCTCTTTACCTGTCTGTGTACCTTGCCCTGTCTCTTTACCTGTCTGTGTCTCTTGCCCTGTCTCTTTACCTGTCTGTGTCTCTTGCCCTGTCCCTTTACCTGTCTGTGTCTCTTGCCCTGTCCCTTTACCTGTCTGTGTCTCTTGCCCTGTCCCTTTACCTGTCTGTGTCTCTTGCCCTGTCTCTTTACCTGTCTGTGTCTTGACTTGTCTCTGTCTCTTTCCCTGTCTAGTTACTTGTCTCTGTCTCTTTCCTTGCCTCTTTCCTTGTCTCTGTCTCTTTCCCAGTCTGTCTCTTTCCCTGTCTGCCTGTGTCTGTCTGCCTTTGACTGTCTGTCTCTCTCTTTCTGTCTCTCTCTATCTGTCTCCCCACCGACATCTTATTACCTCAAACATAAGCTTCTTATACTAACAATTTATTTTGTTCCTATAGCAACCAGTCACAGCTCCTATTAATAACCTAATAGCTCGCAGCGCCATTGACTTTAATGGAGGCAGGTGTTTTGGAGACTAACTAAAGCGTGGGGTTAAATTTTCCCATCCAAACAGTCTATGACATCCCCTGAGTCACATGACGTGTCTGTGCAAAATTTCGTGATTGTAAATGCGACGGTGCGGATTCCTTTAGCTGACATACATACATACACACATACAGTCATATGAAAAAGTTTGGGCACCCCTATTAATGTTAACCTTTTTTCTTTATAACAACTTGGGTTTTTGCAACAGCTTTTTTAGTTTCATATATCTAATAACTGATGGACTGAGTAATATTTCTGGATTGAAATGAGGTTTATTGTACTAACAGAAAATGTGCAATTCGCATTTAAACAAAATTTGACCGATGCAAAAGTATAGGCACCTTTATCAATTTCTTGATTTGAACAGTCCTAACTTCTTTTTACTGACTTACTAAGGCACTAAATTGGTTTTGTAACCTCATTGAGCTGTGAACGTCATAGGCAGGTGTATCCAATCATGAGAAAAGGTATTTAAGGTGGCCACTTGCAAGTTGTTCTCCTATTTGAATTTCATATGAAGAGTGGCATCATGGGCTCCTCAAAACAACTCTCAAATGATCTGAAAACAAAGATTATTCAACATAGTTGTTCAGAGGAAGGATACAAAAAATTTACTCAGAGATTTAAACTGTCAGTTTCCACTGTGAGGAACATAGTAAGGAAATGGAAGAACACAGGTACAGTTCTTGTTAAGCCCAGAAGTGGCAGGCCAAGAAAAATATCAGAAAGGCAGAGAAGAAGAATGCTGAGAAAAATCAAGGACAATCCACAGACCACCTCCAAAGACCTGCAGCATCATCTTGCTGCAGATGGTGTCACTGTGCATCGGTCAACAATACAGCGCACGTTGCACAAGGAGAAGCTGTATGGGAGAGTGATGCGAAAGAACCCGTTTCTGCAAGCACGCCACAAACAGAGTCGCCTGAGGTATGCAAAAGCACATTTGGACAAGCCAGTTACATTTTGGAATAAGGTCCTGTGGACTGATGAAACAAAGATTGAGTTGTTTGGTCATACGAAAAAGCGTTATGCATGGAAGCAAAAAAACACGGCATTCCAAGAAAAGCACTTGCTACCCACAGTAAAATTTGGGGCTTTGTGGCCAATGCCGGCACCGGGAATCTTGTTAAAGTTGAGGGTCGCATGGATTCAACTCAGTATCAGCACATTCTTGACAATAATGTGCAAGAATCAGTGACGAAGTTGAAGTTATGCAGGGGATGGATATTTCAGCAAGACAATGATCCAAAACACCGCTCTAAATCTACTCAGGCATTCATGCAGAGGAACAATTACAATGTTCTGGAATGGCCATCCCAGTCCCCAGACCTGAATATCATTGAAAATCTGTGGGATGATTTGAAGCGTGCTGTCCATGCTCGGCGACCATCAAACTTAACTGAACTGGAATTGTTTTGTAAACAGGAATGGTCAAATATACCTTCATCCAGAATCCAGGAACTCATTAAAAGCTACAGAAAGCGACTAGAGGCTGTTATTTTTGCAAAAGGAGGATCTACAAAATATTAATGTCACTTTTATGTTGAGGTGCCCATACTTTTGCACCGGTCAAATTTTGTTTAAATGCGGATTGCACATTTTCTGTTAGTACAAAAAACCTCATTTCAATCCAGAAATATTACTCAGTCCATCAGTTATTACATATATGAAACTGAAATAGCTGTTGCAAAAACCCAAATTCTTATAAAGAAAAAAGGTTAACATTAATAGGGGTGCCCAAACTTTTTCATATGACTGTACGTCCCCCCATTTATTCGGCGTGTCCGCAAGACTCCCGGGTCCGGAGACCCTCAAGCCACCACCTCTGAAGGCCCGGATCCGAGTAGCGTCGGCTGCTGGCACAGGGGGGGCACACACATCTCTCCAAATTGTAAATAATGGCCAGAAACAGCATGTCCTAGAGTGCATGGCAAGCGCTTACATCAAATGGCCTCTCCTTCTTTTCCTAGCACCTCAATATAGCACACAATTCATTCCTCAGAGGTGCCACCCCAATTACATTTGTTTCCCCCGTGTAACAACTCTCCAACCACCCAACTGACTGTGGGGAACCACACATGGATGAGTCTGCAGAGTTATTAACACATTCTATCTCATGGCATCAGTGGTCTGCTCCAAAGATTCACAGACTGAAGAGGAGGAAAGCATCGCACCGATGCCCAAAATTTTTGTCAGTTGGATCTGGGCCCAGACGAAGTCGAATCCGAGCAGGATCCAGACCCTCTTCAACAGATGTTAACTCGCAGAGGTGGAGGTAATGATGATGAGACTCGGGTGACTGAGTTGCACGTATGCTGTACTGTGATGTCAGGTCAGGAAGAGCAGGAGCGTGACTGTCAGGGTAAAGAGTGGGACAACAGAGAGGAGGACGATGAAGTTGTAGGTCCCACCTGATGTGAACCTAGAGGGATGCAGCCGAGTAGCTCAGCAGAGAAGGTGGAGGAGGAGGAAGACGAGATGCCTCCCGCACAGACATGGAGTGATGCAAACAGGAAAACCACTGCATCTTCAGAGACAACTCTGGCTGTGTCCAGCTGTTGTGGCAGGTCAACATTTCGCAAGGGTTTTTTTGCAACTGGAATGGATGACCCAACTCGCGTTGTCTGCAAACTTTGTAAAAAATGACTCAGTAGAGGCAGAAATACAAATAATTTGTCTACTACATGCATGAACCGTTACATGACCATCCAACTTGTGTTAGTCTGGGAATCTTACTGTGCTATAATGCTGCCTAGAGGGCATCCCAACCACTCGATGCCCCATCAACTGCATCTCATGCTCTTCCTCCTCAGTCACACTCGAAACTGTTCTCACCCAGGTCTCCACCTGGAGAACCTCCACTTGTTTACCAACTACAGTTGGGGTGAGTGAGAGGTTGTCAGTTGTTATGAAGGTGGACATGCCTGTGGATTTTGATCAATCTCACAGACCGATAACACCACATGTTTTGCAATCCACCACAACACTCGTGCCTGCATCTCCCTTGCAGTCCACCCCACCAGTTTGTCCTGTATAACCTACTCTACCCTCTCTCAGCGCAGCAGCCAGTCCTCGGTCCCGCAGTTCTGGTTACAGAAAATATTATTTCCTCCAAAACATGCCAAAGCTAAGAGCTTGAACTTCACCATATCCAATCTGTTGGCCACGGAAATAATGCCTTTCCCCCTAATGGATATAGAGGGTTTTTGAAAGCTGATGGCCATTACTGTCCCTCAGTACCAGTTGCCCAGTCATCCATTACATCTCTAATAAAGCTGTGCCTGGGCTACACTATCATGTTGCAGACAACATTACCTTTTCCTTGAAAAACTCTGTGTCTCCCGAGGTGCATTTCACCACTGACACCTGGACAAGCAAGCATGGTCAGGCGTGTTACATCTCGCTGACTGGGCAGTGGGTTACTCTGGTGGCTCCCGGGGCAGTTGGGGAAGGGGCTTTCTTCAAGGCTTGCGGGACAAACATCTGCAGGTACCACTTTTTCCACTGCTTCTGCTTCCTTCACCTCCTCTAGGGCCTCCACCTGCACCCTCAACCTCTCTCTTAATGTAACACACGTTCCAACAGCGCAGAGAGAATCTCCCCACCTCCATACAACCCAGTTAGGGCACAACGCAATCAGGCACTGCTAAAATTAATATGTATTGCAGATCGCAGTCACATAGCTTCAGAGTTGTGGACTGCTATCCAGGCCACGTTTGATCTATGGCTGTCTCCACTGAACCTGAAACCAGGGAAGGCAGTTTGCAATAACGGTGCAAACCTGGTGGCGGCACTACGCCTGGGTGACATCACACATGTGCCTTGCATGGCTCACGTCCTCAACCTGGTTGTAAAGCAATTTCTAGGCCAGTTTCCCGGCCTGGATGTGCTGCTGCAGAAAGCACAGTCGCTGTGTGCTCACTTCCACCATTCGCACCCTGCAGCTATTCAACTTGCATTGCTACAAAGGTCTTTCAGCCTACCGGTTAACCGGTTAATGTGCAATGTGTCAACACTGTGGAATTCCACTCTGCACATGTTGCAGCAACTGTGGCAGCAGCAGCAAGCCCTGGTGCACTATGTGATGATGCACAGCCTGAGACATCGCAGTCCCAATGTGAGGCAAATCATGATTGCGTAGCAGGCATGGATGAAGGACCTTTGCACCCTCATGCACAGTTTTGAAATGGCTACAAAGATGGTTAGCACTGACGATGCTGTCATCCGCATCACTATTCTGCCCATGTATATGTTGCAGCACACTTTGAATCGCATGTGGGAGGAGATGTTGGTCCCAGAGGAAGAGGAGGAAGCAGAGGAGGATGAGGCAGGGATACCATTTTTTGTAAGGTCTGGACAGTCGTTGAACAGGTGGGTGTCAGAGGAGGGTGCAATCCATCAATTGATGTGGGCTCATGGTAACAGCTAAACTGGTAGTGAAGGTGCAGGAGTCAAGGCATAAATGGAGGAGGAAGAGGTGATGGGGGCATAAAACTCAGGAGATGAAGAAGATGTTGATCACGTCTCTGTTGTCCATGGTTGGTGGGAATGGATGGAGGAGGCAAACTTTAGCGTTCCCCCACCACCAACAGAACATGGACTTGGACCTCATGTCCAACACATCAGTGCCTTCTTGCAGCACAATCTGCAACAAGATGTCTGTATTGTTAGGATTAGAAATAATGCTGACTACTGGGTTGCCACTCTCACTCTCTCTCTTAGATCCACGGCACAAAAGTAAATTTAGCAAGATGGTCCCGTAAAGCAGGGGTGGGGAACCTCCGGCCCGCGGGCCGTATACGGCCCGTGACGACTTGTTATGCGGCCCCCGGGCACATTCCCAGGGACCATTGTGCTTTGGTGGCAGCCGCGCTTTTCCCGGCTGCCGGCCCTTTAAATCCCACTGCCTGATGCCCTGTGGGTAGATGCTAGAATGTACGGGCTCTCTCCAGATCCTGACTTCAAGGACCTGACTGCAGCCCATACATTCTAGGCTTATCCCCGGCCTGTGTGCTCTGGTGGGCGGGTAAGCAGCACGCTGCGATAAAGTCACACAGAAGAGCTGCAGCAGGTTTACCAGCCTCCCGAAACTGTGCTGTGTGTGTGTGACTCTCCCTCCCCCTCACTGCGAGTACTCAACCCATCGCTGCCCCCCCCCGCTCAGTGCTGTGTACCCCCTCGTACTGTGTGTACCCCCCAATGCTGTATGTACCCCCCAATGCTGTGTGTACCCCCTCGTGCTGTGTGTACCCCCTCGTGCTGTATGTACCCCCTAGTGCAGTGTGTACCCCCTAGTACAGTGAGTACCCCCTAGTACAGTGAGTACCCCCTAATGCTGTGTGTACCCCTTAATGCTGTGTGTACCCCTTAATGCTGTGTGTACCCCTTAATGCTGTGTGTACCCCCTCGTGCTGTGTACCCCCTCGTGCTGTGTGTACCCCCTCGTGCTGTGTGTACCCCCTCATGCTGTGTGTACCCCCTCATGCTGTGTCCTAGTACAGTGTGTACCCCCCAGTGCTGTATGTACCCCCCAATGCTGTGTGTACCCCCTCGTGCTGTATGTACCCCCCAATGCTGTGTGTACCCCCTCGTGCTATGTACCCCCTAGTGCAGTGTGTACCCCCTAGTGCAGCGAGTACCCCCTAGTACAGTGAGTACCCCCTAATGCTGTGTGTACCCCCTAATGCTGTGTGTACCCCCTAATGCTGTGTGTACCCCCTCGTGCTGTGTACCCCCTAGTGCTGTGTACCCCCTCGTGCTGTGTGTACCCCCTCATGCTGTGTGTACCCCCTCGTGCTGTGTGTACCCCCTCGTGCTGTGTGTACCCCCTCGTGCTGTGTACCTCCTAGTACAGTGTGTACCCCCCAGTACTGTGTACCCCCAGGTGCTGTGTGTACCCCCTAGTGCTGTGTGTACCCCCTAATGCTGTGTACACCCCAGTGCTGTGTACCCCCTCAGCGCGGTGTAACCCCTCACTGCTGTCCGTGCCCCCCCTAGTGCTGTCCGCACCACCTAATGCTGTCCATGCTGCCACAAGTGCTGTCCATGCCACGGTGAGTGCTGCCTGTGCCCCCCTTATGCTGTCCATGCTCCCCAGTGCTGTGTGCCACCCCTCAGTGCTCTTAACTCACTACTGCTGTCTGTACCCTCCCACTGCTTTCTATGCTCCCCAGTCCGTGCTCTCCTGTTGATGTCTATGTTCCCCCAGACCTGTCTGTCTCCCTAATGCTGCCACCCAGTGCAGTCCGTGCTGCCACCCAGTGCAGTCCGTGCTGCCACCCAGTGCAGTGCGTGCTGCCACCCAGGGCAGTCCGTGCTGCCACCCAGTGCAGTGCGTGCTGCCACCCAGTGCTGTGCGTGTCCCCAGTCATGTCTGTGCCACCACCAGGGCTGTCCATACCCCCTACTGATGTATATGCCCCAGCCCCTCCTGTGATGTATATGCCCCAGCCCCTCCTGTGATGTATATGCCCCAGCCCCTCCTGTGATGTATATGCCCCAGCCCCTCCTGTGATGTATATGCCCCAGCCCCTCCTGTGATGTATATGCCCCAGCCCCTTCTGTGATGTATATGCCTCAGCCCCTCCTGTGATGTATATGCCCCAGCCCCTCCTGTGATGTATATGCCCCAGCCCCTCCTGTGATGTATATGCCCCAGCCCCTCCTGTGATGTATATGCCCCAGCCCCTCCTGTGATGTATATGCCCCAGCCCCTCCTGTGATGTGTACTCCCAGTGTCTCCTGTAATTTATGCGCCCTGGCCCCTCCTGTGATGTGTATGCCCCCAGCATCTCCAGACAGAGACAAACCTGGAAAAGCAGCTGTGAGAAACCAGATGATCAATATCACCGAACATTACAATCGCACCAAAGAGAAGCAGCTCCGGCCACCACAATAGGGGTGAGTTAATTAATCGTTTGACCAAATATAGCAGGGTTATTTTTCAGGTTGATAATGTTGTGCGGCCCCCAAAGGTTAGTAGGAAATTCCAAATGGCCCCCGGCAGTAAAAAGGTTCCCCACCCCTGCCGTAAAGGGACGCGTGGATGCTGATGTATTGAAACAATCTTGTAGCCCATCTTAACAGTAGTTTTCCACAAGACAGCATTGAGGCATGCAGTGTGCATTGCAGTTCTACAATTCCAACCATGGTAACATTGCGTCACCAATGTAGAAATATTAGCAGCAGCAGTTCAAGGGGCAGAAGCAATATTTGTGAGGTTTGGCACTCATTTTTTAAACCATCGCAAGCACCAGCAAAACAGATTTGAAGTCTGACACATAGTGAATGATTGGAGAGGATGGTGCAGGAGTATCTAGAGCTCAATATCGATGCCATAAGTGGGGATTGGACCCTTTTACATTTTGATCTTTAAAAATGGAAGAATGGCCTGAGTTTTACAGTCAAGCTTTGAAAGTATTGGCTTTCCCAGCAGCTAGCGTTCTCTCAGAACATGTCTTCAGTGCTGCTGGCAGTGTATTGACGGGTAAGCGCATCCAGTTGTCCCCTGAAAGTGTAGATGGCCTAACGTTCATAAAGATCAACAAGTTGTGGATGTCCAATGACTTCGCCACCCCAGTGCCAGACTATGTAGACTAGGCGATGGTGTAGTGCCAGGGGTCTGGGAGCATCAGCACTACGCCTGTCTGTCATCTTGTTATCTCTGGTGAAGGTATAAATGTTGGTTCAGGCCTTATTACAGGGTTGGTCCCATACATTCATGTTGCATTCTTTGACTATTTGTAGTCTGTGCCAATTGTTGCCAGTTTTCCTGTTGTCTGACCTATATTTTTGGACATGTGGAGACTTCAAATTGTTTTTTATCTGTAGAGTCAGGGTTCTAGGACCAAGAGGCCTATGTCTGTCTGGTCTGTCATCTTGCTGTTTCTGATGAAGGAATAAATGATTGTTCAGGCCTTGTTACAGGGCCAATGCCACGGATCCATGTTGCTACTATTTGTAGTCTGTGCCAATTGTTGCCCCTTTTCCTGTTGTCTGACCTTAATTTTTGGAATGCGGAGACTTCAAGTAGGGTCTGAAAATTGTCTTTTGTCTATAGTGCCAGGGGTGGGAGCAAGAGGCCGAATCCTGTCACTCATGCCATGTCACACCTCTTTAGTTTTAAAATGTAAATGCTAGGCCACATCCTGTGTGTGGCATGGAGCATACCTTACTGCTGTGCAAAGACACTATGGGGAATTGGGGGAATTGATGCCACTATCCTGCGGCTGGCCTGAAATGTCTTTAAATATCAAGACTCCAAAATGGGTCTCCAAGTTGTGTTTTGTCTGCACTGGTAGCAGTGTGGGAGCAAGAGGCCTAATCCTGTCACTCACGCACCTCTTGATTTTTACAATGGAAATGCCAGGCCATGTCCTGTGTCTAAGTCAACACAATCACAGTGCTGAAATTAATATGCATTGGAGAACAGCCACACAGCTGCAGAGTTGTGGACCGCTATCCATGCCGAGTTTGATCAATGGCTGTCATCACTGAACCTGGAGACGAGGAAGGTTGTGTGCGATTACGGTGCAAACCTGTTGGCGGCACTATGCCTGGGCGACATCACACATGTGCCTTGCATGGCTCATGTCCTTAACCTGGTTGTACAGAAATTTATAGCCTACTATTCTGGCCTGGATGCGCTGCTGCAGAAGGCACAGTCGCACTTTTTAAATTTGAAATGACAGGCCACATCACTGCTGTGCAAATAAACTACGGGGAAATGGGGAGGGTGCAAGTGATTCTACTATTCTGCTGTCTACCTTAAATGTTTTTAATTATCAAGACTCCAAGATGGGTCTCCAAGTTGTGTCTTGTCTGTACTGGCAGGGGTATGGGAGCACCAGAACTAGCACGCGGCATAATTCTATCACTCATTCACCTTTTGATTTTTAAAATGGAAATGCCAGGCCACATCCTGTGTAAATACCTCACTGCTGTGCAAATACACTAGGAGGAAATGGGGGGAGGGGGGTGGGTGGAACAATTGATCCCACTGTTTTTAAAATGAAAATGCTACGCCACAATGGCTGTCTCCACTGAAACTGGAGCCAGGAAAGGCCGTGTGTGAAAAGAGGCTGTATGTGTGGGCAACATCACACATGTGCCTTGCATGGCTCACGTCCTCAACCTGGTTATACAGAAATTTATAGGCCACTATTCTTGCCTGGATGCACTGCTGTAGAAGGCATGTTTGCTGTATACTCACTTTTAAAAATAGAAATGCCAAGCCACATTCTCTATGTCCTGTATGTTGCATGGACCATACCTCACTGCTGTGCAGAGACACTATGGGGAAATGAGGGGAGGGTGCTATTGATGCCATGGTACTGCTATTTGCCTGAAATGTTTTTAAATATCAAGACTCCAAGATGGGTCTCCAAGTTGTGTCTTGTCTGTACTGGCATGGGTGTGGGAGCACCAGCCCTATACCTGTCTCTCACCACCTCAATATTTCTTATGTCAATAGTCTAGGAAGCTAATAGCTATGCCAAAACAGTGAGGCTGCACTGTAAAACATAAAGGTGTTTTCTCTGCTTTAGGTTTCTTCTCCCACTGAATCCAATGCGATTTGAAAAGGTCCAACGAACGGTTCAACGAACAGTTTGGCGAGCATAGGGTTTGTTCACCAAGGCTTGGCGAACTAAACTTTGAAAGGTTCGCTCACCTCTAGTCACTAGAACACCTCTGATGTATCCTAGCCTAATGTTGTTAAAGGGAATCTGTCACCAGGTTTTTACTACCCCATCTGAGAGCAGCGTAATATAGAGACAGAGACCCTGGTTCCAGCGATGTGTTACGTACTGAGCTGTTTGCTGTCATTTTGATAAAATCAATGTTTTCTCTGCTGCAGATCTAGCAGTTCTACAGAATTCATGTGGACCGCCCCAGCGCCAGCAGTTGGGCTGCTACTCGGATCTGGATCCGCGGTGGCTCGAGGGGTCTCCGAACCCGGGAGGGGTCGCGCGGACACTCGAAATAAAAGGGGGGTATTTACAGGCGATTTTTTGTTTAGAGTTCGTGACACCACCCACGGTGTGCGGTAAGGTGGAGTCCCACCGCTGCTGTTGGGAGCGCCCGGTGGCGATGGGATGGCAGCCAGGTGTTTAATCCATCCGTGGGTAGGGGGAATGCCCCGGGGCTCGGTGATGGTGAGAGGGAAGTGAAAGCTGCACACCAAATTCAGAGAAATATGAACAAGCATAACTGCTTTATGATACATAAGGAATGGAAAATACAACTAGCCATATGAAAAATGGAAAAAAAATTTAAATGTGACATTGCATAACTGCCGAGGATTATTCGAAAAAAATAGATATTTAGCTAATGTATTGATCAATTCATTACTGTCCCATAACCAACTTCACGGTAATCTCAACCGGGGACTGTGTTATCTGCATGTGTGAACAGCGCTCTATGCAAGCCATTAGTGTGCAGTTTTACCATCCAGCAATTGCCCTCTCCATTCCATGGAAGTGTGTGTGTGATCTGCTCCTCCTGCACCTGTGATGTCTCCATTTAGTGGGGGTTTACCTGTATCCTGGTAAAGTACTAGTTTTTGGCCTGGGCGATGTACACACTTCAGCCCTTCTTTGCTGTAAGTAATACTTTAATTATTGTAGGATATTTATTCCTCTTCTTGTTGCTTTTTTATTTTTATCAAAACTTCACTAAGCAGCCCAGTAAGTGAAACAATGCTGGAATCAGGATCTCTGCCCCTACATTATGTAGCGCTCTGATTATTTGCAAAAACCTGATGACGGATTGCCTTTAAATCTTACCTGCTGATTTGCCTCGTGCCTTTATGGAGTATGAAGGTCCAGCACACCGGCCAAAACGTGTTAGACTTGGTTCCACATAATACCGAGGTCCTGGACTACAGTCACTGATATGAGCTAGTAAAGAAAGACAAACAAGAAAATTATATGTATTCAAAATAGAAAAAAAAATAGAAAGAAGTTAAATATTGTGAGGTTAAGTATGAAACCATAGAATGTAAATCCTTCCTCTGAACAACTATGTTGAATAATCTTTGTTTTCAGATCATTTGAGAGTTGTTTTGAGGAGCCCATGATGCCACTCTTCATATGAGATTCAAATAGGAGAACAACTTGCAAGTGGGCACATTAAATACCTTTTCTCATGATTGGATACACCTGCCTATGACGTTCAAAGCTCAATGAGGTTACAAAACCAATTTAGTGCTTTAGTAAGTCAGTAAAAAGTCGTTAGGACTGTTCAAATTAAGAAATTGATAAGGGTGCCCATAGTTTTGCATCGATCAAATTTTGTTTAAATGCGGATTGCACATTTTCTGTTAGTACAATAAACCTCATTTCAATTCAGAAATATTACTCAGTCCATCAATTATTAGATATATGAAACTAAAAAAGCTGTTGCAAAAACCCAAGTTGTTATAAAGAAAAAAGGTTAACATTAATAGGGGTGCCCAAACTTTTTCATATGACTGTAGTACTTGTATTTATGAACGTCTTTTGGGAAGTTCACATGTCCGATTTTGTGGTCTGTAGAAACAAGTCCAATATTGTCTGTGTGTTGGATCAAAATTGTTAATACAAGAGTATATACAAGAGACATATTGAAATTGGACAGCACTCGGATGATAGAGTGGAGAAGCTGGAGAAACATTTTCTTTTACTCATCCAAGAAAAACTGACCAAACTCTGACGGTAAAAACTGTCATTGCCCAAACTCTGCTCAAAAAAACTGGTGAAACTTGGACAGCTTTTCTCAGAGAATAAAAATTATTGATGACTAAATGAGCCCTAAGACTGTACTAATAAATGGGAGGTGAACTTTTGATACGTATATATTAGTAAGCGCATCTGTGACGCCCTGGCAAAACCAGGTAGTCACAAATAGGCCCCCGCATTACACCGTTTCCTCACTAGGAAACACACAGCCAACCAGAAACCCTAGTCACCCCCCCTTAGGGAAAGATAGACACACCAGTGGGCATGACACGGCGGTTGGGACACAACCACCCAGGGGTCCAGACAGCCCGGGGCGGGAAAACAAGGAGTCGAAGCTTGAAGTTCAGTTTGGAGAGGAGTGTGGGCTGGAGCTAAGTGTAGCTCCAGCAGGAAAGTTCAAGTTGAACGGTGCCAGGGTTGGAGCCCTGGTGCTACTGGCTAGGAGGCAGACGGTGGTCTCCGTCAGCAGGAGACCACCGAAGAAGACGGCTCGGCAGACGGGACAGGGACAGGGTTGTAGCACGCCGGTACTGACACGGGGAACCAACCCGGAAACCGGAGCACAAAGGGGGGTACTCCGACCCTGAAGCCACGACCGGAAACAAGCGGAACTGGTTAATTAACCGATTGAGGCCAGGACTAGAGGTCCTGTCCCACCCAAAGTCCCTCATAGAAGACAACAGCCCACCGATAGGGATAAGAGGTCACCGCCAGGGCCCATAGATCCCATGGGCCAGCGTCTGCGGGCACGGCTCCGTAGGCCACATCCAGCCGGGAGCGGACTCCTGAGTTTCACACTAGGAAAGTCCACCTTACACAAACAGTGCAGAGGAAAAGGATAGAGACCACCAGCCGGGTGGGGGACCCAAATGCAACCGGCCACGGCACCGGGCACCATCACCTTGGTTTACCAGAGACTTGTGTGGTTCATTAACAGTAAGTACATCAACACTCCCTGCGGTCGCTATCCCCTGCACCGAGCCACCGGGTCCCGGGGCCACCATCCCTGCCCACGGAGGGGTTAACAACTTGCTGCATAACATCTCCCTCGGGTGCCCCATAACAGCAGCGGTGGTGTCCCACCTCACCACACACCGTTGGTGGCGTCACAAACTTACTACGGCCTAGCCTGTACATCTACATCCTCCCATTTATTTGGCGAGTCCGCGAGACCCCCGGGTCCGGAGACCCTCGAGCCACCCACCGGAAGGTCCGGGCCCAAGCAGCGCGGCAAGGGAGCGGCACACATCAAAATCACATCCCCAACACATTTTGTTAAAATAAAGTTAGACAACCTCTTTAAGCATCATACTCACCGGAGTGACTAGTCCGTCCAGGAAAAGAGTATGCTGGGCTGGAATATTTGGTATAGTCATGGCCCACAAACCCTACTGTAGGGGGTAGGTTGTACCGTCCAGGTCCAGGACCTAAGAGTGTGGAAAAGTCAGTGATATTTCTCACTAAACATACAAACTACATGAGTAGATGATGTTTAGATATAATGTAGATATCAGTCCAAAGAGATGGGGTATTATAAGGGTTTGCCTGGTGCGGACAGAAGATTTTTACAAACATTTCAAGAGAAGCCCCTCTTTAAGGGTCACTATCTCTTTGCACCTCTCCATCTGTAGGATCCAGTGCATCTATTCACTTCACAGACAGCCCATTAATTTCTATGACAATTGTGGAATGCACTGATGGCACTGCAGGAAATGAGCAAAGATTACAGATGATCCATGTGGTTCAATGCTACAGCAACACACTTTGTATATAAAATGAGATTGTTGAAAGCAATTTTAGTAGTTATAACTTCTGAGTATGATAAATTGCTGCTCCATTCATGCAAAGAGTAACTGCGCTTTCCGGTTACCTTACAGAATAAGCTTTCATGCGTGTACATGAGGAGTAACATAATTTCCAGTCATCATAACCCTTGTATGCCATGTCTATTTTCAGTTTTCCCTCTACAAAAGAAGTGTATTTTTATCACTCTCTGCCCCTGTCCCCCTACAGTTCCCCCCTCCTTTTCCATACTTTTATAGTTGGAGGTGTAATATGATCCCCCACTGAAGACAGATGTGTGCACAGATTTAAGCAGTTTTTTGGGTGCAAGGCAATAAGAGACAGGTATTGTCACGACTGTGACAGAAAGGGAGTGACTGGAATAGAGCCTCTGTAAGGGGCCCTCAGACTAAGCATACCCTAAGCTTTCCCTCAACGCAGAGGTATGCTGAAAGTAGCAAGGTCTGAGCCCCCAGCATGTCCTTATCTCCTGTCCTTGCCCCTGATGGTAAGACCCCCTCCACAACCCACCACCCAAGGGGACAGGCCAGGACAGAAGTGAAAAACCCCACTGACAAATACACACAGATAGGGGTAATAACAAAGCTCACGCACACCTATACCCAACACCAGGGGACCACAGAAGGTGTACAGGAAGGGATAACTAAGGAAAGGAGAGAGTAATTAAACTGTCTATTTTCATACACCAAAGCAGCAGACAGCACTAGCTGCAGCAGTAGTAGTAGTGGTAGTAACCACCTCCTCACAATACCAGGCCTAGCTCCACAATTAACTAAATAACTGGCAGCCTCTGTAGAGAGTCACTAACGATCCAACACAAAGCTCCGGCTCCCTGCTGTGACTGATCCCTAGGGAGAGCCACTAAATTCTCTTAATGGCTTTCACTGGGAGTAAACTTTTGGTGTTTGGTTGGCAGTGTTTAACCGCGGATGGACATAGTTTCGATGGCGTTAACACAAGCTTAAATATGTGTTCACCTGCGGGATCCATGAACAACCCGAAAGAGCCGGAACCTTGGGAACCGGATCACCAAAAAGAGCCAGACTGCCCATCACTAGTAGGGAGCAGAGGGTTTTTATCCAGGCTGGAAGTCGTCATCAGAGAAAACACCTGAGCAGAGTTAATGAATTGCTGCTGGTAAGGTGAACTGACATTAACCCTGCGACTTCCAAAAGAAAAACATGTTTAATGTATATGGCCTCAGATGATAAAAGATACTCCAAACCTGAGCCTATCACTAATCTCAGAAAGAGACGATTGTGATAGGTGTGTTAAGAAAGATCAATTTATCTGTAATAAAATATATTACAAAGATTTTTATATTCCCCATATTGTTGAGTGGTAAAAAATAATTAGTGGTTACTAGGTAAGTCATATAGTTTCAGATTTATTGTTGCATTTTGAATGCAAGAATAGCAAAGAATACTATTCTATACAGTTGAAAAGAATTTACAAAATGATGTCAGAATTAAATGATGATTGATGATTAAATGATGATTAAATGATGTCAGAATTAACTTAATGCATCGAAACTGACACATTTGATGTATTTGAAGATACTATTCTTTAAGGTGAACCTGTCAGGTCCAATATACACACAGGACCACGAGCAGTTCTGTGTGTATATACAGTTAGGTCCAGAAATATTTGGACAGTGACACAAGTTTTGTTATTTTAGCTGTTTACAAAAACATGTTCAGAAATACAATTATATATATAATATGGGCTGAAAGTGCACACTCCCAGCTGCAATATGAGAGTTTTCACATCCAAATCGGAGAAAGGGTTTAGGAATCATAGCTCTGTAATGCATAGCCTCCTCTTTTTAAAGGGACAAAAAGTAATTGGACAAGGGACTCTAAGGGCTGCAATTAACTCTGAAGGCATCTCCCTCGTTAACCTGTAATCAATGAAGTAGTTAAAAGGTCTGGGGTTGATTACAGGTGTGTGGTTTTGCATTTGGAAGCTGTTGCTGTAACCAGACAACATGCGGTCTAAGGAACTCTCAATTGAGGTGAAGCAGAACATCCTGAGGCTGAAAAAAAAGAAAAAATCCATCAGAGATATAGCAGACATGCTTGGAGTAGCAAAATCAACAGTCGGGTACATTCTGAGAAAAAAGGAATTGACTGGTGAGCTTGGGAACTCAAAAAGGCCTGGGCGTCCACGGATGACAACAGTGGTGGATGATCGCCGCATACTTTCTTTGGTGAAGAAGAACCCGTTCACAACATCAACTGAAGTCCAGAACACTCTCAGTGAAGTAGGTGTATCTGTCTCTAAGTCAACAGTAAAGAGAAGACTCCATGAAAGTAAATACAAAGGGTTCACATCTAGATGCAAACCATTCATCAATTCCAAAAATAGACAGGCCAGAGTTAAATTTGCTGAAAAACACCTCATGAAGCCAGCTCAGTTTTGGAAAAGTATTCTATGGACAGATGAGACAAAGATCAACCTGTACCAGAATGATGGGAAGAAAAAAGTTTGGAGAAGAAAGGGAACGGCACATGATCCAAGGCACACCACATCCTCTGTAAAACATGGTGGAGGCAACGTGATGGCATGGGCATGCATGGCTTTCAATGGCACTGGGTCACTTGTGTTTATTGATGACATAACAGCAGACAAGAGTAGCCGGATGAATTCTGAAGTGTACCGGGATATACTTTCAGCCCAGATTCAGCCAAATGCCGCAAAGTTGATCGGACGGCGCTTCATAGTACAGATGGACAATGACCCCAAGCATACAGCCAAAGCTACCCAGGAGTTCATGAGTGCAAAAAAGTGGAACATTCTGCAATGGCCAAGTCAATCACCAGATCTTAACCCAATTGAGCATGCATTTCACTTGCTCAAATCCAGACTTAAGACGGAAAGACCCACAAACAAGCAAGACCTGAAGGCTGCGGCTGTAAAGGCCTGGCAAAGCATTAAGAAGGAGGAAACCCAGCATTTGGTGATGTCTATAGGTTCCAGACTTAAGGCAGTGATTGCCTCCAAAGGTCCAAAGGATTCGCAACAAAATATTGAAAATAAAAATATTTTGTTTGGGTTTGGTTTATTCGTCCAATTACTTTTGACCTCCTAAAATGTGGAGTGTTTGTAAAGAAATGTGTACAATTCCTACAATTTCTAACAGATATTTTTGTTCAAACCTTCAAATTAAACGTTACAATCTGCACTTGAATTCTGTTGTAGAGGTTTCATTTCAAATCCAATGTGGTGGCATGCAGAGCCCAACTCGCGAAAATTGTGTCACTGTCCAAATATTTCTGGACCTAACTGTAGCTAATCCCTGCCTAACTGTCCCTGTATACACTAGCATAGATAAAGAGATCTTTACAAAAAGGATTTCTAAAGATCTTGCAGTATACTAATGAGGCCAGCAACTAGTCGCAAGGGCGTTAGTTCCCTTGGATAGTCAGCTCCCTTAGTATGTAAGCACGCGCCTGTGGACGTGCTAACATACTAATGAATGTGCAGCGTCAGAGGATGGTCGCGCTTACCTCTTTTCTGCCATCGCTGTATTTCGGCTCAGTGCGCATGATTTCGGAGTTTCGGATATGTGCACTATACAAGTTTGAAGCCAGGACACGTACACCCGGTTTCATAGTGCGAATGACCGAAAGTCCGGGATCATGCGCACTGAGCAAAAATCCAGAATTGGATGCGATGGCAGCAGAGAGGGGAGCGCGATCATCCTCTGACGCTGCGCATCATTAGCATGTTGGCACACCCACAGTGGCATGCTTACATGCTAAGGTGGCTGACTGTCCAAGGGAAGAAATGCCCTTGTGATTAGTTGCTGACCTCATTAGCATATGATATGGGATATTTAGAAATACTTTTTGTAAAGATCCCTTTATCTATGCTACTGTATAGTTAGGCAGGGATTAGCTATATGCACCCAGAACTGCTCGTGGTCCTGTGTGCATACTGCACCTGATAGGTTCACTTTAATGAGTTGATGTAACATACTTCTCCAATTGTCAATGAAAGTTTCATTTCTGTGCTTTGTAAAAAAAAAAAAAAGTATCAAATTCAGAATGACTAATATTTCGTATTTCAATCTGATGATTTCTGCCACTAAAACAGCCTTACAAACAGGTGTCACCTGTATGTCTTAAAGAGAATATGTCAGTAGGATCTACCCACCTAAGCTGTTTATATGGGCAGTATATGGAGTATCCTAAAATGATACCTTGATATCTGCAATCCAATCTCTTATTCCAGGGTAATCCATGTTTTCCTTTATATGTAAATGATTTAAGATCTTTGGGATGGACAAAGATCTCCCTGAGAATCTGCCACCACATCTTATTTCAAATTAAAAAGGGCATTACCAGTGTGATACATGTAATGACTGACAGTCTGCTTTCCTGATTTATATGTGTCACAGTGGTACTGCCCTCGTTCACTTAAATTAAGCTCTGGAGGCAGATTCTCATGCGAATCTGTATCTGGCCTATGAATCTTAATGGTTCATTTACAGATAAGAAAAACCTCGATTTCTCTGGAATAAGACATTGGATCAAAGATATCAAGATATCATTTTATTCAGTTTCCTAAAAAAAGATGGCTTGATCTTACTGACAGACTCTCTTTAAGGCCTAAAACACACTTCCGCAAAAAAACATACGTGTCTTACGGTCCGTTTTCTGGGTCCGTGTTCCGTTTTTTTGAGGCGTTTCTCCGGTACGTATGGCATCCATGTGATGGCGTATGCGAGCCGTGTGTACGTGTAAAATGTCCGTGTTTGTGTGTAAAATGCCCGTGTATGTGTATGTGGAATGTCCGTGTGGAATGTCCATTTGTGTGTTGCACAATGTCGTTGATACATGTCGGCTGACAGCAGACAGAGTTGCGCAATGAGAATGAACTCGGGTGAACTTCACCCGACTTCATTGTCATGCCGCGGTTCTGTCTGTGTGCCGCGTACTGATTAGCGGTCACCTGTGAAGGATTCACCAGTGACCGCTAATCCCCCGAGTGAATGAAGTTAGTAGCCCTCTCTCATACTTACCGCTCCCCGATCACTGCCGCAGCGAGGAACAGCTGTGCAGAGAATACGTGGCAATAATTACTTTGAATATGCCGGCCGCTCATTAATCAATCTCGTATTCCCTGCTTTCCCCACCCACAGACGCCTGTGATTGGTTGCAGTCAGAGACGCCCCTCACGCTGAGTGACAGCTGTCTCACTGCACCCAATCACAGCAGCCGGTGGGCGTGTCTATACTGTGCAGTAAAATAAATAAATAATTAATTAAAAAAAAACGGTGTGCGGTCCCCCCCCATTTTAATACCAGCCAGATAAAGCCATACGGCTGAAGGCTGGTATTCTCAGGATGGGGAGCCCCACGTTATGGGGAGCCCCCCAGCCTAACAATATCAGTCAGCAGCCGCCCAGAATTGCCGCATACATTATATGCGACAGTTCTGGGACTGTACCCGGCTCTTCCCGATTTGCCCTGGTGCGTTGGCAAATCGGGGTAATAAGGAGTTATTGGCAGCCCATAGCTGCCAATAAGTCCTAGATTAATCATGTCAGGCGTCTCCCTGAGATACCTTCCATGATTAATCTGTAAATTACAGTAAATAAACACACACACCCGAACAATCCTTTATTAGAAAAAAAAACACTAACAAATTGCGTGGTTCACCAATTTTATAAGCCCGAAAAAGCCCTCCATGTCCGGCGTAATCCAGGATGGTCCAGCGTCGCTTCCAGCTGTGCTGGATGAAGGTGACCAGAGCTGCAGAAGACACCGCCGCTCCTTTCAGCTCCACGCAGCTAATGAAGGGAATAGCGCGATCAGCTGTATTCAGCGTTGGCTGCGAGTAACCTCAGTGACAGCTCAGCTGATCGCGCTACTCACCTCAGTTGCTGTGTGGAGCTGACAGGAGCGGCGGTGTCTTCTGCAGCTCCGGTCACCTTCATGCAGCACAGCTGGAAGCGACGCTGGACCATCCTGGATTACGCCGGACATGGAGGGCTTTTTCGGGCTTATAAAATTGGTGAACCAGGCAATTTGTTAGTGTTTTTTTTCTAATAAAGGATTTTTCGTGTGTGTGTGTTTATTTACTGTAATTTACAGATTAATCATGGAAGGTATCTCGGGGAGACGCCTGACATGATTAATCTAGGACTTATTGGCAGCTATGGGCTGCCAATAACTCCTTATTACCCCGATTTGCCAACGCACCAGGGCAAATCGGGAAGAGCCGGGTACAGTCCCAGAACTGTGGCATATAATGTATGCGGCAATTCTGGGCGGCTGCTGACTGATATTGTTAGGCTGGGGGGCTCCCCATAACGTGGGGCTCCCCATCCTGAGAATACCAGCCTTCAGCTGTATGGCTTTATCTGGCTGGTACTAAAATGGGGGGGGGACCGCACGCCGTTTTTTTGAATTATTTATTTATTTTACTGCACAGTATAGACACGCCCACCGGCTGCTGTGATTGGGTGCAGTGAGACATCTGTGACTCAGCGTGGGGGGCGTGTCTGATTGCAACCAATCACAGGCGTCTGTGGGTGGAGAAAGCAGGGAATACGAGATTGATTAATGAGCGGCCGGCATATTCAAAGTAATTCTTGCCGCGCATGCTCTGCACAGCTCTTCCTCGCCGCGCTGGTGAACGGGGAGCGGTATGAGCAGGGAGAAGAAAAAAAACGAGTGCCAATGTAAGTATGACTGAGAACAGCAGAAAAAAGGTAAGTATACTGATTTTAATTTAAAAAAAAATAAAAATAAGATCGCTAGTGTAAAAACGCAAACGCACGAAACGTGCTGAACACGGACATACTCAGTGTGCAGTACGTGCATGCACGGACCCATAGACTAAAGCGGGTCCGTGCCTGTGTGCTGCCGGCCAAAAACAGACATGTCGTCCGTGTAGAAAAGCGCACACACATACTTACCTCACGGACACACGTTCCGTGCGATTTTACGTGTGTGTGACATCTACCATTGATTAACATGGGTCTCCGTGCCTACGTGTCTCCGGTACGTGCAAATACGTACCGCACACGTACAAATTACATGGATGTGTGTTGCGGGTCTAAGGTAAGGTAGGTTTATTGTACCATGCATGGCAGATTTAGGCTATGTTCACACAGTACATATTAAGATGCAGCATTTTTGGCCCCAAAAAACGCACAAAAAAACGCACCGCGGCAAACATGCATCAAAAACCGCATGCATTTTTTACGTGTTTTTATCGGGTTTTTACCGCATTTTGCCCAATGCATTTTTTAAGTCAAATCTATTGATTGGAAGGGCTCAAAAATGCTGGAAAAACGCAAAAAGAATTGACATGCTGCATCTTGGGTGCATCTTCAAAAGTGCAGCCAAGATGCAGACAAAAAAAAGATGCACAGTGTGGACCGAAAAATAGAGATCTCATAGACTTTGCTGGGGGAAGGAAATGCATTCAGTTTGGTACATCTTTGTGACCTTAATAACACACCAAAAACGCAATAAATGATACACTGTGTTAACATAGCCTTAGTTACAGATCATTGAGAAAATGCATATATGGAAAACCTGTGGTAAAGAAAAGACAAAATTATACAGAATTGGCAAGAAGATCAGAAAACCTTTACATCTAATATATAGAGAAAAAATAAAAAAAGGACATGTATGGAGTTGTAGTTTTCCATCGGCTAGTTGGAGACCCCCTGTGTTACAGGAGGAGATGCCTCCTTTAATAGTGATAAAGTAAATAGTAACACTAATACACTAATAGTTCCTAAAGTAATACTTGTAATACTTACCAGTCTCCTTTGCTGCAATCATGGGTGTTTTTCTTTCTGTGTACTCTCCCATTTCTTGCCAATCACTTGGTAATCTTGTAAAACATAAATGTTATTTTCAGAACTAAAACTAGAATACTACAAATGTTATAAATGTAATGGATTCAATAGAATTTAGGAATGTCACCTATTTCACATATTACGCTCCTTGAATGAGTAAAGATGTCTTGTCACAGATGTCACCGTGCTACTCTGCAGGTCACAGCATGGTAATATGACCTGAGGATGTTCTAATAAGTGTAAGCTTATCCCATGGCTGTCTTATCAACCCCTCCCAAACATACCCATCAGTCCCACTCACTCAGGTTCCAAGTCACTGGTGCAAAACCAGTTCCATTATGACTATCGCTCACACTTATTTAATTATTTATTTACTTAATCAGTTAGCTTGCTCGCTATCATGCTTTCTAACGTAACAGTATCATTATCACTATGATTAAATACATTCTAATCAAAGAAATACGGCACTCTGTTAAAATACGGTGCCAGAAAAAATCTGGCACGCAAACAAGGATGCGTGGTAACAGGTGCTTTATTATAACTCAGCATGTGAACATGTGATTACAAGGAGTATATTTGACGTTTCGGTCTTTTAATACGACCTTCATCAGAGTCACACTATACAATAAAGAAAAGAAAAAATATACATTATATATGTGAAAAATATTCACCAATAACAAAGTCCAAAATTAATCTATAGAATTTTTTATGTATGTATATATATATGTATATATATATATATATATCTATATATATATATATATCTATATCTATATCTATATATATATCTATATATATATATATATATATATATATATATATATATATATATATATATATATATATCTCAAAATACATCAAGATCTATTAGTGGATAGACCAGTATAGGGGATGAAAAAAACAAAAAGAATAAGAAAAGAATAAAAAAAATGAGCTACATTAGGGACCTTAATTGTACATACATATATGTATAAACATATACATTCCGTAAGTCTAAGAGTCTAAGAGAAAGGAAACAAAGTACACTTTAATATAATACATAATACATATAGATAAACAATTCATCTTTCCAGAGTTTATGGCCGGCTTTAGGCATGTGCGACTTGTGCAGTCGCACAGGGCGCCGACGGCCATGCTTCAGAGGGGGCGCCGCAGAGAGGTAAGAAGTCATAAATTTCATGTCTCCTCCGGTCCCAGCACTGCGTTTTTACTGTAACTGCCGCCGCGCGGGCAGCAGGCTTTGATGGGGGAGCCGCAGGGAGACCTTATGTTTGAAACTAAACGTACTGTCTCCAGCGGCGTCTCTCCATCCTTTTCTTGAAGCTTGGCAACTGTGTGCGGGAGGCCGGCCGGCTGCCTACCTCTCCGTGCTGGAGGCCGGCCGGCTGCCTACCTCTCCGTGCTGGAGGCCGGCCGGCTGCCTGCCTCTCCGTGCTGGAGGCCGGCCGGCTACCTGCCTCTCCGTGCTGGAGGCCCGCTGGCTGCCTGCCTCTCCATGCTGGAGGCCGGGTGGATGCCTGCCTCTTCGTGCTGGAGGCCCGCCGGCTGCCTGCCTCTCCGTGCTGGAGGCCTGCCAGCTGCCTGCCTCTCTGTGCTGGAGGACCGCCAGCTGGATATCTGTCTGTTTGGGCTGCAGTGGCTGTGGGGGGCTCTTGCTGTTTGTAAGAGGTTGTGTAGGGGCTCCTGCTGTGTAAGAGGCTGTGTGGGGGTTCCTGCTGCATGTAGGAGGCTGTGTGGGGGTTCCTGCTGCATGTAGGAGGCTGTGTGGGGGCTCCTGCTGCATGTAGGAGGCTGTGTGGGGGCTCCTGCTGCATGTAGGAGGCTGTGTGGGGGCTCCTGCTGCATGTAGGAGGCTGTGTGGGGGTTCCTGCTGCATGTAGAAGGCTGTGTGGGGGCTCCTGCTGTGTATAGGAGGATGTGTGGGGGCTGCTGCTGTGTATAGGAGGCTGTGTGGGGGCTCCTGTTGCGTATAGGAGACTGGGTGGGGGCTCCTCCAGGTATTTGCATATAGTTTTAGTGTGGCCTCTAGATTTAACTCTTGTGGACCACAGACACCCCAGTCCGACCCTGCATCCATCTATCTTTTCTATAGTATCTATGTGTGTGTTATGTATATGGTGTAATTTATGCAGTGGCAAAATGACTGGGCGTGTGGGTGATGGTGGCCATTGCTATTTCCTCAGATGCATGGTTGAACACCATTGAGGAGCAGTTGGCCACTGGCTCCGTTTATCCCTTGCTCTGCAGCTGTGGGCCCCGGATAGGTGCAATGACATCAGGGGGAGCGTGTGACGTGATGCCAGTGTGCTCTGCAGCTGCGGCCAGAGTGGGTGCAGAGCATATGTTGGGTGTATAATAAATTTTATATATGTGGCGCCCCTGAGGCTTCCTTCGCCACAGAATATATTGCACCTCAGCCAGAGGTGTGGTATCTCATCGCAGGAAGGAATGGGGTCAACTGCCGGTGTACAGACAAAACTTGCCCACACCAATTGGTAGGCATACACTGGGTCAGAGATAGTGGCACCAACCCCCATAGATGTTTAGCTCATGGGGCCGTAAGTCCCATCGCTGGTCCCAATGGTGTGGGTGGGGCCTAGTCAGTGGGTGTGTGGGAGGAGTCAGAAAGAGAGAGTAGACAAAGGGAACTAGGAAGTTCAAGTTTAGTTTGGGCAGTCTGTCAGAAGGAGTAGAGGAGTGAGGAGGTAGGCTGTTAGGAAAGGACAGCAGATAGAGAAGGCAGAGACAGAAGGAGGTTCCTGGTGGAGATCCTGGGGTCTTGTTAGGCCCGGTTGACACCGAAAGAAAGGAAGAAATGATTCCAGGGCCACGGAAGGGCAATTGTCCCGTGACCTGTTCCACTGACAACATCGGGTGGAGGGATCTGGCTGCATTCAGGGACGGTCCCTAGACAGAGGGAAGAAAGACAATTCCTCAAAAGTAAAACCGAAGTCCTGGGAGATCGTTGCAAGCGCCCAGGGCCACTTCCTGCCACAGACCCCCGGTGAAGGGGGCAAGATACGACTGCGGTCAGCCCCCTTTGTACAGGCCCTGTGGTGGAGGCCCGAGACCAGCTAAAACAGTCGAAGGCTAGGAAGCCAGTCAGAAAAGGACACACACAAAAGGGGTACACCGGGACTGACCCTTGACCTATCCGGGATCGGCGGCGGCCCCTGACAGCGGATCCTGGCATTCCGTGGGTAACCGGTCAACTGCAGTACTGAGACTGAACAGTGAGTAAAACATCTTAACTGCAATCCCGGTGTCATCTGGTTTATCCTGCACCTCTTTAACAAACACCATAGACTTTACCAAGCACCCAAAGGTTGCCCCGGGGTATCAGCTCTAACTGTGGAGAGCAAGAAACACTTCAGCTGCCATAACACCAGCCCCGGAGGACCCTCCCAGCAGCTGCGGCGCCATAGCCGCAAATTACCATAGGTGGCGTCACGAATATTCATATAAACATTATCATCACCTCCCCAATACCGCATCATTAATTGACTCCACTCCACCAGGGTCTCGGAGTCGGGCCCCGCCACCACTGACTACCCCGGACTAGTCCGGCTCGAGACCGAGTCACCTAAGGCCCTGGGGTGGGCGAGTCATATATATATATATATATATATACATATATATATATTATATATATATATATTATTATACACCCTACATATGCCCTGTACCTGTCACGTGTAATGTAATGTAATTCTGAATATTGACCTGCCATATCCTTAAGGTGTGTAATATGTGCTCTGTTAGGATTTAATTTGCTGATTCGAGTGGTAGTCATCTGATCGCTCACATGCAATTTACAATGTGTGGTTATCTGCTGAATGATGTCTCCTCCTATTTCTCTTAAATTGAAAATTATAACAATGAGAGAAGCAGGAGGAGACGTCATTCGGCAGATGACCCTCAGTCCGCAAATCACTGATGGCGATCACATGACTACTCATATTGGCAAGTGAAATCCTAGCCATATATTATATACTTTGGGAATTCGGCTAATGTGCAGAATGTCACACAGGGGAGACACTGGTCAGTCTAGGGAAGCCGAGCAGGGAGAAGCCGCCGCGGATTGGCCTCCTGGTCTCGTCATCCTGGTTGCATCGTCCCCGGCCAGATATTAAATGTGTGTTTTATTTGAAACGCGGCAGCATCAGAGAAAAATATACACGACTGAAATAATGGAGCCAGTGTCTGATTCCTTCCACCCGGGGGTCGTGCAGGAGGATTCAGCGGTCAGAGAACTTATCTTGTAGCTAAAGAACATTGGAGTTTCATACGTGACATGGCGTCACTGTGGTCTGCACATCACATGTAATGGTTTAGTGTAGGTATGAAGGCCTTTCTATCAATGTAATGCATCGCCAGCAGCTGAGATGTGTATTCTGGGGTTCTGCAGCAGCTGAGGTGTGTATTATGGGGATCTGCAGCAGCTGAAATGTGTATGATGAGGTTCTGCAGCAGCTGAAATGTGTATGATGAGGTTCTGCAGCAACTGAAATGTCTTTAGATTTACTTAATAAAAAGCCCATACAAGCAAAGTTAGAAAGTAGTGATGAGCGAGCATGCTTGTTACTACTCGGTACTCGCACGAGTATCACTGTACTCGGTCTACTCGGCGGGGACCGAGTAATCTCGCGATACTCGTGCTGTACTCGTGGTCTTCATTTCTGCATGTTGGCGCTCTTTTGAGAGCCAGCCCTCATGCAGGGATTGGCTGGCAGACCACTGCAATGCCACAGCCCTGTTAGTTGTGGAATTGCAGTGATTGGCCGGCCTGGACAGCGTGACCGAGCCTTTATACCGGCGGGCGCGCTGTGCTCTGCTCACAGCTATCCAGACAATCAGTGCAGGGAGAGTGTCGCTGCTTCAGGGAAAGGTTTGCGGCCCTTTATAGCTATTTCCGTAGCAGGGCTGCAAACAGTGTGACCAAAAGTCCTTCTCAGGACTATTCCTAGTGGTGACCGTATACCAGCCTTCATCATATCTGGGGCTGGTGTACACAGTCTAAAACAGTCCTGATAGTGTCAGACTTCTCAGCAATTGTCGCTCCTAAAAACCTGTTAGGTTCTTAGTGCGTCCGTGCTTGCATTTAAAAACCGCACGTGTGTGCCTGTCGGTGGCAGCGTACAGGTGCACTTGTGTGCGTTTTTACCAAACTATTATATAACGCACAAGTGTAGTGTATAATACACGTCAGTCAGCAGTGGCTGATAGTGTCAGAGTTCTCGTCATAAATTTTTTCTCCTAAAACCTGTGTTAGGTTCTTAGTGCGTCCGTGCTTGCATTTAAAAACCGCACGTGTGTGCCTGTCGGTGGCAGCGTACAGGTGCACTTGTGTGCGTTTTTACCAAACTATTATATAACGCACAAGTGTAGTGTATAATACACGTCAGTCAGCAGTGGCTGATAGTGTCAGAGTTCTCGTCATAAATTTTTTCTCCTAAAACCTGTGTTAGGTTCTTAGTGCGTCCGTGCTTGCATTTAAAAACCGCACGTGTGTGCCTGTCGGTGGCAGCGTACAGGTGCACGATTTGCACAAACTTTGATATAACGCCCAAGTCTAGTGAATACACGTCAGCACAGCATTGCAAAATGCGCAAGGGCGTTGGCAAGGAACAAGGAAGTGGACGTGATGGTGGTGCAGGCAGAGGTCGAGGTCGTGGGCAAGCTCTAATTTTGCCACAACAAAGGGCCACATCTAGTCGCTCGCACGTCCTGTCCCAAATTCTTGGGGACCGCAGCAGTACACCGCTCTTGAACCAAGACCAGTGTCAACAGGTTGTTAGTTGGATAGCGGATAATGCTTCCAGTCAGATTGGCACCACCACAAACACTCTGTCTTCCACACGGTCAAGTGTCAGTAGCCGTGATACTGCACCGCACATTTCAGAACCTGATCCTCCTTCCTACCACAAGGCTGAGTACACGTCCTCGGACATTAATGATCCCACACTTGGACACTCGGAAGAGCTGTTCACGTTTCCATTCGCACATTCTGGCCTCTCGCCAGCTCATGTTGAAGTGGGTCATGAGGAGATCGTATGTACAGATGGCCAAATATTTGAGCAGCCACGTTCTCACGAAGTTGGCAACGTGTCTCAACAAGGGGTGGACGATGATGAGACACAATTGTCAGGAAGTCAGGAGGAGGAGCAGGGTGCGGAAGAGGAAGACGACGTGGTGGATGATCCAGTAACTGACCCAACCTGGCAGGAGGATATGCAGAGCGAGGACAGCAGTGCACAGGGGGAGGGAGGCGTAGCATCCCAACAGGCAGTAAGAAGCAGGGTGGTGGCTCCAGGCAGAAGTCAGGCAACCGTTCCCCGGAACAACAACACGACACAAGGTGCCTGTACAAATGTTAGGTCTTCCCGAGTCTGGCAGTTTTTTAAGTTGGATCCAGATGATTCTAAAAAGGCCATTTGCAACACCTGCCGTGCCAGCATCAGCAGGGGTACCAAAACTAGCAGCCTGACCACCACCAGCATGATCAGGCACATGTCAGCCAAGCACCCGACTTTGTGGGAAGTACAACAGAGTCGAGGAGCAGTGCTTGCTAATGTCACTGCTACGTCTTCGCTGGTTGTGCATGCGAGCCAATCCCCTGTCCATGCTGCCTGCGAACAAGCCTCCTCCGGTCCTGCACCTGCAGTTGCCTACGCAGAAATAACACCATCATCAAGCACGTCCTTGTCCCAGCGCAGCGTTCAGTTATCCATTCAGCAAACCTTTGAACGCAGGCGCAAATACACTGCCAACACCCCACATGCCACAGTTCTAAATGCTAACATTTTGCGACTGCTTGCGCTGGAAATGTTGCCTTTTAGGCTGGTGGAGACAGAAGCATTCCGCGACCTGATGGCGGCAGCTGTCCCACGTTACTCGGTCCCCAGCCGCCACTATTTCTCCCGGTGTGCCGTCCCCGCGTTGCATAACCACGTGTCACAAAACATCACACGTGCCCTGAACAACGCTGTTTCACCCAAAGTCCACCTAACCACAGACACGTGGACAAGTGCTTGTGGGCAAGGCCGCTACATCTCGTTGACGGCACACTGGGTTAATATTGTGGAAGCTGGGACCCAGTCTGAGCGAGGGACGGAACACGTCCTTCCCACACCAAGGTTTGCAGGCCCTACCTCAGTCAGTGTTTCACCCACACTCTACAGCTCCGGAATGTCATGCTCTTCAGCCTCCTCCTCCTCCTGCGCATCCTCATCCACTGTACCCTCCACACCAGTCCCAAGCTGGAAGCACTGCAGCACTGCCTCGGCGAAGCGGCAACAGGCTGTGCTGAAGCTAATCTGCATAAGGTGACAAACCCCACAATGCAGAAGAGCTGTGGACAGCTCTGAAACAGCAGGCAGATCACTGGCTCACACCTCTGAACCTAAAGCCAGGAAAGGTCGTGTGTGACAATGGCCGGAACCTGGTGGCGGCTTTGAGGCGAGGCCAGCTGACACATGTTCCATGCGTGGCCCATGTGCTCAACCTCGTGGTTCAGCGGTTTCTAAAGTCATACCCAGAGCTGTCTGATCTGCTGGTAAAAGTTCGCCGCCTGTCTGCACATTTTCGAAAGTCACCTACTGCTTCAGCCGGCCTTGCCGGCTTTCAGCGCAGTTTGCATCTTCCGGCTCACAGACTGGTGTGTGATGTCCCCACGCGTTGGAATTCAACTCTGCACATGTTGGTCAGGATATGTGAGCAGAAGAGGGCAGTTGTTGAGTACCTGCATCACCTAAACCGTCGGGAAATGGGTCAAACTCCACACATAACACCTGAGGAGTGGAGATGGATGTCCGACCTATGTACCATCCTCCAAAACTTTGAGGACTCCACCAAGATGGTGAGTGGTGATGACGCCATTATTAGCGTCACCATACCGCTACTCTGCCTTCTAAAACGGTCTCTGCTCAAAACCAAACATGATGCATTGCAGGCGGAGCGCGATGAGTTGCAGCAAGAAACAGTAGTGGGTGTGGGTGATAACACACAGCCCAGCCTCGTCTCATCACAACGTGCAGTGGAGGACTATGACGAGGAGGAGGATGAAGACATGGAGCAAATCTCCGGCCAAATTGAGGATATCACATGCACACCAGTCATATCCTCGGTTCAGCATGGCTGGCCAGAGGACAGGGTAGATGAGGAGGAGGAGGAGGAGGAGGAGGAGGAGGACAGCATGTTCAGTCAACGTGTTGGTCAGGCTACTGAAGTCCTGGCTGTTAAGAGTCTGGCGCACATGGCTGACTTTATGGTAAGCTGCCTGTCTCGTGACCCTCGCGTTAAGAACATCTTGGCCGACAATCATTACTGGTTGGTAACACTGTTAGACCCACGCTACAAGGAGAACTTTATGTCTCTTATTCCCGAGGCGGAGAGGTCAACCAAAATGCAGCAGTTCCGGAAGGCCATAGTCACGGAAGTAGGCAAAGCATTCCCCTCACAAAACGCTAGCGGCATAGGTCAGGAATCAGTGGACAACCAAGGCGTACAGCCGAGAGAGGCACAAGTCCAATCCGCCAGAGGTAGGGGAACAGTCTTTAAGATGTGGGACAGTTTTCTCAGCCCCTCACGTACCACAGCCCCTGAGGTGCGGGGTAGTGCCACAAGAAATCCTAAGTTTGCCCAGATGCTCAAGGAGTACCTTGCAGATCGAACAACTGTACTCCGACATTCCTCTGTGCCTTACAATTATTGGGTATCCAAGGTGGACACGTGCATGAATTGGCTCTCTACGCCTTGGAAGTCCTGGCCTGCCCTGCCGCTAGCGTTTTGTCAGAGCGTGTTTTTAGTGCCGCAGGTGGAATCATTACAGATAAACGCACCCGCCTGTCAACTGAAAATGCTGACAGGCTGACTCTGATCAAGATGAACAAGGGTTGGATTGGGCCAGACTTCACCACACCACCAGCAAATGAGAGCGGAATTTAAAGTTTGTAACGGGAATTTGCCATGTACCTCCAGTCACCCATGGGTACACACTTCTGGACTTTGGATAATCGCTGGACTGCTCCTCCTTCTCCTCATGCGCCACCATGATGACCGTTACAAGAGTTAGGCCTTTGTTTCAGGTATACCCCCAGCGGTAAATATTTTTGCCCATTCTTTGCAGAATGGACATTACAACGACAGGAGACCCGCTCCTTTGCAATGGGAACAATGTTTTGAGGCCCTCATGCACGTCTCTATCCAGGGACAACGTGGAGCCTCCCAATTTTTGGCTGCCCTGCCAAAGGGCTATACTACAAAAGACCCACTTCCTGACAATGGACACTTAATGTTTTGAGGCCCTCATGCACGTCTCTATCCAGGGACAACATGGAGCCTCCCAATTTTTGGCTGCCCTGCCAAAGGGCTATACTACAAAAGACCCACTTCCTGACAATGGACACTTAATGTTTTGAGGCCCTCATGCACGTCTCTATCCAGGGACAACGTGGAGCCTCCCAATTTTTGGCTGCCCTGCCAAAGGGCTATACTACAAAAGACCCACTTCCTGACAAGGGACACTTAATGTTTTGAGGCCCTCATGCACGTCTCTATCCAGGGACAACGTGGAGCCTCCCAATTTTTGGCTGCCCTGCGTAAGGGCTATACTACAATAGACCCACTTCCTTCCAATGGGCACTTCAGGTTTACAGGCCCTCATGCACGTCTCTATCCAGGGACAACGTGGAGCCTCCCAATTTTTGGCTGCCCTGCCTAAGGGCTATACTACAATAGACCCACTTCCTTCCAATGGGCACTTCAGGTTTACAGGCCCTCATGCACGTCTCTATCCAGGAACAACGTGGAGCCTCCCAATTTTTGGCTGCCCTGCCTAAGGGCTATACTACAATAGACCCACTTCCTTCCAATGGGCACTTCAGGTTTACAGGCCCTCATGCACGTCTCTATCCAGGGACAACGTGGAGCCTCCCAATTTTTGGCTGCCCTGCCTAAGGGCTATACTACAATAGACCCACTTCCTTCCAATGGGCACTTCAGGTTTACAGGCCCTCATGCACGTCTCTATCCAGGGACAACATGGAGCCTCCCAATTTTTGGCTGCCCTGCCTAAGGGCTATACTACAATAGACCCACTTCCTTCCAATGGGCACTTCAGGTTTACAGGCCCTCATGCACGTCTCTATCCAGGGACAACGTGGAGCCTCCCAATTTTTGGCTGCCCTGCCTAAGGGCTATACTACAATAGACCCACTTCCTTCCAATGGGCACTTCAGGTTTACAGGCCATCATGCACGTCTGTATGCAGGGGCATTGGTGAACCTCACAATTTTGGACTGCCCTGGCAAAGGAAAATACTACAAAGACTCACTTCCTCAAAATGGGCACATTAGACTCAGAGGCCTTTATGTACGTCTCTTCTCAGGGACATCGGAGTGCCACACAATGTTTTACGTAAAATCTTTCATGTAGTAATCTCAAAAAGTAACATACATTAGCTCTATCTCACTATTGGTTATGTGCCCTTAACATTTCCGCCATGAAAATTCATTTTGGTGTCATTTTGGAAGGTTTTCTGGTGAGTCCGTAAAAATGGCGTAAAACGCGGACAAAATTGTTCACAGCTGTGACTTTTGAGTGATAAATGCTTCAAGGGGTCTTCCCCATGCTGTTGCCATGTCATTTGAGCACTCTTCTGAGACTTTTGTGCCATTTTTAGGGTTTCTACATGCTGCCGGTGGTCATTTCACAAAAATACTCGGGTTTCCCATAGGATAACATTGGGCTCGTTGCTCGGGCCGAGTACACGAGTATCTTGGGAGGCTCGGCCCGAGCTTCGAGCACCCGAGATTTTTAGTACTCGCTCATCACTATTAGAAAGGTATTAAATATTTTATTAAAGTGCTGTTGGGTACAGAAATATAGAATACATATGGACCAGAGGGAGCGGTGGTGAAGGGGATAGAACCCCACATGTCCCGGAGAGTAGAAAGGGAAAATTTCCTCAGCCGTGATTTTGAAGGAATTGTTAGAGGTGATTATCAAACCAAAGGCAGAGCTGCATCACAACACAGTGAGGAGGAATCCACATGTGGAATACACACAACCTTCATATAGTACAAGCAGCACAACTCACCTACTCAATTCACTACTCAAATCACTGCACCACCGGGGTAACCACGAGGGGACCGGCGTCCCAACACGTGTTTCGCGTTAAGGTATGCTTCGTCGGGGGACGGGTAAAAAAGTGTGCAAGTACTGACCTTAAATAGGCACCCAAAGTATCTCAAGAAACCACCCTCCATGAACGCGTCATAGGAAGTCCTGAAGACCGGAAGTCCGCCCAGGTTCAGCGTCCACAGAGAAGACCGGACGGAAGAAAACTTCCTGTGACGTCACAAGTATTGTTCCGGCCCCGCTGTTAAGGACGCCACCGCAGCGATGTCCGGGCAACAGGCACGCCCCACGACGCGTCTCAGGGTACCGCCCCCTCCTATCACCACCCCCGCACCCCCTAGAGCGCCGCCCACTGCTGAAATAGGCAGAATCTTCTCCGCATAGCCAGCCAGGGAACGCCCGCCCCATACCAACGCAGGCAAAGCCACTGCAGTGATATCCAAAACAACGGGTATACCCCAAGACGCCTCACAATACATCCAATCTTCCTCCCTCAACAAAGGGGCAGCTGTCGCCCACTAGAGGAAAAGTAAGCAAACAGAAAATCCCAAAAAGACCATCCATTAGCTATCCCATATCACAGGGGAGAGCCAGATGCAATGGAGGGAGACAGGAAGGATGTAAAAGAATCCACGAAACCCTGTCAGACTACTAACATAGGAGAGAGACAGGGAAAGGAACAGAATTCAATATGTAATACATAACACCTTCCCAATGCATATGGACAAACACCAGATTCCAAATTTTCCAAGATGTTTTAACAATAATGCAAGAGTTTGCCCCATAGGAGTCCATATGGCCAATTATATATGGGATGATGTCGACACACCATATCTTCCTTGTCCATGATGTAAAACGGAATCCAGCATGTGAATAATCATATTTATATATTTATATCATAAAGAAAAAGAAGGACCGTATGGGCGATCCAAAATGCTCAACCAGATGATATATCATAAGTGCCAAGCGGTCACACGTGCACGCCAGTGCCGCTAATGCACCCCATCACCTAAAAAGGGGGGGGGAACAATGAAACGTCAGACTACAGGAAAGGCGCAAAGGTGAGGCGCTCATTGAGACCATGTGGGGACATAGTCCCCAAGGTGAAGATCCAGCGACATTCGACCTGTGCCAGTCGTTTTTTAATGTCTCCACCCCGAATACCCATGTGAACCTTGTCAATACCTCGAATCTTAAGAGTTTTTGGATCACAATTGTGGGCCACCCTAAAGTGTCGGGGTATCGTTTTCAAGGTGTCTGGATTTGCAGCTTCCTTGGCTGCGAGGATGTCGCGCACATGTTCTCTTGTGCATATTCTAAGCTCACGGGAAGTCAAACCGATGTATATCATGCCACAGCCACACATGGCATAATAAATTATGCCAGATGTGCTGCAGGAGATATACTCTCGGATCCGATACTCTCTCTTCCCGTTGGCTGTAGAGAAATGAGTAGCCCAAATAATATTCTGACATCCCCGACAGCTGCCGCACGGGTAACAACCTACCCGTTGAGGACCACAGCCAAAAAGAGGGGGCACCGCAGCCACATAATGGCTGGCTGTGTACTAAGGTATCCCTAAGGCTCCTGCCTCTTTTGGCTGTCATAAGAGGTCGTGCTGGAAGATATCCCACCAGGGAGGACTCAGTCTGAAGAACCCCCCAGTGTTTACTCAGCACCCCTCTTATTTGGTCCCATTGACGGCAGTAGGTGGAGATAAATCTAGCCACAGGTTTAGAATTCGCTGCTGAAGACTTTCTCTCCACCAATAATTGGTCTCGTTGAGAAGATCTCGCTCGCTGGTACCCCCGCTTGATAGACCTTCTGCTATAGCCCCTATTGGCGAATCTCTCCCTCATGTCACATGATTCCACTTCAAAAACCCGATCCGACAAGCACAGTCTGCGCAACCGCAAAAACTGGCTGGTCGGAATCGCGTTAATTGTGGACTGTGGATGTCCCGAGGTAGCATGAAGCAGAGCATTCACCGCAGTGGGCTTGCGGAAGATATTAGTGGATACCATCCTGCTGTGTTCGATTGAGATCCGGATGTCCAGGAAGTCGATGGTCCATGGACCAATATGGTAGGTCAAATAGATGTTAAGATTGTTGGAGTTGAGTCGACGCACAAAATCCTTGAACTCAGAACCGGTTCCCCCCCAGACGACCAACACGACGTCAATATAGTGGAGCCAGCACTGCGCATGGGAGCTCGCCGGCACGCTGTCCCCGAAAACCTCCCTCTCCCAAAAGCCGAGAAAGAGGTCTGCGTAGGACGGCGCGCAAGCCGCCCCCATCGCAGTGCCGCGCCGCTGGAGGAAGAACCGATCCCGAAACACGAAGAAATTGTGCGTCAACACAAACTCCAACAATTCCATAATTAATATAGACAAGAGACCTATCAAGATTACTGGCATCCAGATAAAATCGCACAGCTTTAAGTCCCTCCTGATGGCCTATACTGGAATATAGAGCCTCCACGTCCATAGTCGCCAGTGATACTTCCTCCTCTAAGACCAGACCCTCCAATCGCCTCAGGACGTCCGAGGTGTCTCGGACATAAGAGGGCAACGTCTCAACTAATGGGTGCAAATAGTGTTCAATGAACTTGCACGTGACGTCACAAAGCCCTCCTATGCCCGAGACAATAGGACGCCCCGGGGGTATATTGGGGTTTTTATGGATCTTTGGGAGGAGGTAGAAAGTTGGTACCACTGGCGATCTAACTAGGAGGCCCTCATATATCTTCTTGGGAATGGTCACTGCCTCAAAAGCACTAAACAGTATCTGCTCAAGATCGTGTGTATAGGACTTCACTGGATTGGAGTGGAGGGGCGTATAAGCCTCCCGGTGTTTAAGCTGCCACCATGCCTCCCTTTCATAGAGTTCCACTGGCCAAATTACGACGTTACCCCCCTTGTCCGCAGGTTTTATAACCACTCCTTCCAGGGCCTGTATTTCTCTCAATGCCCTCTCCTGTTTCAATGAGAGGTTGTTAGTACCACCTCTCCGAGAGAGCTCCTGGATGTCCTTGGTGACCAAGTCTCCAAAGATCTGGATCGGAGGGCAAAGTGACAGAGGGGGGAACGTGGTTGACCTTGGCCTCACATGATGGGGGAAATTACCTGGTGGGTGGCCCGCGGACTCCTCCTCCAGCTCCTCAAGTGCCGCCAGAGCTTCCTCTTCCATAGCTAACATAGAGGGTTCTCCTGAGTCTTTCTTGGAGTGTAACTTATGCAGCACCAGCCTCCGGAGGGACAAATGAAGGTCCTTAATCACTGTGAAAACACTAAAATTAGACTGTGGAACAAAAGTCAGTCCCAGCTTAAAGACCTCCAGCTGAGTTGGAGTAAGCTGGTGCTGAGACAAATTAATCACCTCCAAATTAGTATCGCCACCCTTCCTTTGACCCGGAAGAGGAGACCCGCACCCACCACCAAGAGCCGGCGCATTTTTATTCCGGGTTGTTGTTGCTCTCGTGTTTGGTCTAATATTCCTAGCCCTTTCCAATGTTGATTTTTCCTCCAGTGAAGAAACCGACGATGCCGAGACAGACACAGATGAGGCATGATGTTTCTTCTTGCTCTGGGAGGCACCCCGCCATCGAAAAACCTGGCCATTCCTATAATCTGTGACGTCCCGCTGGTATTTCTTGGTCTTAATGCTCAAAATATCCCTCTCCCACTTAGAGAACTCCCTGTTCAGCGACTCATTGAATTTGCTCAATTCATCAGGGGTTAGCTCCGAGGACAACTGGGCCTGAGAGTCAGATATTTCTATTTCTAGATCGTGAATACTTTTCTCATTCATCTCAATGAGGAGCTTCATAAAGGTGTTGGATCAGCTAGCAGCAGCCTCCTCCCACCTCTTCCTAAAGGATTCCTCCGAGACAACAAAAGAGGGAAATACCCTGACCCTCAGCCCCCTTGGCACCAGACCCCGTTCAACATATCTTTTCATGAAGGCCACATTCCACCACAGGCGCGTTTTCCTATTGAGCATTGTTTTAAGGCCGCCCATGCGATCCAGGACAGTCCTGGAACTCAGGTTATGTAACTCATCCCCTTCAGTTTCAAACACTCGGTCCAGTTGTGTCTCCCACGCTTTCTTCCGGGCCTTGAGATCCATTAGATCCTGCAAATAAGCTGTGATAAGCCACAGAAACAATAATTGAGACATACAGGAACACGGAAAATCACAAAATCAAATTATTAGCAACAACTCATATATGATGAGAACAGAGATGGACAGTCTTTAGATTTACTTAATAAAAAGCCCATACAAGCAAAGTTAGAAAGATATTAAATATTTTATTAAAGTGCTGTTGGGTACAAAAATATAGAATACATATGGACCAGAGGGAGCGGTGCTGAAGGGGAAAGAACCCCACGTGTCCCGGAGAGTAGAAAGGGAAAAATTCCTCAGCCGTGATTTTGAAGGAATTGTTAGAGGTGATTATCAAACCAAAGGCAGAGCTGCATCACAACACAGTGAGGAGGAATCCACATGTGGAATACACACAACCTTCATATAGTACAAGCAGCACAACTCACCTACTCAATTCACTACTCAAATCACTGCACCACCGGGGTAACCACGAGGGGACCGGCGTCCCAACACGTGTTTCGCGTTAAGGTATGCTTCGTTGGGGGACGGGTAAAAAAGTGTGCAAGTACTGACCTTAAATAGGCACCCAAAGTATCTCAAGAAACCACCCTCCATGAACGCGTCATAGGAAGTCCTGAAGACCAGAAGTCCGCCCAGGTTCAGCGTCCACAGAGAAGACCGGACGGAAGAAAACTTCCTGTGACGTCACAAGTATTGTTCCGGCCCCGCTGTTAAGGACGCCACTGCAGCGATGTCCGGGCAACAGGCATGCCCCACGACGCGTCTCAGGGTACCGCCCCCTCCTATCACCACCCCCGCACCCCCTAGAGCGCCGCCCACTGCTGAAATAGGCAGAATCTGTGGACGCTGAACCTGGGGTGATGACGATGGAGCTGCTGGAGGGGTGCAGGGCAGGGCGGTGTAGCGTGGCGCTGGGCCTGAGGGTACTGGTGTACTCACTATTCAGATTAAAGTCACACAGAGTCCTTATAGTGAACCAAGGCCGGATGCCGGTAGACTCTGCAGGGGTGTTCTCTGGTCCTGCACACGGATGCACAGCAAGGGCCCTTACAGCCACCTAGTCCGGTAGTCCAGGGCCCCCAACCCTGGCTACCACTTTCTCCGGAGAACTGCAAGCCTCCCCTGTCAGCTTTTCACTGACCTCAGTGTGAGGACTGTGTTGGTGCCAAGGAGGAGAATGGCCTGCACTTTGCTGGATTTCTGCAGGCTCTGTGACACCCTGGTTTTGCCAGGGCGTCACATATGATGAGGTTCTGCAGCAGCTGAAATGTGTATGATGACGTTCTGCAGCAACTGAGATGTGTATGATGTGTATGATGAGGTTCTGTAGCAGCTGAAATGTGTATGATGAGGTTCTGCAGCAACTGAGATGTGTATGATGAGGTTCTGCAGCAACTGAGATGTGTATGATGAGGTTCTGCAGCAAATGAGATGTGTATAATGAGGTTCTGCAGGAGCTGAGGTGTGTATTATGAAATTCTGCAGAATATCACATGATTCGGCGTGGATTTTTATTACAAAGTTTCCAACAAAATTATTTGCAGCATTGCCAGCAGGTGTGAGCCCAAACTGGTTAATAAAGGGATTACATTATATATGCCAATAGTTTTTCCATACACAGGGCCCCTCCCTCATGGTGTGTATGTGGTTCTGCAGCCCAGTCTGTTCAGGTCATTGGAGCTGAGAGGCAGTGAACCATATAACCCGAGGACTCTTTATTACATAGAAAGCAGAGATTTTTTTCTAATTTAATTTTCTAATTTTCTAATTACATTTCCCTTTAACATTTGTATTTTGGACTCTTTGGTCCGGAGTACACGCAACATCGGTAGCCGGCTCCATCGTGCATTGTCTGGCATCATCCTGTACTTTTATTCTCAGGATTTGTGTATTAGATTCTGATCCCACCAATGCGGCCACGATCTGCGCCGCTCTAAGTGTGTAGGAATTTATATCATCTCTCTACGAAGAGCGGCACCGCCTCATTCTCCACATATATGTGCCCCCCATAAGTGAGACCCGCATGTACCATCCATGATGTAGTATCCAGGGATACGGCATAAATGGTTGAAATCGGAAGACCTCTAAAAGAACGAGATCAAACGTGGTGGATTTGAGGTACAGATTCTCCAGCACAAATATGGAGTTTATTGTAAATTTGAAGAGATACATTTTATTAGGATATATATATAAAAAAAAATGTCCTCCTGTCCTCTTTTGTTTCCTGTGAAACTGGGTAAAAAATCAGTAGGGGGGGCACCAAAGGGCAGTTTTACACAGGGCACCATTCAGGCTAAGGCCGGCCCTAAACTGTTTAATCAAAGGCTGTGAATGCACGGCAGGATAGCGCGATATGGAAATGCGAGCACGTCGTCAGGGAGATGCGCTAGTGTAAGTGTACAAAGAGGAGCTTTTTAAAGGAGTCGTCGTCTGACGTCATATCCAGGCTTGTGGATGGCAAAACATAGTCAAACATGTCAATACGAGCAGCACGACCGGAAGTCACGTGTTTGGTTTAATAGTGAAAGTAAAGGAAGCCACTACTGTAAGAGTATTTCATCATGTGACAGGATGTGATGTAAAGGTTGGCAACTGAATGGTAGTATAATACCAATTGGAAAGTTCCCGATCACGTGGCTGTAAGTGACCCGTTCATTTAGCCATAGGAGCAATACAAAGGCATTAGCTAGGTCTATCATGTGACCGGATATGATGTATATGGTAGGCAAAAGATTGGCAAAATGTTATCAAATGTGTCATTCCCATGCAGGGAACTGGAACAGATGCATTTAGATAGTGCTAGAGCGAGAAATATTAGATAAGAATGGCAGTAAGGCCTCTGCCACACTTCCGCAAAAAACACGTACGTGTCTCACGTTCCGTTTTTCGCGTCCGTGTCCGTTTTTTATGGGCGTTTCTCCGGTACGTGTGACATCCGTGTAATGACGTATGCTCGCCATGTGTCAGTGTGGAATGTCTGTGTATGCATGAGATACGTACGTGTAATGTCCGTGTGGTGTCCCCCCTGTGTCCCATTGTGCCCCCTACCGCGTTTGCCTCTTCGCTGCGGTTGGCGTCGTTGGCTTAAAAAAGAAGGATTGATATATCTCCACTGCCGATGGTGGGTGCCACTGTCTGAACCCGATAAAGATGTGTCTGATGAAGAACAATGGGATCTTGGTGGTTGTGTTCGGTAGGAGTCGTGCCATCGGTAGACCCTAGTATTTGGATAATCCTCTGTATCACGCAAGAATTTTTGACGCTTTTTCTTTTGAGATTCTTGACGATGGACTTGAAGTGAATTCTGGAGTTTATCTTTGACTGTGGAAAATTCCTCAGGTGTAAGGGTGGACTCAAGCTGTGTCTCGATGGAGCCAACTTTGTCTTTGGTAGAATCAATGGTTTTATGTAAATGATCTAATGTAAGGGTCATCAGGTTTATTGCTTTTTTGTGATTTTCTGAATTTTTGGTAACATTTTTGAAAGATTGCAGCTCTGTGTGTCTCGCCCGCCCTCTGTGTTTCCCCTGCCCTCTGTGTTTCTCACGCCCTCTGTGTCTTCCCTGCCCTCTGTGTCTTCCCTGCCCTCTGTGTCGCCCGTGCCCTCTGTGTCTTCCCTGCCCTCTGTGTCGCCCCTGCCCTCTGTGTTTCTCATGCCCTCTGTGTCTCCCCTGCCCTCTGTGTCTCCCCTGCCCTCCGTGTCTCCCATGCCCTCTGTGTCTCCCACGCCCTCTGTGTCTCCCACGCCCTCTGTGTTTCCCAAGCCCTCTGGGTCTCTCACGCCCTCTGGGTCTCTCACGCCCTCTGGGTCTCTCACGCCCTCTGTGTCTCTCCTGCCCTCTGTGTCTCCCAAGCCCTTTGTGTCTCCCATGCCCTCTGTGTCTCCCACGCCCTCTGTGTCTCCCACGCCCTCTGTGTCTCCCACGCCCTTTGGGTCTCATGCCCTCTGGGTCTCCAACACCCTCTGTGTCTTCCATGCACTCTGTGTCTCCCACGCACTCTGTGTCTCCTTCTGAGGGCTCTTCTCCACTTGCGATTTCCATGTGCGAGTACGATCCAATAAAAAATCGGATCGCATTCGCACCAATGTTAAGCTATGAGGCATTGTCCACTAGCTTAATTTAATATGATACGACTCGTGTTCTTGATGAAATCGCAACATGCTGCGATTTGCACCGAGTCTCAGTTCTCGCACCCCCATGCAAGCCTATGGGAGTGAGAAAAAAATCAGAATACGGGTGGCAGGCTCATATCATACAAATGGCATACGCTTGTCACTCGGATCCTTGACACTTGCATACAGTGTCAGACTGGCTACCGTAAGAATCTCCAGTAATACCAGTCCTGGCCGCGGTTACATGCACTAAACTCCGGAGCAGTCACCTGAGCTCCGGAGTGCAGCCTGGAGTGATTGATTCCCCGGCGATTGCTGTTCAGTTCAGCACAGCTGCAAACAGACCGGGCTGATCTCTGAAGCTCAGGTGACTGCTCCGGAGTTCAGTGCAGGTAACCGCGGCCAGGACTGGTATTACTGGAGATTCCTCTGGTAGCCAGTCCTACGCTGCTTGCATAAACACTCACATAGCGCTCTCATATCATACGGATGCTATGTGAGGAAAAAAAAACACCGTACGCAGAACACACGCAGGACACTCGACTCACATTTGTAGCCGAGTATCGCTGTGAATTTTTAAATGCAAGTGGAGAAGAGCCCTAAGGGCGCTTTTCCATCTGTGATTTCCTGGTGCTAGTGCGATCTGATAAAACATCAGATTGCACTCGCACCAGTGTTAAACAATGAGTCAGTATCCCCTGTCCCGTTTTTTTTCTTCACACGAATCGGGCTCTCGGTGCAATCGCAGCATTCTGCGATTTGCACCAGGTCTCGGCACACGCGTGTATAAAATCGCACTGCACTCGCATGTTATACCACTGCAGTGCGGTGCATGCAGAGACAGACAGCGGAGGAGATGGGTAGAAAGTGTTCCCTCCATCTTCTCCGCACCTGTGATACGATCGCAAGATTGCATCACAGCCACATGACCCTCGGCTGACACCCGCAGCAGAGGGTCATTAGCATATCGCTTCTGATGCTCCTGCATCGGAAGCGGTACGCAAGTGGAAAAGAGCCCTAACTCTGTGTCTCCTTCGCACTCTGTATCTCCCCTGATCTGTACCTCTGTGTCCCCACTGTTCTGTCTCTCCGTGCTTTGTCCCTCCCTGTTCTTTGTTTTAAAAAAGGCAAAAGTGTAATGTAAATTTAATATGTATCATTTGGTCTAAAACATGGAGTAGACAGAATACCTGTTTATATCCATTGTAAATAGTTTTGCTAGGCAACTACTCACAAGCTTGTATGCTGCATGGAAATTAGAGACATGTATGGCCATGTGCGCAATAGAAAGGGTCTTTTTCTTAAGGAAAATCCGGACCCTCTTAAAGAATCCTGCACCCGTGGTAAAAAACCACACCACAACCACAACGCGGTTTGCCACGGCTTTTTGGGGATATACTGCGAATTTTCCGCAAGTTGGTCCCTGCAGATTTTTACCATTATCTACAGTATGGCAAAAATCGCAGGTACATGTGGAAAAGAAGTGACATACTCATTAATTCCGCAGCGGAAAATCCGCGGGTATAAAAAAACGTAGTGTGCGCACAGCATTTTTTAAAACCCATAGGATTTGCTGGGGAATGACTACAGCAATGTTAGACACATTTTCTGCAGCAATTCCGCAGCAAATCCGCGGTTAATCCGCAGCGTGCGCACAGGGCCTTAGGTTGTTTTGATTAAAATAACCTGTTGGCAACCATTTGTGAATGAGCCAGTGGGTGCTGATTGGGGAAATTCAGTGTTTCACGCTCGATATTTGAAGGTATTATATGTAATATAATTATAGAATTTACTACTCACAATAAGGCAATCTGATGACTACCTATTTACCGTAATATAAATTAAAATAGAGAATTTGTTAGAAAAGGAACTCTGAATTGGAAGCAGTCTGCCTCCCTTCAACAGCGGAGAAGTCCCCTGTGGTTATGTGCCCATATATTGTCCCCCTGTGGTATTGTGCCCATATATTGTCCCCTTGTAGTATTGTGCCCATATATTGTCCCCTTGTAGTATTGTGCCCATATATTGTCCCCTTGTAGTATTGTGCTCATATATTGTCCCCTTGTAGTATAGTGCTCATATATTGTCCCCTTGTAGTATTGTGCCCATATTGTCCCCTGTGGTAATGTACCCATATTTTCCCCTTGTAGTAATATGCCCATATTGTTCCCTGGTAGTAATGTGCCCATATTGTTCCCTTTTAAGTAATGTACCATCCTGTAGTAATATCACGTTATGACGTTGTCACATACAAAAAAATATATATATATTTTTCTTACCTTTCCTCTGCTCCCTCGGTGTATTGCAGCCCTCAGGCACCTAGACCCCGTGAGGGCCATGACAATTGCTGTATGGTAGATGGGGCTACCGCCATCTGCGTTTTCCTACTGGGGAGCGATTTTCAGCACTCACATTTTTACTAATGGCAGCCGCGCCGGCCAATCAGAATACACCCACATTAGCTGCTGGCCTCTGATTGGCCGGCAGCAGCTGCCATTAGTAAAGCTGTGTAGAAACGTGCGCCTGTGTGCAGTGCCGCAAATTATATTCACCAGAAGGAAAGTGCTGATGGTGGCCCCGCGTATGTACCGGGCCGCAATTGTCATGGGGTCTAGGTGTCTGTGGCTGCAACAAGCAGCTTCATGGGCCGTGTGTTTGAGATCTCTGGTATAAGGTGTATGTTACATAGTTACATAGTATCTATAAAATATGGAGCCCTTGGCTCAACAACCCAGGTTTGCCATCCCAAGTTTTGTTATTAGAGAACCTGTTTCCCATGCTCCATCCCTTCCTCTATTTGTTAAGTGGCCCCTTCCCCTCCCCCTTCTTCATGTTAATGTTTATGAATTACCTATATAAAAAAAATTATTAGAAAATGAAGCGTTAAAAATGTTTTTCTTTTCTTGACCTTCTGTTGATTTGTTTACTGTGCCTCCCAAGCATTGTAACTTGTATTTCCCCCAGTATTATATGCCCCAGTCAGGGCCGGCGCCAGCACCCGGCAAACCCGGTCAAATGCCGGGGCCCTGAGCTGCCGGGGGGGCCCACTCGCGGTGGCAGGAGTGGCGCACCGCTACTCAGGGGGCCCCGATGGCCGCGCTGTCACCGCCCCCCGCCGAGGATCGCACTTTCAATTGCATCGGCATCGCAGGTGCCGATACAATTGAGAGCAATGATGAGGGAGTGAGCGGCGCGCTCTCTCTCTTATCATTCTCCTCGCTGTGACAGTCGGCGCTGACAGCTCTGCAGAGGACCACGGTGACGTCATCACTGCGCGCCTGCTGAGAGGTCAGAGCGAGTGACAGCAATGGACGATGCGCCGAGGAGACCGGATCAGCGGGCGAACGAGAAGTGAGCCGCCCCTCTACTGACACTGGGCTCCCCTGACTCACAGGTCGGCCACTACACAGCGGCACTAGTACACATAGGGGCCCGGCAGCCGCTCTGCGTCTATGTGTAGTGCTGCTGTGTAGTGGCCGACCTGTGAGTCAGGGGAGCCCAGTGTCAGTAGAGGGGCCCCTGACCTGGAGAGGCCACCAGCCGTGTCTGAGCTGCAGGAGTGCTAGTCCTGACCTGCACAGCAGACGGAATCTCCATCCTGCAGGACCTGCGATGATGTCACGCCCATGTGACTGTGTGGGAGGAGACACAGGATGCCGGCAGAAAGCAAGAGAACTGAATCCTGAAGGAGATTTGGACACATGACTGGTAATAAGAAAAGAGGGGACATGAGGGGGAGGGGGCTGCAGGGTGAGGGGCATATGAGGACTGCAGACTGTGACAGAAGCATGTGAAGGGGTGCAGAGTGTTTGAGAGGGGTAAGTTGGGGTACAGGCAGGGTGAGATATGGGGGTGTATTGTGTGTGATATGGGGGTGTATTGTGTGTGATATGGGGGTGCAGGCTGTATGGGAAGCAGGGTATGTGACATATGGGGGTGTAGTGTGAGAGATCTGGGGGGTGCAGGCTGTATGGGAAGCAGTGTGTGTGTGTGTGTGTGGGGGATATGGGGGGTGCAGGCCATATGGGAAGCAGGGTGTGAGAGATATGGGGGTGTAGGCTGTATGGGAAGCAGGGTGTGTGAGATATGGGGGTGTAGTGTGTGTGATATGGGGGTGAAGGCTGTATGGGGAGCAGGGTATGCGACATATGGGGGTGTAGTGTGTGTGATATGGGGGGTGCAGGCTGTATGGGGAGCAGGGTATGCGACATATGGGGGTGTAGTGTGTGGGATATGGGGGGTGCAGGCTGTATGGGAAGCAGTGTGTGTGTGTGTGTGGGATATGGGGGGTGCAGGCTGTATGGGGAGCAGTGTGTGTGTGTGTTTGTGTGTGAGATATGGGGGGTGCAGGCTGTATGGGAAGCAGTGTGTGTGTGTGGGATATGGGGGGTGCAGGCTGTATGGGGAGCAGTGTGTGTGTGAGATATGGGGGGTGCAGGCTGTATGGGAAGCAGTGTGTGTGTGTGGGATATGGGGGGTGCAGGCTGTATGGGGAGCAGTGTGTGTGTGTGAGATATGGGGGGTGCAGGCTGTATGGGAAGCAGTGTGTGTGTGTGGGATATGGGGGGTGCAGGCTGTATGGGGAGCAGTGTGTGTGTGTGTGTGTGAGATATGGGGGGTGCAGGCTGTATGGGAAGCAGGGTGTGAGAGATATGGGGGTGTAGTGTGTGTGATATGGGGGTGCAGGCTGTATGGGGAGCAGTGTGTGTGTGTGTGTGTGTGTGTGTGTGAGATATGGGGGGTGCAGGCTGTATGGGAAGCAGTGTGTGTGTGTGTGGGATATGGGGGGTGCAGGCTGTATGGGGAGCAGTGTGTGTGAGATATGGGGGGTGCAGGCTGTATGGGAAGCAGGGTGTGAGAGATATGGGGGTGTAGTGTGTGTGATATGGGGGTGCAGGCTGTATGGGAAGCAGGGTGTGTGAGATATGGGGGTGTAGTGTGTGTGATATGGGGGTGCAGGGTGTGTGACATATGGGGGCAGGGGCGTAACTACCGCAGTCGCAGGGGTCGGAAAGAGAAGAGAGGTACTTGTTTTTTATTTTGCTGGCTGCGTGACACATGGAGGCCTGGAGGGGCCTGGCTCCATGATACATGGAGGTCTATGGGACTGCATAATAAACATGAAGGACACCTTATACATGGACTAGAGGTGCATTATACATGGAGGAGTATGGGGCTGCATAATACAATATGATGATTTATGGCGCTACATTATAATACATATAGCACTATGGGGGCTACATTATAATATATGGAGGAATATGGAGGCTACCTTACACATGGACACACATGGGTGTGCGTTATAAAACATGGAGGACTGTGGTGCAGTATAATATATGGAGTACTATGGGGTGAATTATAATACATGGAGGACTATGGGGGTGCATTATAATATATGACGGGTTATGTGGGACCCTTTATATTATACGGAAGGCTATGTGGGGGCCATTATAGTATTTGGAGATCTATATATAAGGAGGACAAAGATACAAGTATGGGATGGGAATGTTTTGTGCTGAGGGAAAAAGGCTCTTTCCCTCAGCACCCAGCTTTCCCATGCTCTGCTATACATCTCTCAGCACCCAGCTTTCCCATGCTCTGCTATACATCTCTCAGCACCCAGCTTTCCCATGTTCTGCTATACATCTCTCAGCACCCAGCTTTCCCATGCTCTGCTATACATCTCTCAGCACCCAGCTTTACTCTGTTATGGGAAAGCTGGGTGCTGAGGGAAAGATGGATATCAGAACATGAGAAAGCTGGGTACTGATAGAGGGATTTCAGATCATGGGAAATCTGGGTGCTGAGGGTAAGAGCCAAGTGTCAGCGTCATTATCCTGTACCCCGAGTGTCAGTGTCATTATCCCGCACCCTAAGTGTCGGTGTACGTGGAGGGGGGCCCCGGTCCAAATTTTGCACCAGGGCCCATCAAACTCTAGTTACGCCACTGAGTATTAATCACTGTATTCTACATGAGGGTGCCTACTGCTATCTGGCTCTGCACTGTGCTATATACAGGCTATGCTATATACAAGCTGTATGCTACATGAGGGTGCCTACTGCTATCTGGCTCTGCACTGTGCTATATACAGGCTATGCTATATACAAGCTGTATGCTACATGAGGGTGCCTACTGCTATCTGGCTCTGCACTGTGCTATATACAGGCTATGCTATATACAAGCTGTATGCTACATGAGGGTGCCTAATGCTATCTGGCTCTGCACTGTGCTGTCTGGGTCTGCACTGTACTATATATGTCTGTGTACTACATGAGGATACTTAATGCTATCTGGCTCTGCACTGTGTTATATAGGTGCTGTGTACTACATGAGGGTGCCTAATGCTATCTGGCTCTGCACTGTGGTATTTAGGGGCTGTGTACTACATGAGGGTGCCTATTGCTATCTGGGTCTGCATTGTGCTATATGTGTGCTGTATACTACATGAAGGTGCCTAATGCTATCTGGGTCTGCATTGTGCTATATGGGGGCTGCATAGTGCATACGGGGGCTACATAATACTATATGGAGGACAATGGGGGCTTCATAACACAATATGGGGGCTGCATACTACTATACCTGCAGAGTTGTATGTCCCCTCCACCCAGGTGCTGTATGTCCCCCCCCACCCCAGAGCTGTATACACCCAGAGCTGCATGTCAACCCCCCACCTCACAGCTGTCCCCCCCCACCTCAGTCACTGCCCTCCTCTAGAGCTGTATACCCCTTTCCTCAGTAATATGTATTCCCCCCAGTATTGTGTTTGTCCCCAGCCTCTCTTGTGATGTATATACTGCAGTGTTAGTGTGCCCTATGTGCGGCCATGTCTGTTAGACAAGCCGGGAGGTGAATGAGGCTGTTGCCAGCTTCCCAATATTAGAAATATATATACAGGATAAATATATAAAAATAATGTGTGTGTGTGTGTGTGTGTGATGTGTATCTATCTGGCAGTGTATATGACTGTGTCTAGATTTATGTCTATTTATGTGTTTTTGTGAATTTCTCTTTAAATAAGTATGTGTACGTGTGCCTGTATGTGTATGTATCTGTGCATGTCTGTGTGTGGCTGGGGCCCACTGAGACTCTTTCGCCCGGGGCCCACAAAAACCTGGAGCCGGCCCTGGCCCCAGTTATGTATATACTCGTACTGTTGCCACCATGTCTGCTGAGCATTTATTTGTAATATATGTACTTGACTATTTTTAATGATGTAAAATTTATGTGTTAAAATTAAATTTATTTTGTAGTTTATTATCAGTCAAAACTCCTTTTTTCTCCTTTTTATTCCTAAAAATACTTGCCTTTATGGAGTGGCTATTTCTTTCTATTACTACTTTTCCTTTCGCCCGGGGCCCACAAAAAGCTGGAGCCGGCCTTGTCTAGAAGTGTGGCGCCCCTGACCTGGTCAGGCACCACTGAGTACTGCACCCATGCTGGGGACAGTACAATACAGGTAATCCAGATGGCTGACAGGGGTGTGGAACACAGGCGCATAGTGATCAGGTCTCACGCATGTACCTAAGAGAGGACCCCTGGGGATCCCAGGAGGGGGCAAAGCCTATACCTCCACTGGAATAGTGGCAGGGGGTTAAAAAGCCTCCATCTCCTCTCAAGGGGTGTGGTGGAGAGTCTGGTTGCTAGGTGGCGTAGGCAGACACAAGTGGGGAAGGAAAGAGAGATAGGAGGAGTTAGTTAGAGCTGGGAGCTCGGACTGAGGAGATGTCAGCAGAAAGAGCAGAGATGGAAAAACCCACCAGTGAGTCGGTTAGAGCAGATCTCCAGAGGGCTCAGTGAGGAGCAGACCTGTGGGGCTGCTGCTGTCTAACAGCGCCCGCGCAGTGGCTACAGACGGGGGAGAACGGTCAACTAGGAGTGCTGCCTGAAAGCCAGCTTCAGCTAGAGAGTGCACGGAGTGGGAAGTAAGGAGACTTCTAGAGAGCACCAGGCCCAACCGGGCGGCAGATCCCGAAGCGAGGATAGATTCACCTTTCCCTGCTAAACCTGCCGGTGTGGGGCTCTTACAGCCCACACCACAACAACCAAAAGCCGCAGCCACGTAACCGCAAGTAGGGCCCATAGGTCACAGGAGGCAAGAGGCTGGAGTGGCCTGGCCCGGGGAACAAGCACACGGCAAAACAAGAAGGGGAGAGAGGCTTGGAGCATCTTCCCTGGGTGACCCCCATAGGGACTCAAAGTCGGGGTCACCCCAAACCACCAAGGGCTAAGGAAGGCGAGTTTGTAGTCACCCTCATACAGTCAGCCGGAAGGATACCTGGTTCCCACCTGGTTCATCCCAGCTACGCCCGGGTTACTCACCCTGCCACCTGAAGTGAGTAAAAACCCTGAAAGACACTCTGCCTGCGTGTGGTCATTCTGCGACTTGTGGTACTACAGCTTTACAAAGGGCCCTGGGGCTTGCCTCACTCTCAGGAGGCTACTACACCCGACTGCACCCACCATCAGCCCCAGGTGCCTCTTAATCTGCAGTGGCGGTCCCCTCTGACCGCAAATCTGAGAGTGGCGTCACGATCAAAACTGAAGATTCCCTACCTGTGACCAGCACCAGCTACGTGGAGTCCCTGAAGGTATGCACTGATACAGCACCGGCGGGGCTTCACATCTGGCGTCACGAACAGGATAAGGACTAGACCTGTTCAGACAGGTGACCATGTGCCTGGGCGGTCCGCTTGAAAAATTGGAAGCGCCGCCATATTGCCACCATGAAAAGCGCGCTGAAAAACAACAGCAGCCCGCGCTGGGAGAAGTTACCGCCCACGAAGAGGTGTGGCTACCCAGAGATCCCCTGCTGAGTTCTGACCTTGCCAGCTATGAGAGTGGAAGCGTCGAGAGACGGCGGGAAAGAAAGGAAGCCACAAGCCTGCTGCTGGGAGAGGAGCTGCTGAAAGAGGCAGAGCAGAAACTGGACAGCTTGTTACAGGAGGCAGCGAAGAGTCCACTGCTGGGAGACCGTGCAGAAGACGGCGCAGAAGAAATGGCGTCTGACCGCAGGAACCCAGAACCAGGCTCCGCTGCCTGGTGGTACCGAGAGCTGGCCCAGTTTTGCAACCGGCTGGAGACCCGGGTCGTGGAGCAGATTCGGGAGGAACGGATGGAACTGCAGGAGCTGACCGCGGCGGTTCGGGCCTATGAAGGGAGAGCTGCATGCCGGGTGCCAGGCGGGACGGCGACGACGCAGACCCCAGTGCTACCAACAACGGGTGAGTCGAATGATGCCCCGGCCCGCGCAAGTGCCCCGACCCCTGCTGCCACGTCCGCGGTCCCTGAAGAGGCGTCCGGTGCGGCGACGCTGAAGCAGGCCGCAGCCACGCCAGGTGCGGCCCGCCAAGCCCCGGCCGCCGCAGCGATGCCCTGCTCGGCCCGCCAAGACCAGGCCGCCGCAGCGATGCCCTGCCCGGCCCGCACAGACCAGGCCGCCGCCATGATAGGCGCGGCCCGCCAAGACCAGGCCGCCGCAGCGATGCCCTGCTCGGCCCGCCAAGACCAGGCCGCCGCAGCGATGCCCTGCCCGGCCCGCACAGACCAGGCCGCCGCCATGATAGGCGCGGCCCGCCAAGACCAGGCCGCCGCCATGATAGGCGCGGCCCGCCAAGACCAGGCCGCCGCCATGCCAGGCGCGGCCCGCCAAGGAAAGACTACCTCAGCATTTACCCCGGCCTGTAAGGCCAGAGCTGACACTGCTCCCCAGTCCCCGGAGGTCTCTGATAGGAAGCCCACGCTGGAGGAAGAATACTGGCAGATGAGGGCTGACATGGAGGCCAAGTTTCCCCAGTGGTTGGTGGATCTGTACCTGCGCCCCCCATGCACCCCTGAGGAGATTCAGGTAACCCCTGCAGCTACACCAGAGAGTCCCCCGCCTGGGCCAGCAGGAGAAAGTCCATCCCCAGTCCTGCCATCAGAGGAGTGCCAGGAAGAACTAAGGGGGAGAGGAGGCCAGGAGGCAGAAGGGCTAACTCCGACGCCAGCCGCAGCAGACTCCTACTCAGAGCCAGAAATGCTGCCATACTCCCGCTGGGATGAGGAGGACCTGACCCCCTCTGCAGAAGAAGAGCTGCCTAAGAGCTTCACCTGGGAGCCCACAGGCATGGACCCAGCCCGCAAGACACGGCGCAGAAGAACGCAGTTTGCTCCAGCACCACAGTCTCCTGAACAGAGAGCAGTCACCGCCAGAGACCTAAAGGAGAAGCGTATGTTAAGAGAGTCCAAAGCCCAGGCCAGAGGACCCCTGTGTTATGGCATAGTGGAAGACTTTAATCTGAGAAGTGGCTATGGATTTATCGTAGCACCAGGAATAAAAGAAGGGATATTTGTAAACCGCAGAGATGTGAACGCTCATCTGCCAAGAGGACACCCTTGCAGAAATCTGAAAATGGGAGATTCGGTACAGTTTACCATGCACCAAGGTGAAAGGGGATTGTACGCACTTGACGTAACGCTATGTCCCAACAAACCCTACAGCCATCCCATGCAACAAGAAAGACAAGAAAGACAAGAAAGACAAGAAAGACAAGAAAGACAAGAAAGACAAGAAAGACAAGAAAGAGATAAAGAACCAGATGTAGAAACAGATGAAGACCAAGAACGGAAAGATAAAGATCCTACAGATGAAGAAAGAGACAAAGAGCAAGAAAGTCACAGGTGCCAGTGCCCAACGTGCCCTCGCCCTAGTGAAAAAGAGGAGTAAAGTAAAGTAAAGTAAGAAGTTTTGACCAGTTAAAGTTTTGAAAAGTTTTGTTTTGCAACGTTTAAGCATGTGCCCACAAAAACTATTGTGAGAAATAAACTTTAAGGCTATGAACTTGCTATAGCCACAAACTCTCGCAGTGTAAATAGTTACACCAGTGGCACCACCACCAGGGCCAGCCTGTTTAGGGGCTTGGCTCGTCTGCAACCAGGGGGGCCCGTCCGTAGAAAAGGGCCTTGGCTTACCTGCAACCAGAGAGCATGCCTGTTTATGGGGCCTTGGCTCACCACCACAAAGAGGGTACCTGGTCAGCACCAACTGTGGAGGCCGCCTCTGCATCCTGCCAGAAGAGGCTGACGGCGCGGATCCACCAGGCCAGGTATACCCTGAAACCACCAGCCCATGTAAGCCGCCTCTACATCCTGCCAGAAGTGGCTGAAGTCGCGGCCAACGGGAGAGGAAGATTGGAGGAAAGGTCTGGGGAAGTAGATGGCCCAGATCTGGTTACCAACAGGACCGGTGACCTGCCTCCTGAGAGGGTTTTGGGTGGGTTAACGGACTTGTGGGTGGAGGGTGGTGATGTCTGATACCTGGTGCTTTTAAATGTTTTACCATGTTTTAATGTTTTATGCATTTTAAAATGTTGTCTTGCAGCCCGAGGACGTGCTGGTGATAACTAAGGGGGAATGTGGCGCCCCTGACCTGGTCAGGCACCACTGAGTACTGCACCCATGCTGGGGACAGTACAATACAGGTAATCCAGATGGCTGACAGGGGTGTGGAACACAGGCGCATAGTGATCAGGTCTCACGCATGTACCTAAGAGAGGACCCCTGGGGATCCCAGGAGGGGGCAAAGCCTATACCTCCACTGGAATAGTGGCAGGGGGTTAAAAAGCCTCCATCTCCTCTCAAGGGGTGTGGTGGAGAGTCTGGTTGCTAGGTGGCGTAGGCAGACACAAGTGGGGAAGGAAAGAGAGATAGGAGGAGTTAGTTAGAGCTGGGAGCTCGGACTGAGGAGATGTCAGCAGAAAGAGCAGAGATGGAAAAACCCACCAGTGAGTCGGTTAGAGCAGATCTCCAGAGGGCTCAGTGAGGAGCAGACCTGTGGGGCTGCTGCTGTCTAACAGCGCCCGCGCAGTGGCTACAGACGGGGGAGAACGGTCAACTAGGAGTGCTGCCTGAAAGCCAGCTTCAGCTAGAGAGTGCACGGAGTGGGAAGTAAGGAGACTTCTAGAGAGCACCAGGCCCAACCGGGCGGCAGATCCCGAAGCGAGGATAGATTCACCTTTCCCTGCTAAACCTGCCGGTGTGGGGCTCTTACAGCCCACACCACAACAACCAAAAGCCGCAGCCACGTAACCGCAAGTAGGGCCCATAGGTCACAGGAGGCAAGAGGCTGGAGTGGCCTGGCCCGGGGAACAAGCACACGGCAAAACAAGAAGGGGAGAGAGGCTTGGAGCATCTTCCCTGGGTGACCCCCATAGGGACTCAAAGTCGGGGTCACCCCAAACCACCAAGGGCTAAGGAAGGCGAGTTTGTAGTCACCCTCATACAGTCAGCCGGAAGGATACCTGGTTCCCACCTGGTTCATCCCAGCTACGCCCGGGTTACTCACCCTGCCACCTGAAGTGAGTAAAAACCCTGAAAGACACTCTGCCTGCGTGTGGTCATTCTGCGACTTGTGGTACTACAGCTTTACAAAGGGCCCTGGGGCTTGCCTCACTCTCAGGAGGCTACTACACCCGACTGCACCCACCATCAGCCCCAGGTGCCTCTTAATCTGCAGTGGCGGTCCCCTCTGACCGCAAATCTGAGAGTGGCGTCACGATCAAAACTGAAGATTCCCTACCTGTGACCAGCACCAGCTACGTGGAGTCCCTGAAGGTATGCACTGATACAGCACCGGCGGGGCTTCACAGAAGCACGAGCTGGGCACAATGTATGGGCTTTACAATGTACTGGGCAATACAATGGCAGATTTTCAATTTTCATTCAGCAACATCCATTGCTGCTTGTTCCTGGAAAACACTCAAGGAGTCAAAATAGTCACTACACATGTGGATAATTTCACAGACAGGTGTAATTTCCAAATGGGGACACTTGAGGGGAGATTCTGCTCTTCTGATACTAAAGGGGGCTTTACACGCAACGATATCGCTAACAATATGTCGTCGGGGTCACTGAATTCGTGACGTCGGCGTCGTTAGTGACGTTGTTGCGTGTGACACCTATGAGCGAGTGTTAACGACCAAAAATACTCACCTAATCGTTGATTGTTGACACGTCATTCATTTTCAAAAAAACCTTGCTGGTGCAGGACGCAGGTTGTTCGTCGTTCCTGAGGCAGCACACATCGCTATGTGTGACACCCCAGGAACGACGAACACCATACCTGCGTCCTCCATTAACGAGGTGGGCGTGACTTTCATGTGGCTGATCTCTGCCCCTCCGCTTCTATTGGACGCCTGCTGTGTGACGCCGCACGAACCGCCCCCTTAGAAAAGAGGCTGTTCGCCGGCCACAGCGACGTCGTTAGGAAGGTAAGTATGTCTGACGGGTACTAGCAATTTTGTACGCCACGGGCAGCAATTTGCCTGTGACTCACAAACGACGGGGGCAGGTGCTTCAACGAGCGACATCTCTAGCGATGTCGCAGCATGTAAAGCAGCCTTTAGGTGCTCTGTATTTGGAGTCTGCAAACTATTCTAGGGTCAAATAGTACTTCTTCCATCCCTCGCAAGTCTTGCCATGTGACTAAGCAGTACTAAGCAGCCACATATGGAGTATTGCCACGCTCAGAAGAAATTGTGTGACACATTTTGGTGGTATTGTTAACCATTTTCCCGTGTGAAAATGTAAAAACTGGGGCTAAAACAAAATGTTTCTGTTAAAAATGTAATTCCTGATTCTTCACCACAAATAGTATAAATTTCTGTGACACACCTGTGGTGTCAATATGATCACTGTACCCCTGGATGAATTCATTGAGAGGTGTTTTTTGTAAAATAATGTTACTTATGGGGGATTTCTGCTGTTCTGGCACCTCAGAAGCTATGGCAATGTGAAATGGCACCTGCAAACCGTAACAGCAAAATCTGCACTATAATAATCTGCTCCTTCCCTTCTGAGCTTTCCACTGTAGTTCCCGATTACAAGTATGCTATTGGCACACTCAAGAGAAATTACACAATAAACTGTGTGGTCCCATTTTGTTCTTATTAGCCATTAGAAAAATTAAAAACTTGGGGCTAAAAACATTTTAGTGGCAAAATGCACTTATTCTTTTTCACCACTCAGTGGTATAAAATTCTGCGAGGCACATGTGGTGTTAACATGCTCACTGCATTACATGAATTAATTGAGGGGTGTAGATTGTAAAATGTGGTTATTTACGTTATGGGGGTCTGCTTTTGTGGCACCTCAGGGAAAAAGTGACATGGCACCCTCAAACAATTCTAGCAAAATCTACACTGTAAAGTGACGTTCCTTCCTTTCTGAGTAGTGAGTGAGCACTAAACTGCTGAGTGCACATTACTCAAATCGAGCAGGGACTATGCTCAGACGGGCTTGATTCAAGTAAAGAAAGCCATGGACCCCATAGGGGGGAGGGGCGACATGACCAGAGGGAAGGGAGGGAGTGAGGGGTTAATAAAGGTATAATGAGGGGCATTATGGGAAGGTATAGGGGATTGGTGGAGAAAAGGATCCCTGTAGGGGAGGGGGGGGAGTATAAAAGCGATGAGGGAGGGTCTTACCTCCCCTTTTGGACTCCGGACGGCGACAGATTGAGAGACCCAGGACCAGGACCACAAGGACCAGCATGGCGGACCTCCAGGAGCTGAATCGGCTGATTAGAGCGGCGATGGCGGTGCACGGGGCCCAGGCAGTGCAATCCCACGTCAGGGCTGCCTGAGTGTCCCCGTCGGCACCTGCCCCTTGTTCCCCCCCTCGCCGTGGGCGGCGTTCCAGGCCCCCTGTGCGGTACTCTCCGGGTGCGGGGGGAGCAAGGAGGCCAAGTGAGAGCCCCCCCCGGGACCCTCCGCGGCGGGGCGGGCAGCGGCAGCTCCCTGCGTCCGCTCCGGCCGCCGGGAGGAATCTCCGACGCGGCCGCGACGGCCGAGAAGGGGGCGTGGCCAGCCCGGGGCCTTCTTCCTGTCTCAGGCCTCGGGCTGGAGTGCAGAGCCCAGCGGCGTCTCCCGGCCGGGAGCGAGCCCGGCGCTTGAATGAGGCCAGCGGTGGCCTGGATGGAGGCGGGCCCGGCCTGGGGCCTACTTCCGGTCCCAGGCCGCGGGCTCGAGTGACCAGGCCGGCGGCAGCCCGGGGACCGGGCCGAGCCCTGCATGAATCGGAGGCACGGAGAGGGGGCGTGTCCAGCCTGGGGCCTGCTCTGGACGCCGGGCCCCCGGCGGTGGGGCACGTCCCGGCGGCTGCTCCTGATCAGGAGCGTGCCCGGCTGATGGAGGCCAGCAATACCCCCCGGGGACGTTGGGGGGGCCGGGCGCAGGCAGCCAGCAGGGGGACCGGTGTGGGCAGGCGCCACCCGGATACCTGCACGGCTGCAGAGGAGAGGAGGGACGGTGGGACCCCCGCAGGGCGCGCCAGGTCCCTCGGGTCATCAGCTCTGCGCCCGGCGGACGCGGTCTCCCTCGGGGGGGGAGGACCCAGCGGGAGGTCTCGGTCGGAGGCCCGGGAGGGCGGGAACCGGCGGTGGGGAGCCCCCTGAGCTCGGGGAGAGGCTCCTCCAGGAAGAGGACTCGGTCGGCGGCGGCCCAGGGGACAGGACGGTCTTGTGGGCTGTCGCCGCAAAGAAAGCAGCGGACGCCCACCGCCAGTGCCCACGCGGCTGCCCAGGAGGGTGGCTGTGGTGGAGGGGACGCATCGGCTGCGTCCTCTGGAGCTGGGACGGTGGAGGACGGCTACAGCGAAGAAGAAGAAGGAGCCCTCAGGTCGGGGGATGAATTCGAGGAGCCGCTGGCGGACGACATCGCAGTATCGAATTCCGTCTCCGCGTCACGGTCGGGTGAGCTAGCCGTGGATTCGGCATTGCTTGCGGCGCGGGGTGCGGGTGCTGGGGAGGTGGCTGCGGGCACGGCAGCGCCAGAGGGGTCAGTTTTACTTAGCCAGTTGCTGGGGCTTTTGCAGGGTTTAGCGCGCGCGCCGGCGGCGGCGACGGCCTGGACAGGGTCGGCGGTGGATGGCGCGGCGGCGGCTAGCGGCGAGAAGGTGCCGGTGGGGGCGGGTGTAGGTAGCGGAGTAGTGGAGACTGCAGGCGAAAAAGCGGGAGAAAAGGAAAAGGGAAAGGAAAAGGAAGATGAGGTGGTGCGGCTGGATGATAGGGCTAAGAGCGAGGTGTATGTGTGCTTTGAGGGACCGCTAGGGGCGCACCTCAAAAAAGAGGTGAGGGAAAAAATTTGGAAAGGGGAGTATGTGGAGATATTTTCCCTGCTGCCCCTGGAGAAATTTAACCTAGACAAGGTGAAGCCGAGCGATTCCAAGAAGGAAAAGGAGGAGGAAGAAAAACGCCGTTATAGGCTCATTCCTCGTTCCTTTTCCAATTGGTTGCAGGCGTTCGCAATTTTGGCTAGCGTGGTGGGGGAAAAGGAGCCGGAGCACTGCTCGGCTCTATTTGGCTATATGGATGCAGTCGGGGAGGCGTATCGCACGTACGGGGGTTTGGCATGGCTGCGGTATGATGAGCAGTTTAGGCAGCGGAAGGCGTTGCGGCCCGGCATGCGATGGGACCATAAGGACATTTCCTTATGGATGCGCTTAATGGCGGCCCCGAGCCAGCCCTTTCGTGGCGGTGCCGGGGGACCGGGCGCCGGGCCCTCGGGGATTCAGAAAAAGGGATTGTGCTGGCAATTTAACGAAGGCCAGTGCAAATTTGGCGCAGCGTGTAGGTTCAAGCATGAGTGCTCCGGCTGCGGGGGGGGACATAGCTTGTCCAAATGCTTTAAAAAAGGGAGAGGCAAGGCTGGGGACGGGTCTGGAAAAAGGGAGGACGCCGGTGAAAATAGAGGCGATGGCGCCGTTTTTAAGTAGGTACCCGGACGGGGCAGCGGCGTCGCTTTTGCGGTTTGGTTTTTTTGTACGGTTTTCGGATTCCGTCGGCGGTTGAGGCGTTGCCTCCGGTTTGTCGCAACTTACGGTCGGCGAGGGACCACCCTATGGTTGTGGGTGAGAAGTTGGGTAAAGAGGTTGAGCTGGGCAGGATGGGGGGGCCATTTGAGAGCCCTCCGTGCAGTAATTTGGTGGTGTCCCCGCTGGGGGTGGTGCCAAAGAAGGAGCCGAATAAATTTCGGCTCATTCATCATCTTTCATTTCCGGAGGGGTCGTCTGTGAATGACGGCATTGCGCCGGAATTGTCGGCAGTGTACTACGTCTTGTTTGACAAAGCGTTGGACTTGGTACGGGCGGCAGGACGCGGTGCATTGATGGCAAAGGCGGATGTAGAATCGGCGTTTCGTTTGTTGCCGGTGCATCCGGAGAGTCAGCACCTTTTGGGTTGCTGGTGGAACGGGAAGTTTTATGTTGATCGTTGTTTGCCCATGGGCTGTTCGATTTCTTGTTCATATTTTGAGGCGTTTAGCTCCTTTGTTGAGTGGGTGGTGCGGGACGTGTCCGGCTTGTCGTCCATTATTCATTATTTGGATGATTTTCTGTGTGTTGGTCCGGCGGGTTCCATGGTTTGCGCTGGTTTGTTGTTCGCCTTGCAGAGAGTGGCGGATCGGTTCGGGATCCCTTTGGCGCAGGAAAAAACGGAGGGGCCGGCGCCGGTTATGCGGTTCCTGGGGATTGAGATCGACTCGCTGGCCATGGAATGTAGGTTGCCAGAGGACAAGATTGTGGATTTGCGGAGTGCGGTTGCAGCAATGCTGGCAGCAAAAAAAGTGCGGCTTAAGGTGGTGCAGTCTTTGCTTGGAAAGCTGAATTTTGCATGCAGGATTATGCCGATGGGGCGTGTTTTCGCCAGGAGGTTGGCGGCAGCTACAGCAGGCGTACGGTCATCGGCGCATTTTGTGCGGGTCACGCGGGAGATCAAGGCAGACTTGTTGGTTTGGGACGTCTTCTTGCGACATTTTAACGGCCGCACTTTGTGGTTGAAGAAGGTGGTGCCCAATGATGCTCTGGAACTATATACGGATGCGGCCGGGTCGGCGGGTTTCGGCGCCATTTTCCAGGGTCATTGGTGTGTGGGAAGGTGGCCCGAGGATTGGCGACAGGGTGGCCTTGTCAAAAATCTGGCCCTGCTCGAGTTGTTTCCAATCATGGTGGCGGTGGAGTTGTGGGGGTCGCAATTTTCGGGACGAAAGGTGTGCTTCCATTGCGATAATCAGGCAGTTGTACATGCAATCAACAGCTTGTCAGCGAAATCTGGACCTGTAGTAGCATATTTGCGGCATTTGGTGCTCAAGTGTTTGCTGTGGAATATTCATGTGGTTGCAAAACATGTGCCGGGGGTGGATAACGGGGTGGCTGACGCTTTATCTCGTTTTCAGTTCCACAGGTTTCGGGAGTTACTGCCGGGGGCGGACGAGGTCGGAGCGGTGTGCCCAGAGGAATTGTGGAGCCTGGTGAGGCAGTGATTGCGGGTTTGATTAGGAATTCGGTGACCGAGGTGACTTGGTGCCGTTATGCTAAGGTGTGGGTTGAGTGGCAGGCAGTGCTGGGCGAGATGTTTGGTAACGGGCGAGCGGATTATTTACTGGCGCTCTTGGCATTGGTGAGTGAGGATTTTAGGGCTGGGAGGTCAGCGTCGGCGGTGGCGATTAGGGTGGCGGCCGTGGCCTTCTGGTTAAAGGTTAGGGGTGTGCAGGACGTTTCAAGGGACTTTCGGGTACGGCAAGCATTGAAAGGTTTTCGGAAAGGGGTGAAGGTGCGGGACACTAGGCGGCCCATTTCATTGGACTTGTTACGGCGTTTGGTGGATGGTTTGCAGGGGATTTGTGTCTCAGTGTATGAGACGGTGTTGTTTAAAACTGCTTTCGTGTTGGCTTTTTTCGGGGCTTTTCGGATAGGAGAATTGGTGAGCCCGTCAAGGGTGATTGGGGGTGGTGTGCTATTCGAGGATGTGTCGGTAGAGGGACGGAGAGTGGAGTGTCGGCTTCGGCGGTCCAAGACGGACCAGATGGGTCGGGGCAGGTTGGTAGTGTTGTATGCGGTGCAAGGGGATGGCTTGTGCCCGGTGCAGGTGGTGAGTCGGTTTTGTGGTCTGCGGGGCGGTCTTCCGGGCCCGCTGCTACGTCACGAGGACGGGGCTTGGTTGTCTCGTTATCAGTTTGTGGCAGTGCTGAGGAGTTGTTTGCGCTGGGCGGGTGAGCGCCCAGAGGATTATGGGTCCCATTCGTTCAGGATTGGGGCGGCTACCGAGGCTTCTCGTTGGGGTCTTGGAGATGACATGGTGAGACGGATTGGTCGGTGGGAGTCCTCTCGTTTTCGTGGTTATGTGCGCCCGCAGTTATTATCTCGTTGAGGTTTCTGATGGGGAGTTGTTTGTTTTGCCGTTAGGTTTTGTTGTTCTTTGTTGCAATCTGGAGTGCTGGTGTTGTTGTTAAAATTGTTTCCTTTATTGTAGGAGTGTGTCTGGTCTGGATCCTGGGGCACTCGTTCGTTTTTTGGGGGGCCCGTCGGGCCGACGCTCGCCCGAATGGTCGGCAGTTGGGTCTGGACAGGTCGCTGGCGTCGGTCAAGTGGATTGGAGTGCGGGGCATGGAATGGAGCAGGGTCGTGCCGGAATTCGAGTACTATTGTAGGATGGACAGACCCCCGAACGTGTTGGTTTTGCACGTGGGGGGTAATGACCTGGGTTCGCGGGCATCCCGCGATCTGATTCGGGACATTAAGATCGACCTACTGCGGTTATGGGCAAGGTATCCGGGCCTGGTGGTGGTGTGGTCGGATATTGTGGCCAGATTATGGTGGAGGGGGGCCCGGTCGGTTGAGAAGATTAATCGCGCCCGGGCACAAGTGAACAGGGTGGTTGCGCGTTTCGTGCGGAGAAACGGCGGCGTGGTGGTGAGGCATGTGGACCTGGAATCGGCGAAGTGGCAGTTTCGGAGAGGTGATGGGGTTCATCTTAATGACATTGGTTCTGATTTATGGGCCCTGGGTTTGCGGGATGGCGTGGAGCAAGCCTTGGGCGTGTGGCGGGTCCAGGCCACGTAAGGTGTCACGTGTCCTGTCCTGTGGCGGGGGTAGGTCTGGTCCAGAAGCGGTTGGAAGGGATTTGTAGCTGGACCGAGAGGCACTGTCTTGGTATGGTGTCTCTGGGTTCCGGGAAATTGCAGGCACGGGGTTCTGCAAAGTTTGGGGGGTATTAATCCGTGGGGTGATTAATACCTCATCTCTGGGTCGGAGTGTTGCGGCCAGGGATTTGGTGTAGGAAAGGGTTTCTGGACCGGGCCTACATAGGGTTTCATGTACCGTTTATTATTATGTGTTACCTATTATTGTGTGTTTGGGGGTCGCCCGTTGGACGGCGCCCCCTTTGTGGTAGTATGTTAATAATAGGTAATAAAGGCTGCTGTGGCCAATTTGTTTAACCAAGTCGCATGCAGTCGGTGTATTATTTTTAGGTTAAGTTTTAAGGGGTATAGTAACCATCACGACCGGAAAATCCTTCCTCAGTGGTCAAGAAAGCCATGGACCCCATAGGGGGGAGGGGCGACATGACCAGAGGGAAGGGAGGGAGTGAGGGGTTAATAAAGGTATAATGAGGGGCATTATGGGAAGGTATAGGGGATTGGTGGAGAAAAGGATCCTTGTAGGGGAGGGGGGGGAGTATAAAAGCGATGAGGGAGGGTCTTACCTCCCCTTTTGGACTCCGGACGGCGACAGATTCCCACCCACCCCCCCTTTTTTGCGTTTGTGAGTTTGTTTAACTATGTTCAAAAAAAAAAAAAAAAAAGGAATTATTATAAAAGGAATGTATGTTTTGTCGCAGCAGCGGGGGTAGGTCTGGTCCAGAAGCGGTTGGAAGGGATTTGTAGCTGGACCGAGAGGCACTGTCTTGGTATGGTGTCTCTGGGTTCCGGGAAATTGCAGGCACGGGGTTCTGCAAAGTTTGGGGGGTATTAATCCGTGGGGTGATTAATACCTCATCTCTGGGTCGGAGTGTTGCGGCCAGGGATTTGGTGTAGGAAAGGGTTTCTGGACCGGGCCTACATAGGGTTTCATGTACCGTTTATTATTATGTGTTACCTATTATTGTGTGTTTGGGGGTCGCCCGTTGGACGGCGCCCCCTTTGTGGTAGTATGTTAATAATAGGTAATAAAGGCTGCTGTGGCCAATTTGTTTAACCAAGTCGCATGCAGTCGGTGTATTATTTTTAGGTTAAGTTTTAAGGGGTATAGTAACCATCACGACCGGAAAATCCTTCCTCAGTGGTCATGAGTATAATGCAAGTTAATGTAGAACTCAAGCAATTTTCCAGCAGATCCTTCTAGAAGGGCTGGGGGCAGGAATATCGCTGAAATGGATGGAAATTGCACTCAAATGGAAACAGCATGGAGAAGATGCCTGGATGCATCTCTGACTCCCAGGTCACTACTAGGAAGTACAGTGGGTACGGAAAGTATTCAGACCCCTTTAGGTTTTCCACTCTTTGTTTCATTGAAGCCATTTGGCAAATTCAAAAAAGTTCATTTTTTTCCTCATTAATGTACACTCTGCACCCCATCTTGACAGAAGAAAAACAGAAATGTTGAAATTTTTGCAAATTTATTAAACAAGAAAAACTGAAATATCACATGGTCATAATTATTCAGAGCCTTTGCTCAGACACTCATATTTAAAGGGGTGGTTCACCCATTTTTTTTATTTTCCCAATGAGTGTCACTTACCATTATATGCATCTTCTCCATTGGCTTGTATTTCCAGTTCTGCCACTGAGCGGCGCTATCCTGCACGCTCAGTGCCTGTCACATGACCCCCTGGAGCTGTGGCCGCCAGTATCCTCTGACGTCCCGGCATTTCCGGGCTCTCAAACTTGACGCTTACGTCAGAGGATGCCGGCGCCACTCACACTGATTGAATGGGCTGTGGGCGGTGACTACCGCACGTCACAGCCCAGCATCGAGGGGAGGATCCGGAGGACGCCAGTGTGGAGCGGTGAAGGCAGAGCGCGCCGCTTACCATCGGTCAGCTGTGGGAGGTACGGGCTCCAGTGTGGAGTACAGGGGGGTTTCCTCCTCTGAAATCCCTGCTGTCACGCAAGTATTTGATCACACTGTCCACCCGCCCGCTGTGCTCAGCTGTCAGGAGAGCGGGCGGTGTCGGCAGTGTGATCATATAATCCTACCAGCAGCACAGGTGACCGGACGCTGCATGGGACCAATCTACACCACTCTGTCACCTGCACAACAAGTCCCAGAGTGGAGACAGTAAGTTACATGTAGCATCCGGTCACCTGCACAACAAGTCCCAGAGTGGAGGCAGTGACATGCTCTGCTCTGACACATAGTGTGCTATATGTCACTATCTGTCTCCACTCTGGGACTTGTTGTGCAGGTGACCGGATGATACATGACACTAACTTGCTCCACTCTGTGACTTCTGCTGCATAGTACCAACTGTATACACCATGATTACCATGATTAGGCAGTGCACACAGGAAGGAGGGGAGGGAACTGTTGTGGTGGAGATCTGAGGGGAGGGAACAGTTTGGGTGGAGCTCAGAGTGGGTGTGAGATAGATTGCTACAGTAGTTACTGCAAAGGATTATGGAAGTTGTAGTAACTGAACCCAGGAAGTCAAGAGAGCGATTAACTCCATCAGAGCTGGAGCCAGAAATGAGGATGTTATGCTAAAGAATGATAAAAAGTAATATTGGTAAAATAACGTGATAGATGTGTGGAGACGCACATAATAGCAAGATTTATCAGAAAAAAAAAATCAGTTTTGGTAACTGGACAACTTCTTTAAGTGACATGCTGTCCATTTCCTTGTAATCCTTGAGATGGTTCTACTCCTTCACTGGAGTTCAGCTGTGTTTAATTAAACTGATAGGACTTGATTTGGAAAGGCACACACCTGTCTATATAGGACCTCACAGCTCACAGTTCATGTCAGACCAAATGAGAATCATGAGGTCAAAGGAACTGCCCAAGGAGCTTAGAGACAGAATTATGGCAAAGCACAGATCTGGCCAAAGTTACAAAAGAATTTCTGCAGTACTCAAGGTTCCTAAGAACACAGTGGCCTCCATAATCCTTAAATGGAAGAAGTTTGGGACCACCAGAACTCTTCCTAGACCTGGCCCTCCAGCCAAACTGAGCTATCAGGGGAGAAGAGCCTTGGTGAGAGAGGTAAATAAGGACCCCAAGATCACAGTGTCTGAGCTCCAGAGATGCAGTAGGGAGATGGGAGAAAGTTCCACAAAGTCAGCTATCACTGCAACCCTCCACCAGTTGGGCTTTTATGGCAGAGTGGCCCGACGGAAGCCTCTCCTCAGTGCAAGACCTAGGAAAGTCCGCATAGAGTTTGTAAAAAAACACATGAAAGACTCCCAGACTATGAGAAATATGATTCTCTGGTCTGATGAGATGAAGATAGAACTTTTTGGTGATAATTCTAAGCTGTATGTGTGGAGAAAATCAGGCACTGCTCATCACCTGCCCAATACAATCCCAAAAGTGAAACGTGGTGTTGACAGCATCATGGTATGGGGGTGTTTTCAGCTGCAGGGACAGGACAACTGGTTGCAATTGAAGGAAAGATGAATGTGGCCAAGTACAGAGATACCCTAGAAGAAAGACTCTTCCAGAGTCCTCTGGACCTCAGAGTTGACCAAAGGTTCACCTTCCAACAAGACAATGACCCTAAGCACACAGCTAAAATAACAAAGGAGTGGCTTAAGAACAACTCTGTGACCATTGTTGACTGGCTCAGGCAGAGCCCTGACCTAAACCCAATTGAGCATCTCTGGAGAAACCTGAAAATGGCTGTCCACCAACGTTCACCATCGAACTTGATGGAATTGCAGAGGATCTGCAAGGAAGAATGGCAGAAGATCCCCAAATCCAGGTGTGAAAAACTTGTTGCATCATTCCCAAGAAGACTTGTCATGCCCCAGGGCAGCCGAGCTGCTCGGATCCGGGCGGTCCGTGGCTTGAGGGGTCCCAGACCCAGGGGCACCGTCGAACAGTTTATATAAATGAAAAATAAAAATAAAATAAAAGTCCGACTACGCCACTTGTGGTTTGAGGCCGGGGATGATAGGGCCGCCGTTGCAGGTTCCCACTGGGGATGATGGATGGGGCAGCGTGGATGGGCGAGCCCTCCGTGAGCAGGGCTTTTCCCCAGGGGTAGGTGAAGGGTTAATGTGGAGGCGCGCAGCAATGAAGCAGTCCAGACAAGTGTGACGCCCTGGCAAGACCAGGTAGTCACAGATAGGCCCCCGCACAACACCCTTCCCTCACCTAGGAGACATACAGCCGACCTGAAACCCTAGTCACCCCGCCTTAGGGAAAGATAGACACACCAGTGGGCGGGACCAGGCGGTTGGGCACGCCCACACAGGGGTCTAAACAGCCCGGGGTGGGAAAACAGAGAGTTCAAGCCTAGACAAGTTTGTAGTTCAAGTTGAGAGGAGTGTGGGCTGGAGCTAGGTGTAGCTCCAGCAGAGGAGGTTCAAGTTGAACGGTACTAGGATTGGAGACCTGGTGCCTTGTCTAGGTGGCAGACGGTGGTCTCCATCAGCAGAAGACGGGAAGATGGCTTGGCAGAACCGAGGTGGACCGGGAAAGGGTTGTAGCCCGCCGGTACCGACACGGGGAACCGACCCGGAAACCGGAGCACAAAGGGGGGTACTTGGACCCTGAAGCCAGGACCGGAAACCAGCGGCCTGGTTAATTAACCGATTGAGGCCAGGACTAGAGGTCCTGTCCCACCCAAAGTCCCTCATAGAAGACAACAGCCCACCGATAGGGATAGGAGGTCATCGCTAGGGCCCATAGATCCCACGGGCCAGTGTCTACGGACATGGCTCCTTAGGCCACATGCAGCCGGGTGCGGACTCCTGAGTTCCAGACAAGGTAGTCCACCATTCACAGAATTAGTGCAGAGGAAAAGGACAGTGACCACCAGCCTGGGTGGGGGACCCGAATGCAACCGGCCGCGACAGCCGGCCACCAGCATCTTTGGTTTACCAAAAGACTCGTGTGATTCATTTACTGTCAGTAACCAAGCATCCCCCTGCTTGCACAGGCGTGCCGGCTTTCGCCATCGCTTCACCCTGCACAAAGACACTGGGTCCCAGGGCAACCATTGCTACCCACGGAGGGGTCAACATCCAGCTGCCGCTACATCTCCCCACGGCAGTTGTGGTGTCCCACCTCACCACACACCGTGGGTGGCGTCACGAACTTAATACGGCCTAGCCCGTACAAATACGTCCCCCTTTTTATTCGGCGTGTCCGCGAGACCCCTGGGTCCGGAGACCCTCGAGCCACCCCCTTAGAAGGTCCGGATCCGAGCAGCGGCGGCTGCTGGCACGGGGGAGGAACATCCCGAAACTTGGCGTCATGAACAGGATACTTACCCATCCACTTACTTTGTGGAAGTGCGCCTTGAATTGGACAGTCAGCGGTGATCCGTTGAGAAATTATCAGAAGTTGCCATTTTCGCCGCCATTTTTAGGTGCGAAAACTGCAGCCCAGCGTCTTCTTTCCCGAGAAAAGGGAGCGAAGCTGAAGCCCCACCCCCTGGGAACATGGCCGGAAGGTGAACCCCGAGGTCGTAAAACGAAACTAACAAGCCAAAAAAGAGAGTGCTGGAGATAGACCAAAGGGGAGAAGCGGGAAGATGTCTGTGCCTAACCCCGTTGGCGGAGTGGCACCGGCCGGCTGCTGGAGCGGCGGCGCCCGTGAACGCAACAGTTGGTGACGGGAATGTGGCGGCTCCCGCTCTGGTCGCAGGAGCTGGGGAAGCTGTGGCTTTGGCGGTCACTCAGGTAATGCCGATCTCCTTGCCCTACGTGCCCGATGCTGCCTGGCTACCCCAGTATGATGGGAAACCCGATGCCCTGCAGACGTTCAGGAAGAAAATATGTACTATTCTCGATTTGTATGCCATAACTGGCAAGCAGCATGCATCAGTGGGCAGCTGACCGGCGCCGCTGAGCAGGAGGTGGAGATTTGGGCAGACGCTGACCGGGTCTCAGTAGCCGCCATTTTTGACAAACTACAGGTTGCTTTTGAAACCCGTACTGAAGCGGCGGTGCGGATGCATTTTTATAACTGCTGACAGCGCCCGCAGGACATTATCCGAGACTATGCCTTGAGGCTGCAGACGGCCCTACGCGCGCTGAAGCAGGTGGACCCTATTAATGAGGCTGAGAGCAACAAAATGCTGGTGGAGCAGTTCCTGCAGGGTCTGGGGTCCGCTGAGGACTGTAAGCAACTACGGCTGTGGTCTCCAGAGCATTCGGACTTGAGCTTTGCGGTTCTGAAAGACCGGGCCATTAAAGTGTGGCGCCCTGGACTAGCCAGGTTGTCACAGGTACTACACACAACACCCCCCACCCCGAGATAGGCACATCAGCCGCACACAAAATCCTTGTTGCCTCCCTCCAGGGGCTGATGTCCACACCAGGTGTGGTGGAGCCAGGTGGTTGGCCTCACCCATCGAGGAGTTCACAGTCCTGGAGGAGGGGAAAAGGAAGTCAGTGCAGATCAGTTAGGGAAGTGGTAGTGGAGGAGCAGACTGACCGTGTCCGGGTACATGGCCCGGGCACATGCAGCAAGGTTGGCAGACGGTGGTGGCCGTCTGCAGGAGAGGCCGATCAACGCGGAACCGTAGGACTGGGGTCGGGCGGTGGCCCGCCGGTACCGAACCGGGGAGCGAAGTGAAGCCAGCACAAACCGGCAGGGCCTGCGGACCCCGACCAGGCTTGGAGTCGCCATTAAATAGGTCAAATCCGTTAGCAACCGGAACCCCAGGGGTTCCTTAGCAGCCAAGACCCGATTGAAGGCAACCGTCCAAACAGTAAGAAGGGAAATACAGCTACTGCCACAGCTAGATTTCCCAGGGCCAGAGCCTGCGGGCAAAAGGGCTCCTCCGGCACCTATACGCTGGGGAGCGGGTTACCGGTGGGAAGCCATCGGAGCCGAACACACAAAAGGTGCAGGGAAAGGCAGCCACCACCAACCGTCCGGGAGACACCACAGCAGCCGGCTGCGGGACCCGTCCATCCAGCCGTTTGTTTTACCAGAGACTGTGCATCCATTCTTGGCTGAGTGAGTACCATCGTGCCATCCGGCACCGCGCTGCCCCCGCGACCCTGCACCTCACCGACCCTGCCTCCCCCTTCACCTCACTGGGCCCCGGGACCACCAACCCCCTACCCACGGAGGGGAGAGAAACATCCCAGCTGCTTCCTGCCATCGCTTCCGGGATCCCCGTCAATAGCAGTGGTGGTGCCCCAACCTCACCACACACCGTGGGTGGCGTCACGAACCAAACCCCCAAACCAAGCTTCCCCCCTTTCACTCACGGGCGAGGAGCGCCGCTCGAGTCCCCAGATCCGGCCCACCGCTCGACCCACCGAGCAGCAGCAGCAGCCGGACCCGAGCACCAGCGCAGTCGAGCAGCGCACCCCCCCCGCTCGCGACAACTTGGCGTCACGAACAGGATCTTACCGTTCTACCGGCTGGTAGAAGTGTGCCTTGTAGCCCCGCCGGAGGTGTCCGGCCGAAAAATTTCAGAATCCGCCATCTTGGGCACGAAGGTTTTCCCGCTCGAGCGTCTTCCCGAGCAGTGGAGGCGCGAAAGCCGAAGCCCCGCCCCAGAAGAGGAGGTGCTGAGAAAAGACCTAGGGGGGAAGGATGGCGTCCGGCCGCATGTAAACCGCGGCTATAAAAGCAGGGACGCCAGGACTAGGGTGTGGACACACAGACACGAAGTAACCAGGAACACACACAGCTTAGAGGGGACCCCTGGGCAGACCCAGGAGGGGGCGTGGCCCTCGCCTCCCAGCTAGTGGTGGGTGTGGCACTGGAGACAGGGAGTTGTGCAGAGGCAGACGAAGGAGCAGGAGGTGTAGAGCGTCTGGAGGGGAGAGCACAGGAGCAGGGCCCTGCCAGACACTGCACCAGTCAGTGGCTGCTGGCAGGGGAGAAGGGCTACTCAGCAGTGCTGTCTGAAAAACCACCTTGGGCAGTAACAAGAGGTGGCTGAGTAAGGGGACTGCTCATAGACCCATCCCGCACGGGGAAACAGGTCCCCAGAGCAGGGGCCCATTCAGTTGGCCTGCCAAACCTGCTGGTCAGGGCCCTTTATGTGCCTCACCAACCTACACAGAGTCAGCAGCTATAGCAGCAACGAGGGGGCCCATAAGTGACAGAAGGCAAGCAGCCAGAATTACTTAGTCCACGCTGCCCGCAAATGGGCCAGAAAGGGGAGAACGGCGTATTCGACTTCCCTGGGTGATCCTAGCAAGACTTCAGTGGTCGGGGTCACCTCAAAACAAGAAGGGCTAGGAAGGCGAGTCAGCAGTCACCCCTACATCAGCCGAAGGGATACCTGGTTCCTCCTGGTTCATCATAGTATCGCCCGGGTTGACTCACAGCTACCATCTGAAAGTGAGTAAAAACCCTGAAAGACATTGCTGCTTTGTGTGTGAGTTCTTCTGCGACCTGTGGTACTACACACACTGGGCCCTGGGTCCAGCCTCATTCTCGGGAGGCCACAACAACTGACTGCATCTAACATCAGCCCCAGGCATCCCCTAAACTGTAGTGGCGGTCACTCCCTGACCGCAAATACCGAGAGTGGCGTCACGATCCCCATAGAAGTTAACCTGACCTACCCGTGGCCAGAAGATTCCCTGCACTGTGTCGTCCCTAAACAGGAACAGTGCTCCTTGGGCAGTACACTGGTGCCCCCAACCCGCCATCCTGGCCAGCTGACACCGCTCCCGACTCGGTAGACGCCCTTTTGTTGGCCCGGCCGGCTCCCGCGGCAGTGGCTGGGACTCTGAAGGACCTGTCATCGCAAGTCCAGCGCCTGAGTGATGACATCACCAGGATCCTCGCCGCCTTACAGCTGCCATCGAAAGTTAAGCCAGCGGAGAAGGTACAGCTCGCCGACAGCCCGGAGGATTTTCTGTGGATGCAGCGGAGGAGGAACAACGACGGGCCGGTATGGACCACCCATCTGCTACAAGTACAACAAGACTGGTCACTACTCTCGCCAGTGTCCTTTAAACGAGCAACCCCTGAGGCCAAGGGCCAATCCTCAGGAATAGATACTCAAGGCCCAGCTGATTGGCGTGATCGATACGTTGGAGGTCCCCCTTCATCTCCCTTGCTGTGTACAGTATCCCGACCTACGCCCTTCTTGACACCGTTTCACAGGTAACGACTATACACTACATACTGTACAAACGTTATTGGTCTGACAGTGAGCTCACCCCCCCAGATGCCAGTTTTGACCATCATAGCAGCCAACGGACTCCCTATGACCCAAGTGGGGTTCAAAGAGGTGACCTTGAAGGTGGGGCGAGTGGAGCTGAAGAATCAAGAGCCCAAAAATGGTCCTAGTGACCAACGTGATTGAAAATTGCATGGGGGAAGTGCTGTACCTATTGCAACAACTGTCTGTCACGACAGGAGGAGGCCAGCAGAGGGCTCTGCAATGTGAGATCCGGGCTCTCCTGCAGTGGCAACAGGTGAACCTGTTGGGTGGAGAGATTGGTGGCGTGCGAGTGATGGATGTAACGCCTCTAGTGTGGAGTGAAATGATGATCTGGTGTAGGGTAGCAGTGGGTCCCCGTGGACAGGATTACCCGGCAGTGGTGGAGCCGCTGCCTTCTGAACATTGGCCCACAGTGATGGCAGCCAGAAGGGTGATGTTACGAACTGGCGCCGCCATAGCCGCAAGCAGCCTGCTGCGGTTCCTGTTGCGCCCAGGCGCCGGCTGCCGTTCTTGGCCGTGCCTCGGGTCATCCAGTTGGCTGTTCCTTCCACCACGTCTAAGTGTGGAGAGGCGGCTAGTGCGCATGCGTGCGCCGATTTACCCCAGCCAGAGTTTAAGCCCGGTGTTTTGCCTAGTGAGCATGCTCAGCCTGATTGTGTTATGTCTGAGACTAAGTCCTCAGTTCAGGCTACTGAGCATGCTCCCACAATTAACCCTAACAGCCTCTTTGCACAGGTACTTGGACTTCGTGCTGTGTCTAAGTTCTGGGATGTGCCTACTGAGCATGCTCAAACTGATAGTCTGCTTTCTAAGCCTGTGGCTCAGGCTACTGAGCATGCTCAGGCACTTAGTGCATCAGAGGCTAGGTCTGGTAAGGACCTCACTGAGCATGTCTGTGAGGTGGCAGGCCCTGATAGGGCAGAGGGTGTCAGGTGTCCTGATGACGTGGCAACTCCGGACTGGCTCGCAGAGGCCCGCCCCTATGATCTGGCACCTCAGTATTGGTCGTCAGACGATGACTGGTGAAGTGTTTGGGGCGTGGCTGCCATGAGGTCATCAATGACGTGGCGGTTCCGGATAGGTCGCATGTGACGTCACTGATGACATGGCACTCTGCTATTGGACCTTGGTGGTTCCACCCGGGGTTTGAGGCGGACCCAGGTTATAAAAGGGGCTGGAGACAACATGGAGGTGCGCAGTCTTCACTTTTGCTCAGTCAGAGCACACCTCCATGTTAGAGCCTCATTGCGGCATAAGCCTATGTTGGGAAGCGGTAGGTAGGGTTAGGCGAACGGTACCTGTCACGCCAAGATTCGTGGCTCAGCACCTCAGGGTCAGGCGCCGTGCTTCCCTCCTGCCGTTCCAGTCTTGCTATAGCAAACCAATGGCGTTAACTGGGCTGCGGCTGCTGTGCTTCCTTTCCGATTGTGCTCCCTACGCACACAGACAACGCACCTGCTGCGCCACCTGTCCGATTGTGCCCCCTACACACACGGACAACGCACCTGCTGCACCACCTGTCCGGTTGTGCCACCTACACGCACGGACAGCGTACCCCAGGACCCCTGTGGAGTTAACAGGGTGTTCCTTATCCTCCTCGGCTTCCCGGTCAACGCTACTGGTGTACCCATCTGGCCTGATGTGTCCTACACACACGTGGCCAGTCGAGAGGTGGCCAGAAACGCTAATCGGAGGACCGCTCGGCCTGACGTGTCCTACACACGTGGCCGACAGGGCGCTTTCGTGGCGGTCTTCCGGTCAACGCTACCTGGTTACCACCCGGCCTGACGTGTTTCCTGCACACGTGGTTGGTGTAGCGCTAGGTGCACCAAAACGCTAATCGGGTTGTCGTCCGGTCTGACGTGTCCCAACACACGTGACCGGTTCCCAGAGTTCCTGGGTTATCTCAGAGCCATCCAGCTCTATAGTCTCCGCCTAACCCTCAGGTGCCAGCAGCTCCTTTGTCATCTGGAGCACGGTGGGCCCCGACTGGCGATTAGGATATATACCCCCTGGTCCTAATCTGCCGGTTCCCCCGTAACAGGTGATTGATGTCAAGAAAGGACGAGTGCCCGTGAGAGTGATGAACTGCAGAGAGGAAGAGGTTAGGCTACCCCTTTAGGCCACCATTGCTAAATTATTCACCATAGATGCAGACGCCATCCACATAGCAACCTCCACTATCACCGCATCACAGCAGGGCAGTAATACCCCACCCGAGCAGTTAGAGGAGTGGTGCCAAGAGCTACATGTAGGCACCGTATCTACACCTGCACATCACAAAGAGGGGGTTATAGGGTAGTGCAAGAGTATGAGCAGGTATTTAGCAAACACCCGTTATATTTCGGGAGGATCAAGAGAGTTCAGCACCATATTCCCACCGGCACACATCCACCTATCAAAGAGAGGTATAGGCCGATTCCACCTACACATTACCAGTGCGCCAAGGACATGTTGAGGAACATGAAGGAGGCAGGGGTCATCCGTGATAGTTGTAGTTGTAGTCCCTGGGCAGCTCCGTTGGTCCTGGTGAAGAAGAAGGACGGAACTGTGAAGCCCCACAAGTGTTGTGTCGGTGCATTACCTTCAGGGACTCCACATGGATGGAACAGTCTGGTCACAGGTAGGGAACCTTCTTCTAGGATTGTCGTGACGCCACTCTCAGAATTGCGGTCAGTGGAGACCGCCACTGCAGGTTAGGGGTGCCTGGAGCTGATGGTAGGTGCAGTCAGTTGTAGTAGCCTCCTGAGAGTGAGGCATGCCCCAGGGTCCCGTGTAGGTGTGTGGAACCACAAGGCGCAGAATAACTCAACACAAGCAGGATGTCTTTCAGGGGTTTTACTCACGGAAGGTGGCAGGGTGAGTAACCCGGGCGTAGCTGGGATGAACCAGGCTGGAACCAGGTGTCCTTCAGGCTGACTGATGAGGGTGGCTACCGACTCGCCTTCCTTAGCCCTTTACGTTTTTGGGTAACCCCGACTTTTAGTCCCTATGGGGGTCACCCAGGGAAGTTGCTGGCGCCTCTCTCCCCTTCTTTTTGGCCCGTTTGCTTGTAGCCTGGACCAGGACACTCCGGCTGCTTGCCTCCTGTGAACTATGGGCCCTAACTGTGGCTACGTGGCTGCGGACTCTGTAGTGTTGTCTTGGGGGTGTAAAGTGCCCCCTCATGTAGGTTTGGCAAAGGAAAGGTGAATCTATCCCTGCACTGGGACCTGCTACCCGTTTGGGCCTGGTTCTCCCTGACAGTCTCCTTACTTTCCACTCCGTTGCTCTCTCTTTAGCTGTGTGTGGATTTCGGGTAGCACTCCCAGGTGACCGTTCTCCCCCGTCGGTAGTCACTGCGCGGACGCTGTTAGACTGCCACAGCTCCAGGGTCTGCTCCTCACGTCTGCTTTCCCTGAGCTGCACACTAAACCGGCTCACTCGTGGAACCTGCACTGCTACTCCTGTCTGAGCTCCACTTCCATGCTCCTCACTCCTCCACACTCTGCTTCAGACTGCTCTTCTCCTCCTCCTTCCTCTTTTCCCTTTTGTGCCTGCCTACGCCACCTAGCAACCAGGCTCTCTACCACACCCCTTGAGTGGAGATGGAGGCTTCGCCCCCTCCACCCCTCGGGTGGAGGTGGAGGCTTCGCCCCCTCCTGGGATCCCCAGGGGTCCTCTCAAAGGTACATGTGTGAGACCTGATCACTATGCGCCTGTGTAGTCACACCTCGGTCAGCCTTCTGGATTACCTGTGTTGTACTGTCCCCAGCATGGGTGCAGTACTCAGTGGTGCCTGACCAGGTCAGGGGCGCCACATTCCCCCTTAGTTATCACCAGCACGTCCTCGGGCTGCAAGACAACATTTTAAAATGCATAAAACAGTAAAACATGGTAAAACGTTTTAAAACCACCAGGTACCATACATCACCACCCTCCACCCACAAGTCCGTTAACCCACCCTAAACCCTCTCTTGTTGGCCGCGCCTTCAGCCACTTCTGGCAGGATGTAGAGGCGGCTTTCATGGTCTGGTGGTTTCAGGGTATACCTGGCCTGGTGGAGCCGCGCCTTCAGCCTCTTCTGGCAGGATGTAGAGGCGGCCTCCACAGTTGGTGCTGACCAGGTACCCTCTTTGTGGTGGAGAGCCAGGCCCCATAAACAGGCATGCTCCCTGGTTGCAGGCGAGCCAGGCCCCATAAACAGGCTGGCTCTGGTGGTGGTACCTCTGGGGTAACTATGTACACTGCGAGAGTTTGTGGCTATAGCCAGTTCATAGCCTTAAGGTTCATGGGTTTCTCACATTAGTTCATGTGGGCACATTTCTTGAACATTAACGTTGCAAAACTTTGTCAAAACTTTAACTTCTGTACTTTACTTTACATGCTTTACACAGATTCCTCCTCACCAGGGCTTGGGCCTGTAGGGCTGCGGCACCTGTTGCTTTCTCCATCTCTGTCATCATCTGTAGTGGTCTCATCAATGGGTTCTTTGTCTTTTCTTTCCTCTTCTTCTGTGTCTGTTTCTTTTTCTGTTGAGACAGTAGGGTTTCTGTAGGGACTTCTGGGACATGGTGTAACATCTAGTGCATACCATCCACGTTCTCCTTGGTGCATGGTGAATTCCACTGAGTCTCCCATCTGTAAGTTTCTTCCTGGATGTCCTCTAGGCAAATGGGCTCTAACGTCCCTTCTGTTTACAAAGATACCTTCTTTCATGCCAGGTGCAACTATGAAACCATATCCACTCTTCAAGCTGAAGTCTTCCACAACTCCACGACAAAGTGGGCCTCTGACCTGTGATTTGGCTCTTCTTAAAGACCGTTTCTCTTCCAAGTCTCTGGCTGTTACTTCATCCTTCCTATTCGGAGATTGCTGTGCAGGGGAAAACTTTGTTCTGCTGCGGCGCCGTGTCTTGCGGTCTGGATTCTGCTGGGTTGCTACTTCACTGCTTGCAGGCTCCCAGGTGAGGTTTCTGGACAAATCTTCCTCAGCGGAGGGTGTCGGGCTCTCTTCATCCCAGCGGGAATATGGCAACATCTCTGGCTCTGGGCATGGATCCCCTGCTGATGGCTCCGGGGTCAGCTCCTCAGCCTTCTGTCCTCCTCTCCCCCTTAGTTCTTCTGAGCACTCCTGTTGTGGCAGCGCTGGGGATGGGTGTTCATCAGCCGGCCAGGGCAGTGGACTTTTTGGCGTGGATATTGCCGGAGTCTTCCTGGGGGTGTGCGGAGGGAGCAGATACCGGTCCACCATCTCCTGTGGGAACTGGGCCTCTAGGTCAGCCTTCAGCTTCCAGTATTCGGGGTCCTCTCCTATCAGGGACTTCCTAGACTGGGGAGCGGTGTCTGCTCTGGCCTTGCAGGCCGGGGTAAACAGTGGTACAGTCTTGTCTTGGCGGGCCGCGCCCTGCATGGCGGCGGCCTGGTCTTGACGGGCCGCGCCTGACATGGCGGCGGCCTGGATCAGCGTCGCTGTCGCAGTCTCAATCAGGGTCGCAGCTGGAGTCTTAGCGGGCATCGCTACTGCGGCCGGTTCTTGGTGGGCCGGGCAGGGCATCGCTGCGGCGGCCTGAATTGGCGTCGCAGCTGCGATGGGATCTGTGCAGGCTGGACTGGGCGTCGCTGCAGCGATCTGGGCTTGGCGGGCCGCACCTGACGTGGCTGCGGCCTGGTTCAGCACCTCACTTGTGGCGCGGACAAGCGTCGCTGCTGCGGTGGGGTCTTGGCGGGCCGGGCCTAGCATGGCGGCGGCCTGGGTCAGCGTCACACCTGCGGCGTGGATGAGGGTCGCGGCGGCAGCCGGATCTTTGCGGGCCGGGCAGGGCATCGTTGCGGCGGCCTGGGCTTGGCGGGCCGCACCTGGCGTGGCTGCGGCCTGATTCAGCGTCGCCGGGCGCCTCTTCAGGGACCGCGGGCGTGGCAGCAGGGGTCGGGGCACTCGCGCTGGCAGGGGCAACACTGGACTCACCCATCGGTGGCATCATCGGGGTCTGAGTCGTCGCCGCTCGGTCTGGCACTCGTCGCGTGGCTCTCCCCTCGTAGGCCTGAACCGCCGCAGCCATCTCCAGAAGCTCCGTGCGTCCCTCTCTGATCTGCTGCACAATCCTCGCCTCCAGTCGGTCACTGAACTGGGCAAGCTCCCGGGCCCACCAGGCAGCGGAACCCGGCTCTGGGCTCCTATCTTCAGACGCCATCTTCACCGCGTCGTCGCTGCTCTCCAGGTCTTCTCTCAGCAGCAGACTTCTGACTTCTTCTTGCAGCCGAAGTGCCAATTCCTTCACTTCCTGCAACTCCTTTCCCAGCAGCAGGCTTCTGGCTCCCTTTCTGTCCCGACGTCTCTAAACGCCTCCGCTCTCATCACTTGCGAGGTCAGGACTCTGCAGGGGATCTCTGGGTAGCCACACCTCTTCGTGGGCGGTAACTTCTCCCAGCGCGGGCTGCTGTTGTTTTTCAGCGCGCTTTTCATGGTGGCAATATGGCGGCGCTTCCAATTTTCCAAGCGGACCGCCCAGGCACATGGTCACCTGTCTGAACAGGTCTAGTCCTTATCCTGTTCGTGACGCCAGATGTGAAGCCCCACAAGTGTTGTGTCGGTGCATTACCTTCAGGGACTCCACATGGATGGAACAGTCTGGTCACAGGTAGGGAACCTTCTTCTAGGATTGTCGTGACGCCACTCTCAGAATTGCGGTCAGTGGAGACCGCCACTGCAGGTTAGGGGTGCCTGGGGCTGATGGTAGGTGCAGTCAGTTGTAGTAGCCTCCTGAGAGTGAGGCATGCCCCAGGGTCCCGTGTAGGTGTGTGGAACCACAAGGCGCAGAATAACTCAACACAAGCAGGATGTCTTTCAGGGGTTTTACTCACGGAAGGTGGCAGGGTGAGTAACCCGGGCGTAGCTGGGATGAACCAGGCTGGAACCAGGTGTCCTTCAGGCTGACTGATGAGGGTGGCTACCGACTCGCCTTCCTTAGCCCTTTACGTTTTGGGGTAACCCCGACTTTTAGTCCCTATGGGGGTCACCCAGGGAAGTTGCTGGCGCCTCTCTCCCCTTCTTTTTGGCCCGTTTGCTTGTAGCCTGGACCAGGACACTCCGGCTGCTTGCCTCCTGTGAACTATGGGCCCTAACTGTGGCTACGTGGCTGCGGACTCTGTAGTGTTGTCTTGGGGGTGTAAAGTGCCCCCTCATGCAGGTTTGGCAAAGGAAAGGTGAATCTATCCCTGCACTGGGACCTGCTACCCGTTTGGGCCTGGTTCTCCCTGACAGTCTCCTTACTTTCCACTCCGTTGCTCTCTCTTTAGCTGTGTGTGGATTTCGGGTAGCACTCCCAGGTGACCGTTCTCCCCCGTCGGTAGTCACTGCGCGGACGCTGTTAGACTGCCACAGCTCCAGGGTCTGCTCCTCACGTCTGCTTTCCCTGAGCTGCACACTAAACCGGCTCACTCGTGGAACCTGCACTGCTACTCCTGTCTGAGCTCCACTTCCATGCTCCTCACTCCTCCACACTCTGCTTCAGACTGCTCTTCTCCTCCTCCTTCCTCTTTTCCCTTTTGTGCCTGCCTACGCCACCTAGCAACCAGGCTCTCTACCACACCCCTTGAGTGGAGATGGAGGCTTCGCCCCCTCCACCCCTCGGGTGGAGGTGGAGGCTTCGCCCCCTCCTGGGATCCCCAGGGGTCCTCTCAAAGGTACATGTGTGAGACCTGATCACTATGCGCCTGTGTAGTCACACCGCAGTCAGCCTTCTGGATTACCTGTGTTGTACTGTCCCCAGCATGGGTGCAGTACTCAGTGGTGCCTGACCAGGTCAGGGGCGCCACAGAACTATGAGAATATGTGTGGAATACCAGAAGATTAACCAGATAATGCATAAGGATGTGTGCCCTCTTCCACGCATCGAAGAATCGTTGGCTGCGCTAAAGACTGCTGATTATTTCTCTACTCTTGACCTCACTAGTGGCTACTGGCAGGTGTCGGTTGCAGAAAAAGACCATGAGAAGACTGCGTTCGCTACCCAGATGGGTCTCTGCGAGTTCAACAGCATGCCTTTTGGGTTGTGTAACACCCCAGGAACCTTCTAGAGGCTCATGGAGTGCTGCTTGGGACACCGCAACTTTGAGACAGTTCTGCTGTACCTGGATGACGTTATCGTTTACTCCAAAACGTATGAAGCCCATTTGGAACACCTCGCTGAAGTGTTTGAAGCCCTCTCCAAATACGGGATGAAATTGAAAGCCTCTAAGTGCAGTACCTCGGGCATGTGGTGAGTGTCGACGGTGTGGCTCCAGACCCCGAGAAGATAACCGCCATCCAGAATTGGCCGCAGCCTACCACAGTTAAAGAGGTGAGGCAGTTCCTGGGCCTGGTGGGCTACTACCGCCACTTCATCAAGGGTTACACCAAGATGGCGGCCCCCATGCAGGACCTCCTCGTGGGATAAACTAAGAATGGCAGAACTCCCGGGCCTCCATTCGCCTGGGGTGAAAAGCACGAAGAATCCTTCCAGCAATTGAAGTCGGCCCTAACCGGAGAAGAAATTCTGGTTTACCCCGACTATGGCCTCCCATTTATCCTCTATACCGACGCCAGCAATGTGGGTCTGGGTGCTGTCCTGTCCCAGATGCAAGATGGCAGGGAAAGAGTAATCGCTTATGCCAGCAGAAAGCTTCGGCCGACGGAAAGGAATCCCAAAAATTACAGCGCTTTCAAATTGGAGTTCTTGGCACTCGTCTGGGCAATAACAGAGAGGTTTAAGCATTACCTGACATCGGCGAAGTTCACAGCCTATACGGACAACAACCCTCTGACCCACCTGGACACGGCAAAGCTGGGGGCCCTGGAACAACGCTGGGTAGCCCTGCTAGCCAACTATGACTTCACTATCAAGTACAGATCCGGCTGCAAGAACACCAATGCGGATGCCATGTCGCGGATGCCATGTCCCGGATGCCGCACCTACCTGATGGAGGGTTGGATGAAAATGGGCTGGAAGAAATCGAGCTACCCGCGTTCCATCAGCCAAGGGGTGGAAAACCTTATGTTGGTCAGCAGCAGGTAAACTTTGACCCACTACCTCGCCATGGGTGGCGAGAAGCTCAAGATTAGCGATGAGCGATGTTCGAGGTTCGCCAATTTCATGTTCGAGTGATTTTGGGGGTGTTCGAGTTGTTCGACGAACTCGAACGATTTACTAAAAGTTCGGCAGTTCGAGTTACGTTCGAGAACGGTTCGATCACCAAAAGCGTGGCTTTTCACAGCTACGTGTGCAGGGAGCCATCGCTGGCAGCCTGCGGTAAGCTGGTAACCAGGGTAAATATCAGGTATCCAAGTAAAGCGCTTTGCTTAGTAACCCGATGTGTACCCTGGCTACGTGTGCAAAAATCCCCGAAAGCCACACAGAAGCACTTCTGTGTGACTTCCATTGGATGCCGCTGCAGTCTGTTCCGCTCCAGCTCCAGCCCCGCGGCTGCCTGCTCAGCCGTGTCCGCAACTGCCCACACTGTACGGTGTCCGCAGCTGCCCAAACTGCAGTGTCAGCATATGCCCGTACTGTAGTGTGTCCGCAGCTGCCGCTCAGCAGTGTCCGCAGCTGCTCACACTGCAGAGTCAGCATATGCCTGCACTGTAGTGGGTCCGCAGCTGCCTGCTCAGCAGTGTCCGCAGCTGCCTGCACTGTATGCTGTCCGCAGCTCCCCGCACAGCAGTGTCAGCATATGCCCGCACTGTACGGTGTCCACAGCTGCCCATACTGCAGTGACAGCAGCCACGGGGATGACAAGCGCTGCCATCAGGAGATTATTAAGTTCCTTACCTGCGGTGATGAAGTCCTGCCCTCCTGATGTCAGCGCTGTCACCATCTTCCATGGCCGCCGCTTGTCATATCTCCTCTCGCTGCCGACCCGAGACTGTCACTAGCGGTGACGTCACAGGCTCCCGCGATACTTGGTTTGTGAAGGCGGCGGTCATTGAACTGAGTGACATCGCTGACGTCAGGAGTGCAGCGATCACCGCAGGTAATGTACCTCGCTAACCTCCTTACAGCAGCGCTCGTCATGCCCTGCAGTGACAGCGCTGACGTCAGGAGAGAAGGAGATCGTCATGGCAGGTAATGATCTCATCTAACCTCCTGACAGCAGAGCTCGTCATCCCCTGCAGTGACCTGGGCTGACCTATTGATGTTAGCTTAGGTCGCTGCATTGCTCTCCCAGCCAATATGGAACATTCTGTTCTTCATTGACTGGGACATTGACTATGGTATGGATCGTCGTGGGACCCCCTTGGATTACACCAGACCTGGATTTGTTTTTCTTTCTAATAAATTGGTGAAAGAGGGAATGTGTTGAGGAGTGTTTTTTCAAATAAAAATGTGTTTGTCGTCTATTTTTTTTGTTACTGACTTGGTTGGTGATGTCGGGTAGCTGATAGACGCCTGACATCACGAACCCCAGGGCTTGATGTCAGATGACATTACACATCTAGCATCAACCCCATATATTACCCCGTTTGCCACCGCACCAGGGCAACGGGATGAGCTGGAGCGAAGCACCAGGATTGGCGCATCTAATGGATGCGCCACTTCTGGGGCGGCTGTGGCCTGCTATTTTTAGGCTGGGGAGAGTCCAATAATCATGGACCTCCCTAGTCTGAGAATATCAGACCCCAGCTATCCGCTTTACCTTGGCTGGTGATCCAATTTTGGGGGGACCCCCACGTGTTTGTTTTTTTTAAATTATTTATTTAACTTAAAATAACAGCGTGGGGTGCCATCAGTTTTGGATTACCAGCCAAGGTGAAGCTTCCAGCTGTGGTCTGCAGGTTGCAGCCGTCTGCTTTACCCTAGCTGGCTATCAAAAATAGGGGAACCCCACGTCATTTTTTTTTAAAATTTATTTATTTTTTTGGCTAAATACAAGGTTAAGCACCCCTTACTGCCACATGAAAGGCACCAATGGGTGCAAAATTACAAAATGCAGGAGAGTGGGACATTATGTGTCTTTCTGCCATTATAATGACAGAAAAGACTGATATGAAGTGTACAAGTACAGGAAAATCACCAGAGCGCTCTATGCTGTAAAAAGCAGTAGAAAATGGCACTGGAGTGAACATGTGACCGCCTCATGTAGGTTGAAGCTATGGATCCTGGGTAAATTTATGTATTTTCCCTCCTTCAGTTTTTTTGCGGTACACAAAAAAACGGAAGGCACACGGATGACAAACAGATGACCTACGGACTGTATACGGAATGAAACGGAAACGGATGCCACACGGATGCATCCATGAGAAAAACGGACCGTTTTTTGCGGACCGCAAAAACGAATTGGTAGTGTGAATGTATCCTTATTCTGATCTGCCGTTTATAAACAGCACGCAGAAATAAGTGAATAGCGCCCCCCAGCGTCAGAAAATCTCCGGAGTTTCAGGGGGTAGCTGAGACCCTGGAGATCATGATTCAGGCCGGTTTTTCCGGTCCCCGCTCACATGATCACCGGTATACACCGTATACCGATAATTACGTTACAGTAAATGACAGCGCCGGTAAAAAAATATTTATCTCCCATCTGGCATGAACAAACATGTCAGATGGGAGATAAATCTCCTCCCCGGTCCCCCGGTGTCGCCAAAGTGCCCCTCCCGCGACCCCCTCCTGGAAATCCAAGATGGCCGCGCGCACAGCAGCGCGCCGGTCGCATTCACCCTACTCCTCTGATTTCTGTCGCATGTGCCATGACACATGCGACAGAAAACTCCTCCCCAGGCCCTGCCAGGTCACCCCCTATAACCCCACCGGTGTTCCCCGGTGTCCCACGGTACCTGTGCAGCGTTGATCCCCCTCGGTCCCCTCCTTCACAATAGACGCTGCTGCATGCACAGAGCGGCTGTAAGCTCAGATTCCTGTGTTCAGACACAGTGAGTGGCGGTAACCATGCATCTGTAAGCTACTGCAATGCCCTGCTCATGAGGTAAGGAACATAGATGATCAGGAGAGCTATACTACATTTCCAAATGGAGGTATTTGATTTTATAGTTGCCCTGCTGAACGACTACCAAACATGACAGTCCGTTATACGCCACAAGAAAACATGTCTAAATAGCGAGCTCTGTTGTTTAGTATTCATTCAGCTGGATAACTGGACTTAAAGGGATATTCCATCTCCAAGATCCTATCCCCAATGTATAGTAGGTGGAATAGCAATAATATTAGGATATACCTTTATTATCAAATTTAGTATAATTCTCCTGATTAGGCATGCCCTTACCTCATGAGCAAGGCATTGCAGCTTTGGTAGCAACAGTTACGACCAAGAACAACCCACTGTCTCTATCAATGGTGGTAATGTTAACCATGCATCTGTAAGCAACTGCATTGCCCTGCTCATGAGGTAAGGAACAAAGTTAATCAGGACAGCTACACTACATTTCCAAATGGAGGTATTTGCTATTTCTGTTGCCCTGCTGAACGAATACCAAACATGAGAGTCCGTCATACGCCGCAAAATAACATTTCTAAATAGCGAGCTCTGTTGTTTAGTATTCATTCAGCAGGATAACTGGACTTAAGGGGTATTCCATCTCCAAGATGCTATCCCCAATATATAGCAGGTGGCATAGTAATAATATCAGCAAATACCAATATTTGGAAATGTAGAATAGTTCTCCTGATTAGGCATGCCCTTACCTCATGAGCAGGGCATTGCAGCTTTGGTAGCAACAGTTACGACATAGACTCTGCTGCTGTGCACCCGGGGAGAGTGGATGCAGATTCATTGCACCCACACTCCTCACATGGAGGGTCTGCACTCCAAAAAAATGGGGGATACGTTCCCTGAGCATGTCCCCCCATATTCTAGACAGTCCAGAGTCGTTGTGGGACCCCCTTTTTTTTCCTTACAATAAATTGGTGAAAGAGGGAATGTTTTGGGGAGTGTTTTTTCAAATACATTTTTCTTGTCTATTTTTTTTGTTAGTACTGACAGTTTGTGATGTCGGGTATGTGATAGACGCCATGACATCACAAACTGCTGGGCTTGATGTCAGGTGACCTTACAGCTAGTATCAACCCCATTTATTACCCCGTTTGCCACTGCCCCAGGGCACGGGATGAGCTGGAGTGAAGCGCCAGGATTGGCGCATCTAGTGGATGCGCCACTTCTGGGGCGCCTGCTCAATGCTAATTTTAGGCTGTGAAGGGTCAATAACTTTGGACCTTCCTACCCTGAGAATACCAGACCACAGCTGTCAGCTTTACCTTGGCTGGTGATCCAATTTGGGGGGGACCCTACTTTTTTTTTGTAATTATTATTATTACCGACAGACAGACAGACAGAGCGAGACCGACCGACGGACTGAGGGAGATAGAATGAAAAAAAAAATGACCGACATCGCTAGTAAAAAGCACAAAACGTGCGTTTTGGACATCGGAGTGCCACACAATGTTTTTACGTAAACTCTTTCATGTAATAATCTCAAAAAGTAACATGCACCAGCTCTATCTCACTATTGGGTATGTGCCATAAAAATGGCGTAAAACTCAGACAAAATTGTTCACAGCTGTGACTTTTGAGTGATAAATGCTTCAAGGGGTCTTCCCCATGCTGTTGCCATGTCATTTGAGCACTCTTCTGAGACTTTTGTGACATTTTTAGGGTTTCTACATGCAGCCGGGGGTCATTTCATAAAAATACTCGGGTCTCCCATAGGATAACATTGGGCTCGGTGCTCGGGCCGAGTACACGAGTATCTTGGGATGCTCGGCCCGAGCCTCGAGCACCCAAGTTTTTTGGTACTCGCTCATCACTATTAATAAACATTGCCATAACACTTAAAGGTCCCCGCGACGCATCCTGCACTCTGTCTACCGCCGCTTTTCCTTCCGATAATCGCTGCGTCCTCCCGGTAACTAGCACTGATGATAGGACTTATCATGACTTCAAAATAGCATGTGACCACTCATGTGTCTATTATCTCATTGGCTACAGACTGGTCACATGGCTAGACATCATTCTAGGTCCTGTCAGTGCATCTCTCCGGTACGCGGTGCTCGTTTGAGCATGTCCGTGTACCGGCGAGATGCTCTGGCACATGGTCGGCTTCACCGTTCCTGCATGAGGGCGCTCTTTACAGAGTCAGCTTACATGCAGTGACTACAGCCGGTGAATAGCGGCATCGGGAATCATGTGATCGGAGTACCATTGCTATGGTAACCCGCCTGTCAGCGGTGACATCACTGCTGACAGCCAGCAGCCTCTGCTCACTCACTGAGTGATTAGACTGCAAGGAGCAGCAGCATCTTCCTCCCATGCAGTGCTGTCTCATGTAGCAGAGCTGCATGGGTTGAAAGAGAAAGAAGACAGAAGACCAGGATCGTGGAGGGATGAGAGGGAGTAATAAACATGGAGTCTCTAAGAGTGTCTGTGTATTTATTTCTATTAAAGTATTTTTTCTCTGTGTGGTGTCTTTTTTTTAACCCTTTATTGGAGATTCTTAATGGCCGAGTCAAACTTGCCTGACATTAAGAATCTCTGGATTAATACTAGCTAGTAAAAAAAAGCTAGTATTAACTCATCATTACCCAGCAAGCCACCCAGCTTCAGGGCTGCTGGAAGAGTTGGATACAGCGCCAGATGATGGCGCTTCTATGAAAGCGCCATTTTCTGGGGCGGCTGCGGACTGCAATTCGCAGCAGTGGAGCCCAGAAAGCTCAGGCCAACCTGTGCTGCGCATTCCAATCCCCAGCTGCCTAGTTGTACCTGGCTGGACACAAAAATGGGGTGCAGCCCATGTCGTTTTTTTTTTTTTTAATTATTTCATAAAATTCAGGAAATAATTAAAAAAAGGGCTTCCCTATATTTATAGTTCCCAGCCGGGTACAAATAGGCATCTGGGGGTAGGGGGCAGACGTACCTGCCTGCTGTACCTGGCTAGCATACACAAATATGGCAAAGCTCACGTCAATTTTTTTTTTTTTAGTTTTTTGGCAAAAAAATTAAAAATGCTTCCCTGGATTTTCCATTGCCAGTGAAGGTAACACCAAGCAGTGGGGGTTAGCAGCCAGTAGCTGCTTGGTTTACCCTTAGCTAACAATAGAAAATGCAGCGGGAATCCATATAATTTTTTTTAATTATTTATTTAAATAACTAAAAAAAAAAAAAATGACGTAGCGCTCCGCGGTATTTTTGATTCTCAGCGCAGATTAAGCAGATAGCTACGGGTTGCCACCCGCATCTGTCTGGCATTACCTTGGCTGGCAATCAAAATACAGGGAAGCCCATTAATTTTTTTTATTTAAAAAAATAGTTAAAAAAAAAAAAAAGACGTGGGGTCCCCCCATTTTTGATAGCCAGCTAGGGTAAAGCAGATGGCTGTAGCCTGAAAACCACAGCTGGCAGCTTTACCGTGGTTGGTGATCCAATGTGGAGGAGGTAATAAATGATTTTTTCAGGTGTGTGTGTTTATTTACTGTAATTTACAGATTAATCATGGAAAATATCTCGGGGAGACACCTGACATGATAAATCTAGGACTTATTGGCAGCTATGGGCTGCCATTAACTCCTTATTACCCCGATTTGCCAACGCACCAGGGCAAATCAGGAAGAGACGGGTACAGTCCCAGAACTGTCGCATCTAATGTATGCGGCAATTCTGGGCGGCTGCTGACTGATATTGTTAGGCTGGGGGGCTCCCCATAACGTGGAGCTCCCCATCCTGAGAATACCAGCCTTCAGCCGTCTGGCTTTATCTGGCTGGTATTAAAATTGGGGCGACCGCACGCCGTTTTTTTTAATTATTTATTTATTTTTAATTTTTTTACAGTTTTACCGGCGGCAGACTATTGTGAACGATCAGCTGATCGCTCCCAGAAGCCGGCCGCCGGGTGATCAGCTGATCGCACCCTGCAGCCGGGTGATCAGCTGATCGCTCGCAGCGCCGGGTTATCAGCTGATCACTCCCAGCGCCGGGTGATCAGCTGATCACTCCCAGCACGGTGGGTAAACTGATCGCTCCCAGCGCCGGGTGATCAGCTGATCGCTCCCAGCGCAGGGTGATCAGCTGATCGCTCCCAGCGCCGGGTGATCAGCTGATCGCTCCCAGCGCCGGGTGATCAGCTGATCGCTCCCAGCGCCGGGTGATCAGCTGATCGCTCCCAGCGCCGGGTGATCAGCTGATCGCTCCCAGCGCCGGGGGATCAGCTGATTGCTCGGCTGCCCAGAATCTGTGCGGGGGGAGGAGTGCGGAGTGGGTGGAGCCGAGCGGGGCCATGGCGCTGAGGACAGGTGAGTGTGTGTGTGCGTGTGTATATATATATATACATGCGGAGTGGAGTGCGGGAGGGGGCAGAGCCGAGCGGGGAAGTGTCGGGCTCCCTGCACACGTGGCCAGGGTAAATATCGGGTAAAGCACTTTCCTTGGTTACCCGATATTTATCTTGGTTACGGGTCAAGGGAGCCAGAGAGAGCATGCGCAGTGAAATCCTAAGGATTCCGCTGTTCAAAAAAACGTTACATGCTGCGTTCCTCCCGCTGGGCGGAAGCAACGGAACGTCACCCAGCGGAAGCAACGCAGGTCCTTTTGGCACAATCCGTCATCCATACAAGTCTGTGGGAAACAGCGGAATCCGTTAAAAGATTCCGCTGTTTTCCAAAAGGGCAGATTGTGACGGAAGGAAAACAACTCAAGTGTGAAAGTACTGCACAGTATACACACGCCCACCGGCTGCTGTGATTGGGTGCAGTGAGACACCTGTCACTCAGCGTGGGGGCGTGTCTCACTGCAACCAATCATAGGCGCCTGTGGGCGGGGAAAGCAGGGAATACGAGATGGCTGTGTGCAGAGCACAGCGCGCCCGCCGGTATAAAGGCTCGGTCACGCTGTGCGGGCTGGCCAATCACTGCAATTCCACAACTAACAGGGCTGTGGCATTGCAGTGGTCTGCCAGCCAATCCCTGCATGAGGGCTGGCTCTCAAAAGAGCGCCAACATGCAGGGATGAAGACCACGAGTACAGCACGAGTATCGTGAAATTACTCGGTCCCCGCCGAGTAGCCCGAGTACAGTGATACTCATGCGAGTACTGAGTAGTGACAAGCGTACTCGCTCATCACTATTTATTAACTGTATGTGTATATGTATAATGTGTTTTTGTGTTTGTGTTTGCCTCCCATTGTTTTCAATGGGGTTCGAATGGTTTGTCGAACGGTTCATCGAACGTTCGTCGAACGGAGCCTCTGTTCGACGAACCGAACTCGAACGCTAGGGGGGTGGCTCATCTCTACTCAAGATCAGGAGCCCGCGGTCCGGCTGGTCAAGATGATGCTTAAGATGATGATTTCCCAAGATGCTTCCAGGCTAGAGCCTGCTACCCCTTCCGAAGCGCAGCCGCTATGGAAAAAAAGGGATCGCATATATTTGCAGCAAGGCAAGCTGTACAGGGGACAAATCAACCCGAAGACGCACGAGAAGATCTGCCAGCTTGTGGTGCCGCAGGCATACGTAGCCATGGTTCTGAAGGCTTATGACGGGGCTGGACATTTCGGCTGGAAGAAGTTGGAGATGCTGCTGAGGGAACGCTTCTACTGGAGCGGGATGAGAGAGTCCGTAGAGACCTGGTGCAGAGAGTGTGGTCCCTGTGCGCTGAGAAGACAGGACGAAACCAGCCAGAAGGCCCCGCTACACCCAATTGTCACCCGCCAGCCATTGGAGCTGGTCGCTTTGGACCATGTTAAGCTCACGCCTAGTCGGAGTGGCTATATGTATGCCTTGACCATTGTAGACCATTATTCCAGGTTCATGGTGGTGGTTCCCGTCAAAGATTTAACGGGCCGCACTGCAGCAAAGGCCTTCCAGGCATACTTCTGCCGGCCACATGGTTAGCCAGAGAAGGTGCTTACGGACCGGGGCCCGGCCTTCGAGGCAAAGGTTTTTCAAGAGTTCTGCAATCTGTACGGGTGCAAGAAGATTTGAACCACGGCCTACCATGCCCAGACTAATGGGATGTGCGATAAAATGAATCACTTGGTTCTCAACTTCCTCAAAACCCTGCCTCTAGAAGAGAGAAACTTGTGGCCCGAGAAGCTACCTGACCTGGTGGACATGTACAAAAATATCCCCTGCAGCTCCACTAAATGCACACTGCATACCTGATGAGGGCCCGGCCTGGAAAGTTGCTGGTGGATCCAGAATTGGACATCGAGGTACCCGAAACCATCTCCCCCACTGCCAATTGGGACGTCAAGCGCCAGAAACAGTATCGGCAGATCCAAGAATATGTGGAAATGAACCTGCGCCAGCGCAGAGAGAGACAAGAGCAGCCCTTTAACAGACGAGCCCGGGCTGCCCCCTTTGGACCCGGAGATGTTGTACTGAATAGGAAGAGAAGGACGCACAAGCTAGATGACCAGTGGAAAAGGACCCATTATGTTATCCAACCTACTGGATGGAGAGACCAGAAAACATACCTTGTCAGTCGTGATCAGGGAAAGACTACGGCCACTGTTTCAAGGGACCACCTGAAGAAGTGCCCAGAACCCCTGAAGATGGTGGAAGAGGTTTCCCCTCCTGCACTGAATGTGGAACAGAAGAAAGAGGTTATCCACACTGTAATGGGTGATTTTCCGGCTGATTGGCCGATGGAGAATGGAGCGGTGATTGTTCCCGTTATCATGTTCCCACAACCCGTGGAAGATAGAGAGCCAGAAGAGCCTATCAGCAGTACACCAAGACCAGCGCCCAGGGATACACCTATACCCCGCCCCTGTAGGTCTCTGCCAGCCCTACCTGATGTTGGGGAAGAGGGGTCTGTACTTCCCTCTCCCCCACCGATCCCGTGCAAACCTAGAGAGCTCAGAAGGTCCACACGCCCTAACCTGGATCGGCTACCGCTCAGGTACAGGGAGACCACAATCTAGAGAGTGGTGCCTATTCGTTGTGTAAATATGTGTATGAATGAATGCCAATGGACCGAGATATTCACCAGATTAATTTTTAGGTAGCGGTTCCCGGCTACCCTAAGTTGAAGTCCCCGTTGGGACCGTCTGTTGTTTTACAGTCTCGTTTTACAGTTAAAGGACCATGGTCGTGAACTGGCAGGCCAAACCCATAAACTATTGGGTCTTGTAAATAGACCAACCTTCTCATCCTGCAGCAGTCTATGGAGAGGCTGGTTGGAGGAAGGGCCTGCGGTAGAGTAGGCCGAGGCCCAGTCACCACCAAAACCGGTCACTACCCTCCGGGTCAGGGGTCCCCTTGAAAAAGGACTACCGGGTAAGGAACTTTTTACCCGGCCCGTACAGGCAACACATGGACCTACCCTGGACTTGGGCAAGGGGTGCCAACCTGTGCTTTAGAGGTGGCATCAGGGCTAGGTTGTATTGGGTGGGTGAGGTGAAAGGACCCGGTCCATCCCGTCCCGGTTTTAAATGTGTAACGTTTAAGAAAAGTGCTACCCATAAGGGAAGAAACCAAATACTCTTGATGTAAATATGTTAGTATACTTGTATTGTGTTTTACCCCTTTTTCATCTTTTTCAGTTCCTGTTCAATAAATGTTGGTGGTCGGACAGCCCGCGGACGGTCTGTATTAAACCAAGGGGGAATGTGATGCCCTGGCAAGACCAAGTAGTCACAGATAGGCCCCCGCACAACACCCTTCCCTCACCTAGGAGATACACAGCCGACCTGAAACCCTAGTCACCCCCCCTTAGGGAAAGATAGACACACCAGTGGGCGGGACCAGGTGATTGGACACGCCCACACAGGGGTCTAGACAGTCCGGGGTGGGAAAACAGACAGTTCAAGCCTAGACAAGTTTGTAGTTCAAGTTGAGAGAAGTGTGGGCTGGAGCTAGGTGTAGCTCCAGCAGGGGAGGTTCAAGTTGAACGGTACCAGGGTTGGAGCCCTGGTGCCTTGTCTAGGTGGCAGACGGTGGTCTCCATCAGCAGGAGACGGGAAGATGGCTTGGCAGAACCGAGGTGGACCGGGACAGGGTTGTAGCCCGCCGGTACCGACACGGGGAACCGACACGGAAACCAGAGCACAAAGGGGGGTACTCGGACCCTGAAGCCAGGACTGGAAACCAGTGGCCTGGTTAATTAACCGATTGAGGCCAGGATTAGAGGTCCTGTCCCACTCAACGTCCCTCATAGAAGACAACAGCCCACCGAAAGGGATAGGAGGTCACCGCCAGGGCCCATAGATCCCACGGGCCAGCGTCTGTGGGCACGGCTCCTTAGGCCACATCCAGCCGGGAGTGGACTCCTGAGTTCCAGACCAGGTAGTCTACCATTCACAAAATTAGTGCAGAGGAAAAGGACAGTGACCACCAGCCTGGGTGGGGGACCTGAATGCAACCGGCCGCGGTGGCCGGCCACCAGCACCTTTAGTTTACCAAAAGACTTGTGTGATTCATTTACTGTGAGTAACCAAGCATCCCCCTGCCGGCTTTCACCATCTCTACACCCTGCACAAAGACACTGGGTCCCGGGGCAACCATCCCTACCCACGGAGGGGTTAACATCCAGCTGCCACTACATCTCCCCCGGGTGCCCCATAATAGCAGCGGTGGTGTCCCACCTCACCACACACTGTGGGTGGCGTCACGAACTTAATACAGCCTAGCCCGTATAAATACGTCCCCCTTTTTATTCGGCATGTCCGTGAGACCCCCGGGTCCGGAGACCCTCGAGCCACCCCTTTAGAAGGTCCGGATCAGAGCAGCGGCGGCTGCTGGCACGGGAGCGGCACACAAGGAGAGCAGTTTGATGGTGTTTACTCACTGGTTCGACGCCCTGAGACATTCTGAATTCCAAGTGCGCCCTTGTCCTGATGGCTTTGCCTGCCAACCTGGTGCCACTCTCCACCTGTGCATTCCTGTGTATGTGGGTCCTCCCTGGCATGGAGCACTTGGAGGTCCTCCTGGATTCTGGGTCCTGCCGCAGGCAGCTTGGACTACTTAAACCAATATGTCCCGGTCCCCACTTTGCTGCTGATGCCTCGGATGTTATAGGGTGGCAGATGAGTTAACAAAGTGCTTGAAGTTCGTGTCTGTTCTGGGGATCTGCACCCCTGCGTGCAAAGTACTGTGAGCTTTTGATGTCCACCCCACAGGGTCCCTCTGTCCTTTTGGCTTGCTCTCTCATTTCACAGCTACTTTCCTCCTCTGAGTGGCTGTTCTTACAGCTCAGGTATTTGCAGTGTCTTTCCTTCTTTCTATGTGTCTCAAGAGTCTCTGGTCTGTTTTGACACCCTTCCTCTTTCCCTGTCTACTCTTAACTCCCAACCTACTACTTCCTCCTCCTAAACTTTTCTGCCTGTCTTCTGCAGATTACCCACACTTTCCAGGTCACTATCTCCTCCCCCAGGTCTGGTCTCTTCTTCCCAGTTGGCTGCCTGTTATCTACAGTGCCCAGCCCTGTCATCTGGCTAAGTGAGGCTCCCACCTGGGTACAGCGAGTGTAGATGTCCTGATGTGCTAGTGTGTGTGTAGTGGCTGGCACAGTTATGCTGGACTTGGGCTGTTACCTTAATTGTTACCTTATTTTTGTGACACCTTCTTACCGCAGGGGCGTCACAGACTCATGGCTGTAGTAGTTCAAAATGGTGCTTCTACTCAATACTGAACAAAGGGTCTTGTTTGTGGAGAAAAAAATCAGCATCTCGTCCGGTTTAAGTATAAATAAAATCAACTTTATTCCATATTCTTTACAAAAAATTCCAAAAAAGGGGGAAGTCATAAAACCATGCAAGGCTCTCTTTTGTAGAAGACGCTTACACGTTTCGGACTACTTGTCCTTATGCATAGCTTACTTGTTCTCATGTTAGAACCCCTTTTAATACTGGCTATGAGGGGAAATGAGGTAACAGGAAATAGCAGTAACAAATTTGCATAGGTCTTATTTTATACAAAACTCTTTTTACATGTAATTTTTGATAATATGTTGTAATTTTTTTTCATCATAATACTTAATCAAATATCATATACTACAGACTACTTTTTAAATAATTTTCATATATGCCCATATAGGACAATTTCGAGCACAGTGTCCTGCCTCATCACAACGGCGGCAAATTAGTCGCCCAATGGTTTAATAGTGATTGATGTCCCATCCCCGGGCCGATGGAATGCTCCTCTGCCAATGCCTCACATCTGGACTTGAGGCCAGCCCGATGTTCGCTGGCTGCGGGACCGCCTGCATTGTCTGCATAGTTTTTGTTAGGGCGGCCATGTTTTTAGTCAGTTCTTGGACCTGGAACCTTACGTCTGCGGAGAAGTCACTACCCAGGTTCTGGGCATCTGCCCCCACAGTGGTCTGGGTCGAGGTCACGACCTCCGGGTACGTGATAGCAGGTAAGGGGTTGAGCGTCACCTGGGGTCGAGTCTCACAGCATACGGATGGCCCAGTCCTTGAATTGTGCAAAGTCGAGGTCAGGGTTTTGTAGGGCCATTATGTGCAGCTGGGTCCGGTGGATGCCAGACAGGAGCCCCTAAATGAACTGCTCGGTTAGCAGCCTGTCCTCATCGCAAACACTTCCGGGATCCACTTGTTTAACGGTCTTCATCGCCTCTTGAAGGTTTAAAGCATAGTTCCGTACACTGTCCGACACCCTTTGTTTGCACCCAAAGAACTTCGTTTTTATCTCCGCTGCTGTGCGGGTATCAAAGGTATCTATCAGCCGGGCGAGGGTTTGTTTTACAGTTCATTTGTCGATGTCTGGCCAGGACTTTACCTCCCGCTGGGCCGCACCCATTAACTGACTGATTAGAATGCTCACTTTCTGACGCTCAGCCAGGGAGTATACTTCAAACAAACTACACAGTCTTTCTTGAAAATCGCTCAGGGTATGCGATTCCCCTGAATCTTGCAGTAACTATGCCGGTCCCGGGATATACGGCACAGAGAGCGGCATCACCAGTGTTGCAACTGCAGCTGCAGCCTGATCCCCTTCTTGGTTAGACATCTCTCTCCCCCCGAGTGAACCTCAGCGAGGCTCCGTGCCTCTCTCGGGAAATCTGAGGTTAACTCACAGCTGCTCCGGCGGCGGAGCTTCTCTTTGTGCACTTTTTTGGAGTTGTGGCCACGATGGCAAGCGCGCCACTCAGTAAATGGCGGCTGTTTTTAATGAATGCTATTTACACAGTCTGTGGGTCCTTAACGGGCACGAAATCCTATTTGTGACACCAAGTTGACACACTCGCATCGGGGCCTTGGGACACTTGTTACCGAGCCAGCTCTGTTCTGCTGGGAGAATGTCACGGTGACAGGGCTCCATTCAGGGGAGTTGATGATGTTTATAGTTATTATTTGTGACTCCACCTTTGCTATGCGGCCACTTATGAGCCCCCGCTGCGGGAGGTGTCTGTTGGGGTAGATGGTGACGCAGCTTGGTTGGTATAGTTCTCCACAGGTAGAGCTGGCCCCAGGGATGTTGGGAGTAGTAGTCTCTGTAATGTTGGAGGGACTTAATGTTTCGGTGCAGGACTGAGGACGCCGATAATAACTGGACAACACAGGGGCTGCAGTTTCCTTTACCTTTTACTTGGCAGTTGATAGTACAGGCCCGGGAGTCTGGTCCAGCAGATAACGAAGGTCCGGACAGCCTGGAAGCAATGGGGAAGCAAGCCAGCCAGGTGGGTTGGAGGCCTTCCTTGAGTGCTAAAGTGTGCGGGTCCTGTGGCTTGGACCTACACAGTGACCCTCCTCCTTTTGGGTTGATCGTTCTTACCCGTATGGCAGGCAGCAAGAGACGTTCACGGGTACAGCTCTTTTCTGTCACGGCTCCAAGCTCTAATTTGCTGCTTCATTTATGGGCGTTCTGTGGGCCAGGGGACCTGCAATCTCCTGCCCTCCCGGGGCTTCACTGATGGGGCTTTAGAACTCACACAGCCAAGGATCCCGGTGTCCTGCTTTCTGCGCTTGATCCTGAGAGAGCTAAATCGTAGCTCTCTTACCAGCGACTGTCTTCATTGTTCTCCTCCCTTGTTCTGTTTGGTTTCAATTTCTGTAACTCCTCCTCCAAGCCAGAATGCATAGGTAAGCTCCCCTTCAAGCCGGGTTCTCGAGCTCCACCTTGTGGTCTAGAGTAGGAAGTCATGAGTGTTGGTCCCTAGCTTGAGGGACCTTCCTTGCTTCCAGGCATAACATTACTCCCCAGTGAGGAGGGCAGTGTTACTGTGGCAACCAGACCTCTGGGGTGCCACATGAGTATTAGACAGTACTCGTTATGAGTATAGCGAGTACTAATAGTTAGGTACTCGCTCAACTCTAGTGCAAAGCCTTTACATCCAGACACAAAGCACAAGTTAACTCTTACTTGACTAAGCATTAATTACACATATCTTCCCTGACCATAGAGCGAACCCCCCAACCAACCACCAGAAAGAAAAGAAATATAAAGAATGTGGGCTAGCATGTGCAAAAATATGTACCGAAATCAGTATTGCAAAGATTACATCGGAAACTGTATTTGGCCTTTAATTATTTCTTAAATTGGGAATGTTAACCACCTCCAGACTGCCCATAGACTTTAAACGTATGAACGGTCGCATTTCTACATTACAGTGATGTTTTGAAATGTCATTGCATAGGGGCACAACTATACAAGATCATTTAGCTGGGAAAGTGGGAATCCGGCTGTGGAGTCCCCATAGAGAAGGCTCCACTATGCAACCATCTGGCTGCATTTCCTTTGAAACTGGTGCTAATGTACTAGCCTCAGTTACAAGGGAAATAAAATGAAAAGTTAAATATTTCAATATTTATATGCCCTCCAAAGGTCATTTATGACATTCTGAGGGGAACACTATGTAAAATAAATAGAAAAATAAATAAAAAACTTACAAGTAATAATAGATTATTTAAAAATGACACTGTTAGTCCAAATTGCTCTTACTAACCCTGCCCTTATTGAAAAAAAATAAATAAAAAACGTTTCCAATAATAATAATAATAATAATAATAATAATAATAATAAATAATAATGTAAAAATATGTGTTGCGTAATGGAGAACAAATGTATAACTATATTTTAGTGGTCCTGTGTATTGTTAAAAAATATGAAAAACAGACAGTTATTTTCCTTCGTTTTCCACCAATATCATCAGAAAAAAACAAAGAGAAAATGACTGCAACAAAAATTAAGCCCCATGTATTGCAAAAAAAGATTTAAAGCACCAGATGTTTTTACAATGGAGTGGTGCTTTAAGGTTTCCCTCACTCTGGCATATAAACAATCTAGAATCTCATCTAGAACAGTGGGACAAGTGAAGTCTGTTTGGTATTCCATATCTAATGCAATTTTTTCTTATTCAATTTTTATTATTCTATAGTCATTTACATGACCATATAGTGTTCTATAGTGTTCTATGATATTACCAAAAGGAAACCATACAGAGAGCCATAAAATATAATTTTTATTAGTTTAAGAATAAAAACAAGGTATAGACAAGAGTGATTGAAAGAAACACCAACATGAACAGCAGGGGAGAGATGAGTAAAATAAATGTGCCGGTACAAAGCTATGCATACACAGCACTGCTTATACTGTCAGAAAGTTGAGACAATTGTATGCATAAGCAGGCAGGGTCATAAATAATAGAAGGTACAAGTGACAGTCAGAAATATACCATCATATTAAATCCACAGTGATCAGAGTGATATCTTCAAAATGATCCATAGCAATTACCTAATGGCATCTCCTCCTGCTGGTGCTGGCGTCCGTCCCTACACATGTTTCAGCATAAAGCCTTCATCAGGGGGCGTGGCGTCAGACCAGCGGAGGTTACGTTATATGCGGCAAACAGCCAATCGGCTGTTAGATGACATCACCAACCGGGATTGATTGGCAGCGCATGCGTCCAGCCAGGGAACCCCCGCGAACACACGGAGCCGCGTCATCCAAGGAGGAAGGACGTGACGCGAGCAGGCTCCGACCATGTGACCAAGCACATGATCGGAGCCCGGTCACGCGACGCCGCCCCTCCAGGATACTGACGCGGCGACCAGTGACCGCCGGAGATCCTGTCAGACGCATGCGCATAATCCCAAGTGGAGAGATCCCGGCTGTGCGCATACACATATTAGAAAAATACATATTAGAAAAATACAATAAGAAAGTAAGAATGAGAAAATCCAAAAGACATCAGTGTAAATAGTCCATAATAAAAATATATATATATATATATATATATATATATATGGACATAAAATCATGTGCAAATATAAGAGCATATACAGCTATATATAATATGTGAATAAAGTGCGATATGCAATAAAAGGATACAATTATTGAGAAAATAAATAAACAATTGAAATCTAGTGAATAGAAAGTGAAAAAATACATAAATATATTAGTGTGTATAAAGTACATATACATACACATTTACACATATATGTATACACTAAATAAAAACAAGAAAAACATTCCATATATATGAAATATATAATTATATATATATTCCAAAAGTGATATTGATAGTTTATGATTTATGAAAAAAAATCATGCCACAAAAAGTGCAAATGTGCATATCAAAAATATGTGTGTGTATGTATAGCTAAAAAGTGATATTTTATTAATTACAGAAAAATTCATACTACTAAAAATACATACCATAAAAAGTGTATACTCATAAAAACTCTGCTGAAATAGTGTGTATATATATATAAAATAGTGATACATATAGCTGTAGATATAAACAACTACACCCAAGAATACAATTATTACATGTGCATACACGAAATTCCATATATTAGGACAATACGAAGATGTTCCGAGAACCACTGATGACGAATAAAGAGGAAGATAATGGATCTGAAAAAATAAAAAAGATGTAAGAATACAAACAAATCTTTAACAAAAACATTGTAAAAGAAACAACCACTGGTATACAAAAATTTTTTTTATATTGAAGAAGATAAAATGTATAAAAAGGACACCATAAAATATCAGGTTTCCCTCACTCTGGCATATAAACAATCTAGAATCTCATCTAGAACAGTGGGACAAGTGAAGTCTGTTTGGTATTCCATATCTAATGCAATTTTTTCTTATTCAATTTTTATTATTCTATAGTCACTTACATGACCATATAGTGTTCTATAGTGTTCTATGATACACAATTGTAATGAAAAAAACACTTGGGAGCAAAGGTGCAAAAATAGGGTCTTATCTGGTATGAACAGAGTAAAAGAGAAAGAGGTACTAAGATCCCTACAGCAGGATGTTGCTCTTAGCAACCAGTAAAATGACTGCTGTAGGAAGGAGCAAAATAGGAGTGCAGCAAAGGCCAGACAGATGTTGGTGGTAGGCGACTCTATAATTAGGCGGACAGACAGGGTCATCTATCGCCAAGACCGTGAAAGCCGAACAGTGTGTTGTCTGCCGGGTGCTCGGGTTCAGCATATTGCGGATCGGATAGACAGATTGCTGGGTGGGGCTGGGGAAAACCCAGTGGTCATGGTGCACATTGGTACTAATGACAAAGTTAGAGGCAGGTGGAAGGTCCTTAAAAATGATTAAAGTGAACTAGGAGAGAAGCTGAAGTCCAGGACCTGCAAGGTGGTGTTTTCAGAACTACTACCGGTGCCACGAGCGTCACTAGAGAGACAGTGGTAGCTTAGGGAGATAAATATGTGGCTAAGAAATTGATGCAGGAAGGAAGGGTTCGGGTTCATGGAGAACTGGGTCGACTTCTCAGTCGGCTACAGGCTCTACATTAATGATGGGCTGCACCTCAATGGGGAGGGTGCAGCTGTGCTGGGGGAGAAAATGGTCAGATGGAAGGAGGAGCTTTTAAACTAGGATCTGGGGGGAGGAAGGGTAGTGGAGCAAAGGGGATAGATAGAGCAGATAGAGACAGTAAAACTGTAGGGGTCAATGAAGGATTAGGGGGGGCTGGGACATGCAAGGAACATAGGGAGGCTAGGAGTAATAAATGTGTTAATAGCATTAAATCTCTACTGAAAAATGCAAGAAGTCTTGTAAACAAAATGAATGAATTGGAGACTTATGTCAACCATGGATTATGATGTGATAGGCATTACGGAAACCTTGCTGCATGAAAGCCATGACTGGGTGACAAACGTAGAGGGTTATACTACATTCAGGAAGGACAGAAAAGACAAAAAAGGTGGTGGGGTGTGTATATTTATCAAATCTAACCTAAAACCTGTGTTGAATGATGACATTGGGGGGAACTGCAACAATGTAGAGTCAGTATGGGTAAATGTACATGGGGTGGGGAATAATGGAAAAATGCCAATTGGAGTTTGTTGTAAGCCTCCTAACATACCTGAACAGGTAGAGGGTGAAATGCTGGAGCAAATCGAAAAGGCAGCTAATAATAATAATGGGGTCCTTATTATGGGGGATTTCAACTATCCAGACACTCAGTGGGACATAGAATCTCCTGGTTGTGCTAAAAGCTGTAAGTTCTTATCTACAATTCAAGACAATTTCCTCTCTCAGATAGTAGATGAACCGACGAGGGGAGATAATTTGCTAGATCTGGTTCTGTCAAATAGACCAGATACAATTTCAGATCTACAGGTCTGGGAGCACTTGGGCAATAGCGATCATAATATGGTAAGCTTCAACGTAATATTCAATAGAACATTTAAAAGTTCACCACCCGATATAATTAATTTAACACAAGATGAAGTACCTCTGCGTCTGAGTAAATTAAACATTGACAAATCCCCCGGGCCAGATGGCATTCATCGACGAATATGGAGGGAATTAAGCTCCGTAATTGACAGACCGCTGTATCTCATCTTTTTAGACTCGCTTGTAACAGGTACGGTGCCTCGGGATTGGAGGATTGCTGATGTAGTACCGATATTTAAGAAAGGTAAGAGGCTGGATCCAGGCAACTACCGTCCAGTAAGCCTGACATCAGTAGTACCCTGTTTCTCCTGAAAATAAGACACTCCCTGATCTCCCCGAGGTCAACCATCCTTACCTATATAGTCTTCTACTAGGCATTGCTCCCACTAGCCAATTTCCTACTCCACACTGATGAGGGGCAAATACCCCGAAACAGCTGTCTGTGGATGGATACCATGTTTTGGTATAGGCGGTTTCTTTGACTGGAGACTGCTCTTCCCGTGGTTGTTCCTTCCCGGTGAAAGACCTGGGTAGTTTTCCTGCCAGCGTTGAGAAACATGTGATGGTGTCTCCGCGGCATTCTTGTTTTGTAACACTAATGAGGTGTTACCTTGCCCTATTTAACACCTCATTAGTGTGCAAGTTTAATACCAGCAGCCACCCCTCCATGATTTGGTAGGTTGAGAGTGGCTGTCTCATCGGTATTCTGCACCTTACCTAACACATTACCCATGCCTTTATCATAGGGGGCCGGCTGCATCCTGCAAGTGCATTTGCCATTTTGACCTGAGTTGGCTGGTGGCCTTTTTTGTGGTGAGTTTTTTTTTAATTCGTGTCTAACCAACCTGCTGGGGTTCTATGAGGAGGTAAGTGCAAATCTGGATATTGGAAATGCAGCTGATGTGGTTTATTTGGACTTTGCAAAGACATTTGATACTGTACCACATAATAGCCTTATACTAAAGCTCCAGAAGCAAGGACTAGGGGACACAATATGCAACTGGGTAAGGAATTGGCTAAAAGATAGGAAACAAAGAGTAGTCATAAATGGTACATTCTCTAAATGGGCTATAGTCAGCAGTGGGGTGCCGCAGGGATCTGTGCTTGGACTGATTCTTTTTAATCTCTTTATTAATGACCTTGTGGATGGGATTGATAGTATAGTGTCAGTGTTACGAACCGGCGCCGCCATAGCCGCAAGCAGCCTGCTGCGGTTCCTGTTGCGCCCAGGCGCCGGCTGCCGTTCTTGGCCGTGCCTCGGGTCGTCCAGTTGGCTGTTCCTTCCACCACGTCTAAGTGTGGAGAGGCGGCTAGTGCGCATGCGTGCGCCGATTTACCCCAGCCAGAGTTTAAGCCCGGTGTTTTGCCTAGTGAGCATGCTCAGCCTGATTGTGTTATGTCTGAGACTAAGTCCTCAGTTCAGGCTACTGAGCATGCTCCCACAATTAACCCTAACAGCCTCTTTGCACAGGTACTTGGACTTCGTGCTGTGTCTAAGTTCTGGGATGTGCCTACTGAGCATGCTCAAACTGATAGTCTGCTTTCTGAGCCTGTTGCTCAGGCTACTGGGCATGCTCAGGCACTTAGTGCACCAGAGGCTAGGTCCGGTAAGGACCTCACTGAGCATGTCCGTGAGGTGGCAGGCCCTGATAGGGCAGAGGGTGTCAGGTGTCCTGATGACGTGGCAACTCCGGACTGGCTCGCAGAGGCCCGCCCCTATGATCTGGCACCTCAGTATTGGTCGTCAGACGATGACTGGTGAAGTGTTTGGGGCGTGGCTGCAATGAGGTCATCAATGACGTGGCGGTTCCGGATAGGTCGCATGTGATGTCACTGATGACATGGCACTCTGCTATTGGACCTTGGTGGTTCCACCCTGGGTTTGGGGCGGACCCAGGTTATAAAAGGGGCTGGAGACAACATGGAGGTGCGCAGTCTTCACTTTTGCTCAGTCAGAGCACACCTCCATGTTAGAGCCTCATTGCGTCATAAGCCTATGTTGGGAAGCAGTAGGTAGGGTTAGGCGAACGGTGCCTGTCACGCCAAGATTCGTGGCTCGGCACATCAGGGTCAGGCGCCGTGCTTCCCTCCTGCCGTTCCAGTCTTGCTATAGCAGCCCAGTGGCGTTAACTGGGCTGCAGCTGCTGTGCTTCCTGTCCGATTGTGCCCCCTACGCACACGGACAACGCACCAGCTGCGCCACCTGTCCGATTGTGCCTCCTACGCACACGGACAACGCACCTGCTGCGCCACCTGTCCGATTGTGCCCCCTACGCACACGGACAACGCACCTGCTGCGCCACCTGTCCGGTTGTGCCCCCTACGCGCACGGACAGCGTACCCCAGGACCCCTGTGGAGTTAACAGGGTGTTCCTTATCCTCCTCGTCTTCCCGGTCAACGCTACTGGTGTACCCATCTGGCCTGACGTGTCCTACACACACGTGGCCAGTCGAGAGGTGGCCAGAAACGCTAATCGGAGGACCGCTCGGCCTGACGTGTCCTACACACGTGGCCGACAGGGCGCTTTCGTGGCGGTCTTCCGGTCAACGCTACCTGGTTACCACCCGGCCTGACGTGTTTCCTGCACACGTGGTTGGTGTAGCGCTAGGTGCACCAAAACGCTAATCGGGTTGTCGTCCGTTCTGACGTGTCCCAACACACATGACCGGTTCCCAGAGTTCCTGGGTTATCTCAGAGCCATCCAGCTCTATAGTCTCTGCCTAACCCTCAGGTGCCAGCAGCTCCTTTGTCATCTGGAGCACGGTGGGCCCCGACTGGCGATTAGGATATATACCCCCTGGTCCTAATCTGCCGGTCCCCCCGTAACAGTCAGTCTTTGCTGATGACACCAAACTATGTAGGATATTAAAAACTTGATACTTGACCTTGATAGTACAATATTACAAAAAGATCTGGTTAGATGTCAGAATGGGCAGATACTTGGCAAATGAGATTTAATGTTGATAAATGTAAAGTAAAGCATCTAGGACGAAGTAATCCTATAGCTGCGTATACATTAAATGGAAGTAAACTCGGGACTACAGAACAGGAGAAGGACTTGGGTATTCTCGTTACAAATAAGCTGAGCAGCAGTATTCAATGTCAAGCAGCAGCTGCTAAAGCAAACAAGATTTTAGGGTATATCAAAAGAGATATTAGATCCCGGGATCACAACATATTGTTACCCCTCTATAAATCACTTGTAAGGCCACATCTGGAATATGGGATCCAGTATTGGGCTCCACATTTTAAAAAGGACATACAGAAGTTAGAATCAGTTCAAAGGCGGCTAACTAGACTATTACAAGGAATGGAATGCCTCCCATATGATGAGAATTTGAAAAAGTTAGATATGTTAAGCTTAAAAAAAAGACGTCTCAGAGGAGATCTCATTTATATGTATAAACACATGTGTGGTCATATAAAGGACTGGCACATGACTTATTTCATCCAAAGATAGTACTAAGGACCAGGGGGCATACACTGCGATTGGAAGAAAAGCGATTACGGCAGCTGAATAGGAAAGGGTTCTTTACAGTTAGAGCAGTCAGACTGTGGAATGCCCTACCACAACAGGTAGTAATGGCAGATACTATAACAGCTTTTAAAAAGGGCTGGATGATTTTCTCAGTACACACAACATTGTCGGTTATAAGTGACTTAGGGACAAAATGTAAACTTGGTGGAGGAAGGTTGAACTAGATGGACCTAGGTCTTTTTTTCAACCTATGTAAGTATGTTACCATGTAGTTTTCAGGTGAAAGTAAATTTTGCATTTCATTCGGAAATCAAGATCCCAGAGTCTGGAGGAAAAGTGGAGAGGCACACAATCCAAACTGCTTGAGGTCTAGTGTGAAGTTTTTACAATCAGTGATGGCTTGGGGAGCCATGTCATCTGCTGGTGTAGGTCCACTGTGTTTTATCAAGACCAAAGTCAGCACAGCTGTCTACCAGGAAATTTTAGAGCACTTCATGCTTCCCTCTGCCAGCAAACTTTTTTGAGATGGAAATTTCATTTTCCAGGACGCCACATGCCAGCATGGTAAGTGTTGCTCATTTGACCTCTACAGGGACAGGAAACACAAGAGATTAAAAGCCCCATCCCAACCTCCTCAGTGTTTTTCCTGTCCCTATACGGGACGGACACAAGTTCTTACCGTCGGGATGTAAGTGGTCCAGGCGGATCGGGGGGCCTCGCTCTCTCCTTCCGGCCTGTCAAGTAGCCCCAGGCCAACACCTCTTGGGGAGAGCTCCCTGTGCCAGCTGCTTCCCTCGGACCTAGGCCTCTCGGTGTCCTGCAAAATGTCCCCGGCCTGGCATGCAATGCTGCGCATGCGCAGATGAAACCCTTCCGCATTTCCGTTTCCGGATAACGGCGGCTTCCCGGAGGGCGGCATGAGATCAATCCAGAATGGAGATCAGAAGGCAGGACTGGGACCTGGAGTCACCCCAAAACAGGTAATAAAAACCTTTGGGAAGGGATTGGCATGCTGTCGGTATCCTTCAGGTAGGCTATACAGAATTCTTACTGCATCTTATGATGGACGAGGGTGACAGGTCGGATGTCAAATCCACTGACGTGTCCCAGGTTCAAGTAAGTGCCAGTTCCTTCGGGTCTGTCTAGTAGTAGAGAATGCGGCGTCAGAATCAGTCTGAGCCTTGTGTATTTCAGGATTCTTCTACTACGCGCTCCGGAAACATCCCTGAGAAAGAATCAAAAGAATCAAAAAAATCATCAGGCAAATCTAAACGCTGCGCTGTTTGTAATGCGAAACTGGCAGATACCTACGCGAAACAACTTTGCGAGACCTGCATCACTAAGTTAGTCTTAGAGGAGCAGAAATCACTACTGACGGACATGAGAACAATGATCCGGGAGAAAGTGCAGTCAGTTATCGCCAGCATGATATCCCAGCAGGGAAATCGGGATACCTCCCTTAAGAGACAGAGGCAGGAGATAGAGGTATCTTCAGAGGATGAGGAGCCTTTCTATGATTCAGAGTCCCAGATGGAAGACGAGGCTGCGGGACCATTACGAGAGGAAGGAAGACGTTATCTCTTTTCCTCTGGGGATACGGATGACCTTCTCTGAGCTGTCAGGAAGACAATGATGGTGGAGGAACCAGAGAAACCAAGATCAGTCCAGGATGAGAATGTTCGGGGAGCTCAGGTCACAACGACAGAGTGTTTCCCGTCAATCAACATGTCAGAACTATGATCATGGAGGAGTGGCAGGAAGCTGAAAGGAAGTTGGTGATTCCCAGGGACTTCAGGACTCGCCTCCCCTTCGAACCAGATGACATTAAGGAATGAGAGGACATCCCTAAGATTGATGTTCCAGTGGCCAAGGTGGCAAGGAAGACCGCTATCCCATTCGAGGACTCTTCCGGCCTTAAGGATGCTATGGACAGAAAGGCAGAGGGCCTCCTGAAGAAAGCTTGGGAAACCTTAGCAACCACCATTAAAACTAACATTGCAGCCACTTCGGTGGCCAGGTCCATGTCCAGGTGGTTAGATGACTTGGACATTCAGATTAGGGATAAGACTCCCAGGGAAGGTATCCTGGAATCCATTTCCCTACTAAAACTGGCCACAGGGTTCATGGCTGACGCCTCGGCGGAATCAATTAGGTTTTCCGCTCGTAAGAAGGCTTTGACTAATTCTGCTTGCCGTGAAATATGGTTAAAGACGTGGTCAGGGGCTAGCACCTCAAAGAACAAACTCTGTTCCATTCCCTTTTCCGATATCAGAGTTTTCGGACCCGCACTACATGACATCCTTGAGAAAGCCTCAGATAAGAAAAGGGGATTCCCTGAGGATAGACCTGGTCGGGGCCCTCCTTCCCGTAGGTTTCGGTCCTTCAAAGGACCAGATTGCAAGGGGAAAGGGAAAACGGGGAGATGGAGTTATTACAAAGGGGGGAAGGATAGGAACCACACCTTCGACTCCAGAAAAAAGCAGGATTGGTCCTGATGTCAGGGCTATAGGTGGCAGACTGGGAGATTTTCTGGAGGAATGGAGGAAAATTTCAGGCAATCCATGGGTCCTCCAAGTGGTGTCACAGGGGCTCCAGATAGAATTTTCTCGGGTTCCTCCCGACAGGTTTCTCCTTATCAAATCCCAATCAAGGGCCTTGTCCAACTATCTCTGGTCAGAAGTCAGAGCTCTGTAACTCACACAGGCCATATGTCCTGTTCCAGTACAGTAACAGTTTCAGAGTCATTATTCAAGTCTATTCACAGTCATAAAACCGTCGGGCGAGGATCGCACAATTATCAGTCTTAAGCCTCTAAATCACTTTGTCCGCTACAAAAAATTCCATATGGATTCTATTCAATCCCCCATTCCTCTGATAAATCCAGGATCAGTTATGGCCACAATAGATTAAAAAAGCGCTTGCTATCACATAGCCATTCATCCAAACTGCCAGAAATTCCTCAGATTCACCCTAGAGAAGGAAAGGATAATCTATCATTACCAGTTCTAGTGCCTTCCTTTTGGCCTTTCTTCCACACCCAGAACCTTCACCAAAGTGATGGCGGAAGTGGTCGCCCACCTCAGGAAAATCGATGTGATCATAGTTCCCTATCTGGACGACCTACTATTGCAGACACAAAGGAGGAGCTGTCTCGAAAGGTGGCTATAACTTTATCACAACTCCAGGCCCTTGTTTGTATAGTGAACACCCACAAATCCAATCTGCAGGTAGAATCCAGGAAGATATTCCTGGGAATCCTTCTAGACTCAGATGCAAGGACCTCCTTTTTACCCTCCCAAAAAGCGAGGTCAATGTGGGACAGAATCGTGACCTTCCAACAACACCAGCTGTGCACAATTCGGGAAGCCATGAGTGTGCTAGGTCTGATGACATTGTGCATTCCCTGCGTAAGATGGACCAGTTTCATTCAAGACTCCTTGAGAAGTTCATTCTATCAGCTACTGTCAGATCTCGGCGCTCCTTGACCAGCAGGACCACCTTGACCAGCAGGATCTTCCTACCAGTTCAGGTCAGACAAGATCTGGCATGGTGGACGGACCAAGAAAACCTGCAGGTTGGAGTTCACTGGGACTGCTCACCCTCTGTTACTCTCATCACCGACGCAAGCCAGACAGGTTGGGGAGCCCACATGGGATCTGATTATTTCCAGGGGACATGGGGAGACCAGATGACAAACCGGTTCTCCAACTTCAGGGAATTGAACGCAGTCTGGCAGGCCCTCAGACAGAATCAGTACTTATTTCTGAATCATCATATCCGCATTCTAATGGACAACATCACAACAGTATCCTTCCTCAGGCACCAGGGGGCCCCAAACACTCCTTTACAGGAGTTGGCAAAGAAAATCTTTTGCTGGGCCGAGAAATCGGTGCTGTCTATATCAGCAGTTCATCTGAAGGGCTCGGACAACGGCTTGGCGGATTAACTCAGCAGGCAAATAGTAGATCCAGCAGGATGGGTGCTGAACGACAAAGTGTTTCAGACTCTAGCCAACAAATGGGGGACCCCTCAGTGGTATCTGATCGCCTCCAGAGAAAACTCGAAGACAAGAAAGTTCTTTTCTCTAAATCCAAGAGACGGGCTGACTGCAGTGGATGCGATGTCACACACCTGGGACATAGGTCTGGCATATGCATTTCCTCCCGAATAAACAAAGAGACGTTGTCAGCTCACCCCTCTTCACTCCTGGACTCCACACCGATGCAAGGAACGCCCTGGCCCGGGCGGAAGGCAACATTAGAAAAAACAAGGATCCAGCATCATGGAGAATGGATGAATAAAACTTGCTTTTATTGGAATTCCTTAAAAACAGATATTCAATCTAGTGGGGACAGAGGCACAAGTACTGTAGCGGGTTATCCAACGCGTTTTGACCAGAGAGTCTTATTCATGGCATGTGAATTACCCCAAACTAATCCTGTATAAAAAGGTACACATTACACGTCATTGGCAGAGCTAAGTGCTTGATTAAAACTAAAACCAAACAGGTGTGTGTTCCTATGCAATAGGGACACATAGGACAGGAGTAAAAACATGTATGTAGGAGACCGCAATTGAATGATAAATACATACGTATATATACAGATCATAAAGTACATTACAAAGGATTAAATTTGTCATGAAAAAATATATATGCAAGTAATCTGAATGGAAAAAAAAAAAATTTCATTCAAACGCTTTAGTGATGTAATGGACATTAAAAGTAGCAATTTAGATCGCTCCTTAATGATGTTGTATTGGAACACAAGGTGTAATCTTTGTAGTAAAATATGGTGAAATGGTAAACTATTTGATGTATAAAGAGTTGTACAAATACTGCAATATTAAAGGGAAAACTGGTCATTGTATTAAATGGACACAAAAAAGAAAATGTTGTCCAAAAATAAATGGACATAGACATCCAATGAATTGTCAAAACATGAAAAAAAACAAAAAAAAAACCCCATATCAAATGAGTGTGGGAATTCACTGAAAAAACCCCCCAAAAAACATCAAATGAGTGTGGGAATTCACTGAAGAAAAAAAAAAATCCTCTTTTTTCCCTTCTCTTCCTTCCTTCTTTTCTTTCTCTTTTCCACATCATATGAGTGTGGAAATTCACTGAAAAAACACCCCATGAAATAAAATATAATTCTAAACTATAAGTAGCTGAAAAAAATTAAACTATTAGAATTAAGACCGGAACAATGATTATTTAAGAGTATTGTAGGATCAAGTCCTGCCGGGTGTTCAGACCATGCGGTATTCTTGTACCAAGCCTGAAAATCCAAAAGGACTCTCTATTGAGGAGTTTTCTCCTATGATCTCCTCCTCTAGCTGGCTTGATGACTCTTTCAATACCCATGAATGTAAGGGAGTCCGTGCATCTGTTGTGTGCACTAACAAAATGCCGTGAGACGGCTGAAATATTGGAAGCATTGACATTTAGAGTGTCAGAAAGATGCCGCCTGATTCTTATTTTTAACGGACTCCCAGTACATCCTATGTACTGGATCTTGCACAAAGTACATTCAATCAAATAAATCACAAACGATGTATTGCAATTGATGTAATTTTCAATATTGTATGAAGAGCCTGTGTGGGTGGAAATAAATGTTTTGCTGATTTTAGCATATCTGCATGCTGTACAATGGTTGTGGCCACAGCGATAAAATCCTTTGCAGGAAAGCCAATTTTTGTTTATCGTCGAGCCAGTAACCACAATCGGGGAAAGAATATTTGCAAGACTGACCACACGTTTTAGCAACAAAATTGATTTCATGTTGTTCCAGTATGTTGAAAAGATTTTTGTCTTGATGAAGTAATTGTATATGTTTTTTAATGATTTTGACTATATCATTATATTGAGGAGAGTAGGTAGTGGTGAACGTGATTCTGTTGGAACCGCCAGTTCCCTGCTTTTTTTTTTAGTTTTCAACAAGTCGGCTCTGTCTATGTTATGTACAATCTTGCAAGCTCTTTCTAGGCACCAGTTGGAATAACTACGTTTTTTTAATTTATTGATAAATAATAATAATAATATTAATAAAACCTATTGCATTCCTGCGGAAAGAGATCAGAAGAGGAACAATTTCTTTTGGCTCTAATCAGTTCCCCCACAGGAATGTTTTTTATTGTATGTGCCGGATGGCAGGAACTGGCCAGCAACAGTGAATTACAGTCAGTGTCTTTACTATATGGCATAGTGTCTATACGATTCTGATTCCCCACCAATGTAACATCAAGATAATGAATTTTTTGAGAATTGATATGATACGTAAATTTGAGATTAAAGGGGTTGCTATTGATGTAATCAATGAGTTCTGGAATTTTCTGTAAATTTCCCTTCCAAATTAACAGTAGATCATCTATGTATCTAGTATAAAAAATAATATGATCAGAAAAAAAATTGTTGAAAGAATCAAAAATATAAATCTCCTCAAAAACCGCCACAACAATATTGGCTAAAGAAGGGGAAAATTTCCCCCCCATACTAACGCCACACTTCTGTAAATAAAATTCTTTATTAAAAGAAAAATAGTTGTGGGTTAAAAGAAAATTAACTGCTGTCACAATGTAATCCTGAATGTCAGATGGATATGAACTATGCTTGGAAAGGAAAGATTCTAAACATCCCAGTGCTACATGGTGGGGGATGGAAGGGTATAGACTCACTATGTCACATGTGATCCAAGTGTAATCAGACTGCCAAGTGTGGGAATCAAGATTGTACAGGAGAGCCTTGGTATCCCTCAGAAATCCTGGAAGTTCTTTAACAAGAGGCTGTAAAAAGTGATCCACCCAGGATCCCAGTTTTTCCCCCAATGATCCAATGCCCGAAATGATGGGCCTAAAAGGGGGGGGGGGAACCCCCTTGTGGATTTTAGGAAGGGCATGGTAAATAGGGATCACTGGGAAGTCCACTTTTAAAAAGTCAAACACTTTTTGTGTGAAAATTCCACGTGTAAACCCATCCTCCAGTAACCTGTCAATCTTATTTTTAAACAAAAAAGTAGGATCTCCCTTAAGATGTATATAAGTATATGTATCTTGTAATATTTCATTATTCAATTTAATGTACAGTGGTAAATCCAAAATAACAATCCCCACCCCCCCCCCTTATCCGCTTCTCTAAAGACTAAGGCGTTATTGTCTTTTAGAGTGTCCAATGCGATTTTTTCTTCTGGTGTCAAGTTACAAGAAGCTGTTGCATGAACCTGGTCCAAATGTACCAGATCAAGCTCAATTCTTTCCTGAAAAACATCCAATATTGAAGGACGAGATTGGAGGGGGTAAAAATAGGGGTTAGATGTCCTGAAAGAAGGCTCCGGTGACTGATCTAGTGTCCTAGATTCCGATTCTAGTTTTCTTAGGTCTGTAAGGCGAACAAGTTCTTGAAAACTCGGTATCACATTATTTTCTATAATGTAGGTGTCTTGGTGAGCGTTCACATTCTGATTAGACTCAAGGTCAAAATAACACTTGAGTATTAAGTTCCTGGCAAATTTATTAATATCAAGAAGAGTGGAAAATATGTCAAATTTTTTAGTTGGGCAGAATTTTAACCCTTTAGACAAAACAGACAGTTGATCACAGGAAAGAATCTGTGCGGATAAATTCCAGACAGGGCATGTCAATGTCTCTTCTTTTTCTTGCGGCGGTCTGGATATCTGTTTCCTCCTGTGTTTTCTACCTCCTCTTCGTGGAAGTTTTTTGACATTTTTTTAGAATTGTTGTTAGTGTTGAATGGCCTGCGACTTGTTTCAGGCTCAACCGAAGAATCTGAGGAGTCGTCCATAGTATAATTAGTGGAGGCTGATGTGGTGCTGACATCGCCAAAACTGACCCTTCTAGTACGGTTGGTATATGATGGTTTATTTTGATGTCTGAAATTTCTGCGAGAGGGGTGGGAAGGAAGACGCCACGTATAAACTTTGTTGAGCTTGTAATCCTGAGTGTCTCTTTCAAATTTTTTCTTTTTCTGTCTGCAATGATGTTTTCCAAGTCATTGAGTCATTTGTTCAGACTATCTTGGATGCTATTGAAGTCTTTATGATTTTTAAAAGACTCCAGGGTTTTTTCCGTCTCCAGTATGTGGTTTTTAATACTGTCCAATTCCGATTCTTCATATTTAATGATGAGTTCCATCAGTTTGATAGAGCAATCAGATAAAATGGAATTCCAGTTAGACATAAAATCCTCTGTGTGTGTTGAGAAAGTGGGATTTTTTAAAAGTCTGAGACCACGTGGTACCATATTTTTTTCTACATAAGAATGTAGTGACGTGGAATCCCACCATAGCTTAGTCTCTTTAATTTTGAATTTCTCTAATGATCTGTATAGTTGTGCAAAGTCTTCATTTACTTGTGCATGTGCATTTCCCTCTGCAAGTTCAGGTGCAGACTGGGTAGTCTGAGCATTGAATATAGCATTGAATCGGGTTCTCCTGTTAGTGGAGAGATCCATAAGGAGTGGTGTAAAGTCACAAAAAACTTGTGTAATTATTATAAAAGTCTAATGCTTGGGGGGGGCACGACAAAAGAAAAGCCAGCTGAATAAACAAAGTACTTGTGCCTCTGTGCCCACTAGATTGAATATCTGTTTTTAACGAATTCCAATAAAAGCAAGTTTTATTCATCCATTCTCCATGATGCTGGATCCTTGTTTTTTCTAATATGCATTTCCTCCCCTCCCATTAATTCCCAGGGTACTCAGGAAGATCCAACAGGACAGAGCCAGTGTCATCATCATTGTTCCCTATTGGCCAAGGAGGAGCTGGTTTTCTCTACGAAAGACTCTTGCGATAGACAATCCCATTCTCCTTCCCCTGCAAGAGGATCTACTCAGCAAGGGCCCAGTATTTCACCAAGGCCTGCATCATCTTCATTTGTCGGCTTGGATCCTGAGGTAAGATTCCTGAAGAAGAAGAAGGGCTTGTCTACGGCTGTTATATCTACCCTACAGGCAAGCAGGAAACCAGTGACACAATCAATATATAGGAGAATCTGGGCTCAGTTTTGTGTATTCCTCGGAGTGGAACCAGTCGATAGTGCCCATCCTTACATCCCTCTGACACTGGAGTTTCATCAGGCAGGGTTCCGCAGTGGACTGAGGCCAAGTACGCTCAAGGTCCAGATTTCGTCCTTCTGTGTTTTTTGACTCACCGCTAGCCTCCCATCCTTCGGTCATGCGTTTTGTAAGGGGCATCCAAAGATTGAGACCCACTTTTAGATAGATTCTACCTTGTTTGTACAGTTTGCTAGAAGAACCGAGGTAAAACAGTGTCATAAGCAACCCTGTCCCGGTGGGTTAAGTCCACAATAAAATCTACATAGCAATCCGCAGGTAGAGAATGGAACGGAACAGATCAGGGCTCACTCAACTATAGCTTTGTCCACTTCATGGGTGGAAAAAGCAGGGGCTTCACTAGAACAAATTTGCAGAACAGCAACATGGTCAGGTCCTCAAACTTTCTGTAAACATTACAAACTAGACATCCTAACCAATCAGCAAAGTTCATTTGGTAGGAAGGTTCTACAAGCTGTCGTCCCCCCCTAATATGGATTACTTTGGCATTCTCCTACCATGCTGTCATGTGGCGTCCTGGAAAATAGGAATTACAACCTACTGGTAATGATTTTTCCAGGAGCCATCATGACAGCACTCTTATTTCCCTCCCTTACATGATTTTGTTGCTCTGAAATTAACTTTGTGTGAAGTAAGCATAAATAAAATGGTGTTATACCCATCCTGGTGTGGTTCTTGGAAAAGTCACTGAGGAGATTGAGATGGGGAGGGGCTTTTAACCTCTTGTGTTTCCTGTCTCTGTAGAGCTCAAAGGAGCAACTCCTACCATGCTGTCATGATGGCTCCTGGAAACATCATTACCGGTAGGTTGTAATTCCTATTTTCCAGCAAGAGTTGGCACGTGTCCACTGCCAAAAGTACCAATACCTGGTTTAATAACCACAGTATTACTGTTCTTGATTGGCCAGCAAACACGCCTGACCTAAACCCCATAGAGAATCTATAAGGTATTGTCAAGAGGAAGATGAGAGACACCAGACCCAATAATACAAATGAGCTAAAGGCTGCTATCAAAGCAACCTGGACTTTCATAACACCTCAGCAGTGCCACAGGCTGATCGACTCCATGCCACGCCTCATTGATGCAGTAATTCATGCAAAAGGAGCCCCGACCAAGTATTGAGTGTATTTACTATACAGACTTTTCAGTAGGCGCCAACATTTCTGAGTTTAAAATAATTTTTTCAGTTGGTCTGATATAATATTCTAATGAATTTTGCGTTTTCATTGGCTGTAAGCCATAATCATCCACATTAACAGAAATAAACACTTGAAATAGATCACTCTGATTGTAATGACTCTATATAATATATGTGTTTCCCTTTTTGTACTGAATTATTGAAATAAATTAACTTTTTGAGGATATTCTAATTTATTGAGATGCACATGTATATTGTGTTTGGCAGCTCAGATTAAAGCACCAAAAAAACCACATAACATGTCAACTTTTGGAATCATAATGTATCCATAAAAATCATATGCCACTAGGATGGCCCATGTAGCATACTCACTTTTATATTGCACCTATCGGCTTAAATAGGTAAGTCTCATCCAATTTACACATCCCCTAGCGGCATACTTCAATTTCTTCATCAGGCAGAATACAGCTGAGAAAAAAGTCACAGATCAGCACTGCCTCATTGACTAACATTGGTCCAAGTGTAATACGTTTTTTTCTCACATTACACTCGTCTTATACTCACCATCCGGTGGCTTTATCATTTTCAGACCCCGATCTAGTAAGGCAGTGTCATTTTGTGCTCGGAACCTCTGACTGGAAGTCACAAATTATGTCACAAGCACTCAATGCATCTCTATGAGAGTCAGAAAGAGGTTCTCATAGACTTGCATTGAGTTGTGACCTCTGTTGCACTCCATGAAACACCGGAGTTGCCGTCAGGTCATAAATCACCAGAGACCGATGTGAGCGACACTGGAAAAAGATGAAGATGGTAGCAGGTGAGAAAAAGACGGGTCAGAGGATTTAGATTTAAATCACCACTCCAGTGGGGAATAAATAAATAAAGCTGGAGCGATACGTCATATATCCGAACAAGAGCAAATGTTACAGGTCTTTAAATGGAATGTGTGAAAAAAACTAAATTTGTCTGATCTGAAATTGGATAAATGTCTTGGTCTTGAACTAGTTAAAAACATCGTATTGATGTGAAAAATGAACATAACAATGATATACACATAAAAAAAGCAATCACCAGTGTGATGAAAAAGCATTATTTTTTTCTGGAAGAGAAACCAATAATTTTTTATACACTCATATGAACTTAGTAACAATAAAAACGGAATTTCAAGCCTGATCACAACACAATATTTAAAGCAAATAAGATCTCAAAAGCTAATGAAAACCTACATTTACTCTGGATTCAAACATACAGTTATAATAACCTCAAAAAAATATAAATCAAATTACTTCATTAAAAAAATAGAATACAGAAAACCCAAATTACCAGAAAAAGCTAAAACCCCATTAAAATGTATTCTACAATGTGGCTAATAATTTGCAGAACATAGGCCTAATAAAATCTATACAATAAAGTTACTAAAGGTATAAAATATTATGAAAAATTGCCAATCATAGCAATAGGACCACCTCATATAAGATTACAGTGGTGTGAAAATGTGTTTGCCAATAAATACAGCACAAGTAAACTCAAAATGCAGTTTTCTAAATTAACATCTTTATTATTAATAGAAAATAAAATCCAATCATACAGGGCCCTGTGTGAAAAACTGATTGCCCAACCCTTAAAACATAAATCTGTGGTTTATCACATCTTTGGGAAGCGGAGTTCAATTTGCCTAGCCAAAGTTAGGCCTTCCCAGGAGAGGCTGGCTGACCAAAATTACCCAAAGATGGCAGTGATAACTCATCAAAGAGGTCACAAAAGACTTCACAGCAACATCCAAAGAACTACAGGCCTCATTTGCCTCAGTTAAAGGCAGTGCTCATGACTCCACAATAGGTAAGAGACTAGGCAAAAATGTCCTACGTGGCCGAGATAAAAACCACTGCTGAGCAAAAGAACAAAGACTCGTGTGATGGTGGGATATTGTGGGTCATGTACTATTTTGTGTGGGTTAATGTTTAGGCGTGGTTCACTGTCCATTATTTGTACTGGTTCTGTGTACATTGTATTATCTAAATCACCCCCTATAGTGCAAGGTTATAGCTTCTTGAAGCACTTCTATCCCTAGGTGTGGGGGGAGGTGGGCGTGGAATCCACCTACTGTAAACTCTCTGCTTACCTGGGGGAAGTGTCAGTCTGTTTGAGAATTTCAGGAGAGAAGGATTGATCTACTGGGAGAAGCTGGGACTTCTCAGAGAGACGGGGACATTTATGCCACTACTGGTCAATTTTACCCTCTGTTTTGTGGATTATGTTATGGACCATTTTGATTTGCATGGAATAAATGCTCTTTGGATTGTACAGCCATCTCTCGCTCTGTTGTATGATATGGGAGAAGGACCCATGCTGGTGGCAGCAGTGGGATCAACAGAGCGCAGCCTATTGGAGATCAACCCACAGAGTGAGTACAGAAACTTGACTGCATCCAGTCTAAAGGAAAGAGCCAGAGATCTGGGCCTGAGCTACCAGGGACTGAGTAAAGAAGCCTTAATTGATCTACTGGTGGGTGCAAGCCAGTCCTATTCCTCCCAGATGTCTGACAGACAAACACTGGGGACGGGGATCCCTGCCCCAAAAAGCCAGTGGGTGGTGTGGTTTGAAGAAGAGATGGCAGCTCTTGGCCCCGGTGTATCACAGCAGTATAAGGAGGAGGATGCTCGACGAGCACAGAGGAGACAAGAAGCAATGGAGTCCGACAGAGAGAATAATGTGAGTTGGAGCGTAAACCCAGTAGTCCAGGAGCCTGCACGGATTACCTGGGCAGACTTCAAGCCATTTGATGAGGCTTCCGGAGTAGTGAAAGGGTTCTTAAAGGACTTTGGTTCCCCTCTCTGGCTGGATGCATATGTTAGTGGGACTCCTGAACGGAAGGCTGGCAGAGGCTTATCGCACCATTGACTCACAGCAGAACCGGGATTACAACATTGTAAAACGGACTATCCTGGAATACCATGCTATCACCCCAGACTCACATAGGGCACAGTTCTGAGACCTCCTATGCACCACGGGGGATCGTTTAGGATATATGCCCATAAGATGTACCAGGCATGTCGGAGATGGCTGGAAGCGGAAAATGCCTTCACTGTGGAAGACATTATGCAGGTATTTCTTATAGAACAATTTCTTTACAAGTGTACCTCAGAAATACGGGAGTGGGTCAGAGAGCGCACACCGGGCACCTTGGATAGAGCTGCTGCCCTGGCTGATGAGGCCCTTACTATCCAACTGCAATGGAGGGGGCTTGTGGACAATAAGCCAAAGCCTGCTCCTGCTCACCGGCCCTCTCCAGTTATATCTGCCCCTCCAACCAGCCACAGTCCGATGACAACCACTGCTCACAATCCTGGGCCCCAACAGTTCCGACCATGCCCTGGGGGAATCACAGAGAGGGGATGTTATGGGTGCGGACAACCTGGGCACCTGCAATCCAGTTGTCGCACAAGGACTCAGAGGGAGCCCCACACACCCCCATCTCGTCCAGTACATTTTGTGCATTCCATCCCGCCTGAGGAAGAGTTACCACCACCTCCACCGGAATGTACCGCTGACCCCTGCACCATAGATACCCCTGTTCGAGTGTATGGCCTCCGGCCTTTGTCACCAGGTTGTCCTACTGCCTTCTCCAGAATGCACATTAGAAGTAATCCAACGCAGAGGAGATGTTATCGATGTAGGCAGCCTGGGCATTTGCAAAACACTTGCCCTGCTGGTCGATTGAGGAATGACCTGGCACCAAATCGACCTGTTCATTCTCCACAGCTAAATACAAGGTGGGAAGAGCTCTCACCCCTTCAAGTGGACTTGCCTAAGGACTCAGACACTCGTGGTCGACCACTAGGGGTTTATCGGGTGCAAGCCACAGCCCCGAGTTCCTCTCACCATCAAAGTAAGCACTTACAGGAGGTTGTGCTGGATGGACAGAGTGTCATTGGATTTTGTGATTCTGGGGCATTTCTCACAATGGCTGATTCCCGAGTGTTTCGGCCAGAGGCAATACATCATGGACCAGGGATTGTAATTGAACTAGCTGGAGGATAAAGGAGGAATATCCCAAAGGCGACTGTAGATCTGCACTTTGGCTTTGGGGTCAAGCAATGTGTGGTTGGGGTGATGAGTGGCCTGCCTGCAGATATTCTCCTAGGAAATGATGTGGGAGATCTACAATGCCGATTTGTGGGTGCAGGAAACACAGTTTGAGTGAAGGTGAACACAACGGGAAGCTTGTCCTTCCAACCCTACTGCTGTACAAGGGATAATCTACAGCTTCTCCATCCAATACAAGCATGAAAGTCAACACCAGAATGCTGACGGACTGTCATGGCAAGAAGAACCATAGACTATCCACAGCTGAGCAGACCTCATGGCATACTCACTTATTAAAAAGGAAGGAGAGGTTGTGATGGTGGGATCTTGTGGGTCATGTACTATTTTGTGTGGGTTAATGTTTAGGTGTGGTTCACTGTCCATTATTTGTACTGCTTATATGTACATTGTATTGTCTAAAGTTAATCACCCCCTATAGTGCAAGGTTATAGCTTCTTTAAGCACTTCTATACCTAGGTGTGGGGGGAGGTGGGCGTGGAATTCACCTACTGTAAACTATCTGCTTACCTGGGGGGGGAAGTGTCAGTCTGTTTGAGAACTTCAGGAGAGAAGGATTGATCCTCCGGGAGAAGCTGTGACTTCTCAGAGAAACAGGAACATTTATGCCACTACTGGACAATTTTACCCTCTGTTTTGTGGATTATGTTATGGACGGTTTTGATTTGCTAGGAATAAATGCTCTTTGGATTGTACAGCCATCTCTCGCTCTGTTGATTGTGTGATATAGGAGAAGGACCCCGTGACAACTCATCTCAGTTTTTTTTGCAAGAAAAGATCTTGATGATCCCCAAGACTTTGGGGAAAACAATCTGTGGACTGACAGACAAAAGTTGATCTTTTTGGAAGGTGTATATCCCATTACATCTGGGCTAGAAGTAATGAGCATTTCATAAAAGTAAAAATCATACCAACAGTAAAATATGATGGTGGTAGTGTGATAGCCTGGGGCTGTTTTCTACTTCAGGACCTGGAAGACTTGCTGTGGTAAATGGAACCATGAATTCTGCTGTCTACCAAAAAATCCTGAAGGAAAATGTCCGACCATCTATTTGTGACTTCAAGCTGAAACACATTTGGGTTATGCAGCAGAATAATTTTCCAAAACACACTAGCAAGTCCACCTCTGAATGGCTTAAGAAAAACAAAATTAAGTCTTTGGAGTGGCCTAGTCAAAGTCCTGACCTTAATGCAATGGAGATGCTGTGGCATGACTTTACAAAAGCCGGTTAATGCTTGGAAATGCTCCAGTGTGGCTGAATTACGACGATTCTCCAAAGATGAGTGGGACAAATTTCCTCAAGAGCCTTGTAAAAGACTCATTGCCAGTTATCACAAACGCTTGATTGCAGTTGTTCCAGCTAAGGGTGGACCAACCAGTTATTAGGTTTAGGAGGCAATAACTTTTTCACACAGTATGATGTAGGTTTGGATTTATTTTTCCCTCAATAGTAAAGACTTTCATTTAAAAACTACATTTTGTATTTACTTGTGTTGTTTTTGGCTAATATTTACCTGTGTTTTGGTGATCTGAAACATTTAAGTGTGACAAACATGTAAAAGAATAAGAAATCAGGAAGGGGCAAAAACTTTTTCACACAACTGTAGATACAAGGTAGTCCAAATAAACAATTCCAGAAACCACCTAGTCATTAAATTAAGGCCTATGCTAATCAAAATGCATGTCACAAAAAACACCATACTGTCCAGTAAGTTGATGTGCGTTCTCCCTGCTGTTTCACCAAAGGGCTCTGAAACAGTAATGATTGCTAGTTTTAATAGTGCCTAATGCACCTCCCTGGTATTGGCGTCCTATAAACCAGTGAGGTAACATCAATGACACCAGTGCCAGATAAGAACAGGAAAGGAAGACATCATCCAGATTTGCACACAACACAGTCATATCTGTCTATGCCACAGTAACCTCTTACTGACATTGGACATACTGGGTATGTCCTGCCTCATGTCGGTATAATCACCGCCAGTTGAGCTGGTCGTGATCCCTGCTCATGTCGGCTGATTTGAACAGCAGACATTTCCAGCTATCAGGTACGGGTGGATCCGCGATCCACCTATGCCAGTTAACCCCTTAGATCACGCTGTCAAAATGTGACAGCGTGATATAAATTGCAGTGGCAGGTACGCGCCTTTCCCCGCCATTATCGGAGGACCTGTAATGTGATCACGGGGAGCCAATGGTTGCCATGGTAGCACAGAGTCATGTGATGACTCCTGTAGCTATCTTAACTCACTTACTGTTACAGCCGGCAGAGCGCAATAAGAGGAGAGCAGCATTTCTAATGATCTGAGCTGTGCAGCTCTGATCAACAGAAATGCACAAGCGATCAGATTGCTAATCCTTACAGTCCCCTAGGGGGACTAGTAAAATAAAAAAGTTAAAAAAAAAGTTTAAAAAAATAAAACAAGACTAAAAAACAAACAAACAATAAGTTCAACTCAGCCCCATATTCACCTCATTGAAAATTAAAGGGTTAAAAAAATGAAAAATAAGAAATATACAGATCTGGTATCGCCGGGTTGAGAAATACCCAATCTATCAAAATCTAAAATCAATTAACTTGATCGGTAAACGGCAAAAAAATTCCAAATTCCAAAATTGTGTTTTTTGGTTGCAGCTAATTTTGCACAAAATACAATAACAGGCGATCAAAATATAGCATCTGCACAAAAATGGTACCATTAAAAACGTCAGCTTGAGGCGCAAAAAATAATCTGTCACTGAATCCCACATCCTGAAAAATGAGAACGCCATGAATTTAGGAATATGGCTCAAAAAGTGCACCACTTTTTTTGGACAAAATTCAGAATTTTTTTAGATAAAAGTAAACCTTTACATGTTTGGTGTCTACAAACCCATACCAACCTGAGCTATCACACTGTACACCAGTTTTACCATATAGTGAACAAGGTGAATAAAATATCCCCAAAGCAATCATGCAATTGCAATTTTTTTTTTGCAATTTTTCTTGACTTGGACTTTTTTTTTTGCCGTTTTCTAGTGTACTGTATGTTAAAATTCATAGTTTAATTTAAAAGTACAACTCATCCCGCAAAAACTAAGCCCTTATATAGCAAAATTGACAGAAAAATAAAGAAGTTGAAAGTTGAAAAAGCGGAAATTCGCCCTGGGGTTAAGAGGTTAAGTATTGGCAAAATTTCTGACAAATCGCAGAAGGATAAATTCATTATGAAACGGAAGGAACAAATTCATTTTTATTTAAAAAAACAATAATAAAGATGAAAATAAAGCAATAATCATGGGAAGGAGTAAGCAAAAATGTAAATGAATAATAATAAAATTTGCACAGACATGACAGAATATTGTGAAATTAGAAAACTAGAAGAAATCAAACGTTAAATTTTAATTGAAAGTATAGCACTATCAACTGGCCATTATGTAAATATACAAGAGAAAATAAATATGTAAAAAAAAAAATGAGTTGAAGATACAGTGCCATCAATTGACCATGATATGGAAATACATAAATATAGAGAAGAATTGAAACAATGTGAAAGGAAAGTGTTTTTTGATACATGATTTCACACAAATGTGAAAAAAGTGAATAAATATACAAAAACATTAAAAACATTTTAATAACGACATTAATAATATTCAAGGTAAAAGTGTGATGTAATAAAAAATTTTACGCAAATGTTCTGTGAAGCAAAACATGTAAGAGGTCATATAGACATAACATTTTTGTGTGATCTGGGGATTTCCTTGACAGCTCTAATACCTAATACAGAGGAGAAAGTCTCCAGGCTCCTATCCTCTTCTCGTCCTACCACTTGCCCTACTGATCCCTTCCCCTCACCTCTACTCCAGTCCCTCTCTCCGGTTGTCACCACTCGCCTAACTAAAATCTTCAATCTCGCTCTCTCTTCTGGTATCTTCCCTTCCTCCCTCAAAGGCTCTATCATTACTCCATTATTAAAAAAAACCTCCCTTGATCCGTTCTGCACAAGCAACTACAGACCTGTCTCCAATCTCCCCTTCATCTCCAAACTCTTGTAGCGCCTGGTCTACCCTCGCCTCACCCGCTACCTTTCCACTCATGCTCTTCTAGATCCTTTACAGTCTGGCTTCTGCCCTTTACACTCAACAGAAACTGCCCTTGTCAAAGTGACCAATGACCCTTTTGACAGCAAAACGTAACGGTGACCACTCTCTGCTTATCCTTCTTGACCTCTCTGCCGCCTTCGACACTGTTGACCACCATCTCCTTCTCTCTATGCTTCATTCTATCTGCCTAAAGGACACTGTTCTTTCCTGGTTCTCTTCCTATCTCTCTGGCCATTCATTCAGTGTATCATTTGCTGACTCCACATCTTCTCTTCTTCCTCTCATTGTTGGGGTCCCTCAAGGTTCAGTCCTTGGCCCTCTTCTTTTCTTCCTCTACACTGCCCCTTTTGGAATGACCATCAGCAGATTTGGCTTTCAGTACCATCTTTATGCTGATGACACACAGCTATACACCTAATCCCCTGAGCTCACCCCCGTTGTACTACAGAACACAAGTGACTGCCTGACTGCAGTTTGCAACATCATGTCTGCTCTCTATCTGAAACTTAACCTTTCAAAAACTGAACTTCTTCTTTTTCCTCCGTCCTCCAACCTTCCTAAACCTGACATCTCCCTCTCTGTGTGTGGCACAACTATAAGTCCTAGGCAGCAAGCGCGCTGTCTGGGTGTTATACTTGACACTGATCTCTCCTTCACCTCCCACATACAATCTCTTGCCCGCTCCTGCCACTTGCACCCTCACTGTGGCCCTGATCCACTCTCGCCTTGACTACTGTAACTCTCTATTAATTGGTCTCCCCCTAACTAGACTTTCTCCTCTACAGTCCATCCTTAATGGAGCAGCCAGGGTCACCTATCTGGCTAACCACTACTCGGATACCTCTGCTCTGTGCCAGCCATTGTACTGGCTGCCCATATATCACAGGATCCAATTCAAACTGCTTGTTCTCACCCACAAAGCTCTCCCCAGTGTGGCACCCCCCTACATCTCCACCCTCCTCTCTGTCTATCACCCCACCCGTTCTCTACGCCCTGAAAATGACTTTCAACTAACATCCACACTAATTCGAACCTCCTACTCCTGGATCCAAGACTTCTTCTGAGCTGCACCAACCCTCTGGAACGCTCTACCCCAAAACGTTAGGACAAATCACAACTTACTCAGCTTCAGACGCACCCTAAAAATGCATCTTTTTAGGGCGGCCTATCACACTCTCTAATCAGATTCAATTCACATAATCCCTCTACAACTTCTCACAACATAACTCCACATCAAACTCCATGGCACCCAAATGCATCTCAAGGTTTTGGCCAACTGGGGAAACCATTATCTATCCCACATTTCCTTGAGATGGCTGGATTGTCATTGTAAATAAGCACTTGTACCTGCCCCCCCCACCCCATATCTCATTCTAGATTGTAAGCTCTCACGAGCAATGTTGTCTTTCTTTTTCCTTCTAATTATTGTATTTTCTTTAACTGTTACTTGTTTGTATATGATCCTCCTGAATTATAAAGTGCTGCTGAATATGTTGGCGCTATAGAAATAAAGATTATTTTTATTATAACTATGATAGGCCGGTTTCAGACGTCTGTGTTTAATCAGGTACAAGTCCCATGCATCGTTATGGTCATACATGTGTCATACGTGTGTCACACATATGTCACACATATGATATCTGTGTTTGCATACGTGTGACACGTACCAGAGAAAACGTAGGTCTTTGAAATAAAAAGATTTTCTATACTTACCTGTATCCAGCGCTGTGTTCTTCGTCTCTGCTGCCTCCTGTTTCTGACCACCGCTCATTATATTCATTGATTATTCACTGCACTGAGGAGCTGGAAGCTGGAGCATCGTGGAGACAACATCGGGGACAGCCCCGCTGAAGATAGCATTGGGGACAGCATCGGGGACAGGTGAGTATCCAGCAAGCAGTGTGTGTGCAGTGACGTTCAGGACATCATTGGAGTTTCCAATGAACTCTGATGACATCCTAATTACACCCGCGCGACAACCGCGCTACAGCGGGTGTCAAGACGGTGACTTCACGGGTTCATCAGAGTTCATTGGGAACTCTGATGAGTCCACGATGCTGTCCCCACAATGCTCCGGCTTCCAGGTCCTCACTGCACACACACACACACACATGTATACACGGAGCACATATACACACACATATGTATACACACATAGCAGACACACATGGATACACTGAGCACATACACACACGTCTTCAAACACACACACACACACACACACACACACACACACACACACACACACACACACAACACACACACACACACACTGCTGGATACTCATCTGTCCCCAGCAATGCAGTCCCCGGTCAACCCTCCAATCTATCCTGAACTCTGCAGCCCATTTAATCCACATCTCTTCTCTTTCTCTCTCTCTTTCTCTCTCTCTCCCTCTCTCTCTCTCTCAGCCCTCTTCATTTTCTTCCAACTATAACTCAAAAATATCTCACAGATCCGTGCATTCCCTAACCAAGAATCAGCAATATCATTAATACCTGCTCTCATCATCTCCCGCCTCGACTACTGCAACCTCATGCTCTCTGGCCTCCCTTCCAACACTTTTGCACCCCTCCAATCTATCCTGAACTCATCAGCCCATTTAATCCACCTCTCCCTTCGATAATCCCCAGCTTTACCACTCTGCCAATCCCTTCACTGGCTTCCCATTGCCCAAAGACTCCAGTTCTTTCTCTCTCTCAGCCCTCTTCATCTTCTTCCGACTATAGCTCAGAAATATCTCAAGGATAGGTGCATTTCTTAACCAAGAATCAGCAATATCATTAGTACATGCCCTCATCATCTCCCGCCTCGACTACTGCAACCTCATGCTCTCTGGCCTCCCTTCCAACACTTTTGCACCCCTCCAATCTATCCTGAACTCTGCAGCCCAATTATTCCAGCTCTCCTTTCTCTCTCTCTCTCTCTTTCTCTCTCTCACTCTCAGCCCTCTTCATCTTCTTCCGACTATAACTCAAAAATATCTCACGGATCCGTGCATTCCTTAACCAAGAATCAGCAATATCATTAGTACATGCCCTCATCATCTCCCGCATCGACTACTACAACCTCATGCTCTCTGGCCTCCCTTCCAACACTTTTGCACCCCTCCAATCTATCCTGAACTCTGCAGCACATTTAATCCACCTCTCCTCTCTATCTCTCTCTCTTTCTCACTCCAAGCCCTCTTCATCTTCTTCCGACTTAAACTCAAAAATATCTCACAGATCAGTGCATTCCTTAACCAAGAATCAGCAATATCATTAGTACATGCCCTCATCTTCTCCCGCCTCGACTACTGCAACCTCATGCTCTCTGGCCTCCCTTCCAACACTTTTGCACCCCTCCAATCTATCCTAAACTCTGCAGCCCATTTAATCCACCTCTCCCCTCGATAATCCCCAGCTTTACCACTCTGCCAATCCCTTCACTGGCTTCCCATTGCCCAAAGATTCCAGTTCTCTCTCTCTCTCCAAGTTCTCTTCATCTTCTTCCGACTATAACCCAAAAATATCTCATGGATCCGTGCATTCCTTAACCAAGAATCAGTAATATCATTAGTACATGCCCTCATCATCTCCCGCCTCGACTACTGCAACCTCATGCTCTCTGGCCTCCCTTCCAACACTTTTGCACCCCTCCAATCTATCCTGAACTCTGCAGCCCATTTAATTCAACTCTCCCCTAGATAATCCCCAGCTTTACCACTCTGCCAATCCCTTTACTGGCTTCCCATTGCCCAAAGAATCCAGTTCTCTCTCTGTCTCTCTCTGTCTCTCTCTCTCCCACTCTCAGCCCTCTTCATCTTCTTCCGACTATAACTCAAAAATATCTCACGGATCCGTGCATTCCTTAACCAAGAATCAGCAATATCATTAGTACATGCCCGCATCATTTTACGCCTTGACTACTGCAACTTCACACTCTCTGGCCTCCCTTCCAACACTTTTGCACCCCTCCAATCTATCCTGAACTCTGCAGCCCATTTACTCCACCTCTCATCTCTCTCTCTCTCTCTTTTTCTCTGTCATGATTCGCCTCCCTATACACATGGCTAGGGGGCGGAGCCTTCTCTCGGGCCTCACTTCCGGCCCCTGGATGGTTTAAAAGCTGACACTTCCAGTGAACCAGCGCCGGCTATAAGTTTAGCTCTGCTTTGCCTGTGATTGCTGGTCCTGTGAGTGATATCCTGATCTGTCTGTTCCTGTGCCCCCCGTGCCCTTGTCTGTGTTCTGTCCCCTGGTCGTCCCTCCTGTCCTGTGTCCCCCCTCCTATTTCCCCACTCGGTTGCTTCCTCCGGTACTGACCTTAGCCTGACTTTGACTTCGCTTCTGCTCGCTCCTCCGGTCCTGCTTCTGCCCGTACGGTGTTTGACCCAGCCTGTCTGACTATTCCTCGCATGCTCTGCAGTTCTGCCTCTCAGCTGTGCTGATTAGGCAGTGCATGAGAACGCTGTGCATTTCCTTCCTGGTTCTCATTGCTCTGTGTAGTGTCGTCTGCTGCAGAGCTCTGGCTCCCCCTGGTGGCAGCATTACAGTATAGCCGGCCCCAATAGGCTTTATCTCCCATAGGAAAAAAAAAAAAGCCATTTAATTCTTGGTAGTGGGATCCAACTTTGCAGGATAACAGACTGTAATGGATCCACTCAGTACTTTGTGCGAGCAAGTAGCCAACCTTACGCAGCTGGTGCAGGATTTGGCTGCATAGCATCGCACCCTGGTAGCTTTACACAACATTCTGCAGAGTGAGGTTTCTGCTTCTGCGAGGGCCACCTCAGTGGTAGGTACCTCACAAACCGTAGGACAGCATAGTCCCACTGATGTCCAACTGACCTCCCCCGAACCCACGGTGATGCTCCCCCAAAAAATTCTCGGGGGAGAAAAACTTATTTCGAACATTTAGGGACAGTTGCAGGCTTCTTTTCACTCTCCGGCCTCGGTCCTCAGGGAATGAGACCCAGCGGGTGGGGATCATCATGTCGTTACTTAGAGGGGGTCCCCAGACCTGGGCGTTTTCCCTACCCCCTTCGGCCCAGGAACGGCATTCGGTTGACCTCTTCTTTGACTCCCACGGGGTGATATATGACGAAACAGACCGTGTACGGGTGGCTGAGGACAGGATCATGTGTCTCACTCAGGGAAACCACACTGCTGAGCTATATTGTTCTGAGTTTCGGCAATGGTCCACTGAGGTACGGTGGAATGATTCTGCACTCAGGTGCCAATTCCGGAGAGGTCTTTCGGACTCCCTGAAAGACGCTTTGGCTCTACACCCACCTCCCAGCACCTTGGATGATGCGATGACGGAGGCAGTTCATATGGACCGCAGATTACGGGAACTAAGGGGAATAATGCGTGAGATTCCGCCCCCTCTACCTAGGGCACCTTCTTTGCCGGCTATGGAACAGATGGAAGTTGGAGCCATCAGTCCGGATGAGAAGGAGAGGAGAAGATGCCGGGATCTCAAGCTGTGCTTCTATTGTGGACATCATGGACACTGGAGGAAAGACTGCCTGGCTTGCCCCTCCGCTAAACAGTCGTCGGGAAACTTTTAAGTCTGGGTAACGGTCGAGGAGGTTGCCCAGACTATCAGTTACCTTTCCTATCCTCCAATAAGATACTTCTGAATGTCGACCTCCGGGTCAAGGAGTCGGTCTGGTCTGCTTCTGCCTTTGTTGACTGTGGGTCCGCTATGAACTTCATTGACTCTGAGTTGGTCCAAAGGTTAGAGTTAGGGACAGTGAGGTTAGAAGGACCCATTCAACTCCTGGCAATTGATAAAACTCTGCTGCCTCAAAACCTCATTCGGTTTGCTACAGAAAAATTTACTCTGATGATCGGGTCTCTGCATTCTGAAACTATTTCTTGTTTTGTAATGGCCAATCTCCCTGCTGGATTAGTGTTGGGGTATCCATGGTTAAGGTTACTTAATCCCGTTATTGATTGGGAGTGTCGTACCATAGTCAAATGGAGTCCTGCTTGTCATAAAAGGTGTTTCCAATCTGTACCTGTGTTCGCCGTAAGTCCTGAGGGTCTTCCGGAATACCTGAAGGACTACGGAGACGTATTCTCGGAAACAGAGGCCGAGGTTTTGCCGCCTCATCGCCCATATGACTGTGCCATCGATTTACTTCCCAATACCAAATTGCCCAAGGCCTGTTTATATCACCTCTCGGGTCCAGAAAGGGCTGCTATGAAATCATACATATCTAATAGTATACGTAAAGGGCTATCCGTCCTTCTTCTTCCCCTGTGGCTGCTGGGTTCTTTTTTGTAAAGAAGAAGGACGGAGGATTAAGGCCATGTCTCGATTTCCGAGAATTAAACAAAATTACTGTGAAAAACACGTATCCGCTTCCACTCATCCCTGATCTCTACAACCAACTCTCTGAAGCCCGGTGGTTTACCAAAATAGATCTCAGGGGGGTCTATAATCTTATCCGTATTAGAGAAGGGGATGAGTGGAAAACGGCCTTTCTGACGTCTTAGGGGTTATTTGAGAATTTGGTGATGCCTTTTGGTCTAACAAATGCCCCTGCGGTGTTTCAAAATTTCATCAACGATATCTTCTCTGATTTTCTTGGTCGTTTTGTGGTCATCTATCTCGATGACATTTTGATTTATTCTGCCGATAGAGATACGCATATTATGCATGTTCGCTCAGTATTACAGAGATTGCGTGATAACCATCTGTTTGCCAAGCTTGAAAAATGTGTTTTCTCTGTTCAGGAAATAGCTTTTCTTTGGTTACTCCTTTCTCGTGATGGGTTTAAAATGGACCCAGGAAAGGTGCAGGCTATCGTGGATTGGGTGCAACCCAGGGATATCAAGGCACTACAACGCTTTTTGGGTTTCGCAAATTATTATCAAAAGTTCATTAAGGGGTTCTCTCAAATTGCCAAGCCATTGACTGACCTTACACGGAAAGGGGCGGATCTGCAGAACTGGTCGCAAACGGCTGTCCAGGCCTTTCTTGAGTTAAAATACCGGTTCATGTCCGCCCCAGTCCTGGTACAGCCTGACCTCGAGGCGCCGTTTGTTGTGGAGGTGGACGCCTCAGAGGTGGGGGTGAGAGCTGTTCTCTCTCAGGGCCCTGCTACTCTGACTAATCTGCGACTATGTGCGTTCTTCTCCAAGAAATTCACTCCGGCTGAGAGGAACTATGATGTGGGTAACCGTGAATTATTGGCGGTAAAGTTGGCATTCAAAGAATGGAGGCATTTTTTGGAGGGTGCTGTTCACCGTATTACTGTCATCACTGATCATAAAAACCTCGCGTATATCGAGTCCGCCAAGAGACTGACGCCTCGACAAGCGAGGTGGGCTCTTTTCTTTTCTAGATTTCATTTTTGTATTACTTTTCGGCCGGGGTCTAAAAACGTGAGGGCAGATGCACTGTCTCGTAGTTTGGACCCGGTGTCACCTCCAGAGCCTCCTTCCTCCATTCTTCCACGAGGGGTGGTGGTCGCTGCCTTGTCGTCCGAGATAGAGGCTGAGGTCAGGAAGGCCCAGTCCTCAGCGCCATCTTCCGCTCCAGACACTAAACTGTTTGTCCCTTTGCACCTCCGGTTACGGGTACTTCAAGAGTTCCATGAGTCCGTACTTAGTGGCCATCCTGGAGTTACAGCCACTCGCAGGGCTGTTGCTCGACTGTTTTGGTGGCCATCTCTTCACTCAGATGTTGCTCGGTTTGTGTCTGACTGTGCTACATGTGCCCGTGCTAAGGTATGTCATAACCGGCCGGCCGGGGAACTGGTTCCATTACCTGTTCCTGAAAGACCATGGACCCACTTGTCCATGGATTTCATTACGGACCTCCCTGTCTCAAATGGTATAACTGTGATCTGGGTGGTGGTGGATCGTTTTAGTAAACAGGCACATTTTGTTCCCCTCTCCGGTCTACCTTCTGCTGCGGCCCTTGCCAACCACTTTATTGACCAGGGGGTTCGGTTACATGGGTTGCCCCTGAATATTGTGTCTGACAGGGGGGTACAATTCATTTCTCGGTTTTGGAGGGCCTTGTGCAGGCGGTTGGGAATTGAGTTGTCCTTCTCGTTCGCCTATCATCCCGAGTCCAATGGGCAGACGGAAAGGATGAATCAGACCCTTGAGCAAATCCTGCGGTGCTTGGTTTCTGCTCAGCAGGAGAATTGGTGTACGTTTTTGCCCCTTGCGGAGTTTGCATTCAATAGCAGAGTCCATCAGTCTACGGGAACTTCTCCCTTCTTCTGTAATTACGGGTTTCACCCTCACTTCGGGACCTTCTCTAGAGTGGATTCGGGGTGTCCAGGGGCCGACTCCATCGTTCAACATCTGGGGGAGGTGTGGAAGGAGGTACGGCGGTGCATCGTAACGGCTCAACAGTCCCAGAAACGCCAAGCGGACAAACGCCGTTCTCTGGGACCCCCCTTTCAGGTGGGGGACAAAGTGTAGTTGTCCACTCGGAATATCAGGCTCAGGGTTCCGTCTGCTAAGTTGGGTCCTAAGTTTATAGGGCCCTATGAGATCATCGAAGTGATCAACCCGGTGGCCTTTCGGTTGCAACTGCCCCAGACCTTGCGTATTCCCAATGTGTTTCATACGTCCTTGCTTAAGCCATTTGTTCCTTCGGTGGTGGATTCTCAGACCCCTCCGGCTCCGATACTGGTGGAGGAGGAGTACGAAATTCAGCGTATTATCGACTCTCGTTGGGTTCGTAGTTCCCTCTAGTATCTGATTCATTGGAAGGGTTACGGTCCGGAGAACCGGTCCTGGGTGTCGGCTCGATCAGTGCGGACCGATCGGTTAATTGCGGCTTTCCACCGAAAGTATCCTGGGAAGCCTGGGGGTCCGATAGCCCCCCCATTAAGCAGGGGGTACTGTCATGATTCACCTCCCTATACACATGGCTACTGGGCGGAGCCTTCTCTTGGGCCTCACTTCCGGCCCCTGGATGCCTTAAAAGCTGACACTTCCAGTGAACCAGCGCCGGCTATAAGTTTAGCTCTGCTTTGCCTGTGATTGCTTGTCCTGTGAGTGATATCCTGATCGGTCTGTTTCTGTGCCCCCATGCCCTTGTCTGTGTTCTGTCCCCTGGTCGTCCCTCCTGTCCTGTGCCCCCCTCCTATTTCCCCACTCGGTTGTTTCCTCCGGTACTGACCTTAGCCTGACTTTGACTTCGCTTCTGCTCGCTCCTCATGTCCTGCTTCTGCCCGTACGGTGTTTGACCCAGCCTGTCTGACTATTCCTCGCATGCTCTGCAGTTCTGACTCTCAGCTGTGCTGATTAGGCAGTGCATGAGAACGCTGTGCATTTCCTTCCTGGCTCTCATTGCTCTGTGTAGTGTCATCTGCTGCAGAGCTCTGGCTCCCCCTGGTGGCAGCATTACACTCTCTCTCTCTCTTTCTCTCCAAGCCCTCTTCATCTTCTTCCGATTATAACTCAAAAATATCTCACAGATCCATGCATTCCTTAACCAAGAATCAGCAATGTCATTAGTACATGCCCTCATCATCTACCGCCTCGACTACTGCAACCTCATGCTCTCTGGCCTCCCTTCCAACACTTTTGCACCCCTCCAATCTATCCTAAACTCTGCAGCCCATTTAATCCACCTCTCCCCTCGCTATTCCCTACTTTACCACTCTGCCAATCCCTTCACTGGCTTCCCATTGCCAAAAGACTCCAGTTTTTTCTCTCTCTCTCTCTCTCTTTCTCTCTCAGCCCCCTTCATCTTCTTCCAACTATAACTCAAAAATATCTCACAGATCAGTGCATTCCTTAACTAAGAATCAGCAATATCATTAGTACATGCCCTCATCATCTCCCGCCTCGACTACTGCAAACTCATGCTCTCTGGCCTCCCTTTCAACACTTTTGCACCCCTCCAATCTATCCTGAACTCTGCAGCCCAATTAATCCACCTCTCCTTTCTCTCTCTCTCTCTTTCTCTCTCCATGCCCTCTTCATCTTCTTCCGACTATAACTAAAAAATATCTCATGAATCCGTGCTTTCCTTAAACAAGAATCAGCAATATCATTAGTACATGCCCTCATCATCTCCCGCCTCGACTACTGCAACCTCATGCTCTCTGGCCTCCTTTCCAACATGTTTGCACCCCTCCAATCTATCCGGAATTCGCAGCCCATTTAATCCACCTCTCCCCTCGCTATTCCCAGCTTTACTTCTCCGCCAATCCCTTCACTGGCTTCCCATTGCCCAAAGACTCCAGTTCTCTCTCTCAGCCCTCTTCATCTTCTTCCGACTATAACTCAAAAATATCTCACGGATCCGTGCTTTCCTTAAACAAGAATCCACAATATCATTAGTACATGCCATCATCATCTCCCGCATCGACTACTACAACCTCATGCTCTCTGGCCTCCCTTCCAACACTTTTGCACCCCTACAATCTATCCTGAACTCTGCAGCCCATTTAATCCACCTCTCCTCTCTCTCTCTCTCTCTCTCTAACTCCAAGCCCTCTTCATCTTCTTCCGACTATGACTCAAAAATATCTCACAGATCAGTGCATTCCTTAACCAAGAATCAGCAATATCATTAATACATGCCCTCATCATCTCCCGCCTCGACTACTGCAACCTTATGCTCTCTGGCCTCCCTTCCAACACTTTTGCACCTCTCCAATCTGTCCTGAACTCTGCATCCCATTTTATCCACCTCTCCCCTCGCTTTTCCCCAGCTTTACCACTCTGCCAATCCTTTCACTGGCTTCCCATTGCCCAAATACTCCAGTTCTCTCTCTCTCTCTCTGTTACGGGGGAACCGGCAGATTAGGACCAGGGGGTATATATCCCAATCGCCAGTCGGGGCCCACCGTGCTCCAGATGGCAATGGAGCTGCTGGCACCCTGTGGGTTAGGCGGAGACTATAGAGCTGGACAGCTCTGAGATAACCCAGGGACATGGTCACGTGTGTAGGGACATGTCAGACCGGACGACAACCCAGTTAACGTTTCAGTGGAGCGGACACTACTCCGACCACGTGTGTAGGGAACACGTCAGGCCGGATGGTGACCAGTTAGCGTTGACCGAGAAGACCGCTTCGACAGCGCCCTGTCGGCCACATGTGTAAGACACGTCAGGCCGAGCGGTCTTCCGATTAGCGTTTCTGGCCACCAATCGACTGGCCACGTGTGTAAAGGACACATCAGACCAGGTAGTCACACCAGTAGCATTTGACTTGGAAGTCGAGGAGGATAATAGGGTTCACACACCCAATCCAGGAACACCCTGTTAACTTTACAGGGGTTCTGGGTTATGCTGTCCGTGCGCGTAGGAGGCACAACCGGACAGGTGGCGCAACAGGTGCGTTGTCCGTGTGCGTAGAGGGCACTCTCGGACAGGTGACGCAGCAGGTATGCTGTCCGTGTGCGTAGGAGGCACAACCGGACAGATGACACAGCAGCCGCAGCCCAGTTAACGCCACTGGACTGCTATAGCACAACAGGAACGGTAGCAAGGAAGCACGGCGCCTGACCCTCATGTGCTGAGCCACGAATCTTGGCGTGACAGGCACCGTTCACCTAGCCCTACCTACCGCTTCCAACAAGGCTTATGCCACCATGAACACTAAATGAAGACTGCGCACCTCCATGTTGTCTCCAGCCCCTTTTATAACCTGGGTCCGCCCCAAACCCAGGGTGGAACCACCAAGGTCCAATAGCAGAATGCCATGTCATCAGTGACGTCACATGCGACCTATCCGGAACCGCCACGTCATTAATGACCTCATGGCAGCCACGCCCCAAACACTTCACCAGTCATCGTCTGACGACCAATGGTGAGGTGCCAGATCATAGGGGCGGGCCTCTGCGAGCCAGTCCGGAGTTGCCACGTCATCAGGACTTATGACACCCTCTGCCCTATCAGGGCCTGCCACCTCACGGACATGCTCAGTGAGGTCCTTACCGGACCTAGCCTCTGATGCACTAAGTGCCTGAGCATGCTCAGTAGCCTGAGCAACAGACTCAAAAAGCAGACTATCAGTTTGAGCATGCTCAGTAGGCACATCCCAGAACTTAGACACAGCCCGAAGTCCAAGTACCTGTGCAAAGAGGCTGTTAGGATTAATTGTGGGAACATGCTCAGTAGCCTGAACTGAGGACTTAGTCTCAGAAATGACACAATCAGTCTGAGCATGCTCAGTAGGCAAAACACCAGACTTAGACTCTGGCTGGGGTCGGGAGGCAGGACTGATCATTAAGGGGCATTTCTTGACCCCAGTAGATGTATTAGATGGCATCCAAATAAATTTGGTGAGACCAATTCATTTTCTATTGTGGAGTGAGGTAAGACTTATCCAATTATTAGTGGACGCTAATGTTAATTGGCACCCATAATTATGGTTATTGAAGTCCGATTACATTGGGGGTGAAGGTCCAAACAATTCTTTGGCTTATATAGATCCTTTGAAGTGACAGGAGGGCCATATTTTTTTATGTTATGTCAATTGTCTGTTGTTTGTGATAATTTATCACATTTTAGTGGAATTATTAAAAGTTAAATTTTAAATATTTTTTCCGGAGTAAGTGAAAATTTGCTACTTATCATTGATAAATTGTATTTATACCCAGTGCCTATTTATTTTTGACCCCTACAATCTAACACTGAACTCTGCAGTCCATTTAATCCACCTCTCCCCTTGCTATTCCCCAGCTTTACCACTCTGCCATTCCCTTCACTGGCTTCCCATTGCCCAAAGACTCCAGGTTCTCTCTCTCTCTCTCTCTCTCTCTCTCTCTCTCTCTCTCTCAGCCCTCTTCATCTTCTTATGACTATAACTGAAAAATATCTCACGGATCTTGGCATTTATTAACCAAGAATCAGCAATATTATTAGTTCATACCCTCATCATCTCCCGCCTTGACTACCTAAGGCTCATGCTCTCTGGCCTCCCTTCCAACACTTTTGCACCCCTTCAATCTATCCTGAACTCTGCAGCCCATTTAATCCACCTCTCCCCTCGCTATTTCCCAGCTTTACCACTCTGCCAATCCCTTCACTGGCTTCGCATTGCCCAAAGACTCCAGTTCTCTCTCTCTCACTCATTCAGCCCTCTTCATCTTCTTACGATTGTAACTGAAAAATATCTCACGGATCCGTGCATTCCTTTACCAAGAATCAGCAATATCATTAGTACATGCCCTCATCATCTCCCGCCTCGACTACTGCAACCTCAAGCTCTCTTGCCTCCCTTCCAACACTTTTGCACCCCTCCAATCTATCCTGAACTCTGCAGCACATTTAATTCACCTCCCCCCTCGCTATTCCTATTCTTTACCACTCTGCCAATCCCTTCACTGGCTTCCCATTGCCCAAAGACTCCAGTTCTCTCTCTCTCTCTTTTTCAGCCCTCTTCATCTTCGTCCGACTAAAACTCAATAATATCTCTCAGATACGTGCACTCCTTAACCAAGAAATAGCAATATCATTAGTACATGCCCTCATCATCTCCCGCCTCGACTACTGCAACCTTATGCTCTCTGGCCTCCCTTCCAACACTTTTGCACCCCTCCAATCTATCCTGAACTCTGCAGCCCATTTAATTCACCTCCCCCCTCGCTATTCCTAATCTTTAGCACTCTGCCAATCCCTTCACTGGCTTCCCATTGCCCAAAGACTCCAGTTCTCTCTCTCTCTCTCTCTCTTTTTCAGCCCTCTTCATCTTCGTCCAACTAAAACTCAATAATATCTCTCAGATACGTGCATTCCTTAACCAAGAATCAGCAATATCATTAGTACATGCCCTCATCATCTCCCGCCTCGACTACTGCAACCTTATGCTCTCTGGCCTCCCTTCCAACACTTTTGCACCCCTCCAATCTATCCTGAACTCTGCAGCACATTTAATCCACCTCATCCCTCGCTACTCCCCGGCTTTAACACTCTGCCATTCTTTTCACTGGCTTCCCATTGCCCAAAGACTCCAGTTCTCTCTCTCTCTCTCTTTTTCAGCCCTCTTCATCTTCGTCCACCTAAAACTCAAAAATACCTCTCAGATACGTGCATTCCTTAACCAAGAATCAGCAATATCATTAGTACATGCCCTCATCATCTCCTGCCTCGACTACTGCAACCTCATGCTCTCTGGCCTCCCTTCCAACACTTTTGCACCCCTCCAATCTATCCTGAACTCTGCAGCCCATTTAATCCACGTCTCTCCTCGCTATTCCCTAGCTTTTCCACTCTGCCAATCAGTTTCCTGGCTTCCCATTGCCCACAGACTCCAGTTCTCTCTCTCTCTCTCTCTCTCTCTCTCTCTCTCTCTTTCTCAGCCTTCTTCACCTTCTTCTGACTATAACTCAAAAATATCTCATGGATCTGTGCATTCCTTAACCATAAATCAGCAATATCATTAGTACATGCCCACATCATCTCCCGCCTCGACTACTGCAACCTCATGCTCTCTGGCCTCCCTTCCAACACTTTTGCACCCCTCCAATCTAACCTGAACTTTGCAGCCTCTTTAATCCACCTCTCCCCTCGCTATTCCCCCGGTTTACCACTCTGCCAATCCCTTTTCTGGCTTTCCATTGCCCAAAGATTCCAGTTCTCTCTCTCTCTCTCAGCCCTCTTCATCTTCTTTCGTCTGTAACTCAAAAATATCTCACGGATCCGTCCATTCGTTAACTAGGAATCAGCAATATCATTAGTATATGCCTTCATCATCTCCCGCCTCGTGTACTGCAACGTCATGCTCTCTGGCCTCCCTTCCAACAGGTTGCACCCCTGCAATCTATCCTGAACTCTGCAGCCCATTTAATTCACCTTTCCCGTCGCTATAATCTAGCTTTACCACTTTGCCAATCCGTTCACTGGCTTCCCATTGCCCAAAGACTCCAGTTCTCTCTCTCTCTCTTTCCCTCTCTCTCAGCCCTCTTTATCTTCTTATGACTATAACTCAAAAATATGTCACTGATCCATGCATTCCTTAACCAAGAATCAGCAGTATCATTAGTACATGCCCTCATCATCTCCCGCTTCGACAACTGCAACTTCATGCTCTCTGGCCTCCCTTACAATATTTTTGCACCCCTCCAATCTAAACTGAATTCTGCAGCCCATTTAATCCTCCTCTCCCCTCGCTATTCCCCAGCTTTATCACTCTGCCAATCCCTTCACTGGCTTCCTATTGCCCAAATACTCCAGTTCTCTCTCTCTCTCAGCCTTCTTCATCTTCTTCCGACTATAACTCAAAAATATCTCACAGATCTGTGCATTCCTTAATCAAGAATCAGCAATATCATTAGTTCATGCTCTCATCATCTCCCGCCTTGACTACTGCAACCTCATGCTCTCTGGCCTCCTTTCCAACAGTTTTGCACCCCTCCAATCTATCCTGAACTCTGCAGCCCATTTAATCCACCTCTCCCCTCGCTATTCTCTGGCTTTACTACTCTGCCATTCCCTTCACTGGCTTCCCATTGCCCAAAGACTCCAGTTCTCTCTCTCTCTCTCTCTCTTTCTCTCTCTCTCAGCCCTCTTCATCTTCTTACGACTATAACTGAAAAATATCTCACGGATCTGTGCATTTCTTAACCAAGAATCAGCGATATCATTAGTTCATGCCCTCATTATCTCCCGCCTTGAGTACTGCAACCTCATGCTCTCTGGCCTCCCTTCCAACACTTTTGCACCCTCTGCAGCCCATTTAATCCATCTCCCTCCTCGCTATTCCTTAGCTTTACCATTTTGCCAATCACTTTACTGGCTTCCCATTGCCCACAGACTCCAGTTCTCTCTCTCTCTCTCTCCCTCTCTCTCTCTCTCTCTCTCTCTCAGCCCTTTTCATCTTCTTCCGACTATAACTCAAAAATATCTCACAGATCTGTGCATTTCTTAACCAGGAATCAGCAATATCATTAGTACATGCCCTCATCATCTCCCGCCTCGACTACAGCAACCTTATGCTCTCTGGCCTCCCTTCCAACACTTTTGCACCCCTCCAATCTATCCTGAACTCTGCAGCCCATTTAATCCACCTCTCCCCTCGCTATTCCCCAGCTTTACCCCTCTGCTAATCCCTTCACTGGCTTCTTATTGCCCAAAGACTCCAGTTCTCTCTCTCTCTCTCTCTCTCTCTCTCTCTGTCTCTTTTAGCCATCTTCATCTTCTTCCGACTATAATAACACCAAAAGCCACAATACACATATGGATGGCTAAAGCACAAGGGCTAAATACACACCAAAAGAATTTATATGCAAGCCAATATGTATAATATAATTGACAACGTCTTTATTAAACATAAAAATACATATTACATATTAAAATGGATATGCCCAAGAGGACGGATGGAATAGAAGGATAACACTAGGCACTTGTCATTAATATTGATGGACACTATTTTAGCAAAAAGATATTTGTGTAACTATATATCAAAAAGTAAAAAGGTTGAATTTGTATCCACATTCCCACTTTGTAATGATGAATAGAGTATGATATACAATTATAATAACAGGGGAATGTATCTAGAAAAACACCAGACAAATACAAAACATAATATTACCAAAAGGTCCTAATCTGTAATGGTGCCACGGCCTCCCAAAACACACTGATGCGCGTTTCGCACCTTAACGTGCTTCGTCCAGGAGTGATCAATTGCTCAGATCCAGGCCTCTTTAAAGGGAGGACATTCATCAAAAATGTGGAGCCGGTGTGTAAAATCGAGTCAAAGTAATGACGGAATATCCGGGACTCAGCACATGATTGTTGTCAGTCTCTATATCAACACATGGAAGCGCATGAATGAATAAGTAGATCCAGGAGACCCGATCCGTCATTTCCGTTAGTTCAACTCGTAACAATCCTGGTTTCCATGGTACATTATAAACAAAAGTTTGAAGCATCACGTCCGGAAACATATCACGTAGTAATCCAAAGACTCACTGCATCCTTCCCGAAAATACGTCTCGTAATGATCACGGTTACCATGGTGTAATATAAATAAAAATTTAAAATTTCAAGACATCACCTCCGGAAGTATATCACGTAATAAAACTGATTTCCATAACAAAGTGTGACATCTTATCGGGTGTCCAATATAAACAACACCCGGACATTAGCATAATTCACAGACATATAATATTCACAATAAGGATGCAGATGTTAGCCTCGGTCTTTATGAAAACCAGACCCCATGTAAGTATACATATACATATACATAAAGGATAAGCGTAAATATAGCAATAATCTTCACAGTCCACTCATACAAATAAATAGTTACTCCGTAGTTAGACCAATACTATATAATCATTTAATCAAATTTTAAAACTTTAAAAACGCAATATCCCATATATATGTGTCGCGGGCGGGGAGGAGGGTGTCAGCACACTACGCTCACCCCTTCTGCTCGGGTCCTGCGGCTGCTGCTCAGTGGTGGCTCGAGCCGTGGGCCGGATCCCGGGGGTTTCTCGAGCGGCACTCCTCGCCCGTGAGTGAAAGGGGGGTTTTGGGTGTGGGGATAGTTTATTGTCCGTGACGCCACCCACGGTTGTGGTGATTTCACCACCGCTGCTCAATATGGGGATCCCGGGGATGGTGATGCGGAGCAGACAGGTGTTGTGTTGCCCCTCCGTGGGTAGGGGTTGGTGATCCCGGGGCCTGGTGATGGCTTGGGAGGTGCAGGGCCTGGTGGGCGCAGGGACGCGGGGGCAGCGGTGTGCCTTGCGGCACTGTGGTACTCACTCAGCCTGAGACGTTGACACAGTTTTTACGGTAAACCAAACGGCTGGTAAGACGGTCCCACGGACGGCTGCACTTGCTCTCCCAGTAGGTGACGGTGATGTCCCTCTTCCTAGCACCTTTGTGTACTTGTTGGTTGCGATGGGTCCCCACCGGTAACCCGCTCCCCGGCTTCAAGCTGGACCGGAGGAGCTCTACTCTTTGCCCGCAGGCGCTGGCCCTGAGAAACTGGTGCCTTGGCGGTGGCGATGTCTCTCTCACACTGGCTGGGCTTTTGCCTTCAATCGGGACTTGGTTGTTGGGGGATCTACGTCCCCTTCACTGACGGATTTGGCAAATTCTGGCGACTCCAAGCCTTGCCGGGGTCCGAGAGGTCCCTGCCCTGGTGCTGACTGTCCTTCGGAACACTGCTCCAGACCGCCGGGCACACAGCCTCCGGGGTCCTTCCAGGAACTTCCAAACGGTCCCCCTCCAGACAGTCACCGCCGTTGCTGACCTTGCTGACCTGTCCTGCACACAGCTGGACTACTTCAGGCTTTTCCCTGTCACCACTCTTGCTTTCCTCCTTTACCACTTTACTTCACTTCTACTTTCACTTCCTTAGCTCATCTTAGCTGTTTACTCCTTCACTCCCCTAACTGTTCGGCCTGGTTTCTCCCGCCTCCAGAGCTGTGAACTCCTCGGTGGGCGGAGCCAACCGCCTGGCCCACCCCCTGGTGTGAATCATCAGCCTCTGGAGGAAGGCAACAAGGATTTTTAGTTAGCTTTGGTGTTCCTAACTGGGATGTAGGGTGTGGTGGTGTGTGACCTATGTCCCCTGGCTTGCCCAGGGCGACACATTCCCCCTTAGAAAAATGCAGACCGTCCGCGGGCTGCCGTCCAACACCGGTTTTATTTTTCTGTAAAAGATAACATGGTAAAATAATAACATATGTACATTTTTAATAAATCTTCCCGTGACGGGAGGCACATTTCTTAAACGTTGCATAACGGTTTACGGTTACGGTTTCCGCTCTCTCCCACCCAAGCAACCTGGGCCTGATGCTGCCCCTAAAGCCCAGGCAGCACCCCTTGACCCACAGTCCAGCACACGGTACCCGAGCGGGATGTGTCCTTCCCTCCAGAGGGTAGCCACCGGTTCCTTTGGTGGCTGGGCCCCAGCCTGCTCCGCTGAGGGCCCTCCCTCCAACCTGCCTCTCCGGAGGCGGCATTGCGGAAACGGTAACGGCAAACAACTTATTTACAAGCCACTTAACGTTTGTGGGTGCCCTGCAAGTTCACGGGCTTGTCCATGGATAGTCCTCCATGCAAAACTTTTTAAACGGTCCCCACGGGGACAACGGTGCCGGCTCCAGCCGGTTGCAAATCACAAAGCAAATCAGGTAATGTACTCGGTATCATTTTCATCATTCTTTCAAACTTTTCAAACTTTTAAACAAACAAAGTGGTGGTCCCAACGGGGACTGGACAACGGTGCTCCGCTGCCCTACTCCAGGCCTTCAGCTTCATCCGAGGGAGGGGGTGCCGAGCTCAATCTGCTCTCCTGGCTGCCCCGTAGTTTCACATCCAGGGCAAACCATCCCCTCTCTCCGCAGTGTCGGGTGTACCGCACAAGGTCTCCCGGCATTAGGTTGCGGCCAGGATGCTCCTCGGGCAGGTGGGTATTCACATCCCGCCGGGCTACAAACACTTCGGCCTCCAGGCCCGGCTCGTAGATGAACCCGTAGCCCCGGCGGACATCAAACCTCCTCACCTGCCCCTCGTACAGCGGTCCCCGGACACGGAACGTGGCCTGGCGGAGATTTTCTTTTTCTCGGATAGCTCGGGCCACCAGCTCGGCCTTCTTCCGCTCCCTCTCGGCGATCTCCAGGCCCAGCGGTACCGGCTCCCTATCCCAATACGGCGCTGCTGCCAGAGCCGGCGCACGGGTCGGGCCCCGCGGGACATCCTGGACGTTGCCCACTGTCAGGAATCTGGGCGGCATGTCTCGCGGTGTCTTGGCCTTGGGCGCTGCTTTGCAGCAACAACCCGGCGCTACCTCAGCCGAGGTGTGGGGGATGGGCATAGGGGCTTTCCGCTGCTGGGCCTTCGGCTCGGAGCGGGTCATCGGCTCCGGCTCGGGGGATTTTTCAGGGGATGCCTCCGGTTCAACTTTCGGAATCTTCCACGGTAACACCTCCGGTGTACTGCGGGCTCCGGCTACAGGTTGGCCCGCCTGGGCGGGGACGCTGGGTACTGCTACCGGTTGCGGTGGTAGCAGGCCTAGTGGCGGGGTCACGGCCTCCGAGACGGGTGGCGAGGGAGGCAACGGGGGGAGAGGGCTTGGACCGGGCCCCACAGCCGCGATGACCGGCCCTTCAAGGGCATCGGGACGTGGGTCATTCACCCTCCCTTTCTCCGCTTCCTCCTCGCGTCTCCGCACGGTGGCTACAACGTCCGCCATGTCGGCCTCCCACTCCTCCATGAGGAGCTGCATCCTGACCTGCAGCCTTTGGTAGAGCTGCGCGGTTCGGATTTCCACCCACGCCGCGGTTCCAGGCGCGGGGGCTACGGTATCGCAGGACGGCATCCACATGATGGCTTCTTTTCCAGGAACGGTATGTCTGCAGAGTCCTGGCGTCCCTGCTTTTATAGCTGCAGCTACATGCGTCCAGCCGCCATCGCATCCCCCTTAGCTCTCTCCGGTCCCTCCTTTCTCGGGGCGGGGTTTTGGCCTTCGCGCCTCTACTACTCGAGAAGACGCTCGAGCGGGAACTTTCCGCGCCAAAGATGGCGGCTTCTGAAATTTTTCTGCCGGATACCTCCGGCGGTAACAAGGCGCACCTCTACCAGACGGCAGAGCGGTAAGATCCTGTTCGTGACGCCAAGTTGTCGCGGGCGGGGAGAAGGGTGTCAGCACACTACGCTCACCCCTTCTGCTCGGGTCCGGCGGCTGCTGCTCAGTGGTGGCTCGAGCCGTGGGCCGGATCCTGGGGGTTTCTCGAGCGGCACTCCTCGCCCGTGAGTGAAAGGGGGGTTTTGGGTGTGGGGATAGTTTATTGTCCATGACGCCACCCACGGTTGTGGTGATTTCACCACCGCTGCTCAATATGGGGATCCCGGGGATGGTGATGCGGAGCAGCCAGGTGTTGTGTTGCCCCTCCGTGGGTAGGGGTTGGTGATCCCGGGGCCTGGTGATGGCTTGGGAGGTGCAGGGCCTGGTGGGCGCAGGGACGTGGGGGCAGCGCTGTGCCTTGCGGCACTGTGGTACTCACTCAGCCTGAGACGTTGACACAGTTTTTACGGTAAACCAAACGGCTGGTAAGACGGTCCCACGGACGGCTGCACTTGCTCTCCCAGTAGGTGACAGTGATGTCCCTCTTCCTAGCACCTTTGTGTACTTGTTGGTTGCGATGGGTCCCCACCGGTAACCCGCTCCCCGGCTTCAAGCTGGACCGGAGGAGCTCTACTCTTTGCCCGCAGGCGCTGGCCCTTAGAAACTGGTGCCTTGGCGGTGGCGATGTTTCTCTTACACTGGCTGGGCTGTTGCCTTCAATCGGGACTTGGTTGTTGGGGGATCTACGTCCCCTTCACTGACGGATTTGGCAAATTCTGGCGACTCCAAACCTTGCCGGGGTCCGAGAGGCCCCTGCCCTGGTGCTGACTGTCCTTCGGAACACTGCTCCAGACCGCCGGGCACACAGCCTCCGGGGTCCTTCCAGGAACTTCCAAACAGTCCCCCTCCAGACAGTCACCGCCGTTGCTGACCTTGCTGACCTGTCCTGCACACAGCTGGACTACTTCAGGCTTTTCCCTGTCACCACTCTTGCTTTCCTCCTTTACCACTTTACTTCACTTCTACTTTCACTTCCTTAGCTCATCTTAGCTGTTTACTCCTTCACTCCCCTAACTGTTCCGGCTGGTTTCTCCCGCCTCCAGAGCTGTGAACTCCTCGGTGGGCGGAGCCAACCGCCTGGCCCACCCCCTGGTGTGAATCATCAGCCTCTGGAGGAAGGCAACAAGGATTTTTGGTTAGCTTTGGTGTTCCTAACTGGGATGTAGGGTGTGGTGGTGTGTGACCTATGTCCCCTGGCTTGCCCAGGGCGACACATATGTATATATAAAAGTTATATCAAAAACCACCTATTTATCATATTAGTGTAAATGGTAGCGTAATCTCATAATTCCTATATAACCATGAACATAAGTATACGCTACCAACATCCATCCGAAAAGTCATCTCGGGTGGGTGGTGGGGCATGATAGATCCAAAATAATTAATATAAGCTACCATAAAAGATAATAATAATAATAATGAATAGTGAATGTGCACATATATGAAGAACCACATCTGACTCAAAAAGACCATCATCCAGTAAAACAAACATGACACAAATATAGAAAAAAGTGAAAAATAGTGCAAGTGAAGGTGAATGAAAAATAGTGGAAAGAAGTGACAAGGAACATAAATATACACACATATATACACATGTATATACAATTCTATACACACATGTGTACATATACACACATACGTGTCATATACACAAAAAACCTATAAAAAATATATAATATGAAATAAACCTAGAGACCGTACATAATCAATATCCACAGTCATAATCCTTACCATAAATAAGCGCCATCAATGAATAAATTATTACTATTATTATTATTATTATTATAATAACCTGTGAAAACAGAAAAATATTTTGTCAAAAAAAAGGAGGGGGATTAAGTGACAAAAAAGAATAATAAACCAAAATAAATACATATATACATATATATATATATATACATATATATATATATATATATATATATATACATACAAAATTATAAAAATATAAAAATACAACCCACATATATATATATATATATATATATATATATATATATATACATATATAAAAAATGACAAAAACACCTATATTAAAAATGAATCAATAAAATAGATATATAGAGAACGTGTGTATGGATAAATATATAAAAGAATATTATTATGTGTATTATTATTAATTATATTATTCTTATAAATTAGTGCACACAAATGTGAAACTTCGTATGGAGAATTAAATACAACAGGGGATTTTTTGATTGAAAAACATAAATATGCCCGAATATTATATTTCTGTGTATACAATCTCATAATAACAAGTGCCAAGTGCAAACCCATCTACATAACTACAAAAAATAAATAAAAATAATAAATAAAAATAAAAATAAATAGAAATAAATATATACAAAAAAATATATATTAAATATAAAAAATATATTTTTTTCCCCCCTCATCTAATTTCAATCACTTCCTTGCCTTCAAAGAGATATAACTCTTTGCAAGGAAACTAACCTTCAAAAAACTCTTCTCTGATAAGGATAACAATCAACTGTTTCCTTCCATTACAGAAAGGGAAGCACTACAAGCATTAGAAGAATTGGCAGAGGAATCAGAGGGAATAACCAAAGGTAAATTTCCGCAATATTTACTTCCTAAATCGAAAAATTTCCCTTCTATATCCTTGTATCCTGAGATTGAGCTCTTTGTGAGGTTGGTATCTCGTGACTTAGAAAAAATTCCTAAGTCCATCAAAAATGATAACCTTAATCAACAAAAATGACAGGCCTTAAAAGATCTAACACAACTCAAAGAAGTGGTCATTAAACCCTCAGATAAAGGGGGAAATGTTGTCATCTGGCCTACAAGCCAGTATGAAAAAGAGATGTTTAGACAATTGAAAGATGGCGTATGCTATAAAAAACTAACTTTTAATCCTCTGTCTAAATACCAACAGGAATTGGATTCACTACTTTATGAGGCTGTTGAGGATGGTGTCCTATCAAGTAAACAAAGGGAGGGATTGTTTATCAAAGAACCAACAGTGGTAAGTATATATCTATTACCTAAAATCCATAAAGATCCAACTACACCACCAGGGAGACCTATTGTTTCAGGCATTAATAACCTGTGTGGACCACTATGTGATTATATCGATTTCCATCTCAAACCCCTGGTGGCTGAACTCCCCTCCCACATTAGAGACACCACCGATGCTCTCCGTAAATTGGAAGGAGTCCAATTAGAAGATGATATGTGGCTTGTGACATGTGACGTCGAGTCACTTTACACGTCAATTACACATGAGGATGGGATTACAGCCACTGAGTTTTTCCTAAAATTAAGTGGATTGGATATCCATCTTTGTCAATTCCTCCTTAAAGCTTTGGGTTTCGTATTGAGCCATAATTTTTTCCTTTTTAAGGGGATGTTTTTCCTACAGCTCCAGGGTACAGCAATGGGGGCGTCTTGTGCGCCCTCATATGCTAATTTATTCCTGGGGCTGTGGGAGCGATATATTTTTCAAACAGATGCCACAAAATTGAGTGAAAAAGTCATCTTTTGGGGCAGGTACATTGATGATGTGCTGATGATATGGCAAGGATCAGTGGAAGAATTGGAAAATTTCATACAGGAATTAAATAATAACGATAGGAATATCAGACTTACATTTAAGTATAGTCAAAAACAAATTGAATTCCTGGATATTCTGATACAAACAGATGATTTTGGTTATATCCAGACTGACCTTTTCAGGAAAAGAACATCAGCCAATGCGGTTTTGCATGCGGCATCCCAACACCCAAGGCATTTGATTAAAAATATCCCTAAGGGGCAATTTTTAAGGGCAAGAAGAATTTGTTCAAATGATCATTTGTTTGAAAAACAGGCTGAGGATTTATGTTCTCGTTTTAGAGATCGAGGTTATAACAGAAAAACTATCTGTGATGCATACAAAGGTGCGAGTATAAAGAAAAGAACGGATTTACTCCAATATAGGATAAAAAAAGCGGAACGGCACACTGATTTTTCCAAGGTACGTTGCATATTGGACTTTAACTCTCGGAGTGATGAATTTAAGAAAATCTTAGAGAGGCATTGGTCGATTCTCTTGTTAGATAAAACTATTGCGGGACATATACATCATTATCCATCCGTTGCATATAGGAAATCTAAAAATCTGTGTGACACATTGGTACAGAGCCACCATGAAAATAAACCACCAAAAACAATTTTTGGAACAAAGGGCCCAAAATGGGGCTGTTCATCATGTGGTAAATGTGTGGCGTGTGCCAATATTTGCAACAGTCAGACCTTCGAAGATTCAAATCATGAGAGAATATATCAAATTACTCATAGCATTAATTGCACGACCAAAGCGGTTCTTTACCAAGCAACATGTCCTTGTGGATTGACATATGTGGGGATAAACACAGTTGTGATAGCTCCCTATTCCAGGCCAAGGGCATAGATAGGATTTGGATTGGAGCAAGAGGTGGTAACTGGAAAAGGCTTTTGGCCCAGAGAGAAACAATGTGGATACATAAATTGAATACCCTGGTGCCGAATGGATTGAATGACCATAATAGCTTTGTTCCATTTCTTCCTGTATAGGGAAAGTTTTTTTTCAGTGTTGAGTTTTTGGACTTTTTTATTAATTTATTTTATTTTTATTTTTGCTTTTAATAGTTTTTATGTGTTTATAGTTCTGTTTGGATGGGGTTATTTATTATTTTTATTGTCTCTTTCTAGGGTTTTTGGATAATTCATCTTGGTTTATTTATCAATCTTTAAAGCGGTTTCCTCAAAAAGCTTCTGAAGAACTTCACAGGGCATAATCTAGTAGTTCTAATATAGCAATAGTTAATATAATATTTAATATATATTTTTTTGTATATATTTATTTCTATTTATTTTTATTTATTATTTTTATTTATTTTTTATTTTTTGTAGTTATGTAGATGGGTTTACACTTGGCACTTGTTATTATGAGATTGTATACACAGAAATATAATATTCGGGCATATTTATGTTTTTCAATCAAAAAATCCCCTGTTGTATTTAATGCTCCATACGAAGTTTCACATTTGTGTGCACTAATTTATAAGAATAATATAATTAATAATAATACACATAATAATATTCTTTTATATATTTATCCATACACACGTTCTCTATATATCTCTTTTATTGATTCATTTTTAATATAGGTGTTTTTGTCGTTTTTTATATATGTGTATATATATATATATATATATATATATATATATATATGTGGGTTGTATTTTTATATTTTTGTATGTATATATATATATATATATATATGTATATATGTATTTATTTTGGTTTATTATTCTTTTTTGTCACTTAATCCCCCTCCTTTTTTTTGACAAAATATTTTTCTGTTTGCACAGGTTATTATAATAATATTAATAGTAATAATTTATTCATTGATGGAGCTTATTTATGGTAAGGATTATGACTGTGGATATTGATTATGTACGGTCTCTAGGTTAATTTCATATTATATATTTTTTATAGGTTTTTTGTGTATATGACACGTATGCGTGTATATGTACACATGTGTGTATAGAATTGTATATACATGTGTATATATGTGTGTATATTTATGTTCCTTGTCACTTCTTTCCACTATTTTTCATTCACCTTCACTTGCACTATGTTTCACTTTTTTCTATATTTGTGTCATGTTTGTTTTACTGGATGATGGTCTTTTTGAGTCAGATGTGGTTCTTCATATATGTGCACATTCACTATTCCGTCATTACTTTGACTCGATATTACACACCGGCTCCACATTTTTGATGAATGTCCTCCCTTTAAAGAGGCCTGGATCTGAGCAATTGATCACTCCTGGACGAAGCACGTTAAGGTGCGAAACGCGCGTCAGTGTGTTTTGGGAGGCCGTGGCACCATTACAGATTAGGACCTTTTGGTAATATTATGTTTTGTATTTGTCTGGTGTTTTTCTAGATACATTCCCCTGTTATTATAATTGTATATCATACTCTATTCATCATTACAAAGTGGGAATGTGGATACAAATTCAACCTTTTTACTTTTTGATATATAGTTACACAAATATCTTTTTGCTAAAATAGTGTCCATCAATATTAATGACAAGTGCCTAGTGTTATCCCTCTATTCCATCCGTCCTCTTGGGCATATCCATTTTAATATGTAATATGTATTTTTATGTTTAATAAAGACATTGTCGATTATATTATACATATTGGCTTGCATATAAAATCTTTTGGTGTGTATTCTTCCGACTATAACTCAAAAATATCTCACAGATCCATGCATTCCTTAACCAAGAATCAGCAATATCATTAGTACATGCCCTCATCATCTCCCGTCTCGACTACTACAACCTCATGCTCTCTGGCCTCCCTTCCAACACTTTTGCACCCCTCCAATCTATCCTGAACTTTGCAGCCCATTTAATCCACCTCTCCCCTCGCTATTCCCCAGCTTTACCACTCTGCCAATCCCTTCACAGGCTTCCCATTGCTCAAAGACTCCAGTTCTCCCTCTCTCTCTCTCTCTCTCTTTTTCTCTCCTTGCAAGCCCTCTTCATTTTCTTACGGCTGTAACTCAAAAATATCTCACGGATCCGTGCAATCCTTAATGAAGAATCAGCAATATCATTAGTACATGCCCTCATCATCTCCCGCCTCGAATACTGCAACCTTATACTCTCTGGCCTCCCTTCCAACACTTTTGCACCCCTCCAATCTATCCTGAACTCTGCAGCCCATTTAATCCACCTTTCTCCTCCCTATTTCTCAGCTTTACCACGCTGCCAATCCCTTCACTTGCTTCCCATTGCCTACAGACTCCAGTTCTCTCTCTCTCTCTCTCTCTCTCTCTCTCTCAGCCCTCTTCATCTTCTTCCGACTATAACTCAAAAATATCTCACAGATCTGTGCATTCCTTAACCAAGAATCAGCAATATCATTAGTACATGCCCTGATCATCTCCCGCCTCGACTACTGCAACCTCATGCTCTCTGGCCTCCCTTCCAACACTTTTGCTCCCCTCCAATCTATCCTGAACTCTGCAGCCCATTTAATCCATCTCTCCCCTCGCAATTCCCCCGCTTTACCACTCTGCCAATCCCTTCACTGGCTTCCCTTTGCCCAAAGACTCCAGTTCTCTCTCTCTCTCTCTCAGCCCTCTTCATCTTCTTCCGACTATAACTCAAAAATATCTCACAGATCTGTGCATTTCTTCACCAGGAATCAGCAATATGATTAGTACATGCCCTCATCATCTCTCGCCTCGACTACTGCAACCTCATGCTCTCTAACCTCCCTTCCAACACTTTTGCACCACTCCAATCTATCCTCAAATCTGCAGCCCATTTAACCCACCTCTCACCTCGCTATTCCACAGCTTTACTACTCTGCTAATCCCTTCACTGGCTTCTTATTGCCCAAAGACTCCAGTTTTCTCTCTCTCTCTCTCTCTCTCTCTGTCTCTCTCAACCCTCTTCATCTTCTCCCGACTGTAAATCAAAAATATCTCACGGATCCGTGCATTCATTAACCAAGGATCAGCAATATCATTAGTACATGCCCTCATCATCGCCCGCCTCGACAACTGCAACCTTATGCTCTCTGGCCTCCCTTCCAACACTTTTGCACCCCTCCAATCTATACTGAACTCTGCAGCCCATTTAATCCACCTCTTTCCTCGCTATTCCTTAGATTTACCACTTTGAAAATCACTTTACTGGCTTCCCATTGCCCACAGACTCCAGTTCTCTCTCTCTCTCTCTCTCTCTGTCTCTCTAAGCCCTCTTCATCTTCTCCCGACTGTAAATCAAAAATATCTCACGGTTCCGTGCATTCATTAACCAAGGATCAGCAATATCATTAGTACATGCCCTCATCATCTCTCGCCTCGACTACTGCAACCTCATGCTCTCTGGCCTCCCTTCCAACACTTTTGCACCACTCCAATCTATCCTGAACTCTGCAGCCCATTTAACCCACCTCTCAGCTCGCTATTCCACAGCTTTACTACTCTGCTAATCCCTTCACTGGCATCTTATTGCCCACAGACTCCAGTTCTCTCTCTCTCTCTGTCTCTCTCAGCCCTCTTCATCTTCTCCCGACTGTAAATCAAAAATATCTCACGGATCCGTGCATTCCTTAACCAAGAATCAGCAATATCATTAGTACATGCCCTCATCATCTCCCGCCTCGACTACTGCAACTTTATGCTCTCTGGCCTCCCTTCCAAAACTTTTGCACCCTTACAATCTATCCTGAACTTTGAAGCCCATTTAATCCACTTCTCCCCTCGCTATTCCCCACCTTTACCACTCTGCCAATCCCTTCACTGGCTTCCCATTGCTCAAAGACTCCAGTTCTCTCTCTCTCTCTTTCTCTTTCTCTCTTTGCAAGCCCTCTTCATTTTATGACCCAATTATTCCAACTCTCTCCTCGCTATTCCTTAGCTTTACCACTTTGCTAATCATTTTACTGGCATCCCATTGCCCACAGACTCCAGTTCTCTCTCTCTCTCTCTCTCAGCCCTCTTCGTCTTCTTCCGACTATAACTCAAAAATATCTCACAGATCTGTGCATTTCTTAACCAGGAAAAAGCAATATCATTAGTACATGCCCTCATCATCTCCCGACTCGACTACTGCAACCTCATGCTCTCTGGCCTCCCTTCCAACACTTTTGCACCCCTCCAATCTATCCTGAACTCTGCAGCCCATTTTATCCACCTCTCCCCTCGCAATTCCTTAGCTTTACCACTCTGCCAATCCCTTCACTGGCTTTTCATTGCCCAAAGACTCCAGTTCTCTCTCTCTCTCTCTCTAACTCTCTCTCAGCCGTCTTCATCTTCTTCCGACTGTAACTCAAAAATATGTCACGGATCCGTGCAATCCTTAACTAAGAATCAGCAATATCATTAGTATATGCTCTCATCATCTCCCGCCTCGACTACTGCAACCTCATGCTCTCTGGCCTCCCTTCCAACACTTTTGCACCCCTCCAATCTATCCTGAACTCTGCAGCCCATTTAATCCACCTCTCTCCTCGCTATTCCTTAGCTTTACCATTTTGCCAATCACTTTACTGGCTTCCCATTGCCCACAGACTCCAGTTCTCTCTCTCTCTCTCAGCCCTCTTCATCTTCTTCCAACTATAACTCAAAAATATCTCACAGATCTGTGCATTTCTTAACCAGGAATTAGCAATATCATTAGTACATGCCCTCATCATCTTCGCCTTAACTACTGCAACCTCATGCTCTCTGCCCTCCCTTCCAATATTTTTGCACCCCTCCAATCTATCCTGAACTCTGCATCCCATTAAATCCACCTCTCCAGTCGCAATTCTCCAGCTTTACCACTCTGCCAATCTTTTCACTGGCTTCCCATTGCCCAAAGACTCCAGTTCTCTCTCTCTCTCTCAGCTCTCTTAATCTTCTTCCGACTATAACTCAAAAATATCTTACGGATCCGTGCACTCCTTAACCAAGAATCAGCAATATCATTAGTACATGCCCTCATCATCTCCCGCCTCGACTACTGCAACCTCATGCTCTCTGGCCTCCCTTCCAACACTTTTGCACCCCTCCAATCTATCCTGAACTCTGCAGCCCATTTAATCCACCTCTTCCCTCGCTATTCCCCAGCTTTACCACTCTGCCAATCCCTTCACTGGCTTCCCATTGCTCAAAGACTCCAGTTCTCTCTCTCTCTTTCTCTCTCTCTCTTTCTCTCTTTGCAAGCCCTCTTCATTTTCTTCCGACTGTAAATCAAAAATATCTCACGGATCCGTGCAATCCTTAACCAAGAGTCAGCAATATCATTAGTACATGCCCTCATCATCTCCCGCCTCGACTACTGCAACCTTATGCTCTCTGGCCTCCCTTCCAACACTTTTGCACCCCTCCAATCTATCTTGAACTCTGCAGCCCATTTAATCCACCTCTCTCTTCCCTATTTCTCAGCTTTACCACTCTGCCAATCCCTTCACTTGCTTCCCATTGCCCACAGACTCCAATTCTCTCTCTCTCTCTTTCTCTCAGCCCTCTTCATCTTCTTCAGACTATAACTCAAAAATATCTCACAGATCTGTGCAATCCTTAACCAAGAATCAGCAATATTATTAATACATGCCCTCATCATCTCTCGCCTCGACTACTGCAACCTGATGCTCTCTGGCCTCCCTTCCAACACTTTTGCACCACTCCATTCTATCCTGAACTCTGCAGCCCATTTAAACCACCTCTCACCTCGCTATTCCACAGCTTTACTACTCTGCTAATCCCTTCACTGGCTTCTTATTGCCCAAAGACTCCAGTTTTCTCTGTCTCTCTCTCTCTCTCTCTCTCTCAGCCTTCTTCATCTTCTTCCGACTATAACTCAAAAATATCTCACGGATCGGTGCATTCTTTAACCAAGAATCAGCAATATCATTAGTACATGCCCTCATCATCTCCCGCCTTGACTACTACAACCTCATGCTCTCTGGCCTCCCTTTCAACACTTTTGCACCCCCCCATTCTGCCCTGAACCTCTGCAGCCCATTTAATCCACCTCTCTCCTCACTTATTCTCAGCTTTACCACTCTGCCAATCCCTTCACTGGCTTCCCATTGCCCACAGACTCCAGTTCTCTGTCCCTCACTATCTCTGTCTCTCTCAGCCCTCTTCATCTTTTTCCGACTATAACTCAAAAATATCTCACGGATCCGTGCATTCCTTAACCAAGAATCAGCAATATCATTAGTACATGCCCTCATCATCTCCCGCCTTGAATACTGCAACCTTATGCTCCCTGGCTTCCTTTCCAACAGTTTTGCACCCCTCCAACCTATCCTGAACGCTGAAGCCCATTTAATCCACCTCTCTCCTCGCTATTCCTTAGCTTTATTACTTTGCCAATCACTTTACTGGCTTCCCATTGCCCACAGACTCCACTTCTCTCTCTCTCTCTCTCTCTCTCTCTCAGCCCTCTTCATCTTCTCCTGACTGTAAATCAAAAATATCTCACGGATCCGTGCATTCCTTAACCAAGAATCAGCAATATCATTAGTACATGCCCTCATCATCTCCCGCCTCGACTACTGCAACCTTATGCTCTCTGGCCTCCCTTCCAACACTTTTGCACCCCTTCAATCTATCCTGACCTTTGCAGCCCATATAACCCACCTCTCCCCTCGCTATTCCCCAGCTTTACCACTCTGCCAATCCCTTCACTGGCTTCCTATTGCTCAAAGACTCCAGTTCTCTATCTTTCTCGCTCTCTCTCTCTTTCTCTCTTTGCAAGCCCTCTTCATTGTCTTCCGACTGTAACTCAAAAATATCTCAAGGATCCGAGCAATCCTTAACCAAGAATCAGCAATATCATTAATACATGCCCTCATCAATTACCGCCTCGACTACTGAAACCTCATGCTCTCTGGCCTTCCTTCAAACACTTTTGCACCCCTCCAATCTATCCTGAACTCTGCAGCCCATTTAATCCACCTCTCTCCTCGCTATTTCTCAGCTTTACCACTCTGCCAATCCCTTCACTGACTTTCCATTGCCCACAGACTCCAGATCTCTTTCTCTCTCTGTCTACTCTCAGCCCTTTTCATCTTCTTCTGACTATAACTCAAAAATATCTTACGGATCCGTGCATTCCTTAACCAAAAATCAGCAATATCATTAGTACATGCCCTCATCATTTCCCGCCTCAACTACTGCAACCTCATGCTCTCTGGCCTCCCTTCCAACACTTTTGCACCCCTCCAATCTATCCTGAACTCTGCAACCCAATTAATCCAACTCTCTCCTCGCTATTCCTTAGCTTTACCACTTTGCCAATCATTTTACTGGCATCCCATTGCCCACAGACTCCAGTTCTTTCTCTCTCTCTCTCTCAGCCCTCTTCATCTTCTTCCGACTATAACTCAAAAATATCTCACTTATCTGTGCATTTCTTAACCAGGAATCAGCAATATCATTAGTACATGCCCTCATCATCTTCGCCTCGACTACTGACACCTCATGCTCTCTGGCCTCTCTTCCAACACTTTTGCACCCCTCCAATCTATCCTGAACTCTGCAGCCCATTTTGTCCACCTCTCCCCTCGCAATTCCCCAGCTTTACCACTCTGCCAATCCCTTCACTGGCTTCCCATTGCCCAAAGGGTCCAGTTCTCTCTCAGCCCTCTTCATCTTCTTCCGACTGTAACTCAAAAATATCTCATGGATCCGTGCAATCCTTAACCAAGAATCAGCAATATCATTAGTACATGCCCTCATCAACTCCCGCCTTGACTACTCTAACCTCATGCTCTCTGGCCTCCCTTCCAACACTTTTGCACCCCTCCAATCTATCCTGAACTATGCAGGCCATTTAATCCACCTCTCTCCTTGCAATTTCTCAGCTTTACCACTCTGCCAATCCCTTACTTGGCTTCCCATTGCACACAGACTCCAGTTCTCTCTCTCTCTCTGTCTCTCTCAGCTTACTTCATCTTCTTCCGACTATAACTCAAAAATATCTCATGGATCCGTGCATTCCTTAACCAAGAATCAGCATTATCATTAGTACATGACCTCATCATCTCCCGCCTCGACAACTGCAACCTCATGCCCTCTCGCCTCCCTTCCAACAGGTTGCACCCCTGCAACCTGTCCTGAACTCTGCAGCCCATTTATTCAACCTCTCTCCTCGCTATTCCTTAGCTTTACCACTTTACCAATCACTTTACTGTCTTCCCATTTCCCACAGACTCCAGTTCTCTCTCTCTCTCTCTCAGGACTCTTCATCTTCTTCCGACTATATCTCAAAAATATCTCACGGATCCGTGCATTCCTTAACCAAGAATCAGCAATATCATTAGTACATGCCCTCATCATCTCCCGCCTCGACTACTGCAACCTTATGCTTTCTGGCCTCCCTTCCAACACTTTTGCACCCCTCCAATCTATCCTGAACTATGCAGGCCATTTAATCCACCTCTCTCCTTGCAATTTCTCAGCTTTACCACTCTGCCAATCCCTTAACTGGCTTCCCATTGCCCACAGACTCCAGTTCTCTCTCACTCTCTCTCAGGACTCTTCATCTTCTTCCGACTATAACTCAAAAATATCTCACGGATCCGTGCATTCCTTAACCAAGAATCAGCACTATCATTAGTACATGCCCTCATCATCTCCCGCCTCGACAACTGCAACCTCATGCTCTCTCGCCTCCCTTCCAACAGGTTGCACCCCTGCAACCTGTCCTGAACTCTGCAGCCCATTTATTCCACCTCTCTCCTCGCTATTCCTTAGCTTTACCACTTTGCCAATCACTTTACTGGCTTCCCATTTCCCACAGACTCCAGTTCTCTCTCTCTCTCTCTTTCTCTCTCTGCTAGCCCTCTTTATCTTCTTCCGATTATAACTCAAAAATATCTCACAGATCTGTGCATTTCTTATCCAGGAATCAGCAATATCATTAGTACATGCCCTCATCATTTCCCGCCTCGACTACTGCAACCTCATGCTCTCTGGCCTCCTTTCCAACACTTTTGCACCCCTCCAATCTATCCTGAACTCTGCAACCCAATTAATCCAACTCTCTCCTCACTATTCCTTAGCTTTCCCACTTTGCCAATCATTTTACTGGCATCCCATTGCCCACAGACTCCAGTTCTCTCTCTCTCTCTCTCTCTCAGCCCTCTTCATCTTCCTCTGACTATAACTCAAAAATATCTCACTTATCTGTGCATTTCTTAACCAGGAATTAGCAATATCATTAGTACATGCCCTCATCATCTTCGCCTCGACTACTGACACATCATGCTCTCTGGCCTCTCTTCCAACACTTTTGCACCCCTCCAATCTATCCTGAACTCTGCAGCCCATTTAATCCACCTCTCTCCTCGTTATTTCTCAGCTTTACCACTCTGCCAATCCCTTCACTGACTTTCCATTGCCCACAGACTCCAGATCTCTCTCTCTCTCTGTCTACTCTCAGCCCTCTTCATCTTCTTCCGACTATAACTCAAAAATATCTTACGGATCCGTGCATTCCTTAACCAAAAATCAGCAATATCATTAGTACATGCCCTCATCATCTCCCGCCTCGACTACTGCAACCTCATGCTCTTTGGCCTCCCTTCCAACACTTTTGCACCCCTCCAATCTCCCCTGAACTCTGCAGCCCATTTAATCCACCTCTCTCCTCGCTATTTATCAGCTTTACCACTCTGCCAATCCCTTCACTGGCTTCCCATTGCCCACAGACTCCAGTTCTCTCTCTCTCTCTGTCTCTCTCAGCCCTCTTCATCTTCTTTCAACTATGACTCAAAAATATCTCACGGATCCGTGCATTCCTTAACCAAGAATCAGCAATATCATTAGTACATGCCCTCATCATTTCCCGCCTCAACTACTGCAACCTCATGCTCTCTGGCCTCCCTTCCAACACTTTTGCACCCCTCCAATGTATCCTGAACTCTGCAACCCAATTAATCCAACTCTCTCCTCGCTATTCCTTAGCTTTACCACTTTGCCAATCATTTTACTGGCATCCCATTGCCCATAGACTCCAAATCTTTCTCTCTCTCTCTCTCTCTCTCTCAGCCCCCTTCATCTTCTTCCGACTATAACTCAAAAATATCTCACTTATCTGTGCATTTCTTAACCAGGAATCAGCAATATCATTAGTACATGCCCTCATCATCTTCGCCTCGACTACTGACACCTCATGCTCTCTGGCCTCTCTTCCAACACTTTTGCACCCCTCCAATCTATCCTGAACTCTGCAGCCCATTTTGTCCACCTCTCCCCTCGCAATTCCCCAGCTTTACCACTCTGCCAATCCCTTCACTGGCTTCCCATTGCCCAAAGGGTCCAGTTCTCTCTCTCTCTCAGCCCTCTTCATCTTCTTCCGACTGTAACTCAAAAATATCTCATGGATCCGTGCAATCCTTAACCAAGAATCAGCAATATCATTAGTACATGCCCTCATCAACTCCCGCCTCGACTACTGCAACCTTATGCTTTCTGGCCTCCCTTCCAACACTTTTGCACCCCTCCAATCTATCCTGAACTATGCAGGCCATTTAATCCACCTCTCTCCTTGCAATTTCTCAGCTTTACCACTCTGCCAATCCCTTAACTGGCTTCCCATTGCCCACAGACTCCAGTTCTCTCTCTCTCTCTCTCAGGACTCTTCATCTTCTTCCGACTATAACTCAAAAATATCTCTCGGATCCGTGCATTCCTTAACCAAGAATCAGCACTATCATTAGTACATGCCCTCATCATCTCCCGCCTCGACAACTGCAACCTCATGCTCTCTCGCCTCCCTTCCAACAGGTTGCACCCCTGCAACCTGTCCTGAACTCTGCAGCCCATTTATTCCACCTCTCTCCTCGCTGATCCTTAGCTTTACCACTTTGCCAATCACTTTACTGTCTTCCCATTTCCCACAGACTCCAGTTCTCTCTCTCTCTCTCTCAGGACTCTTCATCTTCTTCCGACTATATCTCAAAAATATCTCACGGATCCGTGCATTCCTTAACCAAGAATCAGCAATATCATTAGTACATGCCCTCATCATCTCCCGCCTCGACTACTGCAACCTTATGCTTTCTGGCCTCCCTTCCAACACTTTTGCACCCCTCCAATCTATCCTGAACTATGCAGGCCATTTAATCCACCTCTCTCCTTGCAATTTCTCAGCTTTACCACTCTGCCAATCCCTTAACTGGCTTCCCATTGCCCACAGACTCCAGTTCTCTCTCTCTCTCTCTCAGGACTCTTCATCTTCTTCCGACTATAACTCAAAAATATCTCTCGGATCCGTGCATTCCTTAACCAAGAATCAGCACTATCATTAGTACATGCCCTCATCATCTCCCGCCTCGACAACTGCAACCTCATGCTCTCTCGCCTCCCTTCCAACAGGTTGCACCCCTGCAACCTGTCCTGAACTCTGCAGCCCATTTATTCCACCTCTCTCCTCGCTATTCCTTAGCTTTACCACTTTGCCAATCACTTTACTGGCTTCCCATTTCCCACAGACTCCAGTTCTCTCTCTCTCTCTCTCTCAGGACTCTTCATCTTCTTCCGACTATATCTCAAAAATATCTCACGGATCCGTGCATTCCTTAACCAAGAATCAGCAATATCATTAGTACATGCCCTCATCATCTGCCGCCTCGACTACTGCAACCTTATGCTTTCTGGCCTCCCTTCCAACACTTTTGCACCCCTCCAATCTATCCTGAACTCTGCAGCCCATTTAATCCACCTCTCTCCTCTCTATTCCCCAGCTTTACCTCTCTGCCAATCCCTTCACTGGCTTCCCATTGCTCAAAGACTCCAGTTCTCTCTCTCTCTCTCTCTATCTCTCTCTGCTAGCCCTCTTTATCTTCTTCCTATTATAACTCAAAAATATCTCACAGATCTGTGCATTTCTTATCCAGGAATCAGCAATATCATTAGTACATGCCCTCATCATTTCCCGCCTCGACTACTGCAACCTCATGCTCTCTGGCCGGCCTTCCAATCTATCCTGAACTCTGCAGCCCATTTAATCCACCTCTCCCATCGCAATTCCCCAGCTTTACCACTCTGCCAATCCCTTCACTGGCTTCCCATTGCCCAAAGACTCCAGTTCTCTCTCTCTCTCTCTCTCTCTCTCTCTCAGCGCTCTTCATCTTCCTCCGACTGTAACTCAAAAATATCTCACGGATCCGTGCAATCCTTAACCAAGAATCAGCAATATCATTAGTACATGCCCTCATCAACTCCCGCCTCGAATACTGCAACCTCATGCTCTTTGGCCTCCCTTCCAACACTTTTGCACCCCTCCAATCTATCCTGAACTCTGCAGCCCATTTAATCCACCTCTCTCCTCGCTATTTCTTAGCTTTACAACTTTGCCAATCACTTTACTGGCTTCCCATTGCCCACAGACTCCAGTTCTCTCTTTCTTTCTCTCTCTCTCTCTCTCAGCCCTCTTCATCTTCTTCCGACTATAACTCAAAAATATCTCACAGATCTGTGCATTTCTTAACCAGGAATCAGCAATATCATTAGTACATGCCCTCATCATCTTCGCCTCGACTACTGCAACCTCATGCTCTCTGGCCTCCCTTCCAACACTTTTGCACCCCTCCAATCTATTCTGAACTCTGCAGCCCATTTAATCCACCTCTCCCCTCGCAATTCCCCAGCTTTACCATTCTGCCAATCCCTTCACTGGCTTCCAATTGCCCAAAGGGTCCAGTTCTTTCTCTCTCTCTCTCTCAGCCCTCTTCATCTTCTTCCGACTGTAACTCAAAAATATCTCATGGATCCGTGCAATCCTTAACCAAGAATCAGCAATATCATTAGTACATGCCCTCATCAACTCCCGCCTTGACTACTCTAACCTCATGCTCTCTGGCCTCCCTTCCAACACTTTTGCACCCCTCCAACCTATCCTGAACTCTGCAGCCCATTTATTCCACCTCTCTCCTTGCTATTCCTTAGCTTTACCACTTTGCCAATCACTTTACTGGCTTCCCATTTCCCACAGACTCCAGTTCTCTCTCTCTCGCTCTCTCTCTCTCTCAGCCCTCTTCATCTTTTTCCGACTATAACTCAAAAATATCTCACAGATCTGTGCATTTCTTAACCAGGAAATAGCAATATCATTAGTACATGCTGTTACGGTTGCTGCGAGCACTGGAGACTAAGTCCAGATTTCTTGCTACTGCACATGTGCGAGCGCCGGACACTAAGTCCTATCTTGTAGCCATTGCACATGTGCGGGTGACATCATCGCTGACACGAGGTCACATGTCTCTGACACCTTCTATGCCGATTGGTCGCTGGTCATGTGCTTGTGATGCCTTGCTCGGTGATAGGCCAGCATGACGTCACTCCTGTCGTTCTGGCAGCGGATTGGCTCTGGTGTCCTCCATCTTGGATGAGGCACAGAGTCTATATAAGACCCTGACACACGCCGCATGGCGCTCAGTCCTCTTGGTTCATGCATAAGAGTAGACGCTCTGTGCGCGTTCCTCTAGGCATTCCTCTGTCTATGTGTTACGGTTGCTGCGAGCACTGGAGACTATGTCCAGATTTCTTGCTACTGCACATGTGCGAGCGCTGGAGACTAAGTCCAGATTTCTTGCTACTGCACATGTGCGAGCGCTGGAGACTAAGTCCAGATTTCTTGCTACTGCACATGTGCGAGCGCCGGAGACTAAGTCCAATCTTGGAGCCATTGCACATGTGCGGGTGACATCATCGCTGACACGAGGTCACATGTCTCTGACACCTTCTATGCCGATTGGTCGCTGGTCATGTGCTTGTGACGGCTTGCTCGGTGATAGGCCAGCATGACGTCACTCCTGTCGTTCTGGCAGCGGATTGGCTCTGGTGTCCTCCATCTTGGATGAGGCACAGAGTCTATATAAGACCCTGACACACGCCGCATGGTGCTCAGTCCTCTTGGTTCATGCATATGAGTAGACGCTCTGTGCGCGTTCCTCTAGGCATTCCTCTGTCTATGCTAGGTGAGCGCTACCGGCAGGGTAGCGTTCTTATACCTTACAGCTTCGGCTGCTGTCCGTATCCTTACCTCTTAGGGGAGCGGACATAGGCAGGTGCCTGAGGCACATGGTCTGGCTGGGCCTTGTGATTCTACTTGTAGGTGGACGTTGCCGCTAGGGTAACGTTCCTTATACTGCGTCTGGCAGTTGTTCGTATCCTCGCACACTAGGGGAGCGAACAGAGGTAGGAGCTTTGTGCGGCTTACGCTGCTGTTCGTCTCTTTTGCACCACTAGAAGAGCGGACCTAGGCAGGTGCCATATCTAGTGGTTCGTGTCCTCGCACACTAGTGGAGCGAACGCAGGTAGGAGCTTTGTGCGGCTTACGCTGCTGTTCGTCTCTTTTGCACCACTAGAAGAGCGGACCTAGGTAGGTGCCATTTTGCACACATTGCATTTGTCTCTGTGATTATTAACAGAGATCATTCCACACACCCTCCAAGTAAGGGAGGAATTGCTTTACTTACTTATTATATCCTTCTGTGAGTTAACAGAGGTATTGCACTCTGCCATAGTCTGCAGCAGAGTCTTTGCACGGTGGACCCTGACTGTCTGATACTCCTTTAGGTTCTTATCAGATAGCCCTCCGTAACATTAGGACTGAGCCAAGGGTCTGGCAGTTATGGCAGAATATCAGCAGTTACACCGTTACATACAAGTACTTGAGTCACGGCTCAAGAGTATAGAGGATAAACCTCAGACCATGGTGACATCTGCACATGATCCTCGACTTGCTCTGCCAAACAGATATTCTGGCGATGCCAGATCATGTCGTGGTTTCATTAGTCAGTGTCAGATACACCTAGAGGTCAACTCTTCTCGCTTCTCTATGGAGAGGTCCAGAGTAGGCTTTATCATCTCCTTACTTCAGGACAAAGCCTTAGAATGGGCGACTCCCCTATGGGAGCGCTCTGATGTGGTTACTCTGAGACATCAAGACTTTCTTGATGCTCTTAAGGCGGTATTCATGGGTCCGCAGGTTACCCATGATGCGGCCCTGAGACTGTTAGATCTATCTCAGGGTTCGTTATCCACTAGTTCTTATGCCATTGCTTTTAGAACTCTGATGGCAGAACTAGATTGGCCAGAGAAGGTGTTGATTCCTATCTTCTGGAGAGGGTTGGCAGGCTATGTCAAGGATGCCCTTGCTACTCGTGAGGTCCCTGCTTCTCTGGAGGACTTGATCATAGTAGCAACGAGGATCGATGTACGCCATAAGGAACGTAGACTCGAGGTCTCTTCCTCACGCCCTAAGCATCGGGCTATTCCAGTTGTTGAGGGTCCACTACCATCTTCCTCAGCATCTGAAACATCTCCCACTCCTATGAAGTTAGGTCATACGTTCTCCAGACTACGCAAGTCTGGTCCTCCTATATGTTACGTATGTCGTCAGGCTGGGCACTATGCCAACAAGTGTCCTAGTCATCAGGGAAACTCCCTGGCCTAGTAACCATTAGAGGGGGGTTACTAGAGACGTCTTCTGCACCCTCTAAGTGTTGTATCCCAGGTCAGCTCTCGTTATCTGAGAATACATGGCCTATTATGGCTTTTGTGGATTCCGGAGCTGACGGGATTTTTGTGTCCTCAGGATTTGTAAAGGGACACAATATTCCCTCTATCATGTTAGATGCGCCTATTCCTGTCCGTGTTGTTAATGGAACTATGTTGTCTGACTCCATTACATTGAGGACAGTTCCCTTGCGCCTTTCCCTGTCTCAGGGTCACATAGAGGAGATTTCTTTTCTTGTTTTGCCTAAAGGGTATAGACGACGTCCTTCTGGGCCTTCCATGGCTTCGGACTCATGCTCCTGATTCTACATTAATCAGGTGACTGCGCACACAACATGGTTAAACAAAAGCAAAAGACGGTACCTGGCCTATCAATCCAATGGAAACTCATAGGCAACGCATTCCATTGGACTAGGCAATTACATAGAGCCATACAAAATCCATGGGCCTTGCTTCAGAGTCAAACCCACAACCTCTCACAGCCCAAGTAAAGAGCCTACCACTACACCAACACAGAGAAGTGCAAAACTTACTCTACATAAATTCACATAATCCTAGTGACTGCGCACACAACATGGCCAAACAAAAGCAAAAGACGGTACCAGGCCTATCAATCCAATGGAAACTCAAAGGCAACACAATCCATTGGACTAGGCAATTACATGCAGCCATACAAAGTCCATGGGCCTTGCCTCAGCGTCGAACCCACAACCTCTCGCAGCCCAAGCAAAAAGCCTACCACTACACCAACACAGAGAAGTGTGAAACTGATTCTACATTAACTCACATTATCCTAGTGACTGCGCACACAACATGGCCAAACGAAAGCAAAAGACGGTACCTGGCCTATCAATCCAATGGAAACTCATAGGCAACGCATTCCATTGGACTAGGCAATTACATAGAGCCATACAAAATCCATGGGCCTTGCTTCAGCGTCGAACCCACAACCTCTCACAGCCCAAGTAAAGAGCCTACCACTACACCAACACAGATAAGTGCAAAACTTACTCTACATAAATTCACATAATCCTAGTGACTGCGCACACAACATGGCCAAACAAAAGCAAAAGACGGTACCAGGCCTATCAATCCAATGGAAACTCAAAGGCAACACAATCCATTGGACTAGGCAATTACATGCAGCCATACAAAGTCCATGGGCCTTGCCTCAGCGTCGAACCCACAACCTCTCGCAGCCCAAGCAAAGAGCCTACCACTACACCAACACAGAGAAGTGTGAAACTGATTCTACATTAACTCACATTATCCTAGTGACTGCGCACACAACATGGCCAAACGAAAGCAAAAGACGGTACCTGGCCTATCAATCCAATGGAAACTCATAGGCAACGCATTCCATTGGACTAGGCAATTACATAGAGCCATACAAAATCCATGGGCCTTGCTTCAGAGTCAAACCCACAACCTCTCACAGCCCAAGTAAAGAGCCTACCACTACACCAACACAGAGAAGTGCAAAACTTACTCTACATAAATTCACATAATCCTAGTGACTGCGCACACAACATGGCCAAACAAAAGCAAAAGACGGTACCAGGCCTCTCAATCCAATGGAAACTCATAGGCAACGCATTCCATTGGACTAGGCAATTACATAGAGCCATACAAAATCCATGGGCCTTGCTTCAGAGTCGAACCCACAACCTCTCACAGCCCAAGTAAAGAGCCTACCACTACACCAACACAGAGAAGTGCAAAACTTACTCTACATAAATTCACATAATCCTAGTGACTGCGCACACAACATGGCCAAACAAAAGCAAAAGACGGTACCAGGCCTATCAATCCAATGGAAACTCATAGGCAACGCATTCCATTGGACTAGGCAATTACATAGAGCTATACAAAATCCATGGGCCTTGCTTCAGAGTCAAACCCACAACCTCTCACAGCCCAAGTAAAGAGCCTACCACTACACCAACACAGAGAAGTGCAAAACTTACTCTACATAAATTCACATAATCCTAGTGACTGCGCACACAACATGGCCAAACAAAAGCAAAAGACGGTACCAGGCCTATCAATCCAATGGAAACTCAAAGGCAACACAATCCATTGGACTAGGCAATTACATGCAGCCATACAAAGTCCATGGGCCTTGCTTCAGCGTCGAACCCACAACCTCTCGCAGCCCAAGCAAAGAGCCTACCACTACACCAACACAGAGAAGTGTGAAACTGATTCTACATTAACTCACATTATCCTAGTGACTGCGCACACAACATGGCCAAACGAAAGCAAAAGACGGTTCCTGGCCTATGAATCCAATGGAAACTCAAAGACAACGCATTCCATTGGACTAGGCAATTACATAGAGCCATACAAAATCCATGGGCCTTGCTTCAGAGTCAAACCCACAACCTCTCACAGCCCAAGTAAAGAGCCTACCACTACACCAACACAGAGAAGTGCAAAGCTTACTCTACATAAATTCACATAATCCTAGTGACTGCGCACACAACATGGCCAAACAAAAGCAAAAGACGGTACCAGGCCTATCAATCCAATGGAAACACAATCCATTGGACTAGGCAATTACATGCAGCCATACAAACTCCATGGGCCTTGCCTCAGCGTCGAACCCACAACCTCTCGCAGTCCAAGCAAAGAGCCTACCACTACACCAACACGAAGAAGTGTGAAACTGATTCTACATTAACTCACATTATCCTAGTGACTGCGCACACAACATGGCCAAACGAAAGCAAAAGACGGTACCTGGCCTATCAATCCAATGGAAACTCATAGGCAACGCATTCCATTGGACTAGGCAATTACATAGAGCCATACAAAATCCATGGGCCTTGCTTCAGAGTCAAACCCACAACCTCTCACAGCCCAAGTAAAGAGCCTACCACTACACCAACACAGAGAAGTGCAAAACTTACTCTACATAAATTCACATAATCCTAGTGACTGCGCACACAACATGGCCAAACAAAAGCAAAAGACGGTACCAGGCCTATCAATCCAATGGAAACTCAAAGGCAACACAATCCATTGGACTAGGCAATTACATGCAGCCAAACAAAGTCCATGGGCATTGCCTCAGAGCCGAACCCACAACCTCTCACAGCACAAGTAAAGAGCCTACCACTACACCAACACAGAGAAGTGTGAAACTGATTCTACATTAACTCACATTATCCTAGTGACTGCGCACACAACATGGCCAAACGAAAGCAAAAGACAGTACCTGGCCTATCAATCCAATGGAAACTCATAGGCAACGCATTCCATTGGACTAGGCAATTACATGCAGCCATACAAAATCCATGGGCCTTGCTTCAGAGTCAAACCCACAACCTCTCACAGCCCAAGTAAAGAGCCTACCACTACACCAACACAGAGAAGTGGGAAACAGCCTCTTCATTAATTCCCATAATCCTAGTGACTGCGCATACAACATGGCCAAACAAAAGCAAAAGACAATACCTGGCCTTTCAATCCAATTGAAACTCAAAGGCAACACAGTCTATTGGACCAGGTCATTACATGCAGCCATACAAAGTCCATGGGCCTTGCCTCAGAGACGAACTCACAACCTCTCGCAGCCCAAGCAATAAGCCTACCACTACACCAACACAGAGAAGTGTGAAACTGATTCTACATTAACTCACATTATCCTAGTGACTGCGCACACAACATGGCCAAACGAAAGCAAAAGACGGTACCTGGCCTATCAATCCAATGGAAACTCATAGGCAACGCATTCCATTGGACTAGGCAATTACATAGAGCCATACAAAATCCACGGGCCTTGCTTCAGAGTCAAACCCACAACCTCTCACAGCCCAAGTAAAGAGCCTACCACTACACCAACACAGAGAAGTGCAAAACTTACTCTACATAAATTCACATAATCCTAGTGACTGCGCACACAACATGGCCAAACAAAAGCAAAAGACGGTACCAGGCCTATCAATCCATGGAAACACAATCCATTGGACTAGGCAATTACATGCAGCCATACAAAGTCCATGGGCCTTGCCTCAGCGTCGAACCCACAACCTCTCGCAGCCCAAGCAAAGAGCCTACCACTACACCAACACAGAGAAGTGTGAAACTGATTCTACATTAACTCACATTATCCTAGTGACTGCGCACACAACATGGCCAAACGAAAGCAAAAGACGGTACCTGGCCTATCAATCCAATGGAAACTCATAGGCAACGCATTCCATTGGACTAGGCAATTACATAGAGCCATACAAAATCCATGGGCCTTGCTTCAGAGTCAAACCCACAACCTCTCACAGCCCAAGCAAATAGCCTACCACTACACCAACACAGAGAAGTGGGAAAAAGCCTCTTCATTAATTCCCATAATCCTAGTGACTGCGCATACAACATGGCCAAACAAAAGCAAAAGACAATACCTGGCCTATCAATCCAATTGAAACTCATAGGCAACACAGTCTATTGGACTAGGTCATTACATGCAGCCATACAAAGTCCATGGGCCTTGCCTCAGAGACGAACTCACAACCTCTCGCAGCCCAAGCAATAAGCCTACCACTACACCAACACACAGAAGTGTGAAACGGATTCTACATTAACTCACATTATCCTAGTGACTGCGCACACAACATGGCCAAACGAAAGCAAAAGACGGTACCTGGCCTATCAATCCAATGGAAACTCATAGGCAACGCATTCCATTGGACTAGGCAATTACATAGAGCCATACAAAATCCATGGGCCTTGCTTCAGAGTCAAACCCACAACCTCTCACAGCCCAAGTAAAGAGCCTACCACTACACCAACACAGAGAAGTGCAAAACTTACTCTACATAAATTCACATAATCCTAGTGACTGCGCACACAACATGGCCAAACCAAAGCAAAAGACGGTACCAGGCCTATCAATCCAATGGAAACTCAAAGGCAACACAATCCATTGGACTAGGCAATTACATGCAGCCATACAAAGTCCATGGGCCTTGCCTCAGCGTCGAACCCACAACCTCTCGCAGCCCAAGGAAAGAGCCTACCACTACACCAACACAGAAAAGTGTGAAACTGATTCTACATTAACTCACATTATCCTAGTGACTGCGCACACAACATGGCCAAACGAAAGCAAAAGACGGTACCTGGCCTATCAATCCAATGGAAACTCATAGGCAACGCATTCCATTGGACTAGGCAATTACATAGAGCCATACAAAATCCATGGGCCTTGCTTCAGAGTCAAACCCACAACCTCTCACAGCCCAAGTAAAGAGCCTACCACTACACCAACAAAGAGAAGTGCAAAACTTACTCTACATAAATTCACATAATCCTAGTGACTGCGCACACAACATGGCCAAACAAAAGCAAAAGACGGTACCAGGCCTATCAATCCAATGGAAACTCAAAGGCAACACAATCCATTGGACTAGGCAATTACATGCAGCCATACAAAGTCCATGGGCCTTGCCTCAGCGTCGAACCAACAACCTCTCGCAGCCCAAGCAAAGAGCCTACCACTACACCAACACAGAGAAGTGCGAAACTTACTCTACATAAATTCACATTATCCTAGTGACTGCGCACACAACATGGCCAAACGAAAGCAAAAGACGGTACCTGGCCTATCAATCCAATGGAAACTCATAGGCAACGCATTCCATTGGACTAGGCAATTACATAGAGCCATACAAAATCCATTGGCCTTGTTTCAGAGTCAAACCCACAACCTCTCACAGCCCAAGTAAAGAGCCTACCACTACACCAACACAGAGAAGTGCAAAACTTACTCTACATAAATTCACATAATCCTAGTGACTGCGCACACAACATGGCCAAACAAAAGCAAAAGACGGTACCAGGCCTATCAATCCAATGGAAACTCATAGGCAACGCATTCCATTGGACTAGGCAATTACATAGAGCCATACAAAATCCATGGGCCTTGCTTCAGAGTCAAACCCACAACCTCTCACAGCCCAAGTAAAGAGCCTACCACTACACCAACACAGAGAAGTGCAAAACTTACTCTACATAAATTCACATAATCCTAGTGACTGCGCACACAACATGGCCAAACGAAAGCAAAAGACGGTACCTGGCCTATCAATCCAATGGAAACTCATAGGCAACGCATTCCATTGGACTAGGCAATTACATAAAGCCATACAAAATCCATGGGCCTTGCTTCAGAGTCAAACCCACAACCTCTCACAGCCCAAGTAAAGAGCCTACCACTACACCAACACAGAGAAGTGCAAAACTTACTCTACATAAATTCACATAATCCTAATGACTGCGCACACAACATGGCCAAACAAAAGCAAAAGTCGGTACCAGGCCTATCAATCCAATGGAAACTCAAAGGCAACACAATCCATTGGACTAGGCAATTACATGCAGCCATACAAAGTCCATGGGCCTTGCCTCAGCGTCGAACCCACAACCTCTCGCAGCCCAAGCAAAGAGCCTACCACTACACCAACACAGAGAAGTGTGAAACTGATTCTACATTAACTCACATTATCCTAGTGACTGCGCACACAACATGGCCAAACGAAAGCAAAAGACGGTTCCTGGCCTATCAATCCAATGGAAACTCAAAGACAACGCATTCCATTGGACTAGGCAATTACATAGAGCCATACAAAATCCATGGGCCTTGCTTCAGAGTCAAACCCACAACCTCTCACAGCCCAAGTAAAGAGCCTACCACTACACCAACACAGAGAAGTGCAAAGCTTACTCTACATAAATTCACATAATCCTAGTGACTGCGCACACAACATGGCCAAACAAAAGCAAAAGACGGTACCAGGCCTATCAATCCAATGGAAACACAATCCATTGGACTAGGCAATTACATGCAGCCATACAAACTCCATGGGCCTTGCCTCAGCGTCGAACCCACAACCTCTCGCAGCCCAAGCAAAGAGCCTACCACTACACCAACACAAAGAAGTGCGAAACTTACTCTACATAAATTCACATTATCCTAGTGACTGCGCACACAACATGGCCAAACGAAAGCAAAAGACGGTACCTGGCCTATCAATCCAATGGAAACTCATAGGCAACGCATTCCATTGGACTAGGCAATTACATAGAGCCATACAAAATCCATTGGCCTTGTTTCAGAGTCAAACCCACAACCTCTCACAGCCCAAGTAAAGAGCCTACCACTACACCAACACAGAGAAGTGCAAAACTTACTCTACATAAATTCACATAATCCTAGTGACTGCGCACACAACATGGCCAAACAAAAGCAAAAGACGGTACCAGGCCTATCAATCCAATGGAAACTCATAGGCAACGCATTCCATTGGACTAGGCAATTACATAGAGCCATACAAAATCCATGGGCCTTGCTTCAGAGTCAAACCCACAACCTCTCACAGCCCAAGTAAAGAGCCTACCACTACACCAACACAGAGAAGTGCAAAACTTACTCTACATAAATTCACATAATCCTAGTGACTGCGCACACAACATGGCCAAACGAAAGCAAAAGACGGTACCTGGCCTATCAATCCAATGGAAACTCATAGGCAACGCATTCCATTGGACTAGGCAATTACATAAAGCCATACAAAATCCATGGGCCTTGCTTCAGAGTCAAACCCACAACCTCTCACAGCCCAAGTAAAGAGCCTACCACTACACCAACACAGAGAAGTGCAAAACTTACTCTACATAAATTCACATAATCCTAATGACTGCGCACACAACATGGCCAAACAAAAGCAAAAGTCGGTACCAGGCCTATCAATCCAATGGAAACTCAAAGGCAACACAATCCATTGGACTAGGCAATTACATGCAGCCATACAAAGTCCATGGGCCTTGCCTCAGCGTCGAACCCACAACCTCTCGCAGCCCAAGCAAAGAGCCTACCACTACACCAACACAGAGAAGTGTGAAACTGATTCTACATTAACTCACATTATCCTAGTGACTGCGCACACAACATGGCCAAACGAAAGCAAAAGACGGTTCCTGGCCTATCAATCCAATGGAAACTCAAAGACAACGCATTCCATTGGACTAGGCAATTACATAGAGCCATACAAAATCCATGGGCCTTGCTTCAGAGTCAAACCCACAACCTCTCACAGCCCAAGTAAAGAGCCTACCACTACACCAACACAGAGAAGTGCAAAGCTTACTCTACATAAATTCACATAATCCTAGTGACTGCGCACACAACATGGCCAAACAAAAGCAAAAGACGGTACCAGGCCTATCAATCCAATGGAAACACAATCCATTGGACTAGGCAATTACATGCAGCCATACAAACTCCATGGGCCTTGCCTCAGCGTCGAACCCACAACCTCTCGCAGCCCAAGCAAAGAGCCTACCACTACACCAACACAAAGAAGTGTGAAACTGATTCTACATTAACTCACATTATCCTAGTGACTGCGCACACAACATGGCCAAACGAAAGCAAAAGACGGTACCTGGCCTATCAATCCAATGGAAACTCATAGGCAACGCATTCCATTGGACTAGGCAATTACATAGAGCCATACAAAATCCATGGGCCTTGCTTCAGAGTCAAACCCACAACCTCTCACAGCCCAAGTAAAGAGCCTACCACTACACCAACACAGAGAAGTGCAAAACTTACTCTACATAAATTCACATAATCCTAGTGACTGCGCACACAACATGGCCAAACAAAAGCAAAAGACGGTACCAGGCCTATCAATCCAATGGAAACTCAAAGGCAACACAATCCATTGGACTAGGCAATTACATGCAGCCAAACAAAGTCCATGGGCATTGGCTCAGAGCCGAACCCACAACCTCTCACAGCCCAAGTAAAGAGCCTACCACTACACCAACACAGAGAAGTGTGAAACTGATTCTACATTAACTCACATTATCCTAGTGACTGCGCACACAACATGGCCAAACGAAAGCAAAAGACAGTACCTGGCCTATCAATCCAATGGAAACTCATAGGCAACGCATTCCATTGGACTAGGCAATTACATGCAGCCATACAAAATCCATGGGCCTTGCTTCAGAGTCAAACCCACAACCTCTCACAGCCCAAGTAAAGAGCCTACCACTACACCAACACAGAGAAGTGCAAAACTTACTCTACATAAATTCACATAATCCTAATGACTGCGCACACAACATGGCCAAATGAAAGCAAAAGACGGTACCTGGCCTATCAATCCAATGGAAACTCATAGGCAACGCATGCCATTAGACTAGGCAATTACATAGAGCCATACAAAATCCATGGGCCTTGCTTCAGAGTCAAACCCACAACCTCTCACAGCCCAAGTAAAGAGCCTACCACTACACCAACACAGAGAAGTGGGAAACAGCCTCTTCATTAATTCCCATAATCCTAGTGACTGCGCATACAACATGGCCAAACAAAAGCAAAAGACAATACCTGGCCTTTCAATCCAATTGAAACTCAAAGGCAACACAGTCTATTGGACTAGGTCATTACATGCAGCCATACAAAGTCCATGGGCCTTGCCTCAGAGACGAACTCACAACCTCTCGCAGCCCAAGCAATAAGCCTACCACTACACCAACACAGAGAAGTGTGAAACTGATTCTACCTTAACTCACATTATCCTAGTGACTGCGCACACAACATGGCCAAACGAAAGCAAAAGACGGTACCTGGCCTATCAATCCAATGGAAACTCATAGGCAACGCATTCCATTGGACTAGGCAATTACATAGAGCCATACAAAATCCATGGGCCTTGCTTCAGAGTCAAACCCACAACCTCTCACAGCCCAAGTAAAGAGCCTACCACTACACCAACACAGAGAAGTGCAAAACTTACTCTACATAAATTCACATAATCCTAGTGACTGCGCACACAACATGGCCAAACAAAAGCAAAAGACGGTACCAGGCCTATCAATCCATGGAAACACAATCCATTGGACTAGGCAATTACATGCAGCCATACAAAGTCCATGGGCCTTGCCTCAGCGTCGAACCCACAACCTCTCGCAGCCCAAGCAAAGAGCCTACCACTACACCAACACAGAGAAGTGTGAAACTGATTCTACATTAACTCACATTATCCTAGTGACTGCGCACACAACATGGCCAAACGAAAGCAAAAGACGGTACCTGGCCTATCAATCCAATGGAAACTCATAGGCAACGCATTCCATTGGACTAGGCAATTACATAGAGCCATACAAAATCCATGGGCCTTGCTTCAGAGTCAAACCCACAACCTCTCACAGCCCAAGCAAATAGCCTACCACTACACCAACACAGAGAAGTGGGAAAAAGCCTCTTCATTAATTCCCATAATCCTAGTGACTGCGCATACAACATGGCCAAACAAAAGCAAAAGACAATACCTGGCCTATCAATCCAATTGAAACTCATAGGCAACACAGTCTATTGGACTAGGTCATTACATGCAGCCATACAAAGTCCATGGGCCTTGCCTCAGAGACGAACTCACAACCTCTCGCAGCCCAAGCAATAAGCCTACCACTACACCAACACACAGAAGTGTGAAACGGATTCTACATTAACTCACATTATCCTAGTGACTGCGCACACAACATGGCCAAACGAAAGCAAAAGACTGTACCTGGCCTATCAATCCAATGGAAACTCATAGGCAACGCATTCCATTGGACTAGGCAATTACATAGAGCCATACAAAATCCATGGGCCTTGCTTCAGAGTCAAACCCACAACCTCTCACAGCCCAAGTAAAGAGCCTACCACTACACCAACACAGAGAAGTGCAAAACTTACTCTACATAAATTCACATAATCCTAGTGACTGCGCACACAACATGGCCAAACAAAAGCAAAAGACGGTACCTGGCCTATCAATCCAATGGAAACTCATAGGCAACGCATTCCATTGGACTAGGCAATTACATAGAGCCATACAAAATCCACGGGCCTTGCTTCAGAGTCAAACCCACAACCTCTCACAGCCCAAGTAAAGAGCCTACCACTACACCAACACAGAGAAGTGCAAAACTTACTCTACATAAATTCACATAATCCTAGTGACTGCGCACACAACATGGCCAAACCAAAGCAAAAGACGGTACCAGGCCTATCAATCCAATGGAAACTCAAAGGCAACACAATCCATTGGACTAGGCAATTACATGCAGCCATACAAAGTCCATGGGCCTTGCCTCAGCGTCGAACCCACAACCTCTCGCAGCCCAAGGAAAGAGCCTACCACTACACCAACACAGAAAAGTGTGAAACTGATTCTACATTAACTCACATTATCCTAGTGACTGCGCACACAACATGGCCAAACGAAAGCAAAAGACGGTACCTGGCCTATCAATCCAATGGAAACTCATAGGCAACGCATTCCATTGGACTAGGCAATTACATAGAGCCATACAAAATCCATGGGCCTTGCTTCAGAGTCAAACCCACAACCTCTCACAGCCCAAGTAAAGAGCCTACCACTACACCAACAAAGAGAAGTGCAAAACTTACTCTACATAAATTCACATAATCCTAGTGACTGCGCACACAACATGGCCAAACAAAAGCAAAAGACGGTACCAGTCCTATCAATCCAATGGAAACTCAAAGGCAACACAATCCATTGGACTAGGCAATTACATGCAGCCATACAAAGTCCATGGGCCTTGCCTCAGCGTCGAACCCACAACCTCTCGCAGCCCAAGCAAAGAGCCTACCACTACACCAACACAGAGAAGTGCGAAACTTACTCTACATAAATTCACATTATCCTAGTTACTGCGCACACAACATGGCCAAACGAAAGCAAAAGACGGTACCTGGCCTATCAATCCAATGGAAACTCATTGGCAACGCATTCCATTGGACTAGGCAATTACATAGAGCCATACAAAATCCATTGGCCTTGCTTCAGAGTCAAACCCACAACCTCTCACAGCCCAAGTAAAGAGCCTACCACTACACCAACACAGAGAAGTGCAAAACTTACTCTACATAAATTCACATAATCCTAGTGACTGCGCACACAACATGGACAAACAAAAGCAAAAGACGGTACCAGGCCTATCAATCCAATGGAAACTCAAAGGCAACACAATCCATTGGACTAGGCAATTACATGCAGCCACACAAAATCCATGGGCCTTGCCTCAGCGTCGAACCCACAACCTCTCGCAGCCCAAGTAAAGAGCCTACCACTACACCAACACAGAGAAGTGCAAAACTTACTCTACATAAATTCACATAATCCTAGTGACTGCGCACACAACATGGCCAAACAAAAGCAAAAGACGGTACCAGGCCTATCAATCCAATGGAAACTCATAGGCAACGCATTCCATTGGACTAGGCAATTACATAGAGCCATACAAAATCCATGGGCCTTGCTTCAGAGTCAAACCCACAACCTCTCACAGCCCAAGTAAAGAGCCTACCACTACACCAACACAGAGAAGTGCAAAACTTACTCTACATAAATTCACATAATCCTAGTGACTGCGCACACAACATGGCCAAACGAAAGCAATAGACGGTACCTGGCCTATCAATCCAATGGAAACTCATAGGCAACGCATTCCATTGGACTAGGCAATTACATAGAGCCATACAAAATCCATGGGCCTTGCTTCAGAGTCAAACCCACAACCTCTCACAGCCCAAGTAAAGAGCCTACCACTACACCAACACAGAGAAGTGCAAAACTTACTCTACATAAATTCACATAATCCTAATGACTGCGCACACAACATGGCCAAACAAAAGCAAAAGTCGGTACCAGGCCTATCAATCCAATGGAAACTCAAAGGCAACACAATCCATTGGACTAGGCAATTACATGCAGCCATACAAAGTCCATGGGCCTTGCCTCAGCGTCGAACCCACAACCTCTCGCAGCCCAAGCAAAGAGCCTACCACTACACCAACACAGAGAAGTGTGAAACTGATTCTACATTAACTCACATTATCCTAGTGACTGCGCACACAACATGGCCAAACGAAAGCAAAAGACGGTACCTGGCCTATCAATCCAATGGAAACTCATAGGCAACGCATTTCATTGGACTAGGCAATTACATAGAGCCATACAAAATCCATGGGCCTTGCTTCAGAGTCAAACCCACAACCTCGCACAGCCCAAGTAAAGAGCCTACCACTACACCAACACAGAGAAGTGCAGAACTTACTCTACATAAATTCACATAATCCTAGTGACTGCGCACACAACATGGCCAAACGAAAGCAAAAGACGGTACCTGGCCTATCAATCCAATGGAAACTCATAGGCAACGCATTCCATTGGACTAGGCAATTACATAGAGCCATACAAAATCCATGGGCCTTGCTTCAGAGTAAAACCCACAACCTCTCACAGCCCAAGTAAAGAGCCTACCACTACACCAACACAGAGAAGTGCAAAACTTATTCTACATAAATTCACATAATCCTAGTGACTGCGCACACAACATGGCCAAACAAAAGCAAAAGACGGTACCTGACCTATCAATCCAATGGAAACTCAAAGGCAACACAATCCATTGGACTAGGCAATTACATGCAGCCATACAAAGTCCATGGGCCTTGCCTCAGCGTCGAACCCACAACCTCTCGCAGCCCAAGCAAAGAGCCTACCACTACACCAACACAGAGAAGTGGGAAACAGCCTCTTCATTAATTCCCATAATCCTAGTGACTGCGCATACAACATGGCCAAACAAAAGCAAAAGACAATACCTGGCCTATCAATCCAATTGAAACTCATAGGCAACACAGTCTATTGGACTAGGTCTTTACATGCAGCCATACAAAATCCATGGGCCTTGCTTCAGAGTCAAACCCACAACCTCTCACAACCCTAGTAAAGAGCCTACCACTACACCAACACAGAGAAGTGCAAAACTTACTCTACATAAATTCACATAATCCTAGTGACTGCGCACACAACATGGCCAAACGAAAGCAAAAGACGGTACCTGGCCTATCAATCCAATGGAAACTCATAGGCAACGCATTCCATTGGACTAGGCAATTACCTAGAGCCATACAAAATCCATTGGCCTTGCTTCAGAGTCAAACCCACAACCTCTCACAGCCCAAGTAAAGAGCCTACCACTACACCAACACAGAGAAGAGCAAAACTTACTCTACATAAATTCACATAATCCTAGTGACTGCGCACACAACATGGCCAAACAAAAGCAAAAGACGGTACCAGGCCTATCAATCCAATGGAAACTCAAAGGCAACACAATCCATTGGACTAGGCAATTACATGCAACCACATAAAGTCCATGGGCCTTGCCTCAGCGTCGAACCCACAACCTCTCGCAGCCCAAGTAAAGAGCCTACCACTACACCAACACAGAGAAGTGCAAAACTTACTCTACATAAATTCACATAATCCTAGTGACTGCGCACACAACATGGCCAAACAAAAGCAAAAGACGGTACCAGGCCTATCAATCCAATGGAAACTCATAGGCAACGCATTCCATTGGACTAGGCAATTACATAGAGCCATACAAAATCCATGGGCCTTGCTTCAGAGTCAAACCCACAACCTCTCACAGCCCAAGTAAAGAGCCTACCACTACACCAACACAGAGAAGTGCAAAACTTACTCTACATAAATTCACATAATCCTAGTGACTGCGCACACAACATGGCCAAACAAAAGCAAAAGACGGTACCAGGCCTATCAATCCAATGGAAACTCAAAGGCAACACAATCCATTGGACTAGGCAATTACATGCAGCCATACAAAGTCCATGGGCCTTGCCTCAGCGTCGAACCCACAACCTCTCGCAGCCCAAGCAAAGAGCCTACCACTACACCAACAGAGAGAAAAGTGAAACTGATTCTACATTAACTCACATTATCCTAGTGACTGCGCACACAAAATGGCCAAACGAAAGCAAAAGACGGTACCTGGCCTATCAATCCAATGGAAACTCATAGGCAACGCATTCCATTGGACTAGGCAATTACATAGAGCCATACAAAATCCATGGGCTTTGCTTCAGCGTCGAACCCACAACCTCTCACAGCCCAAGTAAAGAGCCTACCACTACACCAACACAGAGAAGTGCAAAACTTACTCTACATAAATTCACATAATCCTAGTGACTGCGCACACAACATGGCCAAACAAAAGCAAAAGACGGTACCAGGCCTATCAATCCAATGGAAACTCATAGGCAACGCATTCCATTGGACTAGGCAATTACATAGAGCCATACAAAATCCATGGGCCTTGCTTCAGAGTCAAACCCACAACCTCTCATAGCCCAAGTAAAGAGCCTACCACTACACCAACACAGAGAAGTGCAAAACTTACTCTACATAAATTCACATAATCCTAGTGACTGCGCACACAACATGGCCAAACAAAAGCAAAAGACGGTACCAGGCCTATCAATCCAATGGAAACTCAAAGGCAACACAATCCTTTGGACTAGGCAATTACATGCAGCCATACAAAGTCCATGGGCCTTGCCTCAGCGTCGAACCCACAACCTCTCGCAGCCCAAGCAAAGAGCCTACCACTACACCAACACAGAGAAGTGTGAAACTGATTCTACATTAACTCACATTATCCTAGTGACTGCGCACACCACATGGCCAAACGAAAGCAAAAGACGGTACCTGGCCTATCAATCCAATGGAAACTCATAGGCAACGCATTCCATTGGACTAGGCAATTACATAGAGCCATACAAAATCCATGGGCCTTGCTTCAGAGTCAAACCCACAACCTCGCACAGCCCAAGTAAAGAGCCTACCACTACACCAACACAGAGAAGTGCAAAACTTACTCTACATAAATTCACATAATCCTAGTGACTGCGCACACAACATGGCCAAACGAAAGCAAAAGACGGTACCTGGCCTATCAATCCAATGGAAACTCATAGGCAACGCATTCCATTGGACTAGGCAATTACATAGAGCCATACAAAATCCATGGGCCTTGCTTCAGAGTAAAACCCACAACCTCTCACAGCCCAAGTAAAGAGCCTACCACTACACCAACACAGAGAAGTGCAAAACTTATTCTACATAAATTCACATAATCCTAGTGACTGCGCACACAACATGGCCAAACAAAAGCAAAAGACAGTACCTGACCTATCAATCCAATGGAAACTCAAAGGCAACACAATCCATTGGACTAGGCAATTACATGCAGCCATACAAAGTCCATGGGCCTTGCCTCAGCGTCGAACCCACAACCTCTCGCAGCCCAAGCAAAGAGCCTACCACTACACCAACACAGAGAAGTGGGAAACAACCTCTTCATTAATTCCCATAATCCTAGTGACTGCGCATACAACATGGCCAAACAAAAGCAAAAGACAATACCTGGCCTATCAATCCAATTGAAACTCATAGGCAACACAGTCTATTGGACTAGGTCTTTACATGCAGCCATACAAAGTCCATGGGCCTTGCCTCAGCGTCGAACCCACAACCTCTCGCAGCCCAAGCAAAGAGCCTACCACTACACCAACACAGAAAAAAGTGTGAAACTGATTCTACATTAACTCACATTATCCTAGTGACTGCGCACACAACATGGCCAAACGAAAGCAAAAGACGGTACCTGGCCTATCAATCCAATGGAAACTCATAGGCAACGCATTCCATTGGACTAGGCAATTACATAGAGCCATACAAAATCCATGGGCCTTGCTTCAGAGTCAAACCCACAACCTCTCACAACCCAAGTAAAGAGCCTACCACTACACCAACACAGAGAAGTGCAAAACTTACTCTACATAAATTCACATAATCCTAGTGACTGCGCACACAACATGGCCAAACGAAAGCAAAAGACGGTACCTGGCCTATCAATCCAATGGAAACTCATAGGCAACGCATTCCATTGGACTAGGCAATTACCTAGAGCCATACAAAATCCATTGGCCTTGCTTCAGAGTCAAACCCACAACCTCTCACAGCCCAAGTAAAGAGCCTACCACTACACCAACACAGAGAAGAGCAAAACTTACTCTACATAAATTCACATAATCCTAGTGACTGCGCACACAACATGGCCAAACAAAAGCAAAAGACGGTACCAGGCCTATCAATCCAATGGAAACTCAAAGGCAACACAATCCATTGGACTAGGCAATTACATGCAACCACACAAAGTCCATGTGCCTTGCCTCAGCGTCGAACCCACAACCTCTCGCAGCCCAAGTAAAGAGCCTACCACTACACCAACACAGAGAAGTGCAAAACTTACTCTACATAAATTCACATAATCCTAGTGACTGCGCACACAACATGGCCAAACAAAAGCAAAAGACGGTACCAGGCCTATCAATCCAATGGAAACTCATAGGCAACGCATTCCATTGGACTAGGCAATTACATAGAGCCATACAAAATCCATGGGCCTTGCTTCAGAGTCAAACCCACAACCTCTCACAGCCCAAGTAAAGAGCCTACCACTACACCAACACAGAGAAGTGCAAAACTTACTGTACATAAATTCACATAATCCTAGTGACTGCGCACACAATATGGCCAAACAAAAGCAAAAGACGGTACCAGGCCTATCAATCCAATGGAAACTCAAAGGCAACACAATCCATTGGACTAGGCAATTACATGCAGCCATACAAAGTCCATGGGCCTTGCCTCAGCGTCGAACCCACAACCTCTCGCAGCCCAAGCAAAGAGCCTACCACTACACCAACACAGAGAAAAGTGAAACTGATTCTACATTAACTCACATTATCCTAGTGACTGCGCACACAAAATGGCCAAACGAAAGCAAAAGACGGTACCTGGCCTATCAATCCAATGGAAACTCATAGGCAACGCATTCCATTGGACTAGGCAATTACATAGAGCCATACAAAATCCATGGGCTTTGCTTCAGCGTCGAACCCACAACCTCTCACAGCCCAAGTAAAGAGCCTACCACTACACCAACACAGAGAAGTGCAAAACTTACTCTACATAAATTCACATAATCCTAGTGACTGCGCACACAACATGGCCAAACAAAAGCAAAAGACGGTACCAGGCCTATCAATCCAATGGAAACTCATAGGCAACGCATTCCATTGGACTAGGCAATTACATAGAGCCATAAAAAATCCATGGGCCTTGCTTCAGAGTCAAACCCACAACCTCTCATAGCCCAAGTAAAGAGCCTACCACTACACCAACACAGAGAAGTGCAAAACTTACTCTACATAAATTCACATAATCCTAGTGACTGCGCACACAACATGGCCAAACAAAAGCAAAAGACGGTACCAGGCCTATCAATCCAATGGAAACTCAAAGGCAACACAATCCTTTGGACTAGGCAATTACATGCAGCCATACAAAGTCCATGGGCCTTGCCTCAGCGTCGAACCCACAACCTCTCGCAGCCCAAGCAAAGAGCCTACCACTACACCAACACAGAGAAGTGTGAAACTGATTCTACATTAATTCCCATAATCCTAGTGACTGCGCATATAACATGGCCAAACAAAAGCAAAAGACAATACCTGGCCTATCAATCCAATTGGAACTCATAGGAAACACAGTCTTTTGGGCTAGGTCATTACATGCAGCCATACAAAGTCCATGGGCCTTGCCTCAGCGTCGAACCCACAACCTCTCGCAGCCCAAGTAAAGAGCCTACCACTACACCAACACAGAGAAGTGTGAAACTGATTCTACATTAACTCACATTATCCTAGTGACTGCGCACACAACATGGCCAAACGAAAGCAAAAGACGGTACCTGGCCTATCAATCCAATGGAAACTCATAGGCAACGCATTCCATTGGACTAGGCAATTACATAGAGCCATACAAAATCCATGGGCCTTGCATCAGAGTCAAACCCACAACCTCTTACAGCCCAAGTAAAGAGCCTACCACTACACCAACACAGAGAAGTGTGAAACTGATTCTACATTAACTCACATTATCCTAGTGACTGCGCACACAACATGGCCAAACGAAAGCAAAAGACGGTACTTGGCCTATCAATCGAATGGAAACTCATAGGCAACGCATTGCATTGGACTAGGGAATTACATAGAGCCATACAAAATCCATGGGCCTTGCATCAGAGTCAAACCCACAACCTCTCACAGCCCAAGTAAAGAGCCTACCACTACACCAACACAGAGAAGTGCAAAACTTACTCTACATAAATTCACATAATCCTAGTGACTGCGCACACAACATGGCCAAACAAAAGCAAAAGACGGTACCAGGCCTATCAATCCAATGGAAACTCAAAGGCAACACAATCCATTGGACTAGGCAATTACATGCAGCCATACAAAGTCCATGGGCCTTGCCTCAGCGTCGAACCCACAACCTCTCGCAGCCCAAGCAAAGAGCCTACCACTACACCAACACAGAGAAGTGTGAAACTGATTCTACATTAACTCACATTATCCTAGTGACTGCGCACACAACATGGCCAAACGAAAGCAAAAGACGGTACCTGGCCTATCAATCCAATGGAAACTCATAGGCAACGCATTCCATTGGACTAGGCAATTATATAGAGCCATACAAAATCCATGGGCCTTGCTTCAGAGTCAAACCCACAACCTCTCACAGCCCAAGTAAAGAGCCTACCACTACACCAACACAGAGAAGTGCAAAACTTACTCTACATAAATTCACATTATCCTAGTGACTGCGCACACAACATGGCCAAACGAAAGCAAAAGACGGTACCTGGCCTATCAATCCAATGGAAACTCATAGGCAACGCATTCCATTGGACTAGGCAATTACATAGAGCCATACAAAATCCATGGGCCTTGCTTCAGAGTCAAACCCACAACCTCTCACAGCCCAAGTAAAGAGCCTACCACTACACCAACACAGAGAAGTGCAAAACTTACTCTACATAAATTCACATAATCCTAGTGACTGCGCACACAACATGACCAAACAAAAGCAAAAGACGGTACCAAGCCTATCAATCCAATGGAAACTCAAAGGCAACACAATCCATTGGACTAGGCAATTACATGCAGCCATATAAAGTCCATGGGCCTTGCCTCAGCGTCGAACCCACAACCTCTCGCAGCCCAAGCAAAGAGCCTACCACTACACCAACACAGAGAAGTGTGAAACTGATGCTACATTAACTCACATTATCCTAGTGACTGCGCACACAACATGGCCAAACGAAAGCAAAAGACGGTACCTGGCCTATCAATCCAATGGAAACTCATAGGAACGCATTCCATTGGACTAGGCAATTACATAGAGCCATACAAAATCCATGGGCCTTGTTTCAGAGTCAAACCCACAACCTCTCACAGCCCAAGTAAAGAGCCTACCACTACACCAACACAGAGAAGTGCAAAACTTACTCTACATAAATTCACATAATCCTAGTGACTGCGCACACAACATGGCCAAACGAAAGCAAAAGACGGTACCTGGCCTATCAATCCAATGGAAACTCATAGGCAAAGCATTCCATTGGACTAGGCAATTACATAGAGCCATACAAAATCCATGGGCCTTGCTTCAGAGTCAAACCCACAACCTCTCACAGCCCAAGTAAAGAGCCTACCACTACACCAACACAGAGAAGTGCAAAACTTACTCTACATAAATTCACATAATCCTAGTGACTGCGCACACAACATGGCCAAACAAAAGCAAAAGACGGTACCAGGCCTATCAATCCAATGGAAACTCAAAGGCAACACAATCCATTGGACTAGGCAATTACATGCAGCCATACAAAGTCCATGGGCCTTGCCTCAGCGTTGAACCCACAACCTCTCGCAGCCCAAGCAAAGAGCCTACCACTACACCAACACAGAGAAGTGAGAAACAGCCTCTTCATTAATTCCCATAATCCTAGTGACTGCGCATACAACATGGCCAAACAAAAGCAAAAGACAATACCTGGCCTATCAATCCAATTGAAACTCATAGGCAACACAGTCTATTGGACTAGGTCATTACATGCAGCCATTCAAAGTCCATGGGCCTTGCCTCAGCGTCAAACCCACAACCTCTCGCAACCCAAGCAAAGAGCCTACCACTACACCAACACAGAGAAGTGTGAAACTGATTCTACATTAACTCACATTATCCTAGTGACTGCGCACACAACATGGCCAAACGAAAGCAAAAGACGGTACCTGGCCTATCAATCCAATGGAAACTCATAGGCAACGCATTCCATTGGACTAGGCAATTACATAGAGCCATACAAAATCCATGGGCCTTGCTTCAGAGTCAAACCCACAACATCTCACAGCCCAAGTAAAGTGCCTACCACTACACCAACACAGAGAAGTGCAAAACTTACTCTACATAAATTCACATAATCCTAGTGACTGCGCACACAACATGGCCAAACGAAAGCAAAAGACGGTACCTGGCCTATCAATCCAATGGAAACTCATAGGCAACGCATGCCATCGGACTAGGCAATTACGTAGAGCCATACAAAATCCATGGGCCTTGCTTCAGAGTCAAACCCACAACCTCTCACAGCCCAAGTAAAGAGCCTACCACTACACCAACACAGAGAAGTGCAAGACTTACTCTACATAAATTCACATAATCCTAGTGACTGCGCACGCAACATGGCCAAACAAAAGCAAAAGACGGTACCATGCCTATCAATCCAATGGAAACTCAAAGGCAACACAATCCATTGGACTAGGCAATTACATGCAGCCATACAAAGTCCATGGGCCTTGCCTCAGCGTCGAACCCACAACCTCTCGCAGCCCAAGCAAAGAGCCTACCACTACACCAACACAGAAAAGTGTGAAACTGATTCTACATTAACTCACATTATCCTAGTGACTTCGCACACAACATGGCCAAACGAAAGCAAAAGACGGTACCTGGCCTATCAATCCAATGGAAACTCATAGGCAAAGCATTCCATTGGACTAGGCAATTACATAGAGCCATACAAAATCCATGGGCCTTGCTTCAGAGTCAAACCCACAACCTCTCACTGCCCAAGTAAAGAGCCTACCACTACACCAACACAGAGAAGTGCAAAACTTACTCTACATAAATTCACATAATCCTAGTGACTGCGCACACAACATGGCCAAACAAAAGCAAAAGACGGTACCAGGCCTATCAATCCAATGGAAACTCAAAGGCAACACAATCCATTGGACTAGGCAATTACTTGCAGCCATACAAAGTCCATGGGCCTTGCCTCAGCGTCGAACCCACAACCTCTCGCAGCCCAAGCAAAGAGCCTACCACTACACCAACACAGAGAAGTGTGAAACTGATTCTACATTAACTCACATTATCCTAGTGACTGCGCACACAACATGGCCAAACGAAAGCAAAAGACGGTACCTGGCCTATCAATCCAATGGAAACTCATAGGCAACGCATTCCATTGGACTAGGCAATTACATAGAGCAATACAAAATCCATGGGCCTTGCTTCAGAGTCAAACCCACAACCTCTCACAGCCCAAGTAAAGAGCCTACCACTACACCAACACAGAGAAGTGCAAAACTTACTCTACATAAATTCACATAATCCTAGTGACTGCGCACACAACATGGCCAAACAAAAGCAAAAGACGGTACCAGGCCTATCAATCCAATGGAAACTCATTGGCAACGCATTCCATTGGACTAGGCAATTACATAGAGCCATACAAAATCCATGGGCCTTGCTTCAGCGTCGAACCCACAATCTCTCACAGCCCAAGTAAAGAGCCTACCACTACACCAACACAGAGAAGTGCAAAACTTACTCTACATAAATTCACATAATCCTAGTTACTGCGCACACAACATGGCCAAACAAAAGCAAAAGACGGTACCAGGCCTATCAATCCAATGGAAAATCAAAGGCAACACAATCCATTGGACTAGGCAATTACATGCAGCCATACAAAGTCCATGGGCCTTGCCTCAGCGTCGAACCCACAATCTCTCACAGCCCAAGCAAAGAGCCTACCACTACACCAACACAGAGAAGTGTGAAACTGATTCTACATTAACTCACATTATCCTAGTGACTGCGCACACAACATGGCCAAACGAAAGCAAAAGACGGTACCTGGTCTATCAATCCAATGGAAACTCATAGGCAACGCATTCCATTGGACTAGGCAATTACATAGAGCCATACAAAATCCATGGGCCTTGCTTCAGAGTCAAACCCACAACCTCTCACAGCCCAAGTAAAGAGCCTACCACTACACCAACACAGAGAAGTGCAAAACTTACTCTACATAAATTCACATAATCCTAGTGACTGCGCACACAACATGGCCAAACAAAAGCAAAAGACGGTATCAGGCCTATCAATCCAATGGAAACTCAAAGGCAACACAATCCATTGGACTAGGCAATTACATGCAGCCACACAAAGTCCCTGGGCCTTGCCTCAGCGTCGAACCCACAACCTCTCGCAGCCCAAGTAAAGAGCCTACCACTACACCAACACAGAGAAATGCAAATCCTACTCTACATAAATTCACATAATCCTAGTGACTGCGCACACAACATGGCCAAACAAAAGCAAAAGACGGTACCTGGCCTATCAATCCAACGGAAACTCATAGGCAACGCATTCCATTGGACTAGGCAATTACATAGAGCCATACAAAATCCATGGGCCTTGCTTCAGAGTCAAACCCACAACCTCTCACTGCCCAAGTAAAGAGCCTACCACTACACCAACACAGAGAAGTGCAAAACTTACTCTACATAAATTCACATTATCCTAGTGACTGCGCACACAACCTGGCCAAACGAAAGCAAAAGACGGTACCTGGCCTATCAATCCAATGTAAACTCATAGGCAACGCATTCCATTGGACTAGGCAATTACATAGAGCCATACAAAATCCATGGGCCTTGCTTCAGAGTCAAACCCACAACCTCTCACAGCCCAAGTAAAGAGCCTACCACTACACCAACACAGAGAAGTGCAAAACTTACTCTACATAAATTCACATAATCCTAGTGACTGCGCACACAACATGGCCAAACAAAAGCAAAAGACGGTACCAGGCCTATACATCCAATGGAAACTCAAAGGCAACACAATCCATTGGACTAGGCAATTACATGCAGCCATACAAAGTCCATGGGCCTTGCCTCAGCGTCGAACCCACAACCTCTCGCAGCCCAAGCAAAGAGCCTACCACTACACCAACACAGAGAAGTGTGAAACTGATTCTACATTAACTCACATTATCCTAGTGACTGCGCACACAACATGGCCAAACGAAAGCAAAAGACGGTACCAGGCCTATCAATCCAATGGAAACTCATAGGCAACGCATTCCATTGGACTAGGCAATTACATAGAGCCATACAAAATCCATGGGCCTTGCTTCAGCGTCGAACCCACAACCTCTCGCAGCCCAAGCAAAAAGCCTACCACTACACCAACACAGAGAAGTGCAAAATTTACTCTACATAAATTCACATAATCCTAGTGACTGCGCACACAACATGGCCAAACAAAAGCAAAAGACAGTACCAGGCCTATCAATCCAATGGAAACTCAAAGGCAACACAATCCATTGGACTAGGCAATTACATGCAGCCATACAAAGTCCATAGGCCTTGCCTCAGCGTCGAACCCACAACCTCTCGCAGCCCAAGCAAAGAGCCTACCACTACACCAACACAGAGAAGTGTGAAACTGATTCTACATTAACTCACATTATCCTAGTGACTGCGCACACAACATGGCCAAACGAAAGCAAAAGACGGTACCTGGCCTATCAATCCAATGGAAACTCATAGGCAACGCATTCCATTGGACTAGGCAATTACATAGGGCCATACAAAATCCATGGGCCTTGTTTCAGAGTCAAACCCACAACCTCTCACAGCCCAAGTAAAGAGCCTACCACTACACCAACACAGAGAAGTGCAAAATTTACTCTACATAAATTCACATAATCCTAGTGACTGCGCACACAACATGGCCAAACAAAAGCAAAAGACGGTACCAGGCCTATCAATCCAATGGAAACTCAAAGGCAACACAATCCATTGGATTAGGCAATTACATGCAGCCATACAAAGTCCATGGGCCTTGCCTCAGCGTCGAACCCACAACCTCTCGCAGCTCAAGTAAAGAGCCTACCACTACACCAACACAGAAAAGTGCAAAACTTACTCTACATAAATTCACTTTTTCCTAGTGACTGCGCACACAACATGGCCAAACGAAAGCAAAAGACGGTACCTGGCCTATCAATCCAATGGAAACTCATAGGCAACGCATTCCACTGGACTAGGCAATTACATAGAGCCATACAAAATCCATGGGCCTTGCTTCAGAGTCAAACCCACAACCTCTCACAGCCCAAGTAAAGAGCCTACCACTACACCAACAAAGAGAAGTGCAAAACTTACTCTACATAAATTCACATAATCCTAGTGACTGCGCACACAACATGGCCAAACAAAAGCAAAAGACGGTACCAGGCCTATCAATCCAATGAAAACTCAAAGGCAACACAATGCATTGGACTAGGCAATTACATGCTGCCATACAAAGTCCATGGGCCTTGCCTCAGCGTCGAACCCACAACCTCTCGCAGCCCAAGCAAAGAGCCTACCACTACACCAACACAGAGAAGTGTGAAACTGATTCTACATTAACTCACATTATCCTAGTGACTGCGCACACAACATGGCCAAACGAAAGCAAAAGATGGTACCAGGCCTATCAATCCAATGGAAACTCAAAGGCAACACAATCCATTGGACTAGGAAATTACATAGAGCCATACAAAATCCATGGGCCTTGCTTCAGAGTCAAACCCACAAGCTCTCTCAGCCCAAGTAAAGCGCCTACCACTACACCAACACAGAGAAGTGCAAAACTTACTCTACATAAATTCACATAATCCTAGTGACTGCGCACATAACATGGCCAAACGAAAGCAAAAGACGGTACCTGGCCTATCAATCCAATGGAAACTCAAAGGCAACACAATCCATTGGACTAGGCAATTACATGCAGCCATAAAAAGTCCATGGGCCTTGCCTCAGCGTCGAACCCACAACCTCTTGCAGCCAAAGCAAAGAGCCTACCACTACACCAACACAGAGTAGTGTGAAACTGATTCTAATTAACTCACATTATCCTAGTGACTGCGCACACAACATGGCCAAACGAAAGCAAAAGACGGTACCTGGCCTATCAATCCAATGGAAACTCATAGGCAACACATTCCATTGGACTAGGCAATTACATAGAGCCATACAAAATCCATGGGCCTTGCTTCAGAGTCAAACCCACAACCTCTCACAGCCCAAGTAAAGAGCCTACCACTACACCAACACAGAGAAGTGCAAAACTTACTCTACATAAATTCACATAATCCTAGTGACTGCGCACACAACATGGCCAAACGAAAGCAAAAGACGGTACCTGGCCTAACAATCCAATGGAAACTCATAGGCAACGCATTCCATTGGACTAGGCAATTACATAGAGCCATACAAAATCCATGGGCCTTGCTTCAGAGTCAAACCCACAACCTCTCACTGCCCAAGTAAAGAGCCTACCACTACACCAACACAGAGAAGTGCAAAACTTACTCTACATAAATTCACATAATCCTAGTGACTGCGCACACAACATGGCCAAACGAAAGCAAAAGACGGTACCTGGCCTATCAATCCAATGGAAACTCAAAGGCAACACAATCCATTGGACTAGGCAATTACATGCAGCCATACAAAGTCCATGGGCCTTGCCTCAGCGTCGAACCCACAACCTCTCGCAGCCTAAGTAAAGAGCCTACCACTACACCAACACAGAGAAGTGCTAAACTTACTCTACATAAATTCACATTATCCTAGTGACTGCGCACACAACATGGCTAAATGAAAGCAATAGACGGTACCTTTCCTATCAATCCAATGGAAACTCATAGGCAACGCATTCCATAGGACTAGGCAATTACATAGAGCCATACAAAATCCATGGGCCTTGCTTCAGAGTCAAACCCACAACCTCTCACAGCCCAAGTAAAGAGCCTACCACTACACCAACAAAGAGAAGTGCAAAACTTACTCTACATAAATTCACATAATCCTAGTGACTGCGCACACAACATGGCCAAACAAAAGCAAAAGACGGTACCAGGCCTATCAATCCAATGGAAACTCAAAGGCAACACAATCCATTGGACTAGGCAATTACATGCAGCCATACAAAGTCCATGGGCCTTGCCTCAGCGTCGAACCCACAACCTCTCGCAGCCCAAATAAAGAGCCTACCACTACACCAACACAGAGAAGTGTGAAACTGATTCTACATTAACTCACATTATCCTAGTGACTGCGCACACAACATGGCCAAACGAAAGCAAAAGACGGTAAATGGCCTATCAATCCAATGGAAACTCATAGGCAACTCATTCCATTGGACTAGGCAATTACATAGAGCTATACAAAATCCATGGGCCTTGCTTCAGAGTCAAACCCACAACCTCTCACAGACTAAGTAAAGAGCCTACCACTACACCAACACAGAGAAGTGCAAAACTTACTCTACATAAATTCACATAATCCTAGTGACTGCGCACACAACATGGCCAAACAAAAGCAAAAGACGGTACCAGGCCTATCAATCCAATGGAAACTCAAAGGCAACACAATCCATTGGACTAGGCAATTACATGCAGCCATACAAAGTCCATGGCCCTTGCCTCCGCGTCGAACCCACAACCTCTCGCAGCCCAAGCAAAGAGCCTACCACTACACCAACACAGAGAAGTGTGAAACTGATTCTACATTAACTCACATTATCCTAGTGACTGCGCACACAACATGGCCAAACGAAAGCAAAAGACGGTACCTGGCCTATCAATCCAATGGAAACTCAAAGGCAACACAATCCATTGGACTAGGCAATTACATGCAGCCATACAAAGTCCATGGGCCTTGCCTCAGCGTCGAACCCACAACCTCTCGCAGCCTAAGTAAAGAGCCTACCACTACACCAACACAGAGAAGTGCTAAACTTACTCTACATAAATTCACATTATCCTAGTGACTGCGCACACAACATGGCCAAATGAAAGCAATAGACGGTACCTTTCCTATCAATCCAATGGAAACTCATAGGCAACGCATTCCATAGGACTAGGCAATTACATAGAGCCATACAAAATCCATGGGCCTTGCTTCAGAGTCAAACCCACAACCTCTCACAGCCCAAGTAAAGAGCCTACCACTACACCAACAAAGAGAAGTGCAAAACTTGCTCTACATAAATTCACATAATCCTAGTGACTGCGCACACAACATGGCCAAACAAAAGCAAAAGACGGTACCAGGCCTATCAATCCAATGGAAACTCAAAGGCAACACAATCCATTGGACTAGGCAATTACATGCAGCCATACAAAGTCCATGGGCCTTGCCTCAGCGTCGAACCCACAACCTCTCGCAGCCCAAATAAAGAGCCTACCACTACACCAACACAGAGAAGTGTGAAACTGATTCTACATTAACTCACATTATCCTAGTGACTGCGCACACAACATGGCCAAACGAAAGCAAAAGACGGTAAATGGCCTATCAATCCAATGGAAACTCATAGGCAACGCATTCCATTGGACTAGGCAATTACATAGAGCTATAAAAAATCCATGGGCCTTGCTTCAGAGTCAAACCCACAACCTCTCACAGACTAAGTAAAGAGCCTACCACTACACCAACACAGAGAAGTGCAAAACTTACTCTACATAAATTCACATAATCCTAGTGACTGCGCACACAACATGGCCAAACAAAAGCAAAAGACGGTACCAGGCCTATCAATCCAATGGAAACTCAAAGGCAACACAATCCATTGGACTAGGCAATTACATGCAGCCATACAAAGTCCATGGCCCTTGCCTCAGCGTCGAACCCACAACCTCTCGCAGCCCAAGCAAAGAGCCTACCACTACACCAACACAGAGAAGTGTGAAACTGATTCTACATTAACTCACATTATCCTAGTGACTGCGCACACAACATGGCCAAACGAAAGCAAAAGACGGTACCTGGCCTATCAATCCAATGGAAACTCATAGGCAACGCATTCCATTGGACTAGGCAATTACATAGAGCCATACAAAATCCATGGGCCTTGCATCAGAGTCAAACCCACAACCTCTCACAGCCCAAGTAAAGAGCCTACCACTACACCAACACAGAGAAGTGCAAAATTTACTCTACATAAATTCACATAATCCTAGTGACTGCGCACACAACATGGCCAAACAAAAGCAAAAGACGGTACCAGGCCTATCAATCCAATGGAAACTCAAAGGCAACACAATCCATTGGACTAGGCAATTACATGCAGCCATACAAAGTCCATGGGCCTTGCCTCAGCGTCGAACCCTCAACCTCTCGCAGCCCAAGCAAAGAGCCTACCACTACACCAACACAGAGAAGTGTGAAACTGATTCTACATTAACTCACATTATCCTAGTGACTGCGCACACAACATGGCCAAACGAAAGCAAAAGATGGTACCTGGCCTATCAATCCAATGGAAACTCATAGGCAACGCATTCCATTGGACTAGGCAATTATATAGAGCCATACAAAATCCATGGGCCTTGCTTCAGAGTCAAACCCACAACCTCTCACAGCCCAAGTAAAGAGCCTACCACTACACCAACACAGAGAAGTGCAAAACTTACTCTACATAAATTCACATTATCCTAGTGACTGCGCACACAACATGGCCAAACGAAAGCAAAAGACGGTACCTGGCCTATCAATCCAATGGAAACTCATAGGCAACGCATTCCATTGGACTAGGCAATTACATAGAGCCATACAAAATCCATGGGCCTTGCTTCAGAGTCAAACCCACAACCTCTCACAGCCCAAGTAAAGAGCCTACCACTACACCAACACAGAGAAGTGCAAAACTTACTCTACATAAATTCACATAATCCTAGTGACTGCGCACACAACATGACCAAACAAAAGCAAAAGACGGTACCAAGCCTAAAAATCCAATGGAAACTCAAAGGCAACACAATCCATTGGACTAGGCAATTACATGCAGCCATACAAAGTCCATGGGCCTTGCCTCAGCGACGAACCCACAACCTCTCGCAGCCCAAGCAAAGAGCCTACCACTACACCAACACAGAGAAGTGTGAAACTGATTCTACATTAACTCACATTATCCTAGTGACTGCGCACACAACATGGCCAAACGAAAGCAAAAGACGGTACCTGGCCTATCAATCCAATGGAAACTCATAGGCAACGCATTCCATTGGACTAGGCAATTACATAGAGCCATACAAAATCCATGGGCCTTGTTTCAGAGTCAAACCCACAACCTCTCACAGCCCAAGTAAAGAGCCTACCACTACACCAACACAGAGAAGTGCAAAACTTACTCTACATAAATTCACATAATCCTAGTGACTGCGCACACAACATGGCGAAACGAAAGCAAAAGACGGTACCTGGCCTATCAATCCAATGGAAACTCATAGGCAAAGCATTCCATTGGACTAGGCAATTACATAGAGCCATACAAAATCCATGGGCCTTGCTTCAGAGTCAAACCCACAACCTCTCACAGCCCAAGTAAAGAGCCTACCACTACACCAACACAGAGAAGTGCAAAACTTACTCTACATAAATTCACATAATCCTAGTGACTGCGCACACAACATGGCCAAACAAAAGCAAAAGACGGTACCAGGCCTATCAATCCAATGGAAACTCAAAGGCAACACAATCCATTGGACTAGGCAATTACATGCAGCCATACAAAGTCCATGGGCCTTGCCTCAGCGTCGAACCCACAACCTCTCGCAGCCCAAGCAAAGAGCCTACCACTACACCAACACAGAGAAGTGAGAAACAGCCTCTTCATTAATTCCCATAATCCTAGTGACTGCGCATACAACATGGCCAAACAAAAGCAAAAGACAATACCTGGCCTATCAATCCAATTGAAACTCATAGGCAACACAGTGTATTGGACTAGGTCATTACATGCAGCCATACAAAGTCCATGGGCCTTGCCTCAGCGTCAAACCCACAACCTCTCGCAACCCAAGCAAAGAGCCTACCACTACACCAACACAGAGAAGTGTGAAACTGATTCTACATTAACTCACATTATCCTAGTGACTGCGCACACAACATGGCCAAACGAAAGCAAAAGACGGTACCTGGCCTATCAATCCAATGGAAACTCATAGGCAACGCATTCCATTGGACTAGGCAATTACATAGAGCCATACAAAATCCATGGGCCTTGCTTCAGAGTCAAACCCACAACATCTCACAGCCCAAGTAAAGAGCCTACCACTACACCAACACAGAGAAGTGCAAAACTTACTCTACATAAATTCACATAATCCTAGTGACTGCGCACACAACATGGCCAAACGAAAGCAAAAGACGGTACCTGGCCTATCAATCCAATGGAAACTCATAGGCAACGCATTCCATTGGACTAGGCAATTACGTAGAGCCATACAAAATCCATGGGCCTTGCTTCAGAGTCAAACCCACAACCTCTCACAGCCCAAGTAAAGAGCCTACCACTACACCAACACAGAGAAGTGCAAAACTTACTCTACATAAATTCACATAATCCTAGTGACTGCGCACACAACATGGCCAAACAAAAGCAAAAGACGGTACCATGCCTATCAATCCAATGGAAACTCAAAGGCAACACAATCCATTGGACTAGGCAATTGCATGCAGCCATACAAAGTCCATGGGCCTTGCCTCAGCGTCGAACCCACAACCTCTCGCAGCCCAAGCAAAGAGCCTACCACTACACCAACACAGAGAAGTGTGAAACTGATTCTACATTAACTCACATTATCCTAGTGACTTCGCACACAACATGGCCAAACGAAAGCAAAAGACGGTACCTGGCCTATCAATCCAATGGAAACTCATAGGCAAAGCATTCCATTGGACTAGGCAATTACATAGAGCCATACAAAATACATGGGCCTTGCTTCAGAGTCAAACCCACAACCTCTCACTGCCCAAGTAAAGAGCCTACCACTACACCAACACAGAGAAGTGCAAAACTTACTCTACATAAATTCACATAATCCTAGTGACTGCGCACACAACATGGCCAAACAAAAGCAAAAGACGGTACCAGGCCTATCAATCCAATGGAAACTCAAAGGCAACACAATCCATTGGACTAGGCAATTACTTGCAGCCATACAAAGTCCATGGGCCTTGCCTCAGCGTCGAACCCACAACCTCTCGCAGCCCAAGCAAAGAGCCTACCACTACACCAACACAGAGTAGTGTGAAACTGATTCTACATTAACTCACATTATCCTAGTGACTGCGCACACAACATGGCCAAACGAAAGCAAAAGACGGTACCTGGCCTATCAATCCAATGGAAACTCATAGGCAACGCATTCCATTGGACTAGGCAATTACATAGAGCCATACAAAATCCATGGGCCTTGCTTCAGAGTCAAACCCACAACCTCTCACAGCCCAAGTAAAGAGCCTACCACTACACCAACACAGAGAAGTGCAAAACTTACTCTACATAAATTCACATAATCCTAGTGACTGCGCACACAACATGGCCAAACAAAAGCAAAAGACGGTACCAGGCCTATCAATCCAATGGAAACTCATTGGCAACGCATTCCATTGGACTAGGCAATTACATAGAGCCATACAAAATCCATGGGCCTTGCTTCAGCGTCGAACCCACAACCTCTCACAGCCCAAGTAAAGAGCCTACCACTACACCAACACAGAGAAGTGCAAAACTTACTCTACATAAATTCACATAATCCTAGTTACTGCGCACACAACATGGCCAAACAAAAGCAAAAGACGGTACCAGGCCTATCAATCCAATGGAAACTCAAAGGCAACACAATCCATTGGACTAGGCAATTACATGCAGCCATACAAAGTCCATGGGCCTTGCCTCAGCGTCGAACCCACAATCTCTCACAGCCCAAGCAAAAAGCCTACCACTACACCAACACAGAGAAGTGTGAAACTGATTCTACATTAACTCACATTATCCTAGTGACTGCGCACACAACATGGCCAAACGAAAGCAAAAGACGGTACCTGGCCTATCAATCCAATGGAAACTCATAGGCAACGCATTCCATTGGACTAGGCAATTACATAGAGCCATACAAAATCCATGGGCCTTGCTTCAGAGTCAAACCCACAACCTCTCACAGCCCAAGTAAAGAGCCTACCACTACACCAACACAGAGAAGTGCAAAACTTACTCTACATAAATTCACATAATCCTAGTGACTGCGCACACAACATGGCCAAACAAAAGCAAAAGACGGTATCAGGCCTATCAATCCAATGGAAACTCAAAGGCAACACAATCCATTGGACTAGGCAATTACATAGAGCCATACAAAATCCATGGGCCTAGCTTCAGAGTCAAACCCACAACCTCTCACAGCCCAAGTAAAGAGCCTACCACTACACCAACACAGAGAAGTGCAAAACTTACTCTACATAAATTCACATAATCCTAGTGACTGCGCACACAACATGGCCAAACAAAAGCAAAAGACGGTACCTGGCCTATCAATCCAATGGAAACTCATAGGCAACGCATTCCATTGGACTAGGCAATTACATAGAGCCATACAAAATCCATGGGCCTTGCTTCAGAGTCAAACCCACAACCTCTCACAGCCCAAGTAAAGAGCCTACCACTACACCAACACAGAGAAGTGCAAAACTTACTCTACATAAATTCACATAATCCTAGTGACTGCGCACACAACATGGCCAAACGAAAGCAAAAGACGGTACCTGGCCTATCAATCCAATGGAAACTCATAGGTAACGCATTCCATTGGACTAGGCAATTATATAGAGCCATGCAAAATCCATGGGCCTTGCTTCAGAGTCAAACCCACAACCTCTCACAACCCAAGTAAAGAGCCTACCACTACACCAACACAGAGAAGTGCAAAACTTACTCTACATAAATTCACATAATCCTAGTGACTGCGCACACAACATGGCCAAACGAAAGCAAAAGACGGTACCTGGCCTATCAATCCAATGGAAACTCATAGGTAACGCATTCCATTGGACTAGGCAATTATATAGAGCCATGCAAAATCCAGGGGCCTTGCTTCAGAGTCAAACCCACAACCTCTCACAGCCCAAGTAAAGAGCCTACCACTACACCAACACAGAGAAGTGCAAAACTTACTCTACATAAATTCACATAATCCTAGTGACTGCGCACACAACATGGCCAAACAAAAGCAAAAGACGGTACCTGGCCTATCAATCCAATGGAAACTCATAGGCAACGCATTCCATTGGACTAGGCAATTACATAGAGCCATACAAAATCCATGGGCCTTGCTTCAGAGTCAAACCCACAACCTCTCACAGCCCAAGTAAAGAGCCTACCACTACACCAACACAGAGAAGTGCAAAAATTACTCTACATAAATTCACATTATCCTAGTGACTGCGCACACAACATGGCCAAACGAAAGCAAAAGACGGTACCTGGCCTATCAATCCAATTGAAACTCATAGGCAACGCATTCCATTGGACTAGGCAATTACATGCAGCCATACAAAGCACATGGACCTTGCCTCAGCGTCGAACCCACAACCTCTCGCAGCCCAAGCAAAGAGCCTACCACTACACCAACACAGAGAAGTGTGAAACTGATTCTACATTAACTCACATTATCCTAGTGACTGCGCACACAACATGGCCAAACGAAAGCAAAAGACGGTACCTGGCCTATCAATCCAAAGGAAACTCATAGGCAACGCATTCCATTGGACTAGGCAATTACATAGAGCCATGCAAAATCCATGGGCCTTGCTTCAGAGTCAAACCCACAACCTCTCACAGCCCAAGTAAAGAGCCTACCACTACACCAACACAGAGAAGTGCAAAACTTACTCTACATAAATTCACATAATCCTAGTGACTGCGCACACAACATGGCCACACGAAAGCAAAAGACGGTACCTGGCCTATCAATCCAAAGGAAACTCATAGGCAACGCATTCCATTGGACTAGGCAATTACATAGAGCCATACAAAATCCATGGGCCTTGCTTCAGAGTCAAACCCACAACCTCTCACAGCCCAAGTAAAGAGCCTACCACTACACCAACACAGAGAAGTGCAAAACTTACTCTACATAAATTCACATAATCCTAGTGACTGCGCACACAACATGGCCAAACGAAAGCAAAAGACGGTACCTGGCCTATCAATCCAATGGAAACTCATAGGCAACGCATTCCATTGGACTAGGCAATTACGTAGAGCCATACAAAATCCATGGGCCTTGCTTCAGAGTCAAACCCACAACCTCTCACAGCCCAAGTAAAGAGCCTACCACTACACCAACACAGAGAAGTGCAAAACTTACTCTACATAAATTCACATAATCCTAGTGACTGCGCACACAACATGGCCAAACAAAAGCAAAAGACGGTACCATGCCTATCAATCCAATGGAAACTCAAAGGCAACACAATCCATTGGACTAGGCAATTGCATGCAGCCATACAAAGTCCATGGGCCTTGCCTCAGCGTCGAACCCACAACCTCTCGCAGCCCAAGCAAAGAGCCTACCACTACACCAACACAGAGAAGTGTGAAACTGATTCTACATTAACTCACATTATCCTAGTGACTTCGCACACAACATGGCCAAACGAAAGCAAAAGACGGTACCTGGCCTATCAATCCAATGGAAACTCATAGGCAAAGCATTCCATTGGACTAGGCAATTACATAGAGCCATACAAAATACATGGGCCTTGCTTCAGAGTCAAACCCACAACCTCTCACTGCCCAAGTAAAGAGCCTACCACTACACCAACACAGAGAAGTGCAAAACTTACTCTACATAAATTCACATAATCCTAGTGACTGCGCACACAACATGGCCAAACAAAAGCAAAAGACGGTACCAGGCCTATCAATCCAATGGAAACTCAAAGGCAACACAATCCATTGGACTAGGCAATTACTTGCAGCCATACAAAGTCCATGGGCCTTGCCTCAGCGTCGAACCCACAACCTCTCGCAGCCCAAGCAAAGAGCCTACCACTACACCAACACAGAGTAGTGTGAAACTGATTCTACATTAACTCACATTATCCTAGTGACTGCGCACACAACATGGCCAAACGAAAGCAAAAGACGGTACCTGGCCTATCAATCCAATGGAAACTCATAGGCAACGCATTCCATTGGACTAGGCAATTACATAGAGCCATACAAAATCCATGGGCCTTGCTTCAGAGTCAAACCCACAACCTCTCACAGCCCAAGTAAAGAGCCTACCACTACACCAACACAGAGAAGTGCAAAACTTACTCTACATAAATTCACATAATCCTAGTGACTGCGCACACAACATGGCCAAACAAAAGCAAAAGACGGTACCAGGCCTATCAATCCAATGGAAACTCATTGGCAACGCATTCCATTGGACTAGGCAATTACATAGAGCCATACAAAATCCATGGGCCTTGCTTCAGCGTCGAACCCACAACCTCTCACAGCCCAAGTAAAGAGCCTACCACTACACCAACACAGAGAAGTGCAAAACTTACTCTACATAAATTCACATAATCCTAGTTACTGCGCACACAACATGGCCAAACAAAAGCAAAAGACGGTACCAGGCCTATCAATCCAATGGAAACTCAAAGGCAACACAATCCATTGGACTAGGCAATTACATGCAGCCATACAAAGTCCATGGGCCTTGCCTCAGCGTCGAACCCACAATCTCTCACAGCCCAAGCAAAAAGCCTACCACTACACCAACACAGAGAAGTGTGAAACTGATTCTACATTAACTCACATTATCCTAGTGACTGCGCACACAACATGGCCAAACGAAAGCAAAAGACGGTACCTGGCCTATCAATCCAATGGAAACTCATAGGCAACGCATTCCATTGGACTAGGCAATTACATAGAGCCATACAAAAGCCATGGGCCTTGCTTCAGAGTCAAACCCACAACCTCTCACAGCCCAAGTAAAGAGCCTACCACTACACCAACACAGAGAAGTGCAAAACTTACTCTACATAAATTCACATAATCCTAGTGACTGCGCACACAACATGGCCAAACAAAAGCAAAAGACGGTATCAGGCCTATCAATCCAATGGAAACTCAAAGGCAACACAATCCATTGGACTAGGCAATTACATAGAGCCATACAAAATCCATGGGCCTAGCTTCAGAGTCAAACCCACAACCTCTCACAGCCCAAGTAAAGAGCCTACCACTACACCAACACAGAGAAGTGCAAAACTTACTCTACATAAATTCACATAATCCTAGTGACTGCGCACACAACATGGCCAAACAAAAGCAAAAGACGGTACCTGGCCTATCAATCCAATGGAAACTCATAGGCAACGCATTCCATTGGACTAGGCAATTACATAGAGCCATACAAAATCCATGGGCCTTGCTTCAGAGTCAAACCCACAACCTCTCACAGCCCAAGTAAAGAGCCTACCACTACACCAACACAGAGAAGTGCAAAACTTACTCTACATAAATTCACATAATCCTAGTGACTGCGCACACAACATGGCCAAACGAAAGCAAAAGACGGTACCTGGCCTATCAATCCAATGGAAACTCATAGGTAACGCATTCCATTGGACTAGGCAATTATATAGAGCCATGCAAAATCCATGGGCCTTGCTTCAGAGTCAAACCCACAACCTCTCACAACCCAAGTAAAGAGCCTACCACTACACCAACACAGAGAAGTGCAAAACTTACTCTACATAAATTCACATAATCCTAGTGACTGCGCACACAACATGGCCAAACGAAAGCAAAAGACGGTACCTGGCCTATCAATCCAATGGAAACTCATAGGTAACGCATTCCATTGGACTAGGCAATTATATAGAGCCATGCAAAATCCAGGGGCCTTGCTTCAGAGTCAAACCCACAACCTCTCACAGCCCAAGTAAAGAGCCTACCACTACACCAACACAGAGAAGTGCAAAACTTACTCTACATAAATTCACATAATCCTAGTGACTGCGCACACAACATGGCCAAACAAAAGCAAAAGACGGTACCTGGCCTATCAATCCAATGGAAACTCATAGGCAACGCATTCCATTGGACTAGGCAATTACATAGAGCCATACAAAATCCATGGGCCTTGCTTCAGAGTCAAACCCACAACCTCTCACAGCCCAAGTAAAGAGCCTACCACTACACCAACACAGAGAAGTGCAAAAATTACTCTACATAAATTCACATTATCCTAGTGACTGCGCACACAACATGGCCAAACGAAAGCAAAAGACGGTACCTGGCCTATCAATCCAATTGAAACTCATAGGCAACGCATTCCATTGGACTAGGCAATTACATGCAGCCATACAAAGCACATGGACCTTGCCTCAGCGTCGAACCCACAACCTCTCGCAACCCAAGCAAAGAGCCTACCACTACACCAACACAGAGAAGTGTGAAACTGATTCTACATTAACTCACATTATCCTAGTGACTGCGCACACAACATGGCCAAACGAAAGCAAAAGACGGTACCTGGCCTATCAATCCAAAGGAAACTCATAGGCAACGCATTCCATTGGACTAGGCAATTACATAGAGCCATGCAAAATCCATGGGCCTTGCTTCAGAGTCAAACCCACAACCTCTCACAGCCCAAGTAAAGAGCCTACCACTACACCAACACAGAGAAGTGCAAAACTTACTCTACATAAATTCACATAATCCTAGTGACTGCGCACACAACATGGCCACACGAAAGCAAAAGACGGTACCTGGCCTATCAATCCAAAGGAAACTCATAGGCAACGCATTCCATTGGACTAGGCAATTACATAGAGCCATACAAAATCCATGGGCCTTGCTTCAGAGTCAAACCCACAACCTCTCACAGCCCAAGTAAAGAGCCTACCACTACACCAACACAGAGAAGTGCAAAACTTACTCTACATAAATTCACATAATCCTAGTGACTGCGCACACAACATGGCCAAACGAAAGCAAAAGACGGTACCTGGCCTATCAATCCAATGGAAACTCATAGGCAACGCATTCCATTGGACTAGGCAATTATATAGAGCCATACAAAATCCATGGGCCTTGCTTCAGAGTCAAACCCACAACCTCTCACAGCCCAAGTAAAGAGCCTACCACTACACCAACACAGAGAAGTGCAAAACTTACTCTACATAAATTCACATAATCCTAGTGACTGCGCACACAACATGGCCAAACAAAAGCAAAAGACAGTACCAGGCTTATCAATCCAATGGAAACTCAAAGGCAACACAATCCATTGGACTAGGCAATTACATGCAGCCATACAAAGTCCATGGGCCTTGACTCAGCGTCGAACCCACAACCTCTCGCAGCCCAAGTAAAGAGCCTACCACTACACCAACACAGAGAAGTGCAAAACTTACTCTACATAAATTCACATAATCCTAGTTACTGCGCACACAACATGGCCAAACAAAAGCAAAAGACGGTATCAGGCCTATCAATCCAATGGAAACTCAAAGGCAACACAATCCATTGGACTAGGCAATTACATGCAGCCATACAAAGTCCATGGGCCTTGCTTCTGCGTCGAACCCACAACCTCTCGCAGCCCAAGTAAAGAGCCTACCACTACACCAACACAGAGAAGTGCAAAACTTACTCTACATAAATTCACATAATCCTAGTGACTGCGCACACAACATGGCCAAACGAAAGCAAAAGACGGTACCTGGCCTATCAATCCATTGGAAACTCATAGGCAACGCATTCCATTGGACTAGGCAATTACATAGAGCCATACAAAATCCATGGGCCTTGCTTCAGAGTCAAACCCACAACCTCTCACAGCCCAAGTAAAGAGCCTACCACTACACCAACACAGAGAAGTGCAAAACTTACTTTACATAAATTCACATAATCCTAGTGACTGCGCACACAACATGGCCAAACGAAAGCAAAAGACGGTACCTGGCCTATCAATCCAATGGAAACTCATAGGCAACGCATTCCATTGGACTAGGCAATTACATAGAGCCATACAAAATCCATGGGCCTTGCTTCAGAGTCAAACCCACAACCTCTCACAGCCCAAGCAAAGAGCCTACCACTACACCAACACAGAGAAGTGCAAAACTTACTCTACATAAATTCACATAATCCTAGTGACTGCGCACACAACATGGCCAAACAAAAGCAAAAGACGGTACCAGGCCTATCAATCCAATGGAAACTCAAAGGCAACACAATCCATTGGACTAGGCAATTACATGCAGCCATACAAAGTCCATGGGCCTTGCCTCAGCGTCGAACCCACAACCTCTCGCAGCCCAAGTAAAGAGCCTACCACTACACCAACACAGAGAAGTGCAAAACTTGCTCTACATAAATTCACATAATCCTAGTGACTGCGCACACAACATGGCCAAACAAAAGCAAAAGACGGTACCAGGCATATCAATCCAATGGAAACTCAAAGGCAACACAATCCATTGGACTAGGCAATTACATGCAGCCATACAAAGTCCATGGGCCTTGCCTCAGAGTCAAACCCACAATCTCTCACAGACCAAGTAAATAGCCTACCACTACACCAACACAGAGAAGTGGGAAACAGCCTCTTCATTAATTCCCATAATCCTAGTGACTGCGCATACAACATGGCCAAACAAAAGCAAAAGACAATACCTGGCCTATCAATCCAATTGAAACTCATAGGCAACACAGTCTATTGGACTAGGTCATTACATGCAGCCATACAAAGTCCATGGGCCTTGCCTCAGAGACGAACTCACAACCTCTCGCAGCCCAAGCAATAAGCCTACCACTACACCAACACAGAGAAGTGTGAAACTGATTCTACATTAACTCACATTATCCTAGTGACTGCGCACACAACATGGCCAAACGAAAGCAAAAGACGGTACCAGGCCTATCAATCCAATGGAAACTCAAAGGCAACACAATCCATTGGACTAGGCAATTACATGCAGCCATTCAAAATCCATGGGCCTTGCCTCAGCGTCGAACCCACAACCTCTCGCAGCCCAAGTAAAGAGCCTACCACTACACCAACACAGAGAAGTGCAAAACTTACTTTACATAAATTCACATAATCCTAGTGACTGCGCACACAACATGGCCAAACAAAAGCAAAAGACTGTACCAGGCCTATCAATCCAATGGAAACTCAAAGGCAACACAATCCATTGGACTAGGCAATTACATGCAGCCATACAAAGTCCATGGGCCTTGCCTCAGCGTCGTACCCACAACCTCTCGCAGCCCAAGTAAAGAGCCTACCACTACACCAACACAGAGAAGTGCAAAACTTACTCTACATAAATTCACATAATCCTAGTGACTGCGCACACAACATGGCCAAACAAAAGCAAAAGACGGTACCAGGCCAATCAATCCAATGGAAACTCAAAGGCAACACAATCCATTGGACTAGGCAATTACATGCAGCCATACAAAGTCCATGGGCCTTGCCTCAGCGTCGAACCCACAACCTCTCGCAGCCCAAGTAAAGAGCCTACCACTACACCAACACAGAGAAGTGCAAAACTTACTCTACATAAATTCACATAATCCTAGTGACTGCGCACACAACATGGCCAAACGAAAGCAAAAGACGGTACCTGGCCTATCAATCCAATGGAAACTCATAGGCAACGCATTCCATTGGACTAGGCAATTACATAGAGCCATACAAAATCCATGGGCCTTGCTTCAGAGTCAAACCCACAACCTCTCACAGCCCAAGTAAATAGCCTATCACTACACCAACACAGAGAAGTGGGAAACAGCATCTTCATTAATTCCCATAATCCTAGTGACTGCGCATACAACATGGCCAAACAAAAGCAAAAGACAATACCTGGCCTATCAATCCAATTGAAACTCATAGGCAACACAGTCTATTGGACTAGGTCATTACATGCAGCCATACAAAGTCCATGGGCCTTGCCTCAGAGACGAACTCACAACCTCTCGCAGCCCAAGCAATAAGCCTACCACTACACCAACACAGAGAAGTGTGAAACTGATTCTACATTAACTCACATTATCCTAGTGACTGCGCACACAACATGGCCAAACGAAAGCAAAAGACGGTACCAGGCCTATCAATCCAATGGAAACTCAAAGGCAACACAATCCATTGGACTAGGCAATTACATGCAGCCATACAAAGTCCATGGGCCTTGCCTCAGCGTCGAACCCACAACCTCTCGTAGCCCAAGTAAAGAGCCTACCACTACACCAACACAGAGAAGTGCAAAACTTACTCTACATAAATTCACATAATCCTAGTGACTGCGCACACAACATGGCCAAACAAAAGCAAAAGACGGTACCAGGCCTATCAATCCAATGGAAACTCAAAGGCAACACAATCCAGTGGACTAGGCAATTACATGCAGCCATACAAAGTCCATGGGCCTTGCCTCGGCGTCGAACCCACAACCTCTTCGCAGCCCAAGTAAAGAGCCTACCACTACACCAACACAGAGAAGTGCAAAACTTACTCTACATAAATTCACATAATCCTAGTGACTGCGCACACAACATGGCCAAACGAAAGCAAAAGACGGTACCTGGCCTATCAATCCAATGGAAACTCATAGGCAACGCATTCCATTGGACTAAGCAATTACATAGAGCCATACAAAATCCATGGGCCTTGCTTCAGAGTCAAACCCACAACCTCTCACAGCCCAAGTAAAGAGCCTACCACTACACCAACACAGAGAAGTGCAAACCTTACTCTACATAAATTCACATAATCCTAGTGACTGCGCACACAACATGGCCAAACAAAAGCAAAAGACGGTACCAGGCCTATCAATCCAATGGAAACTCAAAGGCAACACAATCCATTGGACTAGGCAATTACATGCAGCCATACAAAATCCATGGGCCTTGCCTCAGCGTCGAACCCACAACCTCTCGCAGCCCAAGTAAAGAGCCTACCACTACACCAACACAGATAAGTACAAAACTTACTCTACATAAATTCACATAATCCTGGTGACTGCGCACACAACATGGCCAAACAAAAGCAAAAGACGGTACCAGGCCTATCAATCCAATGGAAACTCAAATGCAACACAATCCATTGGACTAGGCAATTACATGCAGCCATACAAAGTCCATGGGCCTTGCCTCAGCGTCGAACCCACAACCTCTCGCAGCCCAAGTAAAGAGCTACCACTACACCAACACAGAGAAGTGCAAAATGTACTCTACATAAATTCACATAATCCTAGTGACTGCGCACACAACATGGCCAAACGAAAGCAAAAGACGGTACCTGGCCTATCAATCCAATGGAAACTCATAGGCAACGCATTCCATTGGACTAGGCAATTACATAGAGCCATACAAAATCCATGGACCTTGCTTCAGAGTCAAACCCACAACCTCTCGCAGCCCAAGCAAAGAGCCTACCACTACACCAACACAGAGAAGTGAGAAACTGATTCTACATTAACTCACATTATCCTAGTGACTGCGCACACAACATGGCCAAACGAAAGCAAAAGACGGTACCTGGCCTATCAATCCAATGGAAACTCATAGGCAACGGATTCCATTGGACTAGGCAATTACATAGAGCCATACAAAATCCATGGGCCTTGCTTCAGAGTCAAACCCACAACCTCTCACAGCCCAAGTAAAGAGCCTACCACTACACCAACACAGAGAAGTGCAAAACTTACTCTACATAAATTCACATAATCCTAGTGACTGCGCACACAACATGGCCAAACAAAAGCAAAAGATGGTACCAGGCCTATCAATCCAATGGAAACTCAAAGGCAACACAATCCATTGGACTAGGCAATTACATGCAGTCATACAAAGTCCATGGGCCTTGCCTCAGCATCGAGCCCACAACCTCTCGCAGCCCAAGTAAAGAGCCTACCACTACACCAACACAGAGAAGTGCAAAACTTACTCTACATAAATTCACATAATCCTAGTGACTGCGCACACAACATGGCCAAACAAAAGCAAAAGACGGTACCTGGCCTATCAATCCAATGGAAACTCATAGGCAACGCATTCCATTGGACTAGGCAATTACATAGAGCCATACAAAATCCATGGGCCTTGCTTCAGAGTCAAACCCACAACCTCTCACAGCCCAAGTAAAGAGCCTACCACTACACCAACACAGAGAAGTGAAAAACTTACTCTACATAAATTCACATAATCCTAGTGACTGCGCACACAACATGGCCAAACAAAAGCGAAAGACGGTACCAGGCCTATCAATCCAATGGAAACTCAAAGGCAACACAATCCATTGGACTAGGCAATTACATGCAGCCATACAAAGTCCATGGGCCTTGCCTCAGCGTCAAACCCACAACCTCTCGCAGCCCAAGTAAAGAGCCTACCACTACACCAACACAGAGAAGTGCAAAACTTACTCTACATAAATTCACATAATCCTAGTGACTGCGCACACAACATGGCCAAACGAAAGCAAAAGACGGTACCTGGCCTATCAATCCAATGGAAACTCACAGGCAACGCATTCCATTGGACTAGGCAATTACATAGAGCCATACAAAATCCATGGGCCTTGCTTCAGAGTCAAACCCACAACCTCTCACAGCCCAAGTAAAGAGCCTACCACTACACCAACACAGAGAAGTGCAAACCTTACTCTACATAAATTCACATAATCCTAGTGACTGCGCACACAACATGGCCAAACGAAAGCAAAAGACGGTACCAGGCCTATCAATCCAATGGAAACTCAAAGGCAACACAATCCATTGGACTAGGCAATTACATGCAGCCATACAAAATCCATGGGCCTTGCCTCAGCGTCGAACCCACAACCTCTCGCAGCCCAAGTAAAGAGCCTACCACTACACCAACACAGAGAAGTGCAAAACTTACTCTACATAAATTCACATAATCCTAGTGACTGCGCACACAACATGGCCAAACAAAAGCAAAAGACGGTACCAGGCCTATCAATCCAATGGAAACTCAAAGGCAACACAATCCATTGGACTAGGCAATTACATGCAGCCATACAAAGTCCATGGGCCTTGCCTCAGCGTCGAACCCACAACCTCTCGCAGCCCAAGTAAAGAGCCTACCACTACACCAACACAGAGAAGTGCAAAATGTACTCTACATAAATTCACATAATCCTAGTGACTGCGCACACAACATGGCCAAACGAAAGCAAAAGACGGTACCTGGCCTATCAATCCAATGGAAACTCATAGGCAACGCATTCCATTGGACTAGGCAATTACATAGAGCCATACAAAATCCATGGGCCTTGCTTCAGAGTCAAACCCACAACCTCTCGCAGCCCAAGCAAAGAGCCTACCACTACACCAACACAAAGAAGTGTGAAACTGATTCTACATTAACTCACATTATCCTAGTGACTGCGCACACATCATGGCCAAACGAAAGCAAAAGACGGTACCTGGCCTATCAATCCAATGGAAACTCATAGGCAACGCATTCCATTGAACTAGGCAATTACATAGAGCCATACAAAATCCATGGGCCTTGCTTCAGAGTCAAACCCACAACCTCTCACAGCCCAAGTAAAGAGCCTACCACTACACCAACACAGAGAAGTGCAAAACTTACTCTACATAAATTCACATAATCCTAGTGACTGCGCACACAACATGGCCAAACAAAAGCAAAAGACGGTACCAGGCCTATCAATCCAATGGAAACTCAAAGGCAACACAATCCATTGGACTAGGCAATTACATGCAGCCATACAAAGTCCATGGCCCTTCCCTCAGAGTCGAACCCACAACCTCTTGCAGCCCAAGCAAAAAGCAAACCACTACACTAACACAGAGAAGTGGTAAACATACTCTACATTAATTCACATAATCCTAGTGACTGCGCACACAACATGGCCAAACAAAAGCAAAAGACAGTACCTGGCCTAACAAGACAATGGAAACACATAGGCAACACAGTCCATTGGACTAAGCAGTTTCATGCAGCCATGCAAAGTCCACGACCCTTGCCTCAGAATTGAACCCACAAAATCTCGAAGCCTAAGCAAAGAACCTACCAATACACCAACACAGAGAATTGGGAAACTGACTCTAAATTAATTCACAACATCCTAGTGACTGTGCACACAACATGGCCAAACAAAAGCAAAAGACGGTACCTGACAGATAAATCCAATGAAAACTCATAGGTAACATAGTCCATTGGACTAGGCAATTATATGCAGCCATTCAAATTGCATGGGCATTGCATCAGAGTCGAACCCACAACCTCTCGCAGCCCAAACAAAGAGCCTACCACTACACCAACACAGAGAAGTGGGAACTGATTCTACATTAATTCACATAATCCTAGTGACTGCACACACAACATGGCCAAACAAAGGAAATACAGTACCTGGCCTATCAATCCATTGGAATCTCATAGGCAACACAGTCCATTGGACTAGGCAGGCATACAAAGTCCATGGGCCTTCACTCTTAGTCGAACCCATAACCTCTCGCAGCCCAAGCAAAGAGCCAACCACTACAACAACACAGAGAAGCGGTAAATAGATTCTACATTAATTCACATAATCCTAGTGACTGCGCACACAACATGGCCAAACAAAAGCAATAGACAGTACCTGGCCTATCAATCCAATGGAAACTCATAGGCAACAAAGTCCTTTGGACTAATCAATTATATGCAGCCATACAAAGTCCATGGGCCTTTCCTCAGAGTCAAACCCACAACCTCTCTCAACCCAAGCAAAGAGCCTACCACTACACCAACACAGAGAAGTGGGAAACTGATTCTACATTAAATCACATAATCCTAGTGACTGCACACACAACATGGCCAAACAAAAACAAAAGACAGTACCTGGAAATGAATCCAATGAAAACTCATAGACAACACAGTCCATTGGACTAGGCAATTACATGCAGCCATACAAAGTCCATGGGCCTTGCCTCATAGTCAAATCCACAACCTCTTGCACCCCAGGCAAAGAGCCTACCACTGAACCAACACAGAGAAGTGGGAAACAGGTGCTAAATTAATTCACATAATCCTAGTGACTGCACACATAACATTGCCAAACAAAAGCAAAAGACAGTACCTGGCCTATCAATCCAATGGAAACTCATAGGCAACAAAGTCCTTTGGACTAATCAATTATATGCAGCCATACAAAGTCCATGGGCCTTTCCTCAGAGTCAAACCCACAACCTCTCTCAACCCAAGCAAAGAGCCTACCACTACACCAACACAGAGAAGTGGGAAACTGATTCTACATTAAATCACATAATCCTAGTGACTGCACACACAACATGGCCAAACAAAAACAAAAGACAGTACCTGGAAATGAATCCAATGAAAACTCATAGACAACACAGTCCATTGGACTAGGCAAGTACATGCAGCCATACAAAGTCCATGGGCCTTGCCTCATAGTCAAATCCACAACCTCTTGCACCCCAGGCAAAGAGCCTACCACTGAACCAACACAGAGAAGTGGGAAACAGGTGCTAAATTAATTCACATAATCCTAGTGACTGCACACATAACATTGACAAACAAAAGCAAAAGACAGTACCTGGCCTATCAATCCAATGGAAACTCATAGGTAACACAGTCCATTTGGCTAGGATTATACATGCAGCCATACAAAGTCCATGGGCCTTGCCTAAGAGTCGAACCCACAACCTCTCACAGTCTAAGCAAAGAGCCTATCTTTACACCAACAAAGTCCATGGGCCTTGCCTCAGAGTCAAACCCACAACCTCTTGCAGCATAAGCAAAGAGCCTACCACTACACAAACACAGAGAAGTGGGAAACTAGCTCTACATTAATTCACATAATCCTAGTGACTGCGCACACAAAATGGCCAAACAATAGCAAAAGACAGTACCTGCCCTATCAATCCAATGGAAACTTATAGGAAACACAGTCCATTAGACTAGGCAACTACATGCAGCCATACAAAGTCCATGGGCCTTGCTTCAGAGTCGAACCCACAACCTCTTGCAGAACAAGCAAAAAGCCTACCACTACACCAACACAGAGAAGTGGGAAGCTGAGTCTACATTAATTCACAAAATCCTAGTGACTGCGCACACAACATGGCCAAACAAAAGCAAAAGACAGTACCTGGCCTATCAATCCAATGGAAACTCATAGGCAACATAGTCCATTGGACTAGGCAATTACATGCAGCCATACAAAGTCCATGGGCCTTGCCTCAGAGTCGAACACACAACATCTCGAAGCCCAAGCAAAGAGCCTACCACTACACCAATACAGAGAAATAGGAAATTGATGTTACATTAATTCACATAATCCTAGTGACTGCGCACACAACATGGCCAAACAAAAGCAAAAGACAGTACTTGGCCTATCAATCCAATGGAAACTCATAGGAAACACAGTCCATCGGACTAGGTAATTACATTCAGCCATACAAAGTCCGTAGGCCTTGCCTCATAGTCAAAGCCACAACCTCTTGCAGCCCAGGCAAAGAGACTACCACTACACCAACACAGAGAAGTGGGAAACAGGTGCTACATTAATTCACATAATCCTAGTGACTGCGCACACAACATGGCTAAACAAAAGCAAATTTCAGTACCTGGCCTATCAATCCAATGGAAACTCATAGGTAACACAGTCAATTTGGCTAGGGAATTACATGCAGCCATACAAAGTCCATGGGCCTTGCCTCAGAGTCAAACCCACAAACTCTCGCAGCCCAAGCAAAGAGCCTACCTTTACACCAACAAAGTCCATGGGCCTTGCCTCAGAGTCAAACCCACAACCTCTAGCAGCATAAGCAAAGTGCCTACCACTACACCATCATAGAGAAGTGGGAAACTGACTCTACATTAATTCACATAATCCTAGTGACTGCGCACACAAAATGTCCAAACAAAAGCAAAAGACATTATCTGGCCTATCAATCCCATGGAAAGTCATAGGCAACACAGTTCAATGGACAAGGCAATTACATGCAGCCATACGAAGCCCATGGGCCTTGCCTCAGATTCGAACCCATAGCCTCTCGCAGCCCAAGCAAAGAGCCTACCACTACACCAACACAGAGAAGTGGGAAACTGATTCTACATTAATACACATAATCCTAGTGACTTATAGGCAACATAGTCCATTGGACTAGGCAATTACATGCAGCCATTCAAAGTCCATGGGCCTTGCCTCAGAGTCAAAACCACAACCTCTCGCAGCCCAAGCAAAGAGCCTTTCACTACACCAACACAGAGAAGTGAGAAACTGCCTCTACATTAATTCACATAATCCTAGTGACTGCGCACAAAACATGGCCATACAAAAGCAAAAGACAGTACCTTGCCTATTAATCCAATGTAAACTCATAGGCAACACAGTCCATTGGACTAGGCAGTTACATGCAGCCATACAAAGTCCAAGGGCCTTGCCATCAATGTCAAACCTACAACCTCGCGCAGCCAATGCAAAGAGCCTACCACTACACCACCACAAAGAAGAGGGAAACTGATTCTACATTAATTCATCTAATCCTAGTGACTGCACACACAACATAGCCAAACAAAAGAAAAAAACAGTACCTGGCTCATCAATCCAATGGAAACTCATATGCAACACAGTCCATTGGACTAGGCAATTACATGCAGCCATACAAAGTCCATGAGCCTTGCCTCAGAGTCAAACCCAAAACCTCTCGCAGCCCAAGCAAAGAGCCTACCACTACACCAACACAGAGAAGTGGGAACTGATTTTCCATTAATTCACATAATCCTACCGACTGCACACACAACATTGCCAAACAAAATCAAATACAGTACCTGGCCTATCAATCCAATGGAAACTCATAGGCAACATAGTCCATTGGACTAGGCAATTACATGCAGCCTAGTCCACTGATTGTAGAATCAGTTTCCCAATTCTCTGTGTTGGTGTAGTGGTAGGCACTTTGCTTGGGCTACGAGAGGTTGTGGGTTCGACTCTGGGGCAAGGCCCATGGACTTTGTATGGCAGTATAAAATTGCCTAGTCAAATCAACTGTGTTACCTATGAGTTTCTATTGGATTGATAGGCCAGGTACTTTATTTTGCTTTTGTTTGGCCATGTTATGTGCGCAGTCACTAGGATTATGTGAGTTAATGTAGAATCAGTTTACCACTTCTCTGTGATGGTGTAGTGGTAGGCTCTTTGCTTGGGCTATGAGAGGTTTTAGGTTTGACTCTGAGGCAAGGCCCAAGGACTTTGTATGGCTGCATGTAATTGCCCAGTCCAACGGACTGTGTTTCCGATGAGTTTTCATTGGATTTATAAGCCAGATACTGTCTTTTGCTTTTGTTTGGCCATGTTGTGTGCGCAGTCAATAGGATTATGTGAATTAATGTAGAGGTAGTTTCCCTCTTCTCTGTGTTGGTGTAGTGGTAAGCTCTTTGTTTGGGCTGCGAGAGGTTGTGGGTTTGTCTCTGAGGCAAGGCCCATGGACTTTGTATGTCTGCATGTAATTGAATAATCCAATGGACTGTGTTGCCCATGAGTTTCCATTGGATTGATAGGCCAGGTACTGTCATTTGCTTTTGTTTGTCCATGTTGTGTGCGTAGTCACTAGTAGAGTTGAGCGCGATTCGCGGTTCAAGGTTCTCCAGTTCGCGGCTCGAGTGATTTTGGGGGCTGTTCTAGATCGAACTAAAACTCGAGCTTTTTGCTAAAGCTCGATAGTTCAAGATACGTTCGAGAACGGTTCTAGCAGCAAAAAGTCCAGCTAATTACTAGCTGGCTTTCGGCTGTAATAGTGTAAGTCACTCTGTGACTCACACCATTATGAAATTTCAGTGTATAGTGTGCGGGAACAGCGCATTCAGATCACTGCTGTATGTATAATGGCGATTGCCATTTTTTTTTTCCCCCTTGTCTTCCTTCCATAAGCGCGCGCGTGTAGTGGGGCGGGCCAGCATGTCAGCCAATCCCAGACACACACACAGCTAAGTGGACTTTTAGCCAGAGAAGCAACGGCATGTGTGACAGGATGTCCATGTCACATGTCCCTGCATTATAAAACCGGACATTTTCCCCCAGCACGCCATTATCTGCCTTCTGCGTCCTTGGTGTCAGACACCGCTAGCGCAGCTCCTATCTCCGATACTGCTGTGTACGCTCTATATACTGTGCTGTACAGAATAGGAGTAGAAGTTTCTATCAGTCCTTTTAAGGGCTCATACCGGCAGGGTCAGAGCCATAGGTGACAGAGTTTAAAATAGAGTTTAACAGGTACACAAAATGAGAGCGTCTGTGTAGCTAAGGTCAGGGATTTCCTCGCTGCATTTCCCCATTAGGAGGGATAGAAAGGCAGGCTTCCTTTCCTCTATCCAGACCCACAACCCTGCCACTGTACCCTCCTGCCCTTTGCACACTCAAGCTCATTGTTACTAAGCCATTATACTAGCAAACACTGAGTGAACTTAGAGGCATCCTAAACGTGGCTGTTGGACTTCTGTATTGTCCCACTAGTGCAAAGATATTTGGAGCACGTCTACCTGCATTGCACACTAAAACTCATTGTTACTAAGCCATTATACTAGCAAACACTGAGTGAACTTAGTGGCATCCTAAACGTGGCTGTTGGACTTCTTTATTGTCCCACTAGTGCAAAGATATTTGCAGCACGTCTGCCTGCATTGCACATTCAAACTCATTGTTACTAAGCCATTATACTAGCAAACACTGAGTGAACTTAGTGGCATCCTAAAAGTGGCTGTTGGACTTCTGTATTGTCCCACTAGTGCAAAGATATTTGCAGCACTACACCAACACAGAGAAGTGGGAAACTGATTCTACATTAATTCACATAATCCTAGTGACTGCGCAACAACATGGCCAAACAAAAGCAAAAGCCAGTACCTGGCCTTTCAATCCATTGGAAACGCATAGGCAACACAGTGCATTGGACTAGGCAATTACATGCAGCCATACAGAGTCCATGTGCCTTGCCTCAGAGTTGAACTCACAATCTCTCGCAGCCCAAGCAAAGAGCCTACCGCTACACCAACACAGAGAAGTGGGAAACTGATTCTTCAATAATTCACATAATTCTAGTGACTGCGCACACAACATGGCCAAACAAAAGCAAGAGACAGTACCTGGCCTATCAATCCAATGGAAACTCATAGGCAACACAGTCCATTGGACTAGGCAATTACATGCAGCCATACAAAATCCATGGGCCTTGCCTCAGAGTCAAACCCACAACCTCTTGCAGCCCAAGCAAAGAGCCTACTACTACACCAACACAATGAAATGGAAAACTGATTCTACATTAATTCACATAATCCTACCGACTGCGCACACAACATGGACAAACAAAAGTGTGGCGCCCCAGGACCTGGTCGCCACAACAGCATTGCCCCTCCAAAGGGTTAATGCTGAGCTTGGAGGTAATTGGGAGGTCTATTGGCCAGTAAGTTTAACATCCAACGCAGTTCCTCCCTCAGGCCAGCAGGGGGAGCTCTGAACCTGGAATTCCAGGGAGCATTCCTTAAGCCTGACTTGAGGGAGGGGTTAGTGTTCAGTCGGTAGGAGAAAGCAGAGAGTGCAGACGCAGAGTAGTCCTGTCCTGTGGAACTGGGGCCTAGAGCTGGAGCAGCTTGGCCCAGGGAAGCAGGAGGGGCAGAGAGGCACAGAAGAGACTCGGACATCAGAGTTTGTGGCCACCAGGGCCTAAAATTCATGCGTATCATGGTCCTGCAGAACCCTGCTCTGGGCTTTGCAAAGTTTAAGGACCAGGCCATCCGGGTACTGAGAGAATCTACACCGAATGACCCAGTACCCCTCCGGCCTCTTGCTATCACGTACCCAGGGGTGGTGCCTACAACACGAGCCGCTGCAGGGGCTGAGGCGCAGTCCCTGGATAAGGATCCCGCTGCAGAGCTCAGACAGCAGGTCCAGGAGCTGACCAAGACTGTAGCTGCCCTTGCCAAGACCGTGCAGTCTCTACAAGTGACCCCATCGCCTGCAAGAATCGAGTTGGCCTCCAGCCCAGATGACGTCCCATGGATGCGACAGAGGAGGATTCCGCCGACCCGAGGAAAAGACACAGACTGGTATGATTTAACGGGACAACCGATCTGCCGCCGCTGCCATATTGCAAGACACTGTCCTTTAAACGGGCCGAACCTGGGGCCAGGAGCCAACCTCCAAGTGTAAGGAAGCCCGGCTCAAACCCCAGTCGCAGCAAGTATGTGGGAGGATGCCCGGTCCTTCCTATTGTGCTGGATGGGATCCCTTTGAATGCCCTCCTGGATACAGGGTCCCAGGTAATAGCCATCCCTTATAAACTGTACAAAAGATATTGGGCTGATTCAGACATTGACCATGGCCCAGATGATGATTTAACAATTGTGGCCAGTAATGGTCAGCCCTTGCCTCAAATTGGGTACAAGGAAGTAACCATTAAAGTGGGGCGGGTAGAATTGCCATGTCAGGGGATGATAATTGTAGATATTGATCGCAAGGAATCTAACCCACTGCTAACCATTGGTATGGAAAATTGTATTGCCGAAGTGATAATTTTGTTGCAGCAGGCGTCTGAAACTGCCAGCACCGGGCAGCAGCGTGCCCTACAGAGGGAAATCCGAGCCCTGATGAGGAGGCAGCAGGTAGAGCTGGCCGAAGGAGAAATTGGCAGTGTGAGGGTAAGTTACCCCCTCCCCATTGCAATACCCGCAAGAAGTGAAATGTTGATATGGTGTCGGGCAGCAATAGGCCTCAAGGGTCAAGATTACCAGGCCTTGGTAGAACCGGTGTATTCAGACAGCAGGCCTGGAGTCCTGATAGCCAGAGGGGTAGCAGACGTCCGCAAGGGGAGAGTGCCCGTCCGTGTCCTGAATTGTGGGGAGGAGGAAGCCAAATTGCCCCGGTACGCCACTGTAGCAAAACTGTACACTGTCAGTAACAATACCATCAAAGCAGTGGAACCCTTGATCCCGTCCGACCAGGCGGAAGACAATGGCTCCAAGGGACAGCTGGAAGACTGGTGCCAAAAATTACATGTGGGCACCGACTCCACCCCCTCACACCAAAAGCATGGGGTTTACCGGTGGTACAGGAGTACGAGCGGGTCTTCAGCAAACACCCCCTAGATTTTGAGCAGGTAAAAGGGGTTAAACATCAAATCCCCACGGGTGATCATCATCCCATTAAAGAGAGATACCGCCCTGTACCCCCAGCACAGTATCAGCGTGCCAAAGAAATGTTACGGGAAATGAAGGAGGCTGGGGTTATCAGAGATAGTTGTAGCCCCTGGGCAGCTCCACTAGTGCTCGTAAAGAAAAAAGATGGTACAATGAGAATGTGCGTAGATTACAGACAATTTAACCGCATTACACATAAAGATGCTTATCCACTACCCAGAATAGAAGAGTCACTAACAGCCTTAAAATCAGCTAATTATTTCAATACCCTGGATCTCACCAGTGGGTATTGGCAGGTTCCCGTGGCAGAGGCGGACAAGGAGAAGACTGCATTCACGACACCAATGGGTCTCTGCGAGTTCAATTGTATGCCGTTCGGGCTCTGCAATGCCCCAGGGACATTTCAGAGATTGATGGAGTGCTGCTTGGGCCATCACAACTTTGAAACCGTGCTATTGTACCTGGATGACGTCATAGTCTACTCCAAGACCTACGAAGACCACCTGAGGCACTTAGCAGAAGTGTTTGAGTCCTTGTCGGAGTATGGCCTGAAGATAAAGCCGTCCAAATGTCACCTCTTGAAGCCAAAGGTACAGTACCTGGGTCATGTGGTCAGCGCAGAAGGTGTGGCACCTGATCCGGAGAAAGTCACCGTAATCAAGGACTGGCCAAGACCCACCACGGTAAAGGAGGTGCGGCAGTTCCTTGGGCTGGTGGGCTACTACCGAAGATTCATTGATGGTTTCACCAAGATAGCAGCGCCTCTCCAAGATCTCTTGGTGGGGCAGCCAAAGAAGGCTAAGAAGCAAAGCCCTCCATTTGAATGGAACAGTCAAATAGAAACATCTTTTGTCCGGCTGAAAGGGGCTCTCACGGGAGAAGAAATTCTGGCCTACCCTGACTACAGCCAGCCGTTTGTACTGTACACAGACGCCAGCAACGTGGGACTGGGAGCAGTTCTGTCCCAGGTGCAGGGAGGCCGGGAGAAGGTGATAGCTTACGCCAGTAGGAAGCTTCGTCCCACAGAAAGGAATCCAGAAAACTACAGTTCCTTCAAGCTGGAGTTCCTCGCTATTGTTTGGGCAGTGACTGAACGCTTCAAGCACTATCTGGCATCGGCCAAGTTCACCATCTTCATGGACAACAACCCATTGACACATCTGGCAACAGCCAAGTTAGGTGCGTTGGAGCAGCGATGGATGGCCCGGCTGTCTAACTTTGACTTTACCATCAAGTACCGGGCTGGCAAGAAGAATAACAATGCTGATGCGCTGTCCAGAATGCCTCACTTACCCGAGTCTGGAGAAGACCTGGATGAACTCGAAGAGATAGAGTTACCGGCTTTCCATCACCAAGGTGTTTCCCAGTGTGAGCATGCTGTAGGAGTGAAGCGCTCGAGCCAGCATGAGGTCTCGGTCAACCCATTACTCCAACATAATTGAGAAGAGACAGAGAACGGTGACCCAGCCGTGCGATTGGTCAAAGAAAATCTAGCACAAGCTGAGACCCATCTCGGTCCAGACGCTCCACAAGAAGCCCAGCAGTTGTGGAAGGAGAGGGGACGACTGTTCACCTACCAAGGCAAGTTCTGCAAGAGATATGTCAACTGGCGAACGAATGAACTCGTCTGGCAGATAGTGGTCCCATAGAGGGATGCTCCAATGGTCCTAGCAGCTTACCATGATAAAGCAGGACACTTCGGGTGAAAGAAGTTGGAGACCCTACTCCGCGATCGGTTCTACTGGGTGCACATGAGAAAGACAGTCGAGAAGTGGTGCCGAGACTGTGGTCCGTGTAACCTGAGGCGGAAGGATGATGCCAGCCAGAGGTCTCCCCTACAGCCAATTGTCAAGAAGCAGCCCCTAGAGTTGGTGGCCCTGGACCACGTGAAGTTAACACCAAGCCGGTCAGGCTATGTGTACGCCCTCACCATTGTGGACCATTATTCTCGTTTCCTGGTAGTAGTGCCTGTGAAGGACCAAACAGCCAGAACAGCAGCTAGAGCATTTCAGGCATACTTTTGTCGACCTCACGGTTATCCGGAAAGGGTACTGACTGATCAAGGTCCTGCATTCGAGGCAGAAGTGTTCCAAGAGTTCTGTAACATGTACGGCTGTAAGAAAATCAGAATAACACCTTGCCACCCCCAAACCAATGGATTGTGCGAGAAGATGAACCATGTGGTTATTGATATGCTCAAGACTCTACCTCTGGAAGAAAGAAACCAATGGCCAGAGAAGTTACCAGATCTGGTAGACCTGTATAACCATATCCCAGTAAACTCGACCAACTGCAGCCCTGCTTACTTGATGCAAGCAAGACCTGGCAAGTTACCTGTAGACTTTGAGATGGGAACTGTGTCACCTGAAGCGGTTCAAGAGATAGAAGATTGGGATACAGAGCGACAACAGCAGTACCGCAAAGTCCAGGAATGCGTAGAAAAGAGCCTGTCCCAAGCAAGAACGAGACAAGAGCAGAACTACAATCAAACAGCCCCAGCAACTCCCTTAGCACCTGGAGAACAGGTCCTCAAGAAAAAGCGTAGGGCGCATAAATTAGATGATCAGTGGGAGAATGAACCCTACACCATTATTCCCTCCAACTTTGACAATAGTAAGGTATGCCTCATAAGCAAAGATGAAGGCAAGACTTATCAAACAGTGTCCAGAGACCGCCTGAAAGCGTGCCCTGAGCGGTGCAAAATCCAAAAAGAAGTGGAAGAAATTCAAGAAAAAGAGGAAGAGATGATACAAACAATCCTTGGCAAATTCCCCAAAACTTGGACCCGAATAAATAATGCCATAGTGGTACCAGTCTTGACGTTCCCGCAGTTGGTCGAGCCAAAGAAAGAAGAGGTTCCAGATCCATCTAAGGAACTGTCCGCCCCAACACAAGATGACACGCCAGCAGTAGAACAGGAGAATCAACCCCCTGCCAGTGGTGAACCTGTCGTACCCTTGGCGAATCTGAGACCCCGTAGGCAACCAACACGCATACCTGTCAGGGTTAGGCCTACCAGTAACACGGAGGGGGCAGACACTCCAAGTAGTCAGGGACAAACCCCAGAGCTGCGCCGGTCCCAACGTAGCACTCGGGGACAGCCCCCTCCAAGGTATAGAACATAAAAAGAAAAAGTACCTATTAGAATGTATATAGTTATGTGAAAATGTCTTGTATGTATAGTTTTGTTTTAGGTGATTAAGTAAATGGACAATTGGGCCACTGGACTATGGGTGGCCAACACTCTAATTGTACATAGTTAGCACCAGTGTGCTCAGCACCCCTGAAGAAAAACCCGTCCGGCGTGCATAGAGTGGGGTCATCAATGCTCTGACGCACGCCCAGAGCCTACGTTGGGGGTTTTATCGCGGCGGGTCCCCCATGGAGCAGTGTAATGGACACCCGGCAGGGAGCCACACTGGACTCTTATAGTTTTTTAACCCCTTAAGGACGAAGCCAGTTTTGTCCTTAATGCCCAGGCCATTTTTTGCAATTCTGACCAGTGTCCCTTTATGAGGTTATAACTCTGGAACGCTTCAACGGATCCCAATGATTCTGACATTGTTTTTTTGTGACATATTGGACTTCATGATAGTTATAAATTTAGAACGATATTTTTTGCTTTTATTTGTGAAAAAATCGGAAATTTGATGAAAATTTTGAAACTTTTGCAATTTTCAAACTTTTAATTTTTATGCCCTTAACCCAGAGAGTTATGTCACACAAAATAGTTAATAAATAACATTTCCCACTTGTCTACTTTACATCAGCGCAATTTCTGAAACAAAATTTTTTGGGGTTAGGAAGTTAGAAGGGGTCAAAGTTCATCTGCAATTTCTAATTTTTTCAACAAAATTCACAAAACCATTTTTTTAGTGACCACATCACATTTGAAGTGACTTTGAGAGGCCTAAGTGACAGAAAATACCTAAAAGTGACACCATTCTCAAAACAGCACCCCTCAACGTACTCAAAACCACATCCAAGAAGTTTATTTACCCTTCAGGTGCTTCACAGGAACTAAAGCAAAGTGGAATGAAAAAAAGCAAAAAATAAAATTTTACCTAAAATGTTGCTCTACCCCAAATTTATTCACTTTTAGAAGAAATAACACAACAAAATGAACCCCAAAACTTGTTACCCACTTTCTTATGAGCACGCCGATACCAGGTCAGAAACCTTTGTTTGGACAAATGGGAGGGGTCGGAACAGAAGGAGCAATATTTGAATTTTGGAAAGCAAATTTGGCTGAAATAGATTGCGGGCACCATGTTGCATTTACAGGTCCGCTAAGGTACCTAAGCAGCAGAAACCCCTCACAAGTGACACCATTTTGGAAACTAGACCACTCAAGGCTTCTATCTAGGGGTATAGTGAGCATTTTGGACCCACAGGTACTTCACAGATTTTGATAACGTTACATTGTCACATTGAAAATGTTCATTTTTTTTCTCAAAAATGTTGCTTTAGCATCAATTTTTTCACTTTTTCAAGAGGTAATTCCAAAAATTTGACCCCAATGCTTGTTACCCACTTTTTTTATTAGCGTGCTGATACCTCACTTGTGGTCTGAAACCTTTGTTTGGAGAAATGGGAGGGCTTGGAACGAAAGGAGCAATATTTGAATTTTGGAAAGGAAATTTTGCTGAAAAAGATTGCGGGCACCATGTTGCATTTGGAGGACCCCTAAGGTACGTAAACAGCAAAAAAAGCCCCACAAGTGACCTCATTTTGGAAACTGGACCCCTCAAGGATTTTATTCAGGAGTATAGTAAGCATTTTGAATCCACAGGTACTTCACAAAAATGTTGCTGTAGCAACAAATTTCTCATTTTTAGGCTATGTGGCCATGATCCAGCGACACGGCATTTAGTACACAGTGTCAGCCTTCCTGCAGAGATGTGAGTGTTGTCCACGGGAGAATGCAGCTGCCCATGCCCACGATTTGGGTTCAGGCTGCTGTGGACTTTAGTTCTATTCTACCTGCAGAGAACACTCTTGTCTCCGCTGCATAAATTGACATGCTGAGGTTCGGGAAGCTGCGCCACAGGTCAGTGTATGCTGCAGAGAAAAGAAACACAGTGGGCATGGGATTTCTAAAACTCCTTCCACTGTGCTTCTACTGCACAACGCAGCGCTATGGATGCAGGGAAAACACTCTGCGCCCAAAACGCTGCAAACCCTGATTGTGGGCACATAGCCTAAAATGCTACAGTGGATGATTGGATACATGTCAAACATATATAACGTCCCACCCCCTGCATATTCTAAGCTGGCGCCCTTTTATGCCTTTCATGTGGCACTAAAGGATGCCTAGCCTTGTATTTAGCCCAAAAACAAAAAAAAATAATTAAAATAAATGACGTGGGGTCCCTTCTATTTTTGATAGCCAGCTAGGGTAAAGCAGACAGCTGTAGCCTGCAAACCACAGCTGACAGCTTCATCTTGTCTGGTGATTAATTTGGAGGGATCCCCAAGCTGTTTTTTTTTTTAATTATTTATAAATAAATAATTAAAAAAAACAAAACAAACGTGGGGTCCCCCCAAATTAGATCACCAGCCAAGGTGAAGCTGACAGCTGGGGTCTGGTATTCTCAGGGTGGGAAGAGCCATGGTTATTGGACTCTTCCCAGCCTAAAAATAGCAGGCCGCAGCCGCCCCAGAAGTGGCGCATCCATTAGATGCGCCAATCCTTGCGCTTCGCCCCAGCTCATCCCGTGCCCTGGTGCGTTGGCAAACGGGGTAATAAATGGGGTTCATACCAGATGTGAAATGTCACCTGGCATCAAGCCCAGCAATTAGTTATGTCACGGCGTCTATTTGATACCAGACATAACTAATTGACAGTAATAAAATAAAAAAATTGACAACAAAAAAAAATTATTTGAAAAAACACTCCCCAAAAACATTCCCTGATTCACCAGTTTATTGAAAAGAAAAAAAACAATCCGCTGTAATCCATTTGGACGTCCCACGTCGCCTCTGGACCTTCTAGAATATGGGGGACACGTTCAGGGAACGTATCCCCCATTTTCTAGGAGTGCAGACCCACCATTTGAGGAGAGTGGGTGCAAAGAATCTGCACCCACTCTCCCTGGGTCCCAGCTGCACAGTGCCGAGCAGCAGCAGCAGCCAGCGTCCTGAACACAGGAAGCTGACAGCCGCGCTCTGCACATGTGACCGGCGTCTGCTGTAAGGAGCCGGAGGAGGGGGCCGCGGAGGATCAGCGCTCCGACAGGTATGTAGGACACCGGGGAACACCGGGGTGGGGATAGGGGGTGACTTGGCAGGGCCTGGGGAGCAGGTTTCTGTCGTATGTGTTATGGCACATACGACAGAAACCATAGGAACAGTGTGAATGTGACCGGCGCGCTGCTGTGCTCGCCGGTGCGCGCGGCCATCTTGGATTTTCGGGAGGGGGTTGGAGGTCAGGGGGGCACTTTGGAGACACCGGGGGACCGGAGGGAACCGGGAAAGAGATTTATCTCCCATCTGACATGCTTGATCATGCCAGATGAGAGATAAATCATTTTTTACCGGCGCGGTCATTTACTATAACTTGATGATCGGTATACGGTGTATACCGGTCATCACGTGACTGGGGACCGGAAAAACCGGCCCGAAACATGATCTCCAGGGTCTCAGCTACCCCCGGTAGCTGAAACCCCGGAGATTTTCTGACGCTGGGGGGTGCTATACACTTATTTCTGCCCGCCGTTTTAAAACGGCAGAAAGGAATAAGTACCCTTTTTTGGTGCCGTTTTAAAACGTAACGCGGTCGTAATGGGGTTAAGGTTGTAACATGTTTTGTTTTCTTTTCTTCAGTCCAGGAGAACTGAGTTTAACTAAGGGGGAGTGTGGTGCCCCAGGACCTGGTCGCCACAACAGCATTGCCCCTCCAAAGGGTTAATGCTGAACTTGGAGGTAATTGGGAGGTCTATTGGCCAGTAAGTTTAACATCCAACGCAGTTCCTCCCTCAGGCCAGCAGGGGGAGCTCTGAACCTGGAATTCGAGAGAGCATTCCTTAAGCCTGACCTGAGGGAGGGGTTAGTGTTCAGTCGGTAGGAGAAAGCAGAGAGTACAGACGCAGAGTGTGCTGTCCTGTGGAACTGGGGCCTAGAGCTGGAGCAGCTTGGCCCAGGGAAGCAGGAGGAGCAGAGAGGCACAGAAGAGACTCGGACATCGGAGTCCGTGGCCACCAGGGCCTAAAATACTCCCTGGTAGCCGAATCCGAAGGGCAGCAGAGCTGCAAGCACCTGGCCCATAAACAGCCCGAAGGTACAGCTGCATCATCAGGGCCCGGTGTGGACTCCAGCAAAGAAGCACCAGAGAGGGCCTGCGCAGCCTACCACAGAGGGAAAGGGATGTACCACCAGTTCCAGCAGCAAGAGGGCCATTGCTAACTTCAGAGAGCAGGGTCCTATCACAGTAAGGAAAAGAACAGGAGTAGGCCTCATACTCATCTGGCCAAAACGACATCTCAGTTACTTCCAGGCCGGCCGGAGCCCTCTACCACCTGTAACGGTCTCCCAGGACTAACCGTTTGTGAAGTAAAAGAGGAGAAGGTAAAGAGACTGTTGTTTGTGCCTGTTTCTTTCATTGCCTGTCGGCCCTGCACCGTGTTATCCACACAACACCATAGACTCTCACGAGCACCAATAGTGTCCCGGGGCACCGCACCACCTGTGGGGAGCAGTACCACCATTGCTGGCATATCATCACCCCGGAGGCCTCACACAGCAGCGGCGACTTAATAGCCGCAAACCACAGGTGGCGTCACGAAATAAAGACTTTAATTACTCCCAAATCACCAGCCATATTAATTGACACCCACCAGGGCCACGGAGTCGGGCCCCGCCACCACTGACGACCACCAGACTAGTCCGGCCCGGCACCGGGTGTCCCATAGCCCTGGGATGGGCAAGTCAAAAGCAAAAGACAGTACCTGGCCTATCAATCCAATGGAAACTCTTAGGTAACACAGTCCATTTGACTAGGCAATTACATGCAGCCATACAATGTCCACTGGCCTTGCCTCAGAATCGTACCCACAACCTCTCTCTGCCCAAGCAAAGAGCCTACCACTACACCAACAAAGAGAAGTGGGAAACTGATTCTACATTAATTCACATAATCCTAGTGACTGCGCACACAACATGGCCAAACAAAAGCAAAAGACGGTACCAGGCCTATCAATCCAATGGAAACTCAAAGGCAACACAATCCATTGGACTAGGCAATTACATGCAACCATATAAAGTCCATGGGCCTTGCTTCAGCGTCAAACCCACAACCTCTCACAGCCCAAGTAAAGAGCCTAGGACTACACCAACACAGAGAAGTGCAAAACTTACTCTACATAAATTCACATAATCCTAGTGACTGCGCACACAACATGGCCAAACAAAAGCAAAAGACGGTACCACGCCTATCAATTCAATGGAAACTCAAAGGCAACACAATCCATTGGACTAGGCAATTACATGCAGCCATACAAAGTCCATGGGCCTTGCCTCAGCGTCGAACCCACAACCTCTCGCAGCCCAAGCAAAGAGCCTACCACTACACCAACACAGAGAAGTGTGAAACTGATTCTACATTAACTCACATTATCCTAGTGACTGCGCACACAACATGGCCAAACGAAAGCAAAAGACGGTACCAGGCCTATCAATCCAATGGAAACTCATAGGCAACGCATTCCATTGGATTAGGCAATTACATAGAGCCATACAAAATCCATGGGCCTTGCTTCAGAGTCAAACCCACAGCCTCTCACAGCCCAAGTAAAGAGCCTACCACTACACCAACACAGAGAAGTGCAAAACTTACTCTACATAAATTCACATAATCCTAGTGACTGCGCACACAACATGGCCAAACAAAAGCAAAAGACGGTACCAGGCCTATCAATCCAATGGAAACTCAAAGGCAATACAATCCATTGGACTAGGCAATTACATGCAGCCATACAAAGTCCATGGGCCTTGCCTCAGCGTCGAACCCACAACCTCTCGCAGCCCAAGCAAAGAGCCTCCCAATACACCAACACAGAGAAGTGTGAAACTGATTCTACATTAACTCACATTATCCTAGTGACTGCGCACACAACATGGCCAAACGAAAGCAAAAGACGGTACCTGGCCTATCAATCCAATGGAAACTCATAGGCAACGCATTCCATTGGACTAGGCAATTACATAGAGCCATACAAAATCCATGGGCCTTGCTTCAGAGTCAAACCCACAACCTCTCACAGCCCAAGTAAAGAGCCTACCACTACACCAACACAGAGAAGTGCAAAACTTACTCTACATAAATTCACATAATCCTAGTGACTGCGCACACAATATGGCCAAACAAAAGCAAAAGACGCTACCAGGCCTATCAATCCAATGGAAACTCAAAGGCAACACAATCCATTGGACTAGGCAATTACATGCAGCCATACAAAGTCCATGGGCCTTGCCTCAGCGTCGAACCCACAACCTCTCGCAGCCCAAGCAAAGAGCCTACCACTACACCAACACAGAGAAGTGTGAAACTGATTCTACATTAACTCACATTATCCTAGTGACTGCGCACACAACATGGCCAAACGAAAGCAAAAGACGGTACCTGGCCTATCAATCCAATGGAAACTCATAGGAAACGCATTCCATTGGACTAGGCAATTACATAGAGCCATACAAAATCCATGGGCCTTGCTTCAGAGTCAAACCCACAACCTCTCACAGCCCAAGTAAAGAGCCTACCACTACACCAACACAGAGAAGAGCAAAACTTGCTCTACATAAATTCACATAATCCTAGTGACTGCGCACACAACATGGCCAAACAAAAGCAAAAGACGGTACCAGGCCTATCAATCCAATGGAAACTCAAAGGCAACACAATCCATTGGACTAGGCAATTACATGCAGCCATACAAAGTCCATGGGCCTTGCCTCAGCGTCGAACCCACAACCTCTCGCAGCCCAAGCAAAGAGCCTACCACTACACCAACACAGAGAAGTGTGAAACTGATTCTACATTAACTCACATTATCCTAGTGACTGCGCACACAACATGGCCAAACGAAAGCAAAAGATGGTACCTGGCCTATCAATCCAATGGAAACTCATAGGCAACGCATTCCATTGAACTAGGCAATTACATAGAGCCATACAAAATCCATGGGCCTTGCTTCAGAGTCAAACCCACAACCTCTCACAGCCCAAGTAAAGAGCCTACCACTACACCAACACAGAGAAGTGCAAAACTTACTCTACATAAATTCACATAATCCTAGTGACTGCGCACACAACATGGCCAAACGAAAGCAAAAGACGGTACCTGGCCTATCAATCCAATGGAAACTCATAGGCAACGCATTCCATTGGACTAGGCAATTACATAGAGCCATACAAAATCCATGGGCCTTGCTTCAGAGTCAAACCCACAACCTCTCACAGCCCAAGTAAAGAGCCTACCACTACACCAACACAGAGAAGTGCGAAACTTACTCTACATGAATTCACATAATCCTAGTGACTGCGCACACAACATGGCCAAACAAAAGCAAAAGACGGTACCAGGCCTATCAATCCAATGGAAACTCAAAGGCAACACAATCCATTGGACTAGGCAATTACATGCAACCATACAAAGTCCATGGGCCTTGCTTCAGCGTCAAACCCACAACCTCTCACAGCCCAAGTAAACAGCCTACCACTACACCAACACAGAGAAGTGCAAAACTTACTCTACATAAATTCACATAATCCTAGTGACTGCGCACACAACATGGCCAAACAAAATCAAAAGAAAGTTCCCGGCCTATCAATCCAAAGGAAACACATAGGCAACACAGTCCATTGGAACAGGTAATTACATGCAGCCATACAAAGTCCATGGGCTTTGCCTCAGAGCCGAACCCACAACTTCTCACAGCCCAAGCAAATAGCCTACCACTACACCAACACAGAGAAGTGGGAAACAGCATCTTCATTAATTCCCATAATCCTAGTGACTGCGCATACAACATGGCCAAACAAAAGCAAAAGACAATACCTGGCCTATCAATCCAATTGAAACTCATAGGCAACACAGTCTATTGGACTAGGTCATTACATGCAGCCATCCAAAGTCCATGGGCCTTGCCTCAGAGACGAACTCACAACCTCTCGCAGCCCAAGCAATAAACCTACCACTACACCAACACAGAGAAGTGTGAAACTGATACTACATTAACTCACATTATCCTAGTGACTGCGCACACAACATGGCCAAACGAAAGCAAAAGACGGTACCTGGCCTATCAATCCAATGGAAACTCATAGGCAACGCATTCCATTGGACTAGGCAATTACATAGAGCCATAGAAAATCCAAGGGCATTGCTTCAGAGTCAAACCCACAACCTCTCACAGCCCAAGTAAAGAGCCTACCACTACACCAACACAGAGAAGTGCAAATCTTACTCTACATAAATTCACATAATCCTAGTGACTGCGCACACAACATGGCCAAACAAAAGCAAAAGACGGTACCAGGCCTATCAATCCAATGGAAACTCAAAGGCAACACAACCCATTGGACTAGGCAATTACATGCAACCATACAAAGTCCATGGGTCTTGCTTCAGCGTCGAACCCACAAGCTCTCACAGCCCAAGTAAAGAGCCTACCACTACACCAACACAGAGAAGTGCAAAATTTACTCTACATAAATTCACATAATCCTAGTGACTGCGCACACAACATGGCCAAACAAAAGCAAAAGACGGTACCAGGCCTATCAATCCAATGGAAACTCAATGGCAACACAATCCATTGGACTAGGCAATTACATGCAGCCATACAAAGTCCATGGGCCTTGCCTCAGCGTCGAACCCACAACCTCTCGCAGCCCAAGCAAAGAGCCTACCACTACACCAACACAGAGAAGTGTGAAACTGATTCTACATTAACTCACATTATCCTAGTGACTGCGCACACAACATGGCCAAACGAAAGCAAAAGACGGTACCTGGCCTATCAATCCAATGGAAACTCATAGGCAACGCATTCCATTGGACTAGGCAATTACATAGAGCCATACAAAATCCATGGGCCTTGCTTCAGAGTCAAACCCTTAGCCTCTCACAGCCCAAGTAAAGAGCCTACCACTACACCAACACAGAGAAGTGCAAAACTTACGCTACATAAATTCACATAATCCTAGTGACTGCGCACACAACATGGCCAAACAAAAGCAAAAGACGGTACCAGGCCTATCAATCCAATGAAAACTCAAAGGCAACACAATCCATTGGACTAGGCAATTACATGCAGCCATACAAAGTCCATGGGCCTTGCCTCAGCGTTTAACCCACAACCTCTCGCAGCCCAAGTAAAGAGCCTACCACTACACCAACACAGAGAAGTGTGAAACTGATTCTACATTAACTCACATTATCCTAGTGACTGCGCACACAACATGGCCAAACGAAAGCAAAAGACGGTACCTGGCCTATCAATCCAATGGAAACTCAAAGGCAACACAATCCATTGGACTAGGCAATTACATAGAGCCATACAAAATCCATGGGCCTTGCTTCAGAGTCAAACCCACAACCTCTCACAGCCCAAGTAAAGAGCCTACCACTACACCAACACAGAGAAGTGCAAAACTTACTCTACATAAATTCACATAATCCTAGTGACTGCGCACACAACATGGCCAAACAAAAGCAAAAGACGGTACCAGGCCTATCAATCCAATGGAAACTCAAAGGCAACACAATCCATTGGACTAGGCAATTACATGCAGCCATACAAAGTCCATGGGCCTTGCCTCAGCATCGAACCCACAACCTCTCGCAGCCCAAGCAAAGAGCCTACCACTACACCAACACAGAGAAGTGTGAAACTGATTCTACATTAACTCACATTATCCTAGTGACTGCGCACACAACATGGCCAAACGAAAGCAAAAGACGGTACCTGGCCTATCAATCCAATGGAAACTCAAAGGCAACACTATCCATTGGACTAGGCAATTACATAGAGCCATACAAAATCCATGGGCCTTGCTTCAGAGTCAAACCCACAACCTCTCACAGCCCAAGTAAAGAGCCTACCACTACACCAACACAGAGAAGTGCAAAACTTACTCTAAATAAATTCACATAATCCTAGTGACTGCGCACACAACATGGCCAAACGAAAGCAAAAGACGGTACCAGGCCTATCAATCCAATGGAAACTCAAAGGCAACACAATCCATTGGACTAGGCAATTACATGCAGCCATACAAAGTCCATGGGCCTTGCCTCAGCGTCGAACCCACAACCTCTCGCAGCCCAAGCAAAGAGCCTACCACTACACCAACACAGAGAAGTGTGAAACTGATTCTACATTAACTCACATTATCCTAGTGACTGCGCACACAACATGGCCAAACGAAAGCAAAAGACGGTACCTGGCCTATCAATCCAATGGAAACTCATAGGCAACGCATTCCATTGGACTAGGCAATTACATAGAGCCATACAAAATCCATGGGCCTTGCTTCAGACTCAAACCCACAACCTCTCACAGCCCAAGTAAAGAGCCTACCACTACACCAACACAGAGAAGTGCAAAACTTGCTCTACATAAATTCACATAATCCTAGTGACTGGGCACACAACATGGCCAAACAAAAGCAAAAGACGGTACCAGGCCTATCAATCCAATGGAAACTCAAAGGCAACACAATCCATTGGACTAGGCAATTACATGCAGCCATACAAAGTCCATGGGCCTTGCCTCAGCGTCGAACCCACAACCTCTCGCAGCCCAAGCAAAGAGCCTACCACTACACCAACACAGAGAAGTGTGAAACTGAGTCTACATTAACTCACATTATCCTAGTGACTGCGCACACAACATGGCCAAACGAAAGCAAAAGACGGTACCTGGCCTATCAATCCAATGGAAACTCATAGGCAACGCATTCCATTGAACTAGACAATTACATAGAGCCATACAAAATCCATGGGCCTTGCTTCAGAGTCAAACCCACAACCTCTCACAGCCCAAGTAAAGAGCCTACCACTACACCAACACAGAGAAGTGCAAAACTTACTCTACATAAATTCACATAATCCTAGTGACTGCGCACACAACATGGCCAAACGAAAGCAAAAGACGGTACCTGGCCTATCAATCCAATGGAAACTCATAGGCAACGCATTCCATTGGACTAGGCAATTACATAGAGCCATACAAAATCCATGGGCCTTGCTTCAGAGTCAAACCCACAGCCTATCACAGCCCAAGTAAAGAGCCTACCACTACACCAACTCAGATAAGTGCAAAACTTACTCTACCTAAATTCACATAATCCTAGTGACTGCGCACACAACATGGCCAAACAAAAGCAAAAGACGGTACCAGGCCTATCAATCCAATGAAAACTCAAAGGCAACACAATCCATTGGACTAGGCAATTACATGCAGCCATACGAAGTCCATGGGCCTTGCCTCAGCGTTGAACCCACAACCTCTCGCAGCCCAAGCAAAGAGCCTACCACTACACCAACACAGAGAAGTGTGAAACTGATTCTACATTAACTCACATTATCCTAGTGACTGCGCACACAACATGGCCAAACGAAAGCAAAAGACGGTACCTGGCCTATCAATCCAATGGAAACTCAAAGGCAACACAATCCATTGGACTAGGCAATTACATAGAGCCATACAAAATCCATGGGCCTTGCTTCAGAGTCAAACCCACAACCTCTCACAGCCCAAGTAAAGAGCCTACCACTACACCAACACAGAGAAGTGCAAAACTTGCTCTACATAAATTCACATAATCCTAGTGACTGCGCACACAACATGGCCAAACAAAAGCAAAAGACGGTACCAGGCCTATCAATCCAATGGAAACTCAAAGGCAACACAATCCCTTGGACTAGGCAATTACATGCAGCCATACAAAGTCCATGGGCCTTGCCTCAGCGTCGAACCCACAACCTCTCGCAGCCCAAGCAAAGAGCCTACCACTACACCAACACAGAGAAGTGTGAAACTGATTCTACATTAACTCACATTATCCTAGTGACTGCGCACACAACATGGCCAAACGAAAGCAAAAGACGGTACCTGGCCTATCAATCCAATGGAAACTCATAGGCAACCCATTCCATTAAACTAGACAATTACATAGAGCCATACAAAATCCATGGGCCTTGCTTCAGAGTCAAACCCACAACCTCTCACAGCCCAAGTAAAGAGCCTACCACTACACCAACACAGAGAAGTGCAAAACTTACTCTACATAAATTCACATAATCCTAGTGACTGCGCACACAACATGGCCAAACGAAAGCAAAAGACGGTACCTGGCCTATCAATCTAATGGAAACTCATAGGCAACGCATTCCATTGGACTAGGCAATTACATAGAGCCATACAAAATCCATGGGCCTTGCTTCAGAGTCAAACCCACAACCTCTCACAGCCCAAGTAAAGAGCCTACCACTACACCAACACAGAGAAGTGCAAAACTTACTCTACATAAATTCACATAATCCTAGTGACTGCGCACACAACATGGCCAAACAAAAGCAAAAGACGGTACCAGGCCTATCAATCCAATGGAAACTCAAAGGCAACACAATCCATTGGACTAGGCAATTACATGCAGCCATACAAAGTCCATGGGCCTTGCCTCAGCGTCGAACCCACAACTTCTCGCAGCCCAAGCAAAGAGCCTACCACTACACCAACACAGAGAAGTGTGAAACTGTTTCTACATTAACTCACATTATCCTAGTGACTGCGCACACAACATGGCCAAACGAAAGCAAAAGACGGTACCTGGCCTATCAATTCAATGGAAACTCATAGGCAACGCATTCCATTGGACTAGGCAATTACATAGAGCCATACAAAATCCATGGGCCTTGCTTCAGAGTCAAACCCACAACCTCTCACAGCCCAAGTAAAGAGCCTACCACTACACCAACACAGAGAAGTGCAAAACTTACTCTACATAAATTCACATAATCCTAGTGACTGCGCACACAACATGGCCAAACGAAAGCAAAAGACGGTACCTGGCCTATCAATCCAATGGAAACTCATAGGCAACGCATTCCATTGGACTAGGCAATTACATAGAGCCATACAAAATCCATGGGCTTTGCTTCAGAGTCAAACCCACAACCTCTCACAGCCCAAGTAAAGAGCCTACCACTACACCAACACAGAGAAGTGCAAAACTTACTCTACATAAATTCACATAATCCTAGTGACTGCGCACATAACATGGCCAAACAAAAGCAAAAGACGGTACCTGGCCTATCAATCCAATGGAAACTCAAAGGCAACACAATCCATTGGACTAGACAATTCCATGCAGCCATACAAAGTCCATGGGCCTTGCCTCAGCGTCGAACCCACAACCTCTCGCAGCCCAAGCAAAGAGCCTACCACTACACCAACACAGAGAAGTGTGAAACTGATTCTACATTAACTCACATTATCCTAGTGACTGCGCACACAACATGGCCAAACGAAAGCAAAAGATGGTACCTGGCCTATCAATCCAATGGAAACTCATAGGCAACGCAATCCATTGGACTAGGCAATTACATAGAGCCATACAAAATCCATGGGCCTTGCTTCAGAGTCAAACCCACAACCTCTCACAGCCCAAGTAAAGAGCCTACCACTACACCAACACAGAGAAGTGCGAAACTAACTCTACATAAATTCACATAATCCTAGTGACTGCGCACACAACATGGCCAAACGAAAGCAAAACACGGTACCTGGCCTATCAATCCAATGGAAACTCATAGGCAACGCATTCCATTGGACTAGGCAATTACATAGAGCCATACAAAATCCTTGGGCCTTGCTTCAGAGTCAAACCCACAACCTCTCACAGCCCAAGTAAAGAGCCTACCACTACACCAACACAGAGAAGTGCAAAACTTACTCTACATAAATTCACATAATCCTAGTGACTGCGCACACAACATGGCCAAACAAAAGCAAAAGACGGTACCAGGCCTATCAATCCAATGGAAACTCAAAGGCAACACAATCCATTGGACTAGGCAATTACATGCAGCCATACAAAGTCCATGGGCCTTGCCTCAGCGTCGAACCCACAACCTCTCGCAGCCCAAGCAAAGAACCTACCACTACACCAACACAGAGAAGTGTGAAACTGATTCTACATTAACTCACATTATCCTAGTGACTGCGCACACAACATGGCCAAACGAAAGCAAAAGACGGTACCTGGCCTATCAATCCAATGGAAACTCATAGGCAACGCATTCCATTGGACCAGGCAATTACATAGAGCCATACAAAATCCATGGGCCTTGCTTCACAGTCAAACCCACAACCTCTCACAGCCCAAGTAAAGAGCCTACCACTACACCAACACAGAGAAGTGCAAAACTTTCTCTACATAAATTCACATAATCCTAGTGACTGCGCACACAACATGGCCAAACAAAAGCAAAAGACGGTACCAGGCCTATCAATCCAATGGAAACTCAAAGGCAACACAATCCATTGGACTAGGCAATTACATGCAGCCATACAAAGTCCATGGGAATTGCCTCAGAGCCGAACCCACAACCTCTCACAGCCCAAGCAAATAGCCTACCACTACACCAACACAGAGAAGTGTGAAACTGATTCTACATTAACTCACATTATCCTAGTGACTGCGCACACAACATGGCCAAACGAAAGCAAAAGACGGTACCTGGCCTATCAATCCAATGGAAACTCATAGGCAACGCATTCCATTGGACTAGGCAATTACATAGAGCCATACAAAATCCATAGGCCTTGCTTCAGAGTCAAACCCACAACCACTCACAGCCCAAGTAAAGAGCCTACCACTACACCAACACAGAGAAGTGCAAAACTTTTTCTACATAAATTCACATAATCCTAGTGACTGCGCACACAACATGGCCAAACGAAAGCAAAAGATAGTACCTGGCCTATCAATCCAATGGAAACTCATAGGCAACGCATTCCATTGGACTAGGCAATTACATAGAGCCATACAAAATCAATGGGCCTTGCTTCAGAGTCAAACCCACAACCTCTCACAGCCCAAGTAAAGAGCCTACCACTACACCAACACAGAGAAGTGCAAAACTTACACTACATAAATTCACATAATCCTAGTGACTGCGCACACAACATGGCCAAACGAAAGCAAAAGACGGTACCTGGCCTATCAATCCAATGGAAACTCATAGGCAACGCATTCCATTGGACTAGGCAATTACATAGAGCCATACAAAATCCATGGGCCTTGCTTCAGAGTCAAACCCACAACCTCTCACAGCCCAAGTAAAGAGCCTACCACTACACCAACACAGAGTAGTGCAAAACTTACACTACATAAATTCACATAATCCTAGTGACTGCGCACACAACATGGCCAAACGAAAGCAAAAGACGGCACCTGGCCTATCAATCCAATGGAAACTCAAAGGCAACACAATCCATTGGACTAGGCAATTACATAGAGCCATACAAAATCCATGGGCCTTGCTTCAGAGTCAAACCCACAACCTCTAACAGCCCAAGTAAAGAGCCTACCACTACACCAACACAGAGAAGTGCAAAACTTACTCTACATAAATTCACATAATCCTAGTGACTGCGCACACAACATGGCCAAACGAAAGCAAAGGACGATACCTGGCCTATCAATCCAATGGAAACTCAAAGGCAACACAATCCATTGGACTAGGCAATTACATGCAGCCATACAAAGTCCATGGGCCTTGCCTCAGCGTCGAACCCACAACCTCTCGCAGCCCAAGCAAAGAGCCTACCACTACATCAACACAGAGAAGTGTGAAACTGATTCTACATTAACTCACATTATCCTAGTGACTGCGCACACAACATGGCCAAACGAAAGCAAAAGACGGTACCTGGCCTATCAATCCAAAGGAAACTCATATGCAACGCATTCCATTGGACTAGGCAATTACATAGAGCCATACAAAATCCATGGGCCTTGCTTCAGAGTCAAACCCACAACCTCTCACAGCCCAAGTAAAGAGCCTACCACTACACCAACACAGAGAAGTGCAAAACTTACACTACATAAATTCACATAATCCTAGTGACTGCGCACACAACATGGCCAAACGAAAGCAAAAGACGGTACCTGGCCTATCAATCCAATGGAAACTCATAGGCAACGCATTCCATTGGACTAGGCAATTACATAGAGCCATACAAAATCCATGGGCCTTGCTTCAGAGTCAAACCCACAACCTCTCACAGCCCAAGTAAAGAGCCTACCACTACACCAACACAGTGAAGTGCAAAACTTACTCTACATAAATTCACATAATCCTAGTGACTGCGCACACAACATGGCCAAACGAAAGCAAAAGACGGTACCTGGCCTATCAATCCAATGGAAACTCAAAGGCAACACAATCCATTGGACTAGGCAATTACATAGAGCCATACAAAATCCATGGGCCTTGCTTCAGAGTCAAACCCACAACCTCTAACAGCCCAAGTAAAGAGCCTACCACTACACCAACACAGAGAAATGCAAAACTTACTCTACATAAATTCACATAATCCTAGTGACTGCGCACACAACATGGCCAAACGAAAGCAAAGGACGATACCTGGCCTATCAATCCAATGGAAACTCAAAGGCAACACAATCCATTGGACTAGGCAATTACATGCAGCCATACAAAGTCCATGGGCCTTGCCTCAGCGTCGAACCCACAACCTCTCGCAGCCCAAGCAAAGAGCCTACCACTACACCAACACAGAGAAGTGTGAAACTGATTCTACATTAACTCACATTATCCTAGTGACTGCGCACACAACATGGCCAAACGAAAGCAAAAGACAGTACCTGGCCTATCAATCCAATGGAAACTCATATGCAACGCATTCCATTGGACTAGGCAATTACATAGAGCCATACAAAATCCATGGGCCTTGCTTCAGAGTCAAACCCACAACCTCTCACAGCCCAAGTAAAGAGCCTACCACTACACCAACACAGAGAAGTGCAAAACTTAATCTACATAAATTAACATAATCCTAGTGACTGCGCACACAACATGGCCAAACGAAAGCAAAAGACGGTACCTGGCCTATCAATCCAATGGAAACTCATAGGCAACGCATTCCATTGGACTAGGCAATTACATAGAGCCATACAAAATCCATGGGCCTTGCTTCAGAGTCAAACCCACAACCTCTCACAGCCCAAGTAAAGAGCCTATCACTACACCAACACAGAGAAGTGCAAAACTTACTCTACATAAATTCACATAATCCTAGTGACTGCGCACACAACATGGCCAAACAAAAGCAAAAGACGGTACCAGGCCTATCAATCCAATGGAAACTCAAAGGCAACACAATCCATTGGACTAGGCCATTACATGCAGCCATACAAAGTCCATGGGCCTTGCCTCAGCGTCGAACCCACAACCTCTCGCAGCCCAAGCAAAGAGCCTACCACTACACCAACACAGAGAAGTGTGAAACTGATTCTACATTAACTCACATTATCCTAGTGACTGCGCACACAACATGGCCAAACGAAAGCAAAAGACGGTACCTGGCCTATCAATCCACTGGAAACTCATAGGCAACGCATTCCATTGGACTAGGCAATTACATAGAGCCATACAAAATCCATGGGCCTTGCTTCAGAGTCAAACCCACAACCTCTCACAGCCCAAGTAAAGAGCCTACCACTACACCAACACAGAGAAGTGCAAAACTTACTCTACATAAATTCACATAATCCTAGTGACTGCGCACACAACATGGCCAAACAAAAGCAAAAGACGGTACCAGGCCTATCAATCCAATGGAAACTCAAAGGCAACACAATCCATTGGACTAGGCAATTACATGCAGCCATACAAAGTCCATGGGCCTTGCCTCAGCGTCGAACCCACAACCTCTCTCAGCCCAAGCAAAGAGCCTACCACTACACCAACACAGAGAAGTGTGAAACTGATTCTACATTAACTCACATTATCCTAGTGACTGCGCACACAACATGGCCAAACGAAAGCAAAAGACGGTACCTGGCCTATCAATCCAATGGAAACTCATAGGCAACGCATTCCATTGGACTAGGCAATTACATAGAGCCATACAAAATCCATGGGCCTTGCTTCAGAGTCAAACCCACAACCTCTCACAGCCCAAGTAAAGAGCCTACCACTACACCAACACAGAGAAGTGCAAAACTTACTCTACATAAATTCACATAATCCTAGTGACTGCGCACACAACATGGCCAAACAAAAGCAAAAGACGGTACCAGGCCTATCAATCCAATGGAAACTCAAAGGCAACACAATCCATTGGACTAGGCAATTACATGCAGCCATACAAAGTCCATGGGAATTGCCTCAGAGCCGAACCCACAACCTCGCACAGCCCAAGCAAATAGCCTACCACTACACCAACACAGAGAAGTGTGAAACTGATTCTACATTAACTCACATTATCCTAGTGACTGCACACACAACATGGCCAAACGAAAGCAAAAGACGGTACCTGGCCTATCAATCCAATGGAAACTCATAGGCAACGCATTCCATTGGACTAGGCAATTGCATAGAGCCATACAAAATCCATGGGCCTTGCTCCAGAGTCAAACCCACAACCACTCACAGCCCAAGTAAAGAGCCTACCACTACACCAACACAGAGAAGTGCAAAACTTACTCTACATAAATTCACATAATCCTAGTGACTGCGCAAACAACATGGCCAAACGAAAGCAAAAGACGGTACCTGGCCTATCAATCCAATGGAAACTCATAGGCAACGCATTCCATTGGACTAGGCAATTACATAGAGCCATACAAAATCCATGGGCCTTGCTTCAGAGTCAAACCCACAACCTCTCACAGCCCAAGTAAAGAGCCTACCACTACACCAACACAGAGAAGTGCAAAACTTACACTACATAAATTCACATAATCCTAGTGACTGCGCACACAACATAGCCAAACGAAAGCAAAAGACGGTACCTGGCCTATCAATCCAATGGAAACTCATAGGCAACGCATTCCATTGGACTAGGCAATTACATAGAGCCATACAAAATCCATGGGCCTTGCTTCAGAGTCAAACCCACAACCTCTCACAGCCCAAGTAAAGAGCCTACCACTACACCAACACAGAGAAGTGCGAAACTTACTCTACATAAATTCACATAATCCTAGTGACTGCGCACACAACATGGCCAAACGAAAGCAAAAGACGGTACCTGGCCTATCAATCCAATGGAAACTCAAAGGCAACACAATCCATTGGACTAGGCAATTACATGCAGCCATACAAAGGCCATGGGCCTTGCCTCAGCGTCGAACCCACAACCTCTCGCAGCCCAAGCAAAGAGCCTACCACTACACCAACACAGAGAAGTGTGAAACTGATTCTACATTAACTCACATTATCCTAGTGACTGCGCACACAACATGGCCAAACGAAAGCAAAAGACGGTACCTGGCCTATCAATCCAATGGAAACTCATAGGCAACGCATTCCATTGGACTAGGCAATTATATAGAGCCATACAAAATCCATGGGCCTTGCTTCAGAGTCAAACCCCCAACCTCTCACAGCCCAAGTAAAGAGCCTACCACTACACCAACACAGAGAAGTGCAAAACTTACACTACATAAATTCACATAATCCTAGTGACTGCGCACACAACATGGCCAAACGAAAGCAAAAGACGGTACCTGGCCTATCAATCCAATGGAAACTCAAAGGCAACACAATCCATTGGACTAGGCAATTACATAGAGCCATACAAAATCAGTGGGCCTTGCTTCAGAGTCAAACCCACAACCTCTCACAGCCCAAGTAAAGAGCCTACCACTACACCAACACAGAGAAGTGCGAAACTTACTCTACATAAATTCACATAATCCTAGTGACTGCGCACACAACATGGCCAAACGAAAGCAAAAGACGGTACCTGGCCTATCAATCCAATGGAAACTCAAAGGCAACACAATCCATTGGACTAGGCAATTACATGCAGCCATACAAAGGCCATGGGCCTTGCCTCAGCGTCGAACCCACAACCTCTCGCAGCCCAAGCAAAGAGCCTACCACTACACCAACACAGAGAAGTGTGAAACTGATTCTACATTAACTCACATTATCCTAGTGACTGCACACACAACATGGCCAAACGAAAGCAAAAGACGGTACCTGGCCTATCAATCCAATGGAAACTCATAGGCAACGCATTCCATTGGACTAGGCAATTACATAGAGCCATACAAAATCCATGGGCCTTGCTTCAGAGTCAAACCCACAACCTCTCACAGCCCAAGTAAAGAGCCTACCACTACACCAACACAGAGAAGTGCAAAACTTACTCTACATAAATTCACATAATCCTAGTGACTGCGCACACAACATGGCCAAACGAAAGCAAAAGACGGTACCTGGCCTATCAATCCAATGGAAACTCATAGGCAACGCATTCCATTGGATTAGGCAATTACATAGAGCCATACAAAATCCATGGGCCTTGCTTCAGAGTCAAACCCACAACCTCTCACAGTCCAAGTATAGAGCCTACCACTACACCAACACAGAGAAGTGCAAAACTTACACTACATAAATTCACATAATCCTAGTGACTGCGCACACAACATGGCCAAACGAAAGCAAAAGACGGTACCTGGCCTATCAATCCAATGGAAACTCATAGGCAACGCATTCCATTGGACTAGGCAATTACATAGAGCCATACAAAATCCATGGGCCTTGCTTCAGAGTAAAACCCACAACCTCTCACAGCCCAAGTAAAGAGCCTATCACTACACCAACACAGAGAAGTGCAAAACTTACTCTACATAAATTCACATAATCCTAGTGACTGCGCACACAACATGGCCAAACAAAAGCAAAAGACGGTACCAGGCCTATCAATCCAATGGAAACTCAAAGGCAACACAATCCATTGGACTAGGCAATTACATGCAGCCATACAAAGTCCATGGGCCTTGCCTCAGCATCGAACCCACAACCTCTCGCAGCCCAAGCAAAGAGCCTACCACTACACCAACACAGAGAAGTGTGAAACTGATTCTACATTAACTCACATTATCCTAGTGACTGCGCACACAACATGGCCAAACGAAAGCAAAAGACGGTACCTGGCCTATCAATCCAATGGAAACTCATAGGCAACGCATTCCATTGGACTAGGCAATTACATAGAGCCATACAAAATCCATGGGCCTTGCTTCAGAGTCAAACCCACAACCTCTCACAGCCCAAGTAAAGAGCCTACCACTACACCAACACAGAGAAGTGCAAAACTTACTCTACATAAATTCACATAATCCTAGTGACTGCGCACACAACATGGCCAAACAAAAGCAAAAGACGGTAACAGGCCTATTAATCCAATGGAAACTCAAAGGCAACACAATCCATTGGACTAGGCAATTACATGCAGCCACACAAAGTCCATGGGCATTGCCTCAGCGTCGAACCCACATCCTCTCGCAGCCCAAGCAAAGAGCCTACCACTACACCAACACAGAGAAGTGTGAAACTGATTCTACATTAACTCACATTATCCTAGTGACTGCGCACACAACATGGCCAAACGAAAGCAAAAGACGGTACCTGGCCTATCAATCCAATGGAAACTCATAGGCAACGCATTCCATTGGACTAGGCAATTACATAGAGCCATACAAAATCCATGGGCCTTGCTTCAGAGTCAAACCCACAACCTCTCACAGCCCAAGTAAAGAGCCTACCAATACACCAACACAGAGAAGTGCAAAACTTACTCTACATAAATTCACATAATCCTAATGACTGCGCACACAACACTGCCAGACGAAAGCAAATGACGGTACCTGGCCTATCAATCCAATGGAAACTCATAGGCAACGCATTCCATTGGACTAGGCAATTACATAGAGCCATACAAAATCCATGGGCCTTGCTTAAGAGTCAAACCCACAACCTCTCACAGCCCAAGTAAAGAGCCTATCACTACACCAACACAGAGAAGTGCAAAACTTACTCTACATAAATTCACATAATCCTAGTGACTGCGCACACAACATGGCCAAACAAAAGCAAAAGACGGTACCAGGCCTATCAATCCAATGGAAACTCAAAGACAACACAATCCATTGGTCTAGGCCATTACATGCAGCCATACAAAGTCCATGGGCCTTGCCTCAGCGTCGAACCCACAACCTCTCGCAGCCCAAGCAAAGAGCCTACCACTACACCAACACAGAGAAGTGTGAAACTTACTCTACATAAATTCACATAATCCTAGTGACTGCGCACACAACATGGCCAAACAAAAGCAAAAGACGGTACCAGGCCTATCAATCCAATGGAAACTCAAAGGCAACACAATCCATTAGACTAGGCAATTACTTGCAGCCATACAAAGTCCATGGGCCTTGCCTCAGCGTCGAACCCAAAACCTCTCGCAGCCTAAGTAAAGAGCCTACCACTACACCAACACAGAGAAGTGTGAAACTGATTCTACATTAACTCACATTATCCTAGTGACTGCGCACACAACATGGCCAAACGAAAGCAAAAGACGGTACCTGGCCTATCAATCCAATGGAAACTCATAGGCAACGCATTCCATTGGACTAGGCAATTACATAGAGCCATACAAAATCCATGGGCCTTGCTTCAGAGTCAAACCCACAACCTCTCACAGCCCAAGTAAAGAGCCTACCAATACACCAACACAGAGAAGTGCAAAACTTACTCTACATAAATTCACATAATCCTAGTGACTGCGCACACAACACGGCCAGACGAAAGCAAATGACGGTACCTGGCCTATCAATCCAATGGAAACTCATAGGCAACGCATTCCATTGGACTAGGCAATTACATAGAGCCATACAAAATCCATGGGCCTTGCTTCAGAGTCAAACCCACAACTTCTCACAGCCGAAGTAAAGAGCCTATCACTACACCAACACAGAGAAGTGCAAAACTTACTCTACATAAATTCACATAATCCTAGTGACTGCGCACACAACATGGCCAAACAAAAGCAAAAGACGGTACCAGGCCTATCAATCCAATGGAAACTCAAAGACAACACAATCCATTGGTCTAGGCCATTACATGCAGCCATACAAAGTCCATGGGCCTTGCCTCAGCGTCGAACCCACAACCTCTCGCAGCCCAAGCAAAGAGCCTACCACTACACCAACACAGAGAAGTGTGAAACTTACTCTACATAAATTCACATAATCCTAGTGACTGCGCACACAACATGGCCAAACAAAAGCAAAAGACGGTACCAGGCCTATCAATCCAATGGAAACTCAAAGGCAACACAATCCATTAGACTAGGCAATTACTTGCAGCCATACAAAGTCCATGGGCCTTGCCTCAGCGTCGAACCCACAACCTCTCGCAGCCTAAGTAAAGAGCCTACCACTACACCAACACAGAGAAGTGTGAAACTGATTCTACATTAACTCACATTATCCTAGTGACTGCGCACACAACATGGCCAAACGAAAGCAAAAGACGGTACCTGGCCTATCAATCCAATGGAAACTCATAGGCAACGCATTCCATTGGACTAGGCAATTACATAGAGCCATACAAAATCCATGGGCCTTGCTTCAGAGTCAAACCCACAACCTCTCACAGCCCAAGCAAAGAGCCTACCACTACACCAACACAGAGAAGTGCAAAACTTACTCTACATAAATTCACATAATCCTAGTGACTGCGCACACAACATGGCCAAACGAAAGCAAAAGACGGTACCTGGCCTATCAATCCAATGGAAACTCATAGGCAACGCATTCCGTTGGACTAGGCAATTACATAGAGCCATACAAAATCCATGGGCCTTGCTTCAGAGTCAAACCCACAACCTCTCACAGCCCAAGTAAAGAGCCTACCACTACACCAACACAGAGAAGTGCAAAACTTACTCTACATAAATTCATATAATCCTAGTGACTGCGCACACAACATGGCCAAACAAAAGCAAAAGACGGTACCAGGCCTATCAATCCAATGGAAACTCAAAGGCAACACAATCCATTGGACTAGGCAATTACATGCAGCCACACAAAGTCCATGGGCATTGCCTCAGCGTCGAACCCACATCCTCTCGCAGCCCAAGCAAAGAGCCTACCACTACACCAACACAGAGAAGTGTGAAACTGATTCTACATTAACTCACATTATCCTAGTGACTGCGCACACAACATGGCCAAACGAAAGCAAAAGACGGTACCTGGCCTATCAATCCAATGGAAACTCATAGGCAACGCATTCCATTGGACTAGGCAATTACATAGAGCCATACAAAATCCATGGGCCTTGCTTCAGAGTCAAACCCACAACCTCTCACAGCCCAAGTAAAGAGCCTACCAATACACCAACACAGAGAAGTGCAAAACTTACTCTACATAAATTCACATAATCCTAATGACTGCGCACACAACACGGCCAGACGAAAGCAAATGACGGTACCTGGCCTATCAATCCAATGGAAACTCATAGGCAACGCATTCCATTGGACTAGGCAATTACATAGAGCCATACAAAATCCATGGGCCTTGCTTAAGAGTCAAACCCACAACCTCTCACAGCCCAAGTAAAGAGCCTATCACTACACCAACACAGAGAAGTGCAAAACTTACTCTACATAAATTCACATAATCCTAGTGACTGCGCACACAACATGGCCAAACAAAAGCAAAAGACGGTACCAGGCCTATCAATCCAATGGAAACTCAAAGACAACACAATCCATTGGTCTAGGCCATTACATGCAGCCATACAAAGTCCATGGGCCTTGCCTCAGCGTCGAACCCACAACCTCTCGCAGCCCAAGCAAAGAGCCTACCACTACACCAACACAGAGAAGTGTGAAACTTACTCTACATAAATTCACATAATCCTAGTGACTGCGCACACAACATGGCCAAACAAAAGCAAAAGACGGTACCAGGCCTATCAATCCAATGGAAACTCAAAGGCAACACAATCCATTAGACTAGGCAATTACTTGCAGCCATACAAAGTCCATGGGCCTTGCCTCAGCGTCGAACCCACAACCTCTCGCAGCCTAAGTAAAGAGCCTACCACTACACCAACACAGAGAAGTGTGAAACTGATTCTACATTAACTCACATTATCCTAGTGACTGCGCACACAACATGGCCAAACGAAAGCAAAAGACGGTACCTGGCCTATCAATCCAATGGAAACTCATAGGCAACGCATTCCATTGGACTAGGCAATTACATAGAGCCATACAAAATCCATGGGCCTTGCTTCAGAGTCAAACCCACAACCTCTCACAGCCCAAGCAAAGAGCCTACCACTACACCAACACAGAGAAGTGCAAAACCTACTCTACATAAATTCACATAATCCTAGTGACTGCGCACACAACATGGCCAAACGAAAGCAAAAGACGGTACCTGGCCTATCAATCCAATGGAAACTCATAGGCAACGCATTCCGTTGGACTAGGCAATTACATAGAGCCATACAAAATCCATGGGCCTTGCTTCAGAGTCAAACCCACAACCTCTCACAGCCCAAGTAAAGAGCCTACCACTACACCAACACAGAGAAGTGCAAAACTTACTCTACATAAATTCATATAATCCTAGTGACTGCGCACACAACATGGCCAAACAAAAGCAAAAGACGGTACCAGGCCTATCAATCCAATGGAAACTCAAAGGCAACACAATCCATTGGACTAGGCAATTACATGCAGCCATACAAAGTCCATGGGCCTTGCCTCAGCGTCGAACCCCTCAACCTCTCGCAGCCCAAGCAAAGAACCTACCACTACACCAACACAGAGAAGTGTGAAACTGATTCTACATTAACTCACATTATCCTAGTGACTGCGCACACAACATGGCCAAACGAAAGCAAAAGACAGTACCTGGCCTATCAATCCAATGGAAACTCATAGGCAACGCATTTTATTGGACTAGGCAATTACATGCAGCCATACAAAGTCCATGGGCCTTGCCTCAGCGTCAAACCCACCACCTCTCGCAGCCCAAGCAAAGAGCCTACCACTACACCAACACAGAGAAGTGTGAAACTGATTCTACATTAACTCACATTATCCTAGTGACTGCGCACACAACATGGCCAAACGAAAGCAAAAGACGGTACCTGGCCTATCAATCCAATGGAAACTCATAGGCAACGCATTCCATTGGACTAGGCAATTACATAGAGCCATACAAAATCCATGGGCCTTGCTTCAGAGTCAAACCCACAACCTCTCACAGCCCAAGTAAAGAGCCTACCACTACACCAACACAGAGAAGTGCAAAACTTACTCTACATAAATTCACATAATCCTAGTGACTGCGCACACAACATGGCCAAACAAAAGCAAAAGACGGTACCAGGCCTATCAATCCAATGGAAACTCAAAGGCAACACAATCCATTGGACTAGGCAATTACATGCAGCCATACAAAGTCCATGGGCCTTGCCTCAGCGTCAAACCCACAACCTCTCGCAGCCCAAGCAAAGAGCCTACCACTACACCAACACAGAGAAGTGCAAAACTTACTCTACATAAATTCACATAATCCTAGTGACTGCGCACACAACATGGCCAAACAAAAGCAAAAGACGGTACCAGGCCTATCAATCCAATGGAAACTCAAAGGCAACACAATCCATTAGACTAGGCAATTACTTGCAGCCATACAAAGTCCATGGGCCTTGCCTCAGCGTCGAACCCACAACCTCTCGCAGCCCAAGTAAAGAGCCTACCACTACACCAACACAGAGAAGTGTGAAACTGATTCTACATTAACTCACATTATCCTAGTGACTGCGCACACAACATGGCCAAACGAAAGCAAAAGACGGTACCTGGCCTATCAATCCAATGGAAACTCATAGGCAACGCATTCCATTGGACTAGGCAATTACATAGAGCCATACAAAATCCATGGGCCTTGCTTCAGAGTCACACCCACAACCTCTCACAGCCCAAGCAAAGAGCCTACCACTACACCAACACAGAGAAGTGCAAAACTTACTCTACATAAATTCACATAATCCTAGTGACTGCGCACACAACATGGCCAAACGAAAGCAAAAGACGGTACCTGGCCTATCAATCCAATGGAAACTCATAGGCAACGCATTCCATTGGACTAGGCAATTACATAGAGCCATACAAAATCCATGGGCCTTGCTTCAGAGTCAAACCCACAACCTCTCACAGCCCAAGTAAAGAGCCTACCACTACACCAACACAGAGAAGTGCAAAACTTACTCTACATAAATTCATATAATCCTAGTGACTGCGCACACAACATGGCCAAACAAAAGCAAAAGACGGTACCAGGCCTATCAATCCAATGGAAACTCAAAGGCAACACAATCCATTGGACTAGGCAATTACATGCAGCCATACAAAGTCCATGGGCCTTGCCTCAGCGTCGAACCCCTCAACCTCTCGCAGCCCAAGCAAAGAGCCTACCACTACACCAACACAGAGAAGTGTGAAACTGATTCTACATTAACTCACATTATCCTAGTGACTGCGCACACAACATGGCCAAACGAAAGCAAAAGACAGTACCTGGCCTATCAATCCAATGGAAACTCATAGGCAACGCATTCCATTGGACTAGGCAATTACATAGAGCCATACAAAATCCATGGGCCTTGCTTCAGAGTCAAACCCACAAACTCTCACAGCCCAAGTAAAGAGCCTACCACTACACCAACACAGAGAAGTGCAAAACTTACTCTACATAAATTCACATAATCCTAGTGACTGCGCACACAACATGGCCAAACGAAAGCAAAAGATAGTACCTGGCCTATCAATCCAATGGAAACTCATAGGCAACGCATTCTATTGGACTAGGCAATTACATGCAGCCATACAAAATCCATGGGCCTTGCTTCAGAGTCAAACCCACAACCTCTCACAGCCCAAGTAAAGAGCCTACCACTACACCAACACAGAGAAGTGCAAAACTTACTCTACATAAATTCACATAATCCTAGTGACTGCGCACACAACATGGCCAAACAAAAGCAAAAGACGGTACCAGGCCTATCAATCCAATGGAAACTCAAATGCAACACAATCCATTGGACTAGGCAATTACATGCAGCCATACAAAGTCCACGGGCCTTGCCTCAGCGTCAAACCCACAACCTCTCGCAGCCCAAGCAAAGAGCCTACCACTACACCAACACAGAGAAGTGTGAAACTGATTCTACATTAACTCACATTATCCTAGTGACTGCGCACACAACATGGCCAAACGAAAGCAAAAGACGGTACCTGGCCTATCAATCCAATGGAAACTCATAGGCAACGCATTCCATTGGACTAGGCAATTACATAAAGCCATACAAAATCCATGGGCCTTGCTTCAGAGTCAAACCCACAACCTCTCACAGCCCAAGTAAAGAGCCTACCACTACACCAACACAGAGAAGTGCAAAACTTACTCTACATAAATTCACATAATCCTAGTGACTGCGCACACAACATGGCCAAACGAAAGCAAGAAACGGTACCTGGCCTATCAATCCAATGGAAACTCATAGGCAACGCATTCCATTGGACTAGGCAATTACATAGAGCCATACAAAATCCATGGGCCTTGCTTCAGAGTCAAACCCACAACCTCTCACAGCCCAAGTAAAGAGCCTACCACTACACCAACACAGAGAAGTGCAAAACTTACTCTAAATAAATTCACATAATCCTAGTGACTGCGCACACAACATGGCCAAACAAAAGCAAAAGACGGTACCAGGCCTATCAATCCAATGGAAACTCAAAGGCAACACAATCCATTGGACTAGGCAATTACATGCAGCCATACAAAGTCCATGGGCCTTGCCTCAGCGTCGAACCCACAACCTCTCGCAGCCCAAGCAAAGAGCCTACCACTACACCAACACAGAGAAGTGGGAAACAGCTTCTTCATTAATTCCCATAATCCTAGTGACTGCGCATACAACATGGCCAAACAAAAGCAAAAGACAATACCTGGCCTATCAATCCAATTGAAACTCATAGGCAACACAGTCTATTGGACTAGGTCATTACATGCAGCCATACAAAGTCCATGGGCCTTGCCTCAGCGTCGAACCCACAACCTCTCGCAGCCCAAGCAAAGAGCCTACCACTACACCAACACAGAGAAGTGTGAAACTGGTTCTACATTAACTCACATTATCCTAGTGACTGCGCACACAACATGGCCAAACGAAAGCAAAAGACAGTACCTGGCCTATCAATCCAATGGAAACTCATAGGCAACGCATTCTATTGGACTAGGCAATTACATAGAGCCATACAAAATCCATGGGCCTTGCTTCAGAGTCAAACCCACAACCTCTGACAGCCCAAGTAAAGTGCCTACCACTACACTAACACAGAGAAGTGCAAAACTTACTCTACATAAATTCACATAATCCTAGTGACTGCGCACACAACATGGCCAAACGAAAGCAAAAGACGGTACCTGGCCTATCAATCCAATGGAAACTCAAAGGCAACACAATCCATTGGACTATGCAATTACATGAAGCCATACAAAGTCCATGAGCCTTGCCTCAGCGTCGAACCCACAACCTCTCGCAGCCCAAGCAAAGAGCCTACCACTACACCAACACAGAGAAGTGGGAAACAGCCTCTTCATTAATTCCCATAATCCTAGTGACTGCGCATACAACATGGCCAAACAAAAGCAAAAGACAATACCTGGCCTATCAATCCAATTGAAACTCATAGGCAACACAATCCATTGGACTAGGCAATTACATAGAGCCATACAAAATCCATGGGCCTTGCTTCAGAGTCAAACCCACAACCTCTCACAGCCCAAGTAAAGAGCCTACCACTACACCAACACAGAGAAGTGTGAAACTGATTCTACATAAATTCACATAATCCTAGTGACTGCGCACACAACATGGCCAAACAAAAGCAAAAGACGGTACCAGGCCTATCAATCCAATGGAAACTCAAAGGCAACACAATCCATTAGACTAGGCAATTACTTGCAGCCATACAAAGTCCATGGGCCTTGCCTCAGCGTCGAACCCACAACCTCTCGCAGCCCAAGTAAAGAGCCTACCACTACACCAACACAGAGAAGTGTGAAACTGATTCTACATTAACTCACATTATCCTAGTGACTGCGCACACAACATGGCCAAACGAAAGCAAAAGACGGTACCTGGCCTATCAATCCAATGGAAACTCATAGGCAACGCATTCCATTGGACTAGGCAATTACATAGAGCCATACAAAATCCATGGGCCTTGCTTCAGAGTCACACCCACAACCTCTCACAGCCCAAGCAAAGAGCCTACCACTACACCAACACAGAGAAGTGCAAAACTTACTCTACATAAATTCACATAATCCTAGTGACTGCGCACACAACATGGCCAAACGAAAGCAAAAGACGGTACCTGGCCTATCAATCCAATGGAAACTCATAGGCAACGCATTCCATTGGACTAGGCAATTACATAGAGCCATACAAAATCCATGGGCCTTGCTTCAGAGTCAAACCCACAACCTCTCACAGCCCAAGTAAAGAGCCTACCACTACACCAACACAGAGAAGTGCAAAACTTACTCTACATAAATTCATATAATCCTAGTGACTGCGCACACAACATGGCCAAACAAAAGCAAAAGACGGTACCAGGCCTATCAATCCAATGGAAACTCAAAGGCAACACAATCCATTGGACTAGGCAATTACATGCAGCCATACAAAGTCCATGGGCCTTGCCTCAGCGTCGAACCCCTCAACCTCTCGCAGCCCAAGCAAAGAGCCTACCACTACACCAACACAGAGAAGTGTGAAACTGATTCTACATTAACTCACATTATCCTAGTGACTGCGCACACAACATGGCCAAACGAAAGCAAAAGACAGTACCTGGCCTATCAATCCAATGGAAACTCATAGGCAACGCATTCCATTGGACTAGGCAATTACATAGAGCCATACAAAATCCATGGGCCTTGCTTCAGAGTCAAACCCACAAACTCTCACAGCCCAAGTAAAGAGCCTACCACTACACCAACACAGAGAAGTGCAAAACTTACTCTACATAAATTCACATAATCCTAGTGACTGCGCACACAACATGGCCAAACGAAAGCAAAAGATAGTACCTGGCCTATCAATCCAATGGAAACTCATAGGCAACGCATTCTATTGGACTAGGCAATTACATGCAGCCATACAAAATCCATGGGCCTTGCTTCAGAGTCAAACCCACAACCTCTCACAGCCCAAGTAAAGAGCCTACCACTACACCAACACAGAGAAGTGCAAAACTTACTCTACATAAATTCACATAATCCTAGTGACTGCGCACACAACATGGCCAAACAAAAGCAAAAGACGGTACCAGGCCTATCAATCCAATGGAAACTCAAATGCAACACAATCCATTGGACTAGGCAATTACATGCAGCCATACAAAGTCCACGGGCCTTGCCTCAGCGTCAAACCCACAACCTCTCGCAGCCCAAGCAAAGAGCCTACCACTACACCAACACAGAGAAGTGTGAAACTGATTCTACATTAACTCACATTATCCTAGTGACTGCGCACACAACATGGCCAAACGAAAGCAAAAGACGGTACCTGGCCTATCAATCCAATGGAAACTCATAGGCAACGCATTCCATTGGACTAGGCAATTACATAAAGCCATACAAAATCCATGGGCCTTGCTTCAGAGTCAAACCCACAACCTCTCACAGCCCAAGTAAAGAGCCTACCACTACACCAACACAGAGAAGTGCAAAACTTACTCTACATAAATTCACATAATCCTAGTGACTGCGCACACAACATGGCCAAACGAAAGCAAAAAACGGTACCTGGCCTATCAATCCAATGGAAACTCATAGGCAACGCATTCCATTGGACTAGGCAATTACATAGAGCCATACAAAATCCATGGGCCTTGCTTCAGAGTCAAACCCACAACCTCTCACAGCCCAAGTAAAGAGCCTACCACTACACCAACACAGAGAAGTGCAAAACTTACTCTAAATAAATTCACATAATCCTAGTGACTGCGCACACAACATGGCCAAACAAAAGCAAAAGACGGTACCAGGCCTATCAATCCAATGGAAACTCAAAGGCAACACAATCCATTGGACTAGGCAATTACATGCAGCCATACAAAGTCCATGGGCCTTGCCTCAGCGTCGAACCCACAACCTCTCGCAGCCCAAGCAAAGAGCCTACCACTACACCAACACAGAGAAGTGGGAAACAGCTTCTTCATTAATTCCCATAATCCTAGTGACTGCGCATACAACATGGCCAAACAAAAGCAAAAGACAATACCTGGCCTATCAATCCAATTGAAACTCATAGGCAACACAGTCTATTGGACTAGGTCATTACATGCAGCCATACAAAGTCCATGGGCCTTGCCTCAGCGTCGAACCCACAACCTCTCGCAGCCCAAGCAAAGAGCCTACCACTACACCAACACAGAGAAGTGTGAAACTGGTTCTACATTAACTCACATTATCCTAGTGACTGCGCACACAACATGGCCAAACGAAAGCAAAAGACAGTACCTGGCCTATCAATCCAATGGAAACTCATAGGCAACGCATTCTATTGGACTAGGCAATTACATAGAGCCATACAAAATCCATGGGCCTTGCTTCAGAGTCAAACCCACAACCTCTGACAGCCCAAGTAAAGTGCCTACCACTACACTAACACAGAGAAGTGCAAAACTTACTCTACATAAATTCACATAATCCTAGTGACTGCGCACACAACATGGCCAAACGAAAGCAAAAGACGGTACCTGGCCTATCAATCCAATGGAAACTCAAAGGCAACACAATCCATTGGACTATGCAATTACATGAAGCCATACAAAGTCCATGAGCCTTGCCTCAGCGTCGAACCCACAACCTCTCGCAGCCCAAGCAAAGAGCCTACCACTACACCAACACAGAGAAATGGGAAACAGCCTCTTCATTAATTCCCATAATCCTAGTGACTGCGCATACAACATGGCCAAACAAAAGCAAAAGACAATACCTGGCCTATCAATCCAATTGAAACTCATAGGCAACACAATCCATTGGACTAGGCAATTACATAGAGCCATACAAAATCCATGGGCCTTGCTTCAGAGTCAAACCCACAACCTCTCACAGCCCAAGTAAAGAGCCTACCACTACACCAACACAGAGAAGTGCAAAACTTACTCTACATAAATTCACATAATCCTAGTGACTGCGCACACAACATGGCCAAACGAAAGCAAAAGACGGTACCTGGCCTATCAATCCAATGGAAACTCATAGGCAACGCATTCCATTGGACTAGGCAATTACATAGAGCCATACAAAATCCGTGGGCCTTGCTTCAGAGTCAAACCCACAACCTCTCACAGCCCAAGTAAAGAGCCTACCACTACACCAACACCGAGAAGTGCAAAACTTACTCTACATAAATTCACATAATCCTAGTGACTGCGCACACAACATGGCCAAACAAAAGCAAAAGACAGTACCAGGCCTATCAATCCAATGGAAACTCAAAGGCAACACAATCCATTGGACTAGGCAATTACATGCAACCATACAAAGTCCATGGGCCTTGCCTCAGCGTCGAACCCACAACCTCTCGCAGCCCAAGCAAAGAGCCTACCACTACACCAACACAGAGAAGTGTGAAACTGATTCTACATTAACTCACATTATCCTAGTGACTGCGCACACAACATGGCCAAACGAAAGCAAAAGTCGGTACCTGGCCTATCAATCCAATGGAAACTCATAGGCAACGCATTCCATTGGACTAGGCAATTACATAGAGCCATACAAAATCCATGGGCCTTGCTTCAGAGTCAAACCCACAACCTCTCACAGCCCAAGTAAAGAGCCTACCACTACACCAACACAGAGAAGTGCAAAACTTACTCTACATAAATTCACATAATCCTAGTGACTGCGCACACAACATGGCCAAACGAAAGCAAAAGACGGTACCTGGCCTAACAATCCAATGGAAACTCATAAGCAACGCATTCCATTGAACTAGGCAATTACATAGAGCCATACAAAATCCATGGGCCTTGCTTCAGAGTCAAACCCACAACCTCTCACAGCCCAAGCAAAGAGCCTACCACTACACCAACACAGAGAAGTGTGAAACTGATTCTACATTAACTCACATTATCCTAGTGACTGCGCACACAACATGGCCAAACGAAAGCAAAAGACGGTACCTGGCCTATCAATCCAATGGAAACTCATAGGCAACGCATTCCATTGGACTAGGCAATTACATAGAGCCATACAAAATCCATGGGCCTTGCTTCAGAGTCAAACCCACAACCTCTCACAGCCCTAGTAAAGAGCCTACCACTACACCAACACAGAGAATTGCAAAACTTCCTCTACATAAATTCACATTATCCTAGTGACTGCGCACACAACATGGCCAAACAAAAGCAAAAGACGGTACCTGGCCTATCAATCCAATGGAAACTCAAAGGCAACACAATCCATTGGACTAGGCAATTACATGCAGCCATACAAAGTCCATGGGCCTTGCCTCAGCGTCAAACCCACAACCTCTTGCAGCCCAAGCAAAGAGCCTACCACTACACCAACACAGAGAAGTGTGAAACTGATTCTACATTAACTCACATTATCCTAGTGACTGCGCACACAACATGGCCAAACGAAAGCAAAAGACGGTACCTGGCCTATCAATCCAATGGAAACTCAAAGGCAACACAATTCATTGGACTAGGCAATTACATAGAGCCATACAAAATCCATGGGCCTTGCTTCAGAGTCAAACCCACAACCTCTCACAGCCCAAGTAAAGAGCCTACCACTACACCAACACAGAGAAGTGCAAAACTTACTCTCCATAAATTCACATAATCCTAGTGACTGCGCACACAACATTGCCAAACGAAAGCAAAAGACGGTACCTGGCCTATCAATCCAATGGAAACTCAAAGGCAACACAATCCATTGGACTAGGCAATTACATGCAGCCATACAAAGTCCATGGGCCCTGCCTCAGCGTCGAACCCACAACCTCTCGCAGCCCAAGCAAAGAGCCTACCACTACACCAACACAGAGAAGTGTGAAACTGATTCTACATTAACTCACATTATCCTAGTGACTGCGCACACAACATGGCCAAACGAAAGCAAAAGACGATACCTGGCCTATCAATCCAATGGAAACTCATAGGCAACGCATTCCATTGGACTAGGCAATTACATAGAGCCATACAAAATCCATGGGTCTTGCTTCAGAGTCAAACCCACAACCTCTCACAGCCCAAGTAAAGAGCCTACCACTACACAAACACAGAGAAGTGCAAAACTTACTCTACATAAATTCACATAATCCTAGTGACTGCGCACACAACATGGCCAAACAAATGCAAAGGACGCTACCAGGCCTATCAATCCAATGGAAACTCAAAGGCAACACAATCCATTGGAGTAGGCAATTACATGCAGCCATACAAAGTCCATGGGCATTGCCTCAGCGTCGAACCCACAACCTCTCGCAGCCCAAGCAAAGAGCCTACCACTACACCAACACAGAGAAGTGTGAAACTGATTCTACATTAACTCACATTATCCTAGTGACTGCGCACACAACATGGCCAAACGAAAGCAAAAGACGGTACCTGGTCTATCAATCCAATGGAAACTCATAGGCAACGCATTCCATTGGACTAGGCAATTACATAGAGCCATACAAAATCCATGGGCCTTGCTTCAGAGTCAAACCCACAACCTCTCACAGCCCAAGTAAAGAGCCTACCACTACACCAACACAGAGAAGTGCAAAACTTACTCTACATAAATTCACATAATCCTAGTGACTGCGCACACAACATGGCCAAACAAAAGCAAAAGACGGTACCAGGCCTATCAATCCAATGGAAACTCAAAGGCAACACAATCCATTGGACTAGGCAATTACATGCAGCCATACAAAGTCCATGGGCATTGCCTCAGCGTCGACCCACAACCTCTCACTGCCCAAGCAAATAGCCTACCACTACACCCACACAAAGAAGTGTGAAACTGATTCTACATTAACTCACATTATCCTAGTGACTGCGCACATAACATGGCCAAACGAAAGCAAAAGACGGTACCTGGCCTATCAATCCAATGGAAACTCATAGGCAACGCATTCCATTCGACTAGGCAATTACATAGAGCCATACAAAATCCATGGGCCTTGCTTCAGAGTCAAACCCACAACCTCTCACAGCCCAAGTAAAGAGCCTACCACTACACCAACACAGAGAAGTGCAAAACTTACTCTACATAAATTCACATAATCCTAGTGACTGCGCACACAACATGGCCAAACAAAAGACGGTACCAGGCCTATCAATCCAATGGAAACTCAAAGGCAACACAATCCATTGGACTAGGCAATTACATGCAGCCATACAAAGTCCATGGGCCTTGCCTCAGCGTCGAACACACAACCTTTCGCAGCCCAAGCAAAGAGCCTACCACTACACCAACACAGAGAAATGTGAAACTGATTCTACATTAACTCACATTATCCTAGTGACTGCGCACACAACATGGCCAAACGAAAGCAAAAAACGGTACCTGGCTTATCAATCCAATGGAAACTCATGGGCAACGCATTCCATTGGACTAGGCAATTACATAGAGCCATACAAAATCCATGGGCCTTGCTTCAGAGTCAAACCCACAACCTCTCACAGCCAAAGTAAACAGCCTACCACTACACCAACACAGAGAAGCGCAAAACTTACTCTACATAAATTCACATAATCCTAGTGACTGCGCACACAACATGGCCAAACGAAAGCAAAAGACGGTACCTGGCCTATCAATCCAATGGAAACTCAAAGGCAACACAATTCATTGGACTAGGCACTTACATAGAGCCATACAAAATCCATGGCCCTTGCTTCAGAGTCAAACCCACAACCTCTCACAGCCCAAGTAAAGAGCCTACCACTACACCAACACAGAGAAGTGCAAAACTTACTCTACATAAATTCACATAATCCTAGTGACTGCGCACACAACATTGCCAAACGAAAGCAAAAGACGGTACCTGGCCTATCAATCCAATGGAAACTCAAAGGCAACACAATCCATTGGACTAGGCAATTACATGCAGCCATACAAAGTCCATGGGCCCTGCCTCAGCGTCGAACCCACAACCTCTCGCAGCCCAAGCAAAGAGCCTACCACTACACCAACACAGAGAATTGTGAAACTGATTCTACATTAACTCACATTATCCTAGTGACTGCGCACACAACATGGCCAAACGAAAGCAAAAGACGATACCTGGCCTATCAATCCAATGGAAACTCATAGGCAACGCATTCCATTGGACTAGGCAATTACATAGAGCCATACAAAATCCATGGGCCTTGCTTCAGAGTCAAACCCACAACCTCTCACAGCCCAAGTAAAGAGCCTACCACTACACCAACACAGAAAAGTGCAAAACTTACTCTACATAAATTCACATAATCCTAGTGACTGCGCACACAACATGGCCAAACGAAAGCAAAAGACGGTATCTGGCCTATCAATCCAATGGAAACTCAAAGGCAACACAATTCATTGGACTAGGCAATTACATAGAGCCATACAAAATCCATGGGCCTTGCTTCAGAGTCAAACCCACAACCTCTCACAGCCCAAGTAAAGAGCCTACCACTACACCAACACAGAGAAGTGTAAAACTTACTCTACATAAATTCACATAATCCTAGTGACTGCGCACACAACATTGCCAAACGAAAGCAAAAGACGGTACCTGGCCTATCAATCCAATGGAAACTCTAAGGCAACACAATCCATTGGACTAGGCAATTACATGCAGCCATACAAAGTCCATGGGCCTTGCCTCAGCGTCGAACCCAAAACCTCTCGCAGCCCAAGCAAAGAGCCTACCACTACACCAACACAGAGAAGTGTGAAACGGATTCTACATTAACTCACATTATCCTAGTGACTGCGCATACAACATGGCCAAACGAAAGCAAAAGACGATACCTGGCCTATCAATCCAATGGAAACTCATAGGCAACGCATTCCATTGGACTAGGCAATTACATAGAGCCATACAAAATCCATGGGCCTTGCTTCAGAGTCAAACCCACAACCTCTCACAGCCCAAGTAAAGAGCCTACCACTACACCAACACAGAGAAGTGCAAAACTTACTCTACATAAATTCACATAATCCTAGTGACTGCGCACACAACATGGCCAAACGAAAGCAAAAGACGGTACCTGGCCTATCAATCCAATGGAAACTCAAAGGCAACACAATCCATTGGACTAGGCAATTACATGCAGCCATACAAAGTCCATGGGCCTTGCCTCAGCGTCGAACCCACAACCTCTGGCAGCCCAAGCAAAGAGCCTACCACTACACCAACACAGAGAAGTGTGAAACCGATTCTACATTAACTCACATAATCCTAGTGACTGCGCACCAACATGGCCAAACGAAAGCAAAAGACGGTACCTGGCCTATCAATCCAATGGAAATTCATAGGCAACGCATTCCATTGGACTAGGCAATTAAATAGAGCCATACAAAATCCATGGGCCTTGCTTCAGAGTCAAACCCACAACCTCTCACAGCCCAAGTAAAGAGCCTACCACTACACCAACACAGAGAAGTGCAAAACTTACTCTACATAAATTCACATAATCCTAGTGACTGCGCACACAACATGGCCAAACAAAAGCAAAAGACGGTACCAGGCCTATCAATCCAATGGAAACTCATAGGCAACGCATTCCATTGGACTAGGCAATTACATAGAGCCACACAAAATCCATGGGCCTTGCTTCAGAGTCAAACCCACAACCTCTCACAGCCTAAGTAAAGAGCCTACCACTACACCAACACAGAGAAGTGCAAAACTTTCTCTACATAAATTCACATAATCCTAGTGACTGCGCACACAACATGGCCAAACAAAAGCAAAAGACGGTACCAGGCCTATCAATCCAATGGAAACTCAAAGGCAACACAATCCATTGGACTAGGCAATTACATGCAGCCATACAAAGTCCATGGGCCTTGCCTCTGCGTCGAACCCACAACCTCTCGCAGCCCAAGCAAAGAGCCTACCACTACACCAACACAGAGAAGTGTGAAACTGATTCTACATAAATTCACATAATCCTAGTGACTGCGCACACAACATAGCCAAACGAAAGACGGTACAAGGCCTATCAATCCAATGGAAACTCAAAGGCAACACGATCCATTGGACTAGGCAATTACATGCAGCCATACAAAGTCCATGGGCCTTGCCTCAGCGTCGAACCCACAACCTCTCGCAGCCCAAGCAAAGAGCCTACCACTACACCTACACAGAGAAGTGTGAAACTGATTCTACATTAACTCACATTATCCTAGTGACTGCGCACACAACATGGCCAAACAAAAGCAAAAGACGGTACCTGGCCTATCAATCCAATGGAAACTCATAGGCAACGCATTTTATTGGACTAGGCAATTACATAGAGCCATACAAAATCCATGGGCCTTGCTTCAGAGTCAAACCCACAACCTCTCACAGCCCAAGTAAAGAGCCTACCACTACACCAACACAGAGAAGTGCAAAACGTACTCTACATAAATTCACATAATCCTAGTGACTGCGCACACAACATGGCCAAACAAAAGCAAAAGACGGTACCAGGCCTATCAATCCAATGGAAACTCATAGGCAACGCATTCCATTGGACTAGGCAATTACATAGAGCCATACAAAATCCATGGGCCTTGCTTCACCGTCGAACCCACAACCTCTCGCAGCCCAAGTAAAGAGCCTACCACTACACCAACACAGAGAAGTGCAAAACTTACTCTACATAAATTCACATAATCCTAGTGACTGCGCACACAACATGGCCAAACAAAAGCAAAAGACGGTACCAGGCCTATCAATCCAATGGAAACTCAAAGGCAACACAATCCATTGGACTAGGCAATTACATGCAGCCATACAAAGTCCATGGGCCTTGCCTCAGCGTCGAACCCACGTCCTCTCGCAGCCCATGCAAAGAGCCTACCACTACACCAACACAGAGAAGTGTGAAACTGATTCTACATTAACTCACATTATCCTAGTGACTGCGCACACAACATGGCCAAACAAAAGCAAAAGACGGTACCAGGCCTATCAATCCAATGGAAACTCATAGGCAACTCATTCCATTGGACTAGGCAATTACATAGAGCCATACAAAATCCATGGGCCTTGCTTCAGAGTCAAACCCACAACCTCTCACAGCCCAAGTAAAGAGCCTACCACTACACCAACACAGAGAAGTGCAAAACTTACTCTACATAAATTCACATAATCCTAGTGACTGCGCACACAACATGGCCAAACAAAAGCAAAAGACGGTACCAGGCCTATCAATCCAATGGAAACTCATAGGCAACGCATTCCATTGGACTAGGCAATTACATAGAGCCATACAAAATCCATGGGCCTTGCTTCAGAGTAAAACCCACAACCTCTTACAGCCCAAGTAAAGAGCCTACCACTACACCAACACAGAGAAGTGCAAAACTTACTCTACATAAATTCACATAATCCTAGTGACTGCGCACACAACATGGCCAAACGAAAGCAAAAGACGGTACCAGGCCTATCAATCCAAAGGAAACTCAAAGGAAACACAATCCATTGGACTAGGCAATTAAATGCAGCCATACAAAGTCCATGGGCCTTGCCTCAGCGTCGAACCCACAACCTCTCTCAGCCCAAGCAAAGATCCTACCACTACACCAACACAGAGAAGTGTGAAACTGATTCTACATTAACTCACATTATCCTAGTGACTGCGCACACAACATGGCCAAACGAAAGCAAAAGACGGTACCTGGTCTATCAATCCAATGGAAACTCATAGGCAACGCATTCCATTGGACTAGGCAATTACATAGAGCCATACAAAATCCATGGGCCTTGCTTCAGAGTCAAACCCACAACCTCTCACAGCCCAAGTAAGGAGCCTACCGCTACACCAACACAGAGAAGTGCAAAACTTACTCTACATAAATTCACATAATCCTAGTGACTGCGCACACAACATGGCCAAACAAAAGCAAAAGACGGTACCAGGCCTATCAATCCAATGGAAACTCAAAGGCAACACAATCCATTGGACTAGGCAATAACATGCAGCCATACAAAGTCCATGGGCATTGCCTCAGAGCCGAACCCACAACCTCTCACAGCCCAAGCAAATAGCCTACCACTACACCAACACAGAGAAGTGTGAAACTGATTCTACATTAACTCACATTATCCTAGTGACTGCGCACACAACATGGCCAAACGAAAGCAAAAGACGGTACCTGGCCTATCAATCCAATGGAAACTCATAGGCAACGCATTCCATTGGACTAGGCAATTACATAGAGCCATACAAAATCCATGGGCCTTGCTTCAGAGTCAAACCCACAACCTCTCACAGCCCAAGTAAAGAGCCTACCACTACACCAACACAGAGAAGTGCAAAACTTACTCTACATAAATTCACATAATCCTAGTGACTGCGCACACAACATGGCCAAACAAAAGCAAAAGACGGTACCAGGCCTATCAATCCAATGGAAACTCAAAGGCAACACAATCCATTGGACTAGGCAATTACATGCAGCCATACAAAGTCCATGGGCCTTGCCTCTGCGTCGAACCCACAACCTCTCGCAGCCCAAGCAAAGAGCCTACCACTACACCAACACAGAGAAGTGCGAAACTTACTCTACATAAATTCACATAATCCTAGTGACTGCGCACACAACATGGCCAAACGAAAGCAAAAGACGGTACCTGGCCTATCAATCCAATGGAAACTCATAGGCAACGCATTCCATTGGACTAGGCAATTACATAGAGCCATACAAAATCCATGGGCCTTGCTTCAGAGTTAAACCAACAACCTCTCACAGCCCAAGTAAAGAGCCTACCACAACACCAACACAGAGAAGTGCAAAACTTACTCTACATAAATTCACATAATCCTAGTGACTGCGCACACAACATGGCCAAACAAAAGCAAAAGACGGTACCAGGCCTATCAATCCAATGGAAACTCAAAGGCAACACAATCCATTGGACTAGGCAATTACATGCAGCCATACAAAGTCCATGGTCCTTGCCTCAGCGTCGAACCCACAACCTCTCGCAGCCCAAGCAAAGCGCCTACCACTACATCAACACAGAGAAGTGCGAAGCTGATTCTACATTAACTCACATTATCCTAGTGACTGCGCACACAACATGGCCAAACGAAAGCAAAAGACGGTACCTGGCCTATCAATCCAATGGAAACTCATAGGCAACGCATTCCATTGGACTAGGCAATTACATAGAGCCATACAAAATCCATGGGCCTTGCTTCAGAGTCAAACCCACAACCTCTCACAGCCCAAGTAAAGAGCCTACCACTACACCAACACAGAGAAGTGCAAAACTTACTCTACATAAATTCACATAATCCTAGTGACTGCGCACACAACATGGCCAAACGAAAGCAAAAGACGGTACCTGGCCTATCAATCCAATGGAAACTCATAGGCAACGCATTCCATTGGACTAGGCAATTACATAGAGCCATACAAAATCCATGGGCCTTGCTTCAGAGTCAAACCCACAACCTCTCACAACCCAAGTAAAGAGCCTACCACTACACCAACACAGAGAAGTGCAAAACTTACTCTACATAAATTCACATAATCCTAGTGACTGCGCACACAACATGGCCAAACAAAAGCAAAAGACGGTACCAGGCCTATCAATCCATTGGAAACTCAAAGGCAACACAATCCATTCGACTAGGCAATTACTTGCAGCCATACAAAGTCCATGGGCCTTGCCTCAGCGTCGAACCCACAACCTCTCGCAGCCCAAGCAAAGAGCCTACCACTACACCAACACAGAGAAGTGTGAACCTGATTCTACATTAACTCACATTATCCTAGTGACTGCGCACACAACATGGCCAAACGAAAGCAAAAGACGGTACCTGGTCTATCAATCCAATGGAAACTCATAGGCAACGCATTCCATTGGACTAGGCAATTACATAGAGCCATACAAAATCCATGGGCCTTGCTTCAGAGTCAAACCCACAACCTCTCACTGCCCAAGTAAAGAGCCTACCACTACACCAACACAGAGAAGTGCAAAACTTACTCTACATAAATTCACATAATCCTAGTGACTGCGCACACAACATGGCCAAACGAAAGCAAAAGACGGTACTTGGCCTATCAATCCAATGGATACTCAAAGGCAACACAATCCATTGGACTAGGAAATTACATACAGCCATACAAAGTCCATGGGCCTTGCCTCAGCGTCGAACCCACAACCTCTCGCAGCCCAAGCAAAGAGCCTACCACTACACCAACACAGAGAAGTGTGAAACTGATTCTACATTAACTCACATTATCCTAGTGACTGCGCACACAACATGGCCAAACAAAAGCAAAAGACGGTACTTGGCCTATCAATCCAATGGAAACTCATAGGCAACGCATTCCATTGGACTAGGCAATTACATAGAGCCATACAAAATCCATAGGCCTTGCTTCAGCGTCGAACCTACAACCTCTCACAGCCCAAGTAAAGAGCCTACCACTACACCAACACAGAGAAGTGCAAAACTTACTCTACATAAATTCACATAATCCTAGTGACTGCGCACACAACATGGCCAAACAAAAGCAAAAGACGGTACCAGGCCTATCAATCCAATGGAAACTCAAAGGCAATACAATCCATTGGACTAGGCAATTACATGTAGCCATACAAAGTCCATGGGCCTTGCCTCAGCGTCGAACCCACAACCTCTCGCAGCCCAAGCAAAGAGCCTACCACTACACCAACACAGAGAAGTGTGAAACTGACTCTACATTAACTCACATTATCCTAGTGACTGCGCACACAACATGGCCAAACGAAAGCAAAAGACGGTACCTGGCCTATCAATCCAATGGAAACTCATAGGCAACGCATTCCATTGGACTAGGCAATTACATAGAGCCATACAAAATCCATGGGCCTTGCTTCAGAGTCAAACCCACAACCTTTCACAGCCCAAGTAAAGAGCCTACCACTACACCAACACAGAGAAGTGCAAAACTTACTCTACATAAATTCACATAATCCTAGTGACTGCGCACACAACATGGCCAAACGAAAGCAAAAGTCGGTACCTGGCCTATCAATCCAATGGAAACTCATAGGCAACGCATTCCATTGGACTAGGCAATTACATAGAGCCATACAAAATCCATGGGCCTTGCTTCAGAGTCAAACCCACAACCTCTCACAGCCCAAGTAAAGAGCCTAGCACTACACCAACACAGAGAAGTGCAAAACTTACTCTACATAAATTCACATAATCCTAGTGACTGCGCACACAACATGGCCAAACAAAAGCAAAAGACGGTACCAGGCCTATGAATCCAATGGAAACTCAAAGCCAACACAATCCATTGGACTAGGCAATTACATGCAGCCATACAAAGTCCATGGGCCTTGCCTCAGCGTCGAACCCACAACCTCTCGCAGCCCAAGCCAAGAGCCTACCACTACACCAACACAGAGAAGTGTGAAACTGATTCTACATTAACTCACATTATCCTAGTGACTGCGCACACAACATGGCCAAACGAAAGCAAAAGACGGTACCTAGCCTATCAATCCAATGGAAACTCATAGGCAACGCATTCCATTGGACTAGGCAATTACATAGAGCCAAACAAAATCCATGGGCCTTGCTTCAGAGTCAAACCCACAACCTCTCACAGCCCAAGTAAAGAGCCTACCACTACACCAACACAGAGAAGTGCAAAACTTACTCTACATAAATTCACATAATCCTAGTGACTGCGCACACAACATGGCCAAACAAAAGCAAAAGACGGTACCAGGCCTATCAATCCAATGGAAACTCAAAGGCAACACAATCCATTGGACTAGGCAATTACATGCAGCCATACAAAGTCCATGGGCCTTGCCTCAGCGTCGAACCCACAACCTCTCGCAGCCCAAGCAAAGAGCCTACCACTACACCAACACAGAGAAGTGTGAAACTGATTCTACATTAACTCACATTATCCTAGTGACTGCGCACACAACATGGCCAAACGAAAGCAAAAGACGGTACCTGGCCTATCAATCCAATGGAAACTCATAGGCAACGCATTCCATTGGACTAGGCAATTACATAGAGCCATACAAAATCCATGGGCCTTGCTTTAGAGTCAAACCCACAACCTCTCACAGCCCAAGTAAAGAGCCTACCACTACACCAACACAGAGAAGTGCAAAACTTACTCTACATAAATTCACATAATCCTAGTGACTGCGCACACAACATGGCTAAACAAAAGCAAAAGACGGTACCAGGCCTATCAATCCAATGGAAACGCAAAGGCAACACAATCCATTGGACTAGGCAATTACATGCAGCCATACAAAGTCCATGGGCCTTGCCTCAGCGTCGAACCCACAACCTCTCGCAGCCCAAGCAAAAAGCCTACCACTACACCAACACAGAGAAGTGTGAAACTGATTCTACATTAACTCACATTATCCTAGTGACTGCGCACACAACATGGCCAAACGAAAGCAAAAGACGGTACCTGGCCTATCAATCCAATAGAAACTCATAGGCAACACATTCCATTGGACTAGGCAATTACATAGAGCCATACAAAATCCATGGGCCTTGCTTCAGAGTCAAACCCACAACCTCTCACAGCCCAAGTAAAGAGCCTACCACTACACCAACACAGAGAAGTGTGAAACTGATTCTACATTAACTCACATTATCCTAGTGACTGCGCACACAACATGGCCAAACAAAAGCAAAAGACGGTACCTGGCCTATCAATCCAATGGAAACTCATAGGCAACGCATTCCATTGGACTAGGCAATTACATAGAGCCATACAAAATCCATGGGCCTTGCTTCAGAGTCAAACCCACAACCTCTCACAGCCCAAGTAAAGAGCCTACCACTACACCAACACAGAGAAGTGCAAAACTTACTCTACATAAATTCACATAATCCTAGTGACTGCGCACACAACATGGCCAAACGAAAGCAAAAGACGGTACCTGGCCTATCAATCCAATGGAAATTCATAGGCAACGCATTCCATTGGACTAGGCAATTACATAGAGCCATACAAAATCCATGGGCCTTGCTTCAGAGTCAAACCCACAACCTCTCACAGCCCAAGTAAAGAGCCTACCACTACACCAACACAGAGAAGTGCAAAACTTACTCTCCATAAATTCACATAATCCTAGTGACTGCGCACACAACATGGCCAAACAAAAGCAAAAGACGGTACCAGGCCTATCAATCCAATGGAAACTCAAAGGCAACACAATCCATTGGACTAGGCAATTACATGCAGCCATACAAAGTCCATGGGCCTTGCCTCAGCGTCGAACCCACAACCTCTCGCAGCCCAAGCAAAGAGCCTACCACTACACCAACACAGAGAAGTGTGAAACTGATTCTACATTAACTCACATTATCCTAGTGACTGCGCACACAACATGGCCAAACGAAAGCAAAAGACGGTACCTGGCCTATCAATCCAATGGAAACTCATAGGCAACGCATTCCATTGGACTAGGCAATTACATAGAGCCATACAAAATCCATGGGCCTTGCTTTAGAGTCAAACCCACAACCTCTCACAGCCCAAGTAAAGAGCCTACCATCACACCAACACAGAGAAGTGCAAAACTTACTCTACATAAATTCACATAATCCTAGTGACTGCGCACACAACATGGCCAAACAAAAGCAAAAGACGGTACCAGGCCTATCAATCCAATGGAAACGCAAAGGCAACACAATCAATTGGACTAGGCAATTACATGCAGCCATACAAAGTCCATCCTAGTGACTGCGCACACAACATGGCCAAACGAAAGCAAAAGACGGTACCTGGCCTATCAATCCAATGGAAACTCATAGGCAACGCATTCCATTGGACTAGGCAATTACATGCAGCCATACAAAGTCCATGGGCCTTGCCTCAGCGTCGAACCCACAACCTCTCGCAGCCCAAGCAAAGAGCCTACCACTACACCAACACAGAGAAGTGAGAAACTGATTCTACATTATCCTAGTGACTGCGCACACAACATGGCCAAACGAAAGCAAAAGTCGGTACCTGGCCTATCAATCCAATGGAAACTCATAGGCAACGCATTCCATTGGACTAGGCAATTACATAGAGCCATACAAAATCCATGGGCCTTGCTTTAGAGTCAAACCCACAACCTCTCACAGCCCAAGTAAAGAGCATACCATCACACCAACACAGAGAAGTGCAAAACTTACTCTACATAAATTCACATAATCCTAGTGACTGCGCACACAACATGGCCAAACAAAAGCAAAAGACGGTACCAGGCCTATCAATCCAATGGAAACGCAAAGGCAACACAATCAATTGGACTAGGCAATTACATGCAGCCATACAAAGTCCATGGGCCTTGCCTCAGCGTCGAACCCACAACCTCTCGCAGCCCAAGCAAAGAGCCTACCACTACACCAACACAGAGAAGTGTGAAACTGATTCTACATTAACTCACATTATCCTAGTGACTGCGCACACAACATGGCCAAACGAAAGCAAAAGACGGTACCTGGCCTATCAATCCAATGGAAACTCATAGGCAACGCATTCCATTGGACTAGGCAATTACATAGAGCCATACAAAATCCATGGGCCTTGCTTCAGAGTCAAACCCACAACCTCTCACAGCCCAAGTAAAGAGCCTACCACTACACCAACACAGAGAAGTGCAAAACTTACTCTACATAAATTCACATAATCCTAGTGACTGCGCACACAACATGGCCAAACAAAAGCAAAAGACGGTACCAGGCCTATCAATCCATTGGAAACTCAAAGGCAACACAATCCATTCGACTAGGCAATTACTTGCAGCCATACAAAGTCCATGGGCCTTGCCTCAGCGTCGAACCCACAACCTCTCGCAGCCCAAGCAAAGAGCCTACCACTACACCAACACAGAGAAGTGTGAACCTGATTCTACATTAACTCACATTATCCTAGTGACTGCGCACACAACATGGCCAAACGAAAGCAAAAGACGGTACCTGGTCTATCAATCCAATGGAAACTCATAGGCAACGCATTCCATTGGACTAGGCAATTACATAGAGCCATACAAAATCCATGGGCCTTGCTTCAGAGTCAAACCCACAACCTCTCACTGCCCAAGTAAAGAGCCTACCACTACACCAACACAGAGAAGTGCAAAACTTACTCTACATAAATTCACATAATCCTAGTGACTGCGCACACAACATGGCCAAACGAAAGCAAAAGACGGTACTTGGCCTATCAATCCAATGGATACTCAAAGGCAACACAATCCATTGGACTAGGAAATTACATACAGCCATACAAAGTCCATGGGCCTTGCCTCAGCGTCGAACCCACAACCTCTCGCAGCCCAAGCAAAGAGCCTACCACTACACCAACACAGAGAAGTGTGAAACTGATTCTACATTAACTCACATTATCCTAGTGACTGCGCACACAACATGGCCAAACAAAAGCAAAAGACGGTACTTGGCCTATCAATCCAATGGAAACTCATAGGCAACGCATTCCATTGGACTAGGCAATTACATAGAGCCATACAAAATCCATAGGCCTTGCTTCAGCGTCGAACCTACAACCTCTCACAGCCCAAGTAAAGAGCCTACCACTACACCAACACAGAGAAGTGCAAAACTTACTCTACATAAATTCACATAATCCTAGTGACTGCGCACACAACATGGCCAAACAAAAGCAAAAGACGGTACCAGGCCTATCAATCCAATGGAAACTCAAAGGCAATACAATCCATTGGACTAGGCAATTACATGTAGCCATACAAAGTCCATGGGCCTTGCCTCAGCGTCGAACCCACAACCTCTCGCAGCCCAAGCAAAGAGCCTACCACTACACCAACACAGAGAAGTGTGAAACTGACTCTACATTAACTCACATTATCCTAGTGACTGCGCACACAACATGGCCAAACGAAAGCAAAAGACGGTACCTGGCCTATCAATCCAATGGAAACTCATAGGCAACGCATTCCATTGGACTAGGCAATTACATAGAGCCATACAAAATCCATGGGCCTTGCTTCAGAGTCAAACCCACAACCTTTCACAGCCCAAGTAAAGAGCCTACCACTACACCAACACAGAGAAGTGCAAAACTTACTCTACATAAATTCACATAATCCTAGTGACTGCGCACACAACATGGCCAAACGAAAGCAAAAGTCGGTACCTGGCCTATCAATCCAATGGAAACTCATAGGCAACGCATTCCATTGGACTAGGCAATTACATAGAGCCATACAAAATCCATGGGCCTTGCTTCAGAGTCAAACCCACAACCTCTCACAGCCCAAGTAAAGAGCCTAGCACTACACCAACACAGAGAAGTGCAAAACTTACTCTACATAAATTCACATAATCCTAGTGACTGCGCACACAACATGGCCAAACAAAAGCAAAAGACGGTACCAGGCCTATGAATCCAATGGAAACTCAAAGCCAACACAATCCATTGGACTAGGCAATTACATGCAGCCATACAAAGTCCATGGGCCTTGCCTCAGCGTCGAACCCACAACCTCTCGCAGCCCAAGCCAAGAGCCTACCACTACACCAACACAGAGAAGTGTGAAACTGATTCTACATTAACTCACATTATCCTAGTGACTGCGCACACAACATGGCCAAACGAAAGCAAAAGTCGGTACCTAGCCTATCAATCCAATGGAAACTCATAGGCAACGCATTCCATTGGACTAGGCAATTACATAGAGCCATACAAAATCCATGGGCCTTGCTTCAGAGTCAAACCCACAACCTCTCACAGCCCAAGTAAAGAGCCTACCACTACACCAACACAGAGAAGTGCAAAACTTACTCTACATAAATTCACATAATCCTAGTGACTGCGCACACAACATGGCCAAACAAAAGCAAAAGACGGTACCAGGCCTATCAATCCAATGGAAACTCAAAGGCAACACAATCCATTGGACTAGGCAATTACATGCAGCCATACAAAGTCCATGGGCCTTGCCTCAGCGTCGAACCCACAACCTCTTGCAGCCCAAGCAAAGAGCCTACCACTACACCAACACAGAGAAGTGTGAAACTGATTCTACATTAACTCACATTATCCTAGTGACTGCGCACACAACATGGCCAAACGAAAGCAAAAGACGGTACCTGGCCTATCAATCCAATGGAAACTCATAGGCAACGCATTCCATTGGACTAGGCAATTACATAGAGCCATACAAAATCCATGGGCCTTGCTTTAGAGTCAAACCCACAACCTCTCACAGCCCAAGTAAAGAGCCTACCACTACACCAACACAGAGAAGTGCAAAACTTACTCTACATAAATTCACATAATCCTAGTGACTGCGCACACAACATGGCTAAACAAAAGCAAAAGACGGTACCAGGCCTATCAATCCAATGGAAACGCAAAGGCAACACAATCCATTGGACTAGGCAATTACATGCAGCCATACAAAGTCCATGGGCCTTGCCTCAGCGTCGAACCCACAACCTCTCGCAGCCCAAGCAAAAAGCCTACCACTACACCAACACAGAGAAGTGTGAAACTGATTCTACATTAACTCACATTATCCTAGTGACTGCGCACACAACATGGCCAAACGAAAGCAAAAGACGGTACCTGGCCTATCAATCCAATAGAAACTCATAGGCAACACATTCCATTGGACTAGGCAATTACATAGAGCCATACAAAATCCATGGGCCTTGCTTCAGAGTCAAACCCACAACCTCTCACAGCCCAAGTAAAGAGCCTACCACTACACCAACACAGAGAAGTGTGAAACTGATTCTACATTAACTCACATTATCCTAGTGACTGCGCACACAACATGGCCAAACAAAAGCAAAAGACGGTACCTGGCCTATCAATCCAATGGAAACTCATAGGCAACGCATTCCATTGGACTAGGCAATTACATAGAGCCATACAAAATCCATGGGCCTTGCTTCAGAGTCAAACCCACAACCTCTCACAGCCCAAGTAAAGAGCCTACCACTACACCAACACAGAGAAGTGCAAAACTTACTCTACATAAATTCACATAATCCTAGTGACTGCGCACACAACATGGCCAAACGAAAGCAAAAGACGGTACCTGGCCTATCAATCCAATGGAAATTCATAGGCAACGCATTCCATTGGACTAGGCAATTACATAGAGCCATACAAAATCCATGGGCCTTGCTTCAGAGTCAAACCCACAACCTCTCACAGCCCAAGTAAAGAGCCTACCACTACACCAACACAGAGAAGTGCAAAACTTACTCTACATAAATTCACATAATCCTAGTGACTGCGCACACAACATGGCCAAACAAAAGCAAAAGACGGTACCAGGCCTATCAATCCAATGGAAACTCAAAGGCAACACAATCCATTGGACTAGGCAATTACATGCAGCCATACAAAGTCCATGGGCCTTGCCTCAGCGTCGAACCCACAACCTCTCGCAGCCCAAGCAAAGAGCCTACCACTACACCAACACAGAGAAGTGTGAAACTGATTCTACATTAACTCACATTATCCTAGTGACTGCGCACACAACATGGCCAAACGAAAGCAAAAGACGGTACCTGGCCTATCAATCCAATGGAAACTCATAGGCAACGCATTCCATTGGACTAGGCAATTACATAGAGCCATACAAAATCCATGGGCCTTGCTTTAGAGTCAAACCCACAACCTCTCACAGCCCAAGTAAAGAGCCTACCATCACACCAACACAGAGAAGTGCAAAACTTACTCTACATAAATTCACATAATCCTAGTGACTGCGCACACAACATGGCCAAACAAAAGCAAAAGACGGTACCAGGCCTATCAATCCAATGGAAACGCAAAGGCAACACAATCAATTGGACTAGGCAATTACATGCAGCCATACAAAGTCCATCCTAGTGACTGCGCACACAACATGGCCAAACGAAAGCAAAAGACGGTACCTGGCCTATCAATCCAATGGAAACTCATAGGCAACGCATTCCATTGGACTAGGCAATTACATGCAGCCATACAAAGTCCATGGGCCTTGCCTCAGCGTCGAACCCACAACCTCTCGCAGCCCAAGCAAAGAGCCTACCACTACACCAACACAGAGAAGTGTGAAACTGATTCTACATTATCCTAGTGACTGCGCACACAACATGGCCAAACGAAAGCAAAAGTCGGTACCTGGCCTATCAATCCAATGGAAACTCATAGGCAACGCATTCCATTGGACTAGGCAATTACATAGAGCCATACAAAATCCATGGGCCTTGCTTTAGAGTCAAACCCACAACCTCTCACAGCCCAAGTAAAGAGCCTACCATCACACCAACACAGAGAAGTGCAAAACTTACTCTACATAAATTCACATAATCCTAGTGACTGCGCACACAACATGGCCAAACAAAAGCAAAAGACGGTACCAGGCCTATCAATCCAATGGAAACGCAAAGGCAACACAATCAATTGGACTAGGCAATTACATGCAGCCATACAAAGTCCATGGGCCTTGCCTCAGCGTCGAACCCACAACCTCTCGCAGCCCAAGCAAAGAGCCTACCACTACACCAACACAGAGAAGTGTGAAACTGATTCTACATTAACTCACATTATCCTAGTGACTGCGCACACAACATGGCCAAACGAAAGCAAAAGACGGTACCTGGCCTATCAATCCAATGGAAACTCATAGGCAACGCATTCCATTGGACTAGGCAATTACATAGAGCCATACAAAATCCATGGGCCTTGCTTCAGAGTCAAACCCACAACCTCTCACAGCCCAAGTAAAGAGCCTACCACTACACCAACACAGAGAAGTGTGAAACTGATTCTACATTAACTCACATTATCCTAGTGACTGCGCACACAACATGGCCAAACAAAAGCAAAAGACGGTACCTGGCCTATCAATCCAATGGAAACTCATAGGCAACGCATTCCATTGGACTAGGCAATTACATAGAGCCATACAAAATCCATGGGCCTTGCTTCAGAGTCAAACCCACAACCTCTTACAGCCCAAGTAAAGAGCCTACCACTACACCAACACAGAGAAGTGCAAAACTTACTCTACATAAATTCACATAATCCTAGTGACTGCGCACACAACATGGCCAAACGAAAGCAAAAGACGGTACCTGGCCTATCAATCCAATGGAAACTCATAGGCAACGCATTCAATTGGACTAGGCAATTACATAGAGCCATACAAAATCCATGGGCCTTGCTTCAGAGTCAAACCCACAACCTCTCACAGCCCAAGTAAAGAGCCTACCACTACACCAACACAGAGAAGTGCAAAACTTACTCTACATAAATTCACATAATCCTAGTGACTGCGCACACAACATGGCCAAACAAAAGCAAAAGACGGTACCAGGCCTATCAATCCAATGGAAACTCAAAGGCAACACAATCCATTGGACTAGGCAATTACATGCAGCCATACAAAGTCCATGGGCCTTGCCTCAGCGTCGAACCCACAACCTCTCGCAGCCCAAGCAAAGAGCCTACCACTACACCAACACAGAGAAGTGTGAAACTGATTCTACATTAACTCACATTATCCTAGTGACTGCGCACACAACATGGCCAAACGAAAGCAAATGACGGTACCTGGCCTATCAATCCAATGGAAACTCATAGGCAACGCATTCCATTGGACTAGGCAATTACATAGAGCCATACAAAATCCATGGGCCTTGCTTCAGAGTCAAACCCACAACCTCTCACAGCCCAAGTAAAGAGCCTACCACTACACCAACACAGAGAAGTGCAAAACTTACTCTACATAAATTCACATAATCCTAGTGACTGCGCACACAACATGGCCAAACAAAAGCAAAAGACGGTACCAGGCCTATCAATCCAATGGAAACTCAAAGGCAACACAATCCATTGGACTAGGCAATTACATGCAGCCATACAAAGTCCATGGGCCTTGCCTCAGCGGCAAACCCACAACCTCTCGCAGTCCAAGAAAAGAGCCTACCACTACACCAACACAGAGAAGTGTGAAACTGATTCTACATTAACTCACATTATCCTAGTGACTGCGCACACAACATGGCCAAACAAAAGCAAAAGACGGTACCAGGCCTATCAATCCAATGGAAACTCAAAGGCAACACAATCCATTGGACTAGGCAATTACATGCAACCATACAAAGTCCATGGGCCTTGCCTCAGCGTCAAACCCACAACCTCTCGCAGCCCAAGAAAAGAGCCTACCACTACACCAACACAGAGAAGTGTGAAACTGATTCTACATTAACTCACATTATCCTAGTGACTGCGCACACAACATGGCCAAACGAAAGCAAAAGACGGTACCTGGCCTATCAATCCAATGGAAACTCATAGGCAACGCATTCCATTGGACTAGGCAATTACATGCAGCCATACAAAGTCCATGGGCCTTGCCTCAGCGTCGAACCCACAACCTCTCGCAGCCTAAGCAAAGAGCCTACCACTACACCAACACAGAGAAGTGTGAAACTGATTCTACATTAACTCACATTATCCTAGTGACTGCGCACACAACATGGCCAAACGAAAGCAAAAGACGGTACCTGGCCTATCAATCCAATGGAAACTCATAGGCAACGCATTCCATTGGACTAGGCAATTACATAGAGCCATACAAAATCCATGGGCCTTGCTTCAGAGTCAAACCCACAACCTCTCACAGCCCAAGTAAAGAGCCTACCACTACACCAACACAGAGAAGTGCAAAACTTACTCTACATAAATTCACATAATCCTAGTGACTGCGCACACAACATGGCCAAACAAAAGCAAAAGACAGTACCAGGCCTATCAATCCAATGGAAACTCATAGGCAACGCATTCCATTGGACTAGGCAATTACATAGAGCCATACAAAATCCATGGGCCTTGCTTCAGAGTCAAACCCACAACCTCTCACAGCCCAAGTAAAGAGCCTACCACTACACCAACACAGAGAAGTGCATAACTTACTCTACATAAATTCACATAATCCTAGTGACTGCGCACACAACATGGCCAAACGAAAGCAAAAGACGGTACCTGGCCTATCAATCCAATGGAAACTCATAGGCAACGCATTCCATTGGACTAGGAAATTACATGCAGCCATACAAAGTCCATGGGGCTTGCTTCAGAGTCAAACCCACAACCTCTCACAGCCCAAGTAAAGAGCCTACCACTACACCAACACAGAGAAGTGCAAAACTTACTCTACATAAATTCACATAATCCTAGTGACTGCGCACACAACATGGCCAAACGAAAGCAAAAGACGGTACCTGGCCTATCAATCCAATGGAATCTCATAGGCAACGCATTCCATTGGACTAGGCAATTACATAGAGCCATACAAAATCCATGGGCCTTGCTTCAGAGTCAAACCCACAACCTCTCACAGCCCAAGTAAAGAGCCTACCACTACACCAACACAGAGCAGTGCAAAACTTACTCTACATAAATTCACATAATCCTAGTGACTGCGCACACAACATGGCCAAACAAAAGCAAAAGACGGTACAGGCCTATCAATCCAATGGAAACTCAAAGGCAACACAATCCATTGGACTAGGCACTTACATGCAGCCATACAAAGTCCATGGGCCTTGCCTCAGCGTCGAACCCAGAACCTCTCGCAGCCCAAGCAAAGAGCCTACCACTACACCAACACAGAGAAGTGTGAAACCGATTCTACATTAACTCACATTATCCTAGTGACTGCGCACACAACATGGCCAAACGAAATCAAAAGACGGTACCTGGCCTATCAATCCAATGGAAACTCATAGGCAACGCATTCCATTGGACTAGGCAATTACATAGAGCCATACAAAATCCATGGGCTTTGCTTCAGAGTCAAACCCACAACCTCTCACAGCCCAAGTAAAGAGCCTACCACTACACCAACACAGAGAAGTGCAAAACTTACTCTACATAAATTCACATAATCCTAGTGACTGCGCACACAACATGGCCAAACAAAAGCAAAAGACGGTACCAGGCCTATCAATCCAATGGAAACTCAAAGGCAACACAATCTATTGGACTAGGCAATTACATGCAGCCATACAAAGTCCATGGGCCTTGCCTCAGCGTCGAACCCACAACCTCTCACAGCCCAAGCAAAGAGCCTACCACTACACCAACACAGAGAAGCGTGAAACTGATTCTACATTAACTCACATTATCCTAGTGACTGCGCACACAACATGGCCAAACGAAAGCAAAAGACGGTACCTGTCCTATCAATCCAATGGAAACTCATAGGCAACGCATTCCATTGGACTAGGCAATTACATAGAGCCATACAAAATCCATGGGCCTTGCTTCACAGTCAAACCCACAACCTCTCACAGCCCAAGTAAAGAGCCTACCACTACACCAACACAGAGAAGTGCAAAACTTACTCTACATAAATTCACATAATCCTAGTGACTGCGCACACAACATGGCCAAACAAAAGCAAAAGACGGTACCAGGCCTATCAATCCAATGGAAACTCAAATGCAACACAATCCATTGGACTAGGCAATTACATGCAGCCATACAAAGTCCATGGGCCTTGCCTCAGCGTCAAACCCACAACCTCTCGCAGCCCATGAAAAGAGCCTACCACTACACCAACACAGAGAAGTGTGAAACTGATTCTACATTAACTCACATTATCCTAGTGACTGCGCACACAACATGGCCAAACGAAAGCAAAAGATGGTACCTGGCCTATCAATCCAATGGAAACTCATAGGCAACGCATTCCATTGGACTAGGCAATTACATGCAGCCATACAAAGTCCATGGGCCTTGCCTCAGCGTCGAACCCACAACCTCTCGCAGCCCAAGCAAAGAGCCTACCACTACACCAACACAGAGAAGTGTGAAACTGATTCTACATTAACTCACATTATCCTAGTGACTGCGCACACAACATGGCCAAACAAAAGCAAAAGACGGTACCTGGCCTATCAATCCAATGGAAACTCATAGGCAACGCATTCCATTGGACTAGGCAATTACATAGAGCCATACAAAATCCATGGGCCTTGCTTCAGAGTCAAACCCACAACCTCTCACAGCCCAAGTAAAGAGCCTACCACTACACCAACACAGAGCAGTGCAAAACTTACTCTACATAAATTCACATAATCCTAGTGACTGCGCACACAACATGGCCAAACAAAAGCAAAAGACGGTACCAGGCCTATCAATCCAATGGAAACTCAAAGGCAACACAATCCATTGGACTAGGCACTTACATGCAGCCATACAAAGTCCATGGGCCTTGCCTCAGCGTCGAACCCAGAACCTCTCGCAGCCAAAGCAAAGAGCCTACCACTACACCAACACAGAGAAGTGTGAAACCGATTCTACATTAACTCACATTATCCTAGTGACTGCGCACACAACATGGCCAAACGAAAGCAAAAGACGGTACCTGGCCTATCAATCCAATGGAAACTCATAGGCAACGCATTCCATTGGACTAGGCAATTACATAGAGCCATACAAAATCCATGGGCTTTGCTTCAGAGTCAAACCCACAACCTCTCACAGCCCAAGTAAAGAGCCTACCACTACACCAACACAGAGAAGTGCAAAACTTACTCTACATAAATTCACATAATCCTAGTGACTGCGCACACAACATGGCCAAACAAAAGCAAAAGACGGTACCAGGCCTATCAATCCAATGGAAACTCAAAGGCAACACAATCTATTGGACTAGGCAATTACATGCAGCCATACAAAGTCCATGGGCCTTGCCTCAGCGTCGAACCCACAACCTCTCACAGCCCAAGCAAAGAGCCTACCACTACACCAACACAGAGAAGCGTGAAACTGATTCTACATTAACTCACATTATCCTAGTGACTGCGCACACAACATGGCCAAACGAAAGCAAAAGACGGTACCTGTCCTATCAATCCAATGGAAACTCATAGGCAACGCATTCCATTGGACTAGGCAATTACATAGAGCCATACAAAATCCATGGGCCTTGCTTCAGAGTCAAACCCACAACCTCTCACAGCCCAAGTAAAGAGCCTACCACTACACCAACACAGAAAAGTGCAAAACTTACTCTACATAAATTCACATAATCCTAGTGACTGCGCACACAACATGGCCAAACAAAAGCAAAAGACGGTACCAGGCCTATCAATCCAATGGAAACTCAAATGCAACACAATCCATTGGACTAGGCAATTACATGCAGCCATACAAAGTCCATGGGCCTTGCCTCAGCGTCAAACCCACAACCTCTCGCAGCCCAAGAAAAGAGCCTACCACTACACCAACACAGAGAAGTGTGAAACTGATTCTACATTAACTCACATTATCCTAGTGACTGCGCACACAACATGGCCAAACGAAAGCAAAAGATGGTACCTGGCCTATCAATCCAATGGAAACTCATAGGCAACGCATTCCATTGGACTAGGCAATTACATGCAGCCATACAAAGTCCATGGGCCTTGCCTCAGCGTCGAACCCACAACCTCTCGCAGCCCAAGCAAAGAGCCTACCACTACACCAACACAGAGAAGTGTGAAACTGATTCTACATTAACTCACATTATCCTAGTGACTGCGCACACAACATGGCCAAACAAAAGCAAAAGACGGTACCTGGCCTATCAATCCAATGGAAACTCATAGGCAACGCATTCCATTGGACTAGGCAATTACATAGAGCCATACAAAATCCATGGGCCTTGCTTCAGAGTCAAACCCACAACCTCTCACAGCCCAAGTAAAGAGCCTACCACTACACCAACACAGAGCAGTGCAAAACTTACTCTACATAAATTCACATAATCCTAGTGACTGCGCACACAACATGGCCAAACAAAAGCAAAAGACGGTACCAGGCCTATCAATCCAATGGAAACTCAAAGGCAACACAATCCATTGGACTAGGCACTTACATGCAGCCATACAAAGTCCATGGGCCTTGCCTCAGAGTCGAACCCAGAACCTCTCGCAGCCCAAGCAAAGAGCCTACCACTACACCAACACAGAGAAGTGTGAAACCGATTCTACATTAACTCACATTATCCTAGTGACTGCGCACACAACATGGCCAAACGAAAGCAAAAGACGGTACCTGGCCTATCAATCCAATGGAAACTCATAGGCAACGCATTCCATTGGACTAGGCAATTACATAGAGCCATACAAAATCCATGGGCTTTGCTTCAGAGTCAAACCCACAACCTCTCACAGCCCAAGTAAAGAGCCTACCACTACACCAACACAGAGAAGTGCAAAACTTACTCTACATAAATTCACATAATCCTAGTGACTGCGCACACAACATGGCCAAACAAAAGCAAAAGACGGTACCAGGCCTATCAATCCAATGGAAACTCAAAGGCAACACAATCTATTGGACTAGGCAATTACATGCAGCCATACAAAGTCCATGGGCCTTGCCTCAGCGTCGAACCCACAACCTCTCACAGCCCAAGCAAAGAGCCTACCACTACACCAACACAGAGAAGCGTGAAACTGATTCTACATTAACTCACATTATCCTAGTGACTGCGCACACAACATGGCCAAACGAAAGCAAAAGACGGTACCTGTCCTATCAATCCAATGGAAACTCATAGGCAACGCATTCCATTGGACTAGGCAATTACATAGAGCCATACAAAATCCATGGGCCTTGCTTCAGAGTCAAACCCACAACCTCTCACAGCCCAAGTAAAGAGCCTACCACTACACCAACACAGAGAAGTGCAAAACTTACTCTACATAAATTCACATAATCCTAGTGACTGCGCACACAACATGGCCAAACAAAAGCAAAAGACGGTACCAGGCCTATCAATCCAATGGAAACTCAAATGCAACACAATCCATTGGACTAGGCAATTACATGCAGCCATACAAAGTCCATGGGCCTTGCCTCAGCGTCAAACCCACAACCTCTCGCAGCCCAAGCAAAGAGCCTACCACTACACCAACACAGAGAAGTGTGAAACTGATTCTACATTAACTCACATTATCCTAGTGACTGCGCACACAACATGGCCAAACAAAAGCAAAAGACGGTACCTGGCCTATCAATCCAATGGAAACTCATAGGCAACGCATTCCATTGGACTAGGCAATTACATAGAGCCATACAAAATCCATGGGCCTTGCTTCAGAGTCAAACCCACAACCTCTCACAGCCCAAGTAAAGAGCCTACACCTACACCAACACCAACACAGAGAAGTGCAAAACTTACTCTACATAAATTCACATAATCCTAGTGACTGCGCACACAACATGGCCAAACAAAAGCGAAAGACGGTACCAGGCCTATCAATCCAATGGAAACTCATAGGCAACGCATTCCATTGGACTAGGCAATTACATAGAGGCATACAAAATCCATGGGCCTTGCTTCAGAGTCAAACCCACAACCTCTCACAGCCCAAGTAAAGAGCCTACCACTACACCAACACAGAGAAGTGCAAAACTTACTCTACATAAATTCACATAATCCTAGTGACTGCGCACACAACATGGCCAAACAAAAGCAAAAGACGGTACCAGGCCTATCAATCCAATGGAAACTCATAGGCAACGCATTCCATTGGACTAGGCAATTACATAGAGCCATACAAAATCCATGGGCCTTGCTTCAGAGTCAAACCCACAACCTCTCACAGCCCAAGTAAAGAGCCTACCACTACACCAACACAGAGAAGTGCTAAGCTTACTCTACATAAATTCACATAATCCTAGTGACTGCGCACACAACATGGCAAACGAAAGCAAAAGACGGTACCTGGCCTATCAATCCAATGGAAACTCATAGGCAACGCATTCCATTGGACTAGGCAATTACATGCAGCCATACAAAGTCCATGGGCTTGGTTTAGAGTCAAACCCACAATCTCTCACAGCCCAAGTAAAGAGCCTACCACTACACCAACACAGAGAAATGCAAAACTTACTCTACATAAATTCACATAATCCTAGTGACTGCGCACACAACATGGCCAAACGAAAGCAAAAGACGGTACCTGGCCTATCAATCCAATGGAAACTCATAGGCAACGCATTCCATTGGACTAGGCAATTACATGCAGCCATACAAAGTCCATGGGCCTTGCTTCAGAGTCAAACCCACAACCTCTCACAGCCCAAGTAAAGAGCCTACCACTACACCAACACAGAGAAGTGCAAAACTTACTCTACATAAATTCACATAATCCTAGTGACTGCGCACACAACATGGCCAAACGAAAGCAAAAGACGGTACCTGGCCTATCAATCCAATGGAAACTCATAGGCAACGCATTCCATTGGACTAGGCAATTACATAGAGCCATACAAAATCCATGGGCTTTGCTTCAGAGTCAAACCCACAACCTCTCACAGCCCAAGTAAAGAGCCTACCACTACACCAACACAGAGAAGTGCAAAACTTACTCTACATAAATTCACATAATCCTAGTGACTGCGCACACAACATGGCCAAACAAAAGCAAAAGACGGTACCAGGCCTATCAATCCAATGGAAACTCAAAGGCAACACAATCTATTGGACTAGGCAATTACATGCAGCCATACAAAGTCCATGGGCCTTGCCTCAGCGTCGAACCCACAACCTCTCACAGCCCAAGCAAAGAGCCTACCACTACACCAACACAGAGAAGCGTGAAACTGATTCTACATTAACTCACATTATCCTAGTGACTGCGCACACAACATGGCCAAACGAAAGCAAAAGACGGTACCTGTCCTATCAATCCAATGGAAACTCATAGGCAACGCATTCCATTGGACTAGGCAATTACATAGAGCCATACAAAATCCATGGGCCTTGCTTCAGAGTCAAACCCACAACCTCTCACAGCCCAAGTAAAGAGCCTACCACTACACCAACACAGAGAAGTGCAAAACTTACTCTACATAAATTCACATAATCCTAGTGACTGCGCACACAACATGGCCAAACAAAAGCAAAAGACGGTACCAGGCCTATCAATCCAATGGAAACTCAAATGCAACACAATCCATTGGACTAGGCAATTACATGCAGCCATACAAAGTCCATGGGCCTTGCCTCAGCGTCAAACCCACAACCTCTCGCAGCCCAAGCAAAGAGCCTACCACTACACCAACACAGAGAAGTGTGAAACTGATTCTACATTAACTCACATTATCCTAGTGACTGCGCACACAACATGGCCAAACAAAAGCAAAAGACGGTACCTGGCCTATCAATCCAATGGAAACTCATAGGCAACGCATTCCATTGGACTAGGCAATTACATAGAGCCATACAAAATCCATGGGCCTTGCTTCAGAGTCAAACCCACAACCTCTCACAGCCCAAGTAAAGAGCCTACACCTACACCAACACCAACACAGAGAAGTGCAAAACTTACTCTACATAAATTCACATAATCCTAGTGACTGCGCACACAACATGGCCAAACAAAAGCGAAAGACGGTACCAGGCCTATCAATCCAATGGAAACTCATAGGCAACGCATTCCATTGGACTAGGCAATTACATAGAGGCATACAAAATCCATGGGCCTTGCTTCAGAGTCAAACCCACAACCTCTCACAGCCCAAGTAAAGAGCCTACCACTACACCAACACAGAGAAGTGCAAAACTTACTCTACATAAATTCACATAATCCTAGTGACTGCGCACACAACATGGCCAAACAAAAGCAAAAGACGGTACCAGGCCTATCAATCCAATGGAAACTCATAGGCAACGCATTCCATTGGACTAGGCAATTACATAGAGCCATACAAAATCCATGGGCCTTGCTTCAGAGTCAAACCCACAACCTCTCACAGCCCAAGTAAAGAGCCTACCACTACACCAACACAGAGAAGTGCTAAGCTTACTCTACATAAATTCACATAATCCTAGTGACTGCGCACACAACATGGCAAACGAAAGCAAAAGACGGTACCTGGCCTATCAATCCAATGGAAACTCATAGGCAACGCATTCCATTGGACTAGGCAATTACATGCAGCCATACAAAGTCCATGGGCTTGGTTTAGAGTCAAACCCACAACCTCTCACAGCCCAAGTAAAGAGCCTACCACTACACCAACACAGAGAAATGCAAAACTTACTCTACATAAATTCACATAATCCTAGTGACTGCGCACACAACATGGCCAAACGAAAGCAAAAGACGGTACCTGGCCTATCAATCCAATGGAAACTCATAGGCAACGCATTCCATTGGACTAGGCAATTACATGCAGCCATACAAAGTCCATGGGCCTTGCTTCAGAGTCAAACCCACAACCTCTCACAGCCCAAGTAAAGAGCCTACCACTACACCAACACAGAGAAGTGCAAAACTTACTCTACATAAATTTACATAATCCTAGTGACTGCGCACACAACATGGCCAAACGAAAGCAAAAGACGGTACCTGGCCTATCAATCCAATGGAAACTCATAGGCAACGCATTCCATTGGACTAGGCAATTACATGCAGCCATACAAAGTCCATGGGCCTTGCCTCAGCGTCGAACCCACAACCTCTCGCAGCCCAAGCAAAGAGCCTACCACTACACCAACACAGAGAAGTGTGAAACTGATTCTACATTAACTCACATTATCCTAGTGACTGCGCACACAACATGGCCAAACGAAAGCAAAAGACGGTACCTGGCCTATCAATCCAATGGAAACTCATAGGCAACGCATTCCACTGGACTAGGCAATTACATAGTGCCATACAAAATCCATGGGCCTTGCTTCATAGTCAAACCCACAACCTCTCACAGCCCAAGTAAAGAGCCTACCACTACACCAACACAGAGAAGTGCAAAACTTACTCTACATAAATTTACATAATCCTAGTGACTGCGCACACAACATGGCCAAACAAAAGCAAAAGACGGTACCAGGCCTATCAATCCAATGGAAACTCAAAGGCAACACAATCCATTGGACTAGGCAATTACATGCAGCCATACAAAGTCCATGGGCCTTGCCTCAGCGTCAAACCCACAACCTCTCGCAGCCCAAGAAAAGAGCCTACCACTACACCAACACAGAGAAGCGTGAAACTGATTCTACATTAACTCACATTATCCTAGTGACTGCGCACACAACATGGCCAAACGAAAGCAAAAGACGGTACCTGGCCTATCAATCCAATGGAAACTCATAGGCAACGCATTCCATTGGACTAGGCAATTACATGCAGCCATACAAAGTCCATGGGCCTTGCCTCAGCGTCGAACCCACAACCTCTCGCAGCCCAAGCAAGGAGCCTACCACTACACCAACACAGAGAAGTGTGAAACTGATTCTACATTAACTCACATTATCCTAGTGACTGCGCACACAACATGGCCAAACGAAAGCAAAAGACGGTACCTGGCCTATCAATCCAATGGAAACTCATAGGCAACGCATTCCATTGGACTAGGCAATTACATAGAGCCATACAAAATCCATGGGCCTTGCTTCAGAGTCAAACCCACAACCTCTCACAGCCCAAGTAAAGAGCCTACCACTACACCAACACAGAGAAGTGCAAAACTAACTCTACATAAATTCACATAATCCTAGTGACTGCGCACACAACATGGCCAAACAAAAGCAAAAGACAGTACCAGGCCTATCAATCCAATGGAAACTCATAGGCAACACATTCCATTGGACTAGGCAATTACATAGAGCCATACAAAATCCATGGGCCTTGCTTCAGAGTCAAACCCACAACCTCTCACAGCCCAATTAAAGAGCCTACCACTACACCAACACAGAGAAGTGCAAAACTTACTCTACATAAATTCACATAATCCTAGTGACTGCGCACACAACATGGCCAAACGAAAGCAAAAGACAGTACCTGGCCTATCAATCCAATGGAAACTCATAGGCAACGCATTCCATTGGACTAGGAAATTACATGCAGCCATACAAAGTCCATGGGGCTTGCTTCAGAGTCAAACCCACAACCTCTCACAGCCCAAGTAAAGAGCCTACCACTACACCAACACAGAGAAGTGCAAAACTTACTCTACATAAATTCACATAATCCTAGTGACTGCGCACACAGCATGGCCAAACGAAAGCAAAAGACGGTACCTGGCCTATCAATCCAATGGAATCTCACAGGCAACGCATTCCATTGGACTAGGCAATTACATAGAGCCATACAAAATCCATGGGCCTTGATTCAGAGTCAAACCCACAACCTCTCACAGCCCAAGTAAAGAGCCTACCACTACACCAACACAGAGAAGTGCAAAACTTACTCTACATAAATTCACATAATCCTAGTGACTGCGCACACAACATGGCCAAACAAAAGCAAAAGACGGTACCAGGCCTATCAATCCAATGGAAACTCAAAGGCAACACAATCCATTGGACTAGGCAATTACATGCAGCCATACAAAGTCCATGGGCCTTGCCTCAGCGTCGAACCCAGAACCTCTCGCAGCCCAAGCAAAGAGCCTACCACTACACCAACACAGAGAAGTGTGAAACTGAGTCTACATTAACTCACATTATCCTAGTGACTGCGCACACAACATGGCCAAACGAAAGCAAAAGACGGTACCTGGCCTATCAATCCAATGGAAACTCATAGGCAACGCATTCCATTGGACTAGGCAATTACATAGAGCCATACAAAATCCATGGGCTTTGCTTCAGAGTCAAACCCACAACCTCTCACAGCCCAAGTAAAGAGCCTACCACTACACCAACACAGAGAAGTGCAAAACTTACTCTACATAAATTCACATAATCCTAGTGACTGCGCACACAACATGGCCAAACAAAAGCAAAAGACGGTACCAGGCCTATCAATCCAATGGAAACTCAAAGGCAACACAATCCATTGGACTAGGCAATTACATGCAGCCATACAAAGTCCATGGGCCTTGCCTCAGCGTCAAACCCACAACCTCTCGCAGCCCAAGAAAAGAGCCTACCACTACACCAACACAGAGAAGTGTGAAACTGATTCTACATTAACTCACATTATCATAGTGACTGCGCACACAACATGGCCAAACGAAAGCAAAAGACGGTACCTAGCCTATCAATCCAATGGAAACTCATAGGCAACGCATTCCATTGGACTAGGCAATTACATGCAGCCATACAAAGTCCATGGGCCTTGCCTCAACGTCGAACCCACAACCTCTCGCAGCCCAAGCAAAGAGCCTACCACTACACCAACACAGAGAAGTGTGAAACCGATTCTACATTAACTCACATTATCCTAGTGACTGCGCACACAACATGGCCAAACGAAAGCAAAAGACGGTACCTGGCCTATCAATCCAATGGAAACTCATAGGCAACGCATTCCATTGGACTAGGCAATTACATAGAGCCATACAAAATCCATGGGCTTTGCTTCAGAGTCAAACCCACAACCTCTCACAGCCCAAGTAAAGAGCCTACCACTACACCAACACAGAGAAGTGCAAAACTTACTCTACATAAATTCACATAATCCTAGTGACTGCGCACACAACATGGCCAAACAAAAGCAAAAGACGGTACCAGGCCTATCAATCCAATGGAAACTCAAAGGCAACACAATCCATTGGACTAGGCAATTACATGCAGCCATACAAAGTCCATAGGCCTTGCCTCAGCGTCAAACCCACAACCTCTCGCAGCCCAAGAAAAGAGCCTACCACTACACCAACACAGAGAAGTGTGAAACTGATTCTACATTAACTCACATTATCCTAGTGACTGCGCACACAACATGGCCAAACGAAAGCAAAAGACGGTACCTAGCCTATCAATCCAATGGAAACTCATAGGCAACGCATTCCATTGGACTAGGCAATTACATGCAGCCATACAAAGTCCATGGGCCTTGCCTCAGCGTCGAACCCACAACCTCTCGCAGCCCAAGCAAAGAGCCTACCACTACACCAACACAGAGAAGTGTGAAACTGATTCTACATTAACTCACATTATCCTAGTGACTGCGCACACAACATGGCCAAACGAAAGCAAAAGACGGTACCTGGCCTATCAATCCAATGGAAACTCATAGGCAACGCATTCCATTGGACTAGGCAATTACATAGAGCCATACAAAATCAATGGGCTTTGCTTCAGAGTCAAACCCACAACCTCTCACAGCCCAAGTAAAGAGCCTACCACTACACCAACACAGAGAAGTGCAAAACTTACTCTACATAAATTCACATAATCCTAGTGACTGCGCACACAACATGGCCAAACAAAAGCGAAAGACGGTACCAGGCCTATCAATCCAATGGAAACTCATATGCAACGCATTCCATTGGACTAGGCAATTACATAGAGCCATACAAAATCCATGGGCCTTGCTTCAGAGTCAAACCCACAACCTCTCACAGCCCAAGTAAAGAGCCTACCACTACACCAACACAGAGAAGTGCAAAACTTACTCTACATAAATTCACATAATCCTAGTGACTGCGCACACAACATGGCCAAACAAAAGCAAAAGACAGTACCAGGCCTATCAATCCAATGGAAACTCATAGGCAACGCATTCCATTGGACTAGGCAATTACATAGAGCCATACAAAATCCATGGGCCTTGCTTCAGAGTCAAACCCACAACCTCTCACAGCCCAAGTAAAGAGCCTACCACTACACCAACACAGAGAAGTGCAAAACTTACTCTACATAAATTCACATAATCCTAGTGACTGCGCACACAACATGGCCAAACGAAAGCAAAAGACGGTACCTGGCCTATCAATCCAATGGAAACTCATAGGCAACGCATTCCATTGGACTAGGCAATTACATGCAGCCATACAAAGTCCATGGGCCTTGCTTCAGAGTCAAAACCACAACCTCTCACAGCCCAAGTAAAGAGCCTACCACTACACCAACACAGAGAAGTGCAAAACTTACTCTACATAAATTCACATAATCCTAGTGACTGCGCACACAACATGGCCAAACGAAAGCAAAAGGCGGTACCTGGCCTATCAATCCAATGGAAACTCATAGGCAACGCATTCCATTGGACTAGGCAATTACATAGAGCCATACAAAATCCATGGGCCTTGCTTCAGAGTCAAACCCACAAACTCTCACAGCCCAAGTAAAGAGCCTACCACTACACCAACACAGAGAAGTGCAAAACTTACTCTACATAAATTCACATAATCCTAGTGACTGCGCACACAACATGGCCAAACAAAAGCAAAAGACGGTACCAGGCCTATCAATCCAATGGAAACTCAAAGGCAACACAATCCATTGGACTAGGCAATTACATAGAGCCATACAAAATCCATGGGCCTTGCTTCAGAGTCAAACCCACAACCTCTCACAGCCCAAGTAAAGAGCCTACCACTACACCAACACAGAGAAGTGCGAAACTTACTCTACATAAATTCACATAATCCTAGTGACTGCGCACACAACATGGCCAAACAAAAGCAAAAGACGGTACCTGGCCTATCAATCCAATGGAAACGCAAAGGCAACACAATCCATTGGACTAGGCAATTACATGCAGCCATACAAAGTCCATGGGCCTTGCCTCAGCGTCGAACCCACAACCTCTCACAGCCCAAGTAAAGAGCCTACCACTACACCAACACAGAGAAGTGCAAAACTTACTCTACATAAATTCACATAATCCTAGTGACTGCGCACACAACATGGCCAAACGAAAGCAAAAGCAAGTACCTGGCCTATCAATCCAATGGAAACTCATAGGCAACGCATTCCATTGGACTAGGCAATTACATAGAGCCATACAAAATCCATGGGCCTTGCTTCAGAGTCAAACCCACAACCTCTCACAGCCCAAGTAAAGAGCCTACCACTACACCAACACAGAGAAGTGCAAAACTTACTCTACATAAATTCACATAATCCTAGTGACTGCGCACACAACATGGCCAAACAAAAGCAAAAGACGGTACCAGGCCTATCAATCCAATGGAAACTCAAAGGCAACACAATCCATTGGACTAGGCAATTACATGCAGCCATACAAAGTCCATGTGCCTTGCCTCAGCGTCGAACCCACAACCTCTTGCAGCCCAAGCAAAGAGCCTACCACTACACCAACACAGAGAAGTGTGAAACTAATTCTACATTAACTCACATTATCCTAGTGACTGCGCACACAACATGGCCAAACGAAAGCAAAAGACGGTACCTGGCCTATCAATCCAATGGAAACTCATAGGCAACGCATTCCATTGGACTAGGCAATTACGTAGAGCCATACAAAATGCATGGGACTTGCTTCAGAGTCAAACCCACAACCTCTCACAGCCCAAGTAAAGAGCCTACCACTACACCAACACAGAGAAGTGCAATACTTACTCTACATAAATTCACATAATCCTAGTGACTGCGCACACAACATGGCCAAACAAAAGCAAAAGACGGTACCAGGCCTATCAATCCAATGGAAACGCAAAGGCAACACAATCCATTGGACTAAGCAATTACATGCAGCCATACAAAGTCCATGGGCCTTGCCTCAGCGTCGAACCCACAACCTCTCGCAGCCCAAGCAAAGAGCCTACCACTACACCAACACAGAGAAGTGTGAAACTGATTCTACATTAACTCACATTATCCTAGTGACTGCGCACACAACATGGCCAAACGAAAGCAAAAGACGGTACCTGGCCTAACAATCCAATGGAAACTCGTAGGCAACGCATTCCATTGGACTAGGCAATTACATAGAGCCATACAAAATCCATGGGCCTTGCTTCGGAGTCAAACCCACAACCTCTCACAGCCCAAGTAAAGAGCCTACCACTACACCAACACAGAGAAGTGCAAAACTTACTCTACATAAATTCACATAATCCTAGTGACTGAGCACACAACATGGCCAAACAAAAGCAAAAGACGGTACCAGGCCTATTAATCCAATGGAAACTCAAAAGCAACACAATCCATTGGACTAGGCAATTACATGCAGCCATATAAAGTCCATGGGCCTTGCTTCAGCGTCGAACCCACAACCTCTCGCAGCCCAAGCAAAGAGCCTACCACTACACCAACACAGAGAAATGTGAAACTGATTCTACATTAACTCACATTATCCTAGTGATTGCGCACACAACATGGCCAAACGAAAGCAAAAGACGGTACCTGGCCTATCAATCCAATGGAAACTCATAGGCAACGCATTCCATTGGACTAGGCAATTACATAGAGCCATACAAAATCCATGGGCCTTGCTTCAGAGTCAAACCCACAACCTCTCACAGCCCAAGTAAAGAGCCTACCACTACACCAACACAGAGAAGTGCAATACTTACTCTACATAAATTCACATAATCCTAGTGACTGCGCATACAACATGGCCAAACGAAAGCAAAAGACGGTACCTGGCCTATCAATCCAATGGAAACTCATAGGCAACGCATTCCATTGAACTAGGCAATTACATAGAGCCATACAAAATCCATGGGCCTTGCTTCAGAGTCAAACCCACAACCTCTCACAGCCCAAGTAAAGAGCCTACCACTACACCAACACAGCGAAGTGCAAAACTTACTCTACATAAATTCACATAATCCTAGTGACTGCGCACACAACATGGCCAAACAAAAGCAAAAGACGGTACCAGGCCTATCAATCCAATGGAAACTCAAAGGCAACACAATCCATTGGACTAAGCAATTACATGCAGCCATACAAAGTCCATGGGCCTTGCCTCAGCGTCGAACCCACAACCTCTCGCAGCCCAAGCAAAGAGCCTACCACTACACCAACACAGAGAAGTGTGAAACTGATTCTACATTAACTCACATTATCCTAGTGACTGCGCACACAACATGGCCAAACGAAAGCAAAAGACGGTACCTGGCCTATCAATCCAATGGAAACTCGTAGGCAACGCATTCCATTGGACTAGGCAATTACATAGAGCCATACAAAATCCATGGGCCTTGCTTCAGAGTCAAACCCACAACCTCTCACAGCCCAAGTAACGAGCCTACCACTACACCAACACAGAGAAGTGCAAAACTTACTCTACATAAATTCACATAATCCTAGTGACTGAGCACACAACATGGCCAAACAAAAGCAAAAGACGGTACCAGGCCTATCAATCCAATGGAAACTCAAAAGCAACACAATCCATTGGACTAGGCAATTACATGCAGCCATATAAAGTCCATGGGCCTTGCTTCAGCGTCGAACCCACAACCTCTCGCAGCCCAAGCAAAGAGCCTACCACTACACCAACACAGAGAAATGTGAAACTGATTCTACATTAACTCACATTATCCTAGTGATTGCGCACACAACATGGCCAAACGAAAGCAAAAGACGGTACCTGGCCTATCAATCCAATGGAAAATCATAGGCAACGCATTCCATTGGACTAGGCAATTACATAGAGCCATACAAAATCCGTGGGCCTTGCTTCAAAGTCAAACCCACAACCTCTCACAGCCCAAGTAAAGAGCCTACCACTACACCAACACAGAGAAGTGCAAAACTTACTCTGCATAAATTCACATAATCCTAGTGACTGCGCACACAACATGGCCAAACGAAAGCAAAAGACGGTACCTGGCCTATCAATCCAATGGAAACTCATAGGCAACGCATTCCATTGGACTAGGCAATTACATAGAGCCATACAAAATCCATAGGCCTTGCTTCAGAGTCAAACCCACAACCTCTCACAGCCCAAGTAAGGAGCCTACCACTACACCAACACAGAGAAGTGCAAAACTTACTCTACATAAATTCACATAATCCTAGTGACTGCGCACACAACATGGCCAAACAAAAGCAAAAGACGGTACCAGGCCTATCAATCCAATGGAAACTCAAAGGCAACACAATCCATTGGACTAAGCAATTACATGCAGCCATACAAAGTCCATGGGCCTTGCCTCAGCGTCGAACCCACAACCTCTTGCAGCCCAAGCAAAGAGCCTACCACTACACCAACACAGAGAAGTGTGAAACTGAATCTACATTAACTCACATAATCCTAGTGACTGCGCACACAACATTGCCAAACGAAAGCAAAAGACGGTACCTGGCCTATCAATCCAATGGAAACTCATAGGCAACGCATTCCATTGGACTAGGCAATTACATAGAGCCATACAAAATCCATGGGCCTTGCTTCAGAGTCAAACCCACAACCTCTCACCGCCCAAGTACAGAGCCTACCACTACACCAACACAGAGAAGTGCAAAACTTACTCTACATAAATTCACATAATCCTAGTGACTGCGCACACAACATGGCCAAACAAAAGCAAAAGACGGTACCAGGCCTATGAATCCAATGGAAACTCAAAGGCAACACAATCCATTGGACTAGGCAATTACATGCAGCCATACAAAGTCCATGGGCCTTGCCTCAGCGTTGAACTCACAACCTCTCGCAGCCCAAACAAAGAGCCTACCACTACACCAACACAGAGAAGTGTGAAACTGATTCTACATTAACTCACATTATCCTAGTGATTGCGCACACAACATGGCCAAACGAAAGCAAAAGACGGTACCTGGCCTATCAATCCAATGGAAAATTATAGGCAACGCATTCCATTGGACTAGGCAATTACATAGAGCCATACAAAATCCATGGGCCTTGCTTCAGAGTCAAACCCACAACCTCTCACAGCCCAAGTAAAGAGCCTACCACTACACCAACACAGAGAAGTGCAAAACTTACTCTACATAAATTCACATAATCCTAGTGACTGCGCACACAACATGGCCAAACAAAAGCAAAAGACGGTACCAGGCCTATCAATCCAATGGAAACACAAAGGCAACACAATCCATTGGACTAGGCAATTACATGCAGCCATACAAAGTCCATGGGCCTTGCCTCAGCGTCGAACCCACAACCTCTTGCAGCCCAAGCAAAGAGCCTACCACTACACCAACACAGAGAAGTGTGAAACTGATTCTACATTAACTCACATTATCCTAGTGACTGCGCACACAACATGGCCAAACGAAAGCAAAAGACGGTACCTGGCCTATCAATCCAATGGAAACTCATAGGCAACGCATTCCATTGGACTAGGCAATTACATAGAGCCATACAAAATGCATGGGACTTGCTTCAGAGTCAAACCCACAACCTCTCACAGCCCAAGTAAAGAGCCTACCACTACACCAACACAGAGAAGTGCAATACTTACTCTACATAAATTCACATAATCCTAGTGACTGCGCACACAACATGGCCAAACGAAAGCAAAAGACGGTACCTGGCCTATCAATCCAATGGAAACTCATAGGCAACGCATTCCATTGAACTAGGCAATTACATAGAGCCATACAAAATCCATGGGCCTTGCTTCAGAGTCAAACCCACAACCTCTCACAGCCCAAGTAAAGAGCCTACCACTACACCAACACAGAGAAGTGCAAAACTTACTCTACATAAATTCACATAATCCTAGTGACTGCGCACACAACATGGCCAAACAAAAGCAAAAGACGGTACCAGGCCTATCAATCCAATGGAAACTCAAAGGCAACACAATCCATTGGACTAAGCAATTACATGCAGCCATACAAAGTCCATGGGCCTTGCCTCAGCGTCGAACCCACAACCTCTCGCAGCCCAAGCAAAGAGCCTACCACTACACCAACACAGAGAAGTGTGAAACTGATTCTACATTAACTCACATTATCCTAGTGACTGCGCACACAACATGGCCAAACGAAAGCAAAAGACGGTACCTGGCCTATCAATCCAATGGAAACTCGTAGGCAACGCATTCCATTGGACTAGGCAATTACATAGAGCCATACAAAATCCATGGGCCTTGCTTCAGAGTCAAACCCACAACCTCTCACAGCCCAAGTAAAGAGCCTACCACTACACCAACACAGAGAAGTGCAAAACTTACTCTACATAAATTCACATAATCCTAGTGACTGAGCACACAACATGGCCAAACAAAAGCAAAAGACGGTACCAGGCCTATCAATCCAATGGAAACTCAAAAGCAACACAATCCATTGGACTAGGCAATTACATGCAGCCATATAAAGTCCATGGGCCTTGCTTCAGCGTCGAACCCACAACCTCTCGCAGCCCAAGCAAAGAGCCTACCACTACACCAACACAGAGAAATGTGAAACTGATTCTACATTAACTCACATTATCCTAGTGATTGCGCACACAACATGGCCAAACGAAAGCAAAAGACGGTACCTGGCCTATCAATCCAATGGAAAATCATAGGCAACGCATTCCATTGGACTAGGCAATTACATAGAGCCATACAAAATCCGTGGGCCTTGCTTCAAAGTCAAACCCACAACCACTCACAGCCCAAGTAAAGAGCCTACCACTACACCAACACAGAGAAGTGCAAAACTTACTCTGCATAAATTCACATAATCCTAGTGACTGCGCACACAACATGGCCAAACGAAAGCAAAAGACGGTACCTGGCCTATCAATCCAATGGAAACTCATAGGCAACGCATTCCATTGGACTAGGCAATTACATAGAGCCATACAAAATCCATGGGCCTTGCTTCAGAGTCAAACCCACAACCTCTCACAGCCCAAGTAAAGAGCCTACCACTACACCAACACAGAGAAGTGCAAAACTTACTCTACATAAATTCACATAATCCTAGTGACTGCGCACACAACATGGCCAAACAAAAGCAAAAGACGGTACCAGGCCTATCAATCCAATGGAAACTCAAAAGCAACACAATCCATTGGACTAGGCAATTACATGCAGCCATACAAAGTCCATGGGCCTTGCCTCAGCATCGAACCCACAACCTCTCGCAGCCCAAGCAAAGAGCCTACCACTACACCAACACAGAGAAGTGTGAAACTGATTCTACATTAACTCACTTTATCCTAGTGACTGCGCACACAACATGGCCAAACGAAAGCAAAAGACGGTACCTGGCCTATCAATCCAATGGAAACTCATAGGCAACGCATTCCATTGGACTAGGCAATTACATAGAGCCATACAAAATCCATAGGCCTTGCTTCAGAGTCAAACCCACAACCTCTCACAGCCCAAGTAAAGAGCCTACCACTACACCAACACAGAGAAGTGAAAAACTTACTCTACATAAATTCACATAATCCTAGTGACTGCGCACACAACATGGCCAAACAAAATCAAAAGACGGTACCAGGCCTATCAATCCAATGGAAACTCAAAGGCAACACAATCCATTGGACTAGGCAATTACATGCAGCCATACAAAGTCCATGGGCCTTGCCTCAGCGTCGAACCCACAACCTCTCGCAGCCCAAGCAAAGAGCCTACCACTACACCAACACAGAGAAGTGTGAAACTGATTCTACATTAACTCACATAATCCTAGTGACTGCGCACACAACATTGCCAAACGAAAGCAAAAGACGGTACCTGGCCTATCAATCCAATGGAAACTCATAGGCAACGCATTCCATTGGACTAGGCAATTACATAGAGCCATACAAAATCCATGGGCCTTGCTTCAGAGTCAAACCCACAACCTCTCACCGCCCAAGTAAAGAGCCTACCACTACACCAACACAGAGAAGTGCAAAACTTACTCTACATAAATTCACATAATCCTAGTGACTGCGCACACAACATGGCCAAACAAAAGCAAAAGACGGTACCAGGCCTATGAATCCAATGGAAACTCAAAGGCAACACAATCCATTGGACTAGGCAATTACATGCAGCCATACAAAGTCCATGGGCCTTGCCTCAGCGTCGAACTCACAACCTCTCGCAGCCCAAACAAAGAGCCTACCACTACACCAACACAGAGAAGTGTGAAACTGATTCTACATTAACTCACATTATCCTAGTGACTGCGCACACAACATGGCCAAACAAAATCAAAAGATGGTACCAGGCCTATCAATCCAATGGAAACTCATAGACAACGCATTCCATTGGACTAGGCAATTACATAGAGCCATACAAAATCCATGGGCCTTGCTTCAGAGTCAAACCCACAACCTCTCACAGCCCAAGTAAAGAGCCTACCACTACACCAACACAGAGAAGTGCAAAACTTACTCTACATAAATTCACATAATCCTAGTGACTGCGCACACAACATGGCCAAACAAAAGGAAAAGATGGTACCAGGCCTATCAATCCAATGGAAACTCAAAGGCAACACAATCCATTGGACTAGGCAATTACATGCAGCCATACAATGTCCATGGGCCTTGCCTCAGCGTCAAACCCACAACCTCTCGTAGCCCAAGCAAAGAGCCTACCACTACACCAACACAGAGCAGTGTGAAACTGATTCTACATTAACTCACATTATCCTAGTGACTGCGCACACAACATGGCCAAACGAAAGCAAAAGACGGTACCTGGCTTATCAATCCAATGGAAACTCATAGGCAACGCATTCCATTGGACTAGGCAATTACATAGAGCCATACAAAATCCATGGGCCTTGCTTCAGAGTCAAACCCACAACCTATCACAGCCCAAGTAAAGAGCCTACCACTACACCAACACAGAGAAGTTCAAAACTTACTCTACATAAATTCACATAATCCTAGTGACTGCGCACACAACATGGCCAAACAAAAGCAAAAGACGGTACCAGGCCTATCAATCCAATGGAAACTCATAGGCAACGCATTCCATTGGACTAGGCAATTGCATAGAGCCATACAAAATCCATGGGCCTTGCTTCAGAGTCAAACCCACAACCTCTCACAGCCCAAGTAAAGAGCCTACCACTACACCAACACAGAGAAATGCAAAACTTACTCTACATAAATTCACATAATCCTAGTGACTGCGCACACAACATGGCCAAACAAAAGCAAAAGACGGTACCTGGCCTATCAATCCAATGGAAACTCAAAGGCAACACAATCCATTGGACTAGGCAATTACATGCAGCCATACAAAGTCCATGGGCCTTGCCTCAGCGTCGAACCCACAACCTCTCGCAGCCCAAGCAAAGAGCCTACCACTACACCAACACAGAGAAGTGTGAAACTGATTCTACATTAACTCACATTATCCTAGTGACTGCGCACACAACATGGCCAAACGAAAGCAAAAGACGGTACCTGGCCTATCAATCCAATGGAAACTCATAGGCAACGCATTCCATTGGACTAGGCAATTACATAGAGCCATACAAAATCCATGGGCCTTGCTTCAGAGTCAAACCCACAACCTCTCACAGCCCAAGTAAAGAGCCTACCACTACACCAACACAGAGAAGTGCAAAACTTACTCTACATAAATTCACATAATCCTAGTGACTGCGCACACAACATGGCCAAACAAAAGCAAAAGACGGTACCAGGCCTATCAATCCAATGGAAACTCAAAGGCAACACAATCCATTGGACTAGGCAATTACATGCAGCCATACAAAGTCCATGGGCCTTGCCTCAGCGTCTAACCCACAACCTCTCGCAGCCCAAGCAAAGAGCCTACCACTACACCAACACAGAGAAGTGTGAAACTGATTCTACATTAACTCACATTATCCTAGTGACTGCGCACACAACATGGCCAAACGAAAGCAAAAGACGGTACCTGGCCTATCAATCCAATGGAAACTCATAGGCAACGCATTCCATTGGACTAGGCAATTACATAGAGCCATACAAAATCCATGGGCCTTGCTTCAGAGTCGAACCCACAACCTCTCGCAGCCCAAGCAAAGAGCCTACCACTACACCAACACAGAGAAGTGTGAAACTGATTCTACATTAACTCACATTATCCTAGTGACTGCGCACACAACATGGCCAAACGAAAGCAAAAGACGGTACCTGGCCTATCAATCCAATGGAAACTCATAGGCAACGCATTCCATTGGACTAGGCAATTACATAGAGCCATACAAAATCCATGGGCCTTGCTTCATAGTCAAACCCACAACCTCTCACAGCCCAAGTAAAGAGCCTACCACTACACCAACACAGAGAAGTGCAAAACTTACTCTACATAAATTCACATAATCCTAGTGACTGCGCACACAACATGGCCAAACAAAAGCAAAAGACGGTACCAGGCCTATCAATCCAATGGAAACTCATAGGCAACGCATTCCATTGGACTAGGCAATTACATAGAGCCATACAAAATCCATGGGCCTTGCTTCAGAGTCAAACCTACAACCTCTCACAGCCCAAGTAAAGAGCCTACCACTACACCAACACAGAGAAGTGCAAAACTTACTCTACATAAATTCACATAATCCTAGTGACTGCGCACACAACATGGCCAAACAAAAGCAAAAGACGGTACCTGGCCTATCAATCCAATGGAAACTCATAGGCAACGCATTCCATTGGACTAGGCAATTACATAGAGCCATACAAAATCCATGGGCCTTGCTTCAGAGTCAAACCCACAACCTCTCACAGCCCAAGTAAAGAGCCTACCACTACACCAACACAGAGAAGTGCAAAACTTACTCTACATAAATTCATGTAATCCTAGTGACTGCGCAAACAACATGGCCAAACAAAAGCAAAAGACGGTACCAGGCCTATCAATCCAATGGAAACTCATAGGCAACGCATTCCATTGGACTAGGCAATTACATAGAGCCATACAAAATCCATGGGCCTTGCTTCAGAGTCAAACCCACAACCTCTCACAGCCCAAGTAAAGAGCCTACCACTACACCAACACAGAGAAGTGCAAAACTTACTCTACATAAATTCACATAATCCTAGTGACTGCGCACACAACATGGCCAAACAAAAGCAAGAGATGGTACCAGGCCTATCAATCCAATGGAAACTCAAAAGCAACACAATCCATTGGACTAGGCAATTACATGCAGCCATACAAAGTCCATGGGCCTTGCCTCAGCGTTGAACCCACAACCTCTCACAGCCCAAGCAAAGAGCCTACCACTACACCAACACAGAGAAGTGTGAAACTGATTCTACATTAACTCACATTATCCTATTGACTGCGCACACAGCATGGCCAAACGAAAGCAAAAGACGGTACCTGGCCTATCAATCCAATGGAAACTCATAGGCAACGCATTCCATTGGACTAGGCAATTACATAGAGCAATACAAAATCCATGGGCCTTGCTTCAGAGTCAAACCCACAACCTCTCACAGCCCAAGTAAAGAGCCTACCACTACACCAACACAGAGAAGTGCAAAACTTACTCTACATAAATTCACATAATCCTAGTGACTGCGCACACAACATGGCCAAACAAAAGCAAAAGACGGTACCAGGCCTATCAATCCAATGGAAACTCAAAGGCAACACAATCCATTGGACTAGGCAATTACATGCAGCCATACAAAGTCCATGGGCCTTGCCTCAGCGTCAAACCCACAACCTCTCGCAGCCCAAGCAAAGAGCCTACCACTACACCAACACAGAGAAGTGTGAAACTGATTCTACATTAACTCACATTATCCTAGTGACTGCGCACACAACATGGCCAAACGAAAGCAAAAGACGGTACCTGGCCTATCAATCCAATGGAAACTCATAGGCAACGCATTCCATTGGACTAGGCAATTACATAGAGCCATACAAAATCCATGGGCCTTGCTTCAGCGTCGAACCCACAACCTCTCACAGCCCAAGTAAAGAGCCTACCACTACACCAACACAGAGAAGTGCAAAACTTGCTCTACATAAATTCACATAATCCTAGTGACTGCGCACACAACATGGCCAAACAAAAGCAAAAGACGGTACCATGCCTATCAATCCAATGGAAACTCAAAGGCAACACAATCCATTGGACTAGGCAATTACATGCAGCCATACAAAGTCCATAGGCCTTGCCTCAGCGTCGAACCCACAACCTCTCGCAGCCCAAGCAAAGAGCCTACCACTACACCAACACAGAGAAGTGTGAAACTGATTCTACATTAACTCACATTATCCTAGTGACTGCGCACACAACATGGCCAAACGAAAGCAAAAGACGGTACCTGGCCTATCAATCCAATGGAAACTCATAGGCAACGCATTCCATTGGACTAGGCAATTACATAGAGCCATACAAAATCCATGGGCCTTGCTTCAGCGTCGAACCCACAACCTCTCACAGCCCAAGTAAAGAGCCTACCACTACACCAACACAGAGAAGTGCAAAACTTGCTCTACATAAATTCACATAATCCTAGTGACTGCGCACACAACATGGCCAAACAAAAGCAAAAGACGGTACCATGCCTATCAATCCAATGGAAACTCAAAGGCAACACAATCCATTGGACTAGGCAATTAAATGCAGCCATACAAAGTCCATAGGCCTTGCCTCAGCGTCGAACCCACAACCTCTCGCAGCCCAAGCAAACAGCCTACCACTACACCAACACAGAGAAGTGTGAAACTGATTCTACATTAACTCACATTATCCTAGTGACTGCGCACACAACATGGCCAAACGAAAGCAAAAGACGGTACCTGGCCTATCAATCCAATGGAAACTCATAAGCAACGCATTCCATTGGACTAGGCAATTACATAGAGCCATACAAAATCCATGGGCCTTGCTTCAGAGTCAAACCCACAACCTCTCACAGCCCAAGTAAAGAGCCTACCACTACACCAACACAGAGAAGTGCAAAACTTACTCTACATAAATTCACATAATCCTAGTGACTGCGCACACAACATGGTCAAACAAAAGCAAAAGACGGTACCAGGCCTATCAATCCAATGGAAACTCAAAGTCAACACAATCCATTGGACTAGGCAATTACATGCAGCCATACAATGTCCATGGGCCTTGCCTCAGCGTCGAACCCACAACCTCTCGCAGCCCAAGCAAAGAGCCTACCACTACACCAACAGAGAGAAGTGTGAAACTGATTCTACATTAACTCACATTATCCTAGTGACTGCGCACACAACATGGCCAAACGAAAGCAAAAGACGGTACCTGGCTTATCAATCCAATGGAAACTCATAGGCAACGCATTCCATTGGACTAGGCAATTACATAGAGCCATACAAAATCCATGGGCCTTGCTTCAGAGTCAAACCCACAACCTCTCACAGCCCAAGTAAAGAGCCTACCACTACACCAACACAGAGAAGTGCAAAACTTACTCTACATAAATTCACATAATCCTAGTGACTGCGCACACAACATGGCCAAACAAAAGCAAAAGACGGTACCAGGCCCATCAATCCAATGGAAACTCATAGGCAACGCATTCCATTGGACTAGGCAATTACATAGAGCCATACAAAATCCATGGGCCTTGCTTCAGAGTCAAACCCACAACCTCTCACAGCCCAAGTAAAGAGCCTACCACTACACCAACACAGAGAAGTGCAAAACTTACTCTACATAAATTCACATAATCCTAGTGACTGCGCACACAACATGGCCAAACAAAAGCAAAAGACGGTACCAGGCCTATCAATCCAATGGAAACTCAAAGGCAACACAACCCATTGGACTAGGCAACTACATGCAGCCATACAAAGTCCATGGGCCTTGCCTCAGCGTCGAACCCACAACCTCTTGCAGCCCAAGCAAAGAGCCTACCACTACACCAACACAGAGAAGTGCAAAACTTACTCTACATAAATTCACATAATCCTAGTGACTGCGCACACAACATGGCCAAACAAAAGCAAAAAACGGTACCAGGCATATCAATCCAATGGAAACTCAAAGGCAACACAATCCATTGGACTAGGCAATTACATGCAGCCATACAAAGTCCATGGGCCTTGCCTCAGCGTCGAACCCACAGCCTCTCGCAGCCCAAGCAAAGAGCCTACCACTACACCAACACAGAGAAGTGTGAAACTGATTCTACATTAACTCACATTATCCTAGTGACTGCGCACACAACATGGCCAAACGAAAGCAAAAGACGGTACCTGGCCTATCAATCCAATGGAAACTCATAGGCAACGCATTCCATTGGACTAGGCAATTACATAGAGCCATACAAAATCCATGGGCCTTGCTTCAGAGTCAAACCCACAACCTCTCACAGCCCAAGTAAAGAGCCTACCACTACACCAACACAGAGAAGTGCAAAACTTACTCTACATAAATTCACATAATCCTAGTGACTGCGCACACAACATGGCCAAACAAAAGCAAAAGACGGTACCAGGCCTATCAATCCAATGGAAACTCAAAGGCAACACAATCCATTGGACTAGGCAATTACATGCAGCCATACAAAGTCCATGGGCCTTGCCTCAGCGTCGAACCCACAACCTCTCGCAGCCCAAGCAAAGAGCCTACCACTACACCAACACAGAGAGGTGCAAAACTTACTCTACATAAATTCACATAATCCTAGTGACTGCGCACACAACATGGCCAAACGAAAGCAAAAGACGGTACCTGGCCTATCAATCCAATGGAAACTCATAGGCAACGCATTCCATTGGACTAGGCAATTACATAGAGCCATACAAAATCCATGGGCCTTGCTTCAGAGTCAAACCCACAACCTCTCACAGCCCAAGTAAAAAGCCTACCACTACACCAACACAGAAAAGTGCAAAACTTACTCTACATAAATTCACATAATCCTAGTGACTGCGCACACAACATGGCCAAACAAAAGCAAAAGACGGTACCAGGCCTATCAATCCAATGGAAACTCAAAGGCAACACAATCCATTGGACTAGGCAATTACATGCAGCCACACAAAGACCATGGGCCTTGCCTCAGCGTCGAACCCACAACCTCTCGCAGCCCAAGCAAAGAGCCTACCACTACACCAACACAGAGAAGTGTGAAACTGATTCTACATTAACTCACATTATCCTAGTGACTGCGCACACAACATGGCCAAACGAAAGCAAAAGACGGTACCTGGCCTATCAATCCAATGGAAACTCATAGGCAACGCATTCCATTGGACTAGGCAATTACATAGAGCCATACAAAATCCATGGGCCTTGCTTCAGAGTCAAACCCACAACCTCTCACAACCCAAGTAAAGAGCCTACCACTACACCAACACAGAGAAGTGCAAAACTTACTCTACATAAATTCACATAATCCTAGTGAGTGCGCACACAACATGGCCAAACAAAAGCAAAAGACAGTACCAGGCCTAACAATCCAATGGAAACTCAAAGGCAACACAATCCATTGGACTAGGCAATTACATGCAGCCATACAAAGTCCATGGGCCTTGCCTCAGCGACGAACCCACAACCTCTCGCAGCCCAAGTAAAGAGCCTACCTCTACACCAACACAGAGAAGTGTGAAACTGATTCTACATTAACTCACATTATCCTAGTGACTGCGCACACAACATGGCCAAACAAAAGCAAAAGACGGTACCTGGCCTATCAATCCAATGGAAACTCATAGGCAACGCATTCCATTGGACTAGGCAATTACATAGAGCCATACAAAATCCATGGGCCTTGCTTCAGAGTCAAACCCACAACCTCTCACAGCCCAAGTAAAGAGCCTACCACTACACCAACACAGAGAAGTGCAAAACTTACTCTACATAAATTCACATAATCCTAGTGACTGCGCACACAACATGGCCAAACAAAAGCAAAAGATGGTACCAGGCCTATCAATCCAATGGAAACTCAAAGGCAACACAATCCATTGGACTAGGCAATTACATGCAGCCATACAAAGCCCATGGGCCTTGCCTCAGCATTGAACCCACAACCTCTCGCAGCCCAAGCAAAGAGCCTACCACTACACCAACACAGAGAAGTGTGAAACTGATTCTACATTAACTCACATTATCCTATTGACTGCGCACACAACATGGCCAAACGAAAGCAAAAGACGGTACCTGGCCTATCAATCCAATGGAAACTCATAGGCAACGCATTCCATTGGACTAGGCAATTACATAGAGCAATACAAAATCCATGGGCCTTGCTTCAGAGTCAAACCCACAACCTCTCACAGCCCAAGTAAAGAGCCTACCACTACACCAACACAGAGAAGTGCAAAACTTACTCTACATAAATTCACATAATCCTAGTGACTGCGCACACAACATGGCCAAACAAAAGCAAAAGACGGTACCAGGCCTATCAATCCAATGGAAACTCAAAGGCAACACAATCCATTGGACTAGGCAATTACATGCAGCCATAGAAAGTCCATGGGCCTTGCCTCAGCGTCGAACCCACAACCTCTCGCAGCCCAAGCAAAGAGCCTACCACTACACCAACACAGAGAAGTGTGAAACTGATTCCACATTAACTCACATTATCCTAGTGACTGCGCACACAACATGGCCAAACGAAAGCAAAAGACGGTATCTGGCCTATCAATCCAATGGAAACTCATAAGCAACGCATTCCATTGGACTAGGCAATTACATAGAGCCATACAAAATCCATGGGCCTTGCTTCAGAGTCAAACCCACAACCTCTCACAGCCCAAGTAAAGAGCCTACCACTACACCAACACAGAGAAGAGCAAAACTTACTCTACATAAATTCACATAATCCTAGTGACTGCGCACACAACATGGCCAAACAAAAGCAAAAGATGGTACCAGGCCTATCAATCCAATGGAAACTCAAAAGCAACACAATCCATTGGACTAGGCAATTACATGCAGCCATACAAAGTCCATGGGCCTTGCCTCAGCGTTGAACCCACAACCTCTCACAGCCCAAGCAAAGAGCCTACCACTACACCAACACAGAGAAGTGTGAAACTGATTCTACATTAACTCACATTATCCTATTGACTGCGCACACAGCATGGCCAAACGAAAGCAAAAGACGGTACCTGGCCTATCAATCCAATGGAAACTCATAGGCAACGCATTCCATTGGACTAGGCAATTACATAGAGCAATACAAAATCCATGGGCCTTGCTTCAGAGTCAAACCCACAACCTCTCACAGCCCAAGTAAAGAGCCTACCACTACACCAACACAGAGAAGTGCAAAACTTGCTCTACATAAATTCACATAATCCTAGTGACTGCGCACACAACATGGCCAAACAAAAGCAAAAGACGGTACCATGCCTATCAATCCAATGGAAACTCAAAGGCAACACAATCCATTGGACTAGGCAATTACATGCAGTCATACAAAGTCCATAGGCCTTGCCTCAGCGTCGAACCCACAACCTCTCGCAGCCCAAGCGAAGAGCCGACCACTACACCAACACAGAGAAGTGTGAAACTGATTCTACATTAACTCACATTATCCTAGTGACTGCGCACACAACATGGCCAAACGAAAGCAAAAGACGGTACCTGGCCTATCAATCCAATGGAAACTCATAGGCAACGCAATCCATTGGACTAGGCAATTACATAGAGCCATACAAAATCCATGGGCCTTGCTTCAGCGGCGAACCCACAACCTCTCACAGCCCAAGTAAAGAGCCTACCACTACACCAACACAGAGAAGTGCAAAACTTGCTCTACATAAATTCACATAATCCTAGTGACTGCGCACACAACATGGCCAAACAAAAGCAAAAGACGGTACCAGGCATATCAATCCAATGGAAACTCAAAGGCAACACAATCCATTGGACTAGGCAATTACATGCAGCCATACAAAGTCCATGGGCCTTGCCTCAGCGTCGAACCCACAACCTCTTGCAGCCCAAGCAAAGAGCCTACCACTACACCAACACAGAGAAGTGCAAAACTTACTCTACATAAATTCACATAATCCTAGTGACTGCGCACACAACATGGCCAAACAAAAGCAAAAAACGGTACCAGGCATATCAATCCAATGGAAACTCAAAGGCAACACAATCCATTGGACTAGGCAATTACATGCAGCCATACAAAGTCCATGGGCCTTGCCTCAGCGTCGAACCCACAGCCTCTCGCAGCCCAAGCAAAGAGCCTACCACTACACCAACACAGAGAAGTGTGAAACTGATTCTACATTAACTCACATTATCCTAGTGACTGCGCACACAACATGGCCAAACGAAAGCAAAAGACGGTACCTGGCCTATCAATCCAATGGAAACTCATAGGCAACGCATTCCATTGGACTAGGCAATTACATAGAGCCATACAAAATCCATGGGCCTTGCTTCAGAGTCAAACCCACAACCTCTCACAGCCCAAGTAAAGAGCCTACCACTACACCAACACAGAGAAGTGCAAAACTTACTCTACATAAATTCACATAATCCTAGTGACTGCGCACACAACATGGCCAAACAAAAGCAAAAGACGTTACCAGGCCTATCAATCCAATGGAAACTCAAAGGCAACACAATCCATTGGACTAGGCAATTACATGCAGCCATACAAAGTCCATGGGCCTTGCCTCAGCGTCGAACCCACAACCTCTCGCAGCCCAAGCAAAGAGCCTACCACTACACCAACACAGAGAAGTGTGAAACTGATTCTACATTAACTCACATTATCCTAGTGACTGCGCACACAACATGGCCAAACGAAAGCAAAAGACGGTACCTGGCCTATCAATCCAATGGAAACTCATAGGCAACGCATTCCATTGGACTAGGCAATTACATAGAGCCATACAAAATCCATGGGCCTTGCTTCAGCGTCGAACCCACAACCTCTCACAGCCCAAGTAAAGAGCCTACCACTACACCAACACAGAGAAGTGCAAAACTTGCTCTACATAAATTCACATAATCCTAGTGACTGCGCACACAACATGGCCAAACAAAAGCTAAAGACGGTACCATGCCTATCAATCCAATGGAAACTCAAAGGCAACACAATCCATTGGACTAGGCAATCACATGCAGCCATACAAAGTCCATAGGCCTTGCCTCAGCGTCGAACCCACAACCTCTCGCAGCCTAAGCAAAGAGCCTACCACTACACCAACACAGAGAAGTGTGAAACTGATTCTACATTAACTCACATTATCCTAGTGACTGCGCACACAACATGGCCAAACGAAAGCAAAAGACGGTACCTGGCCTATCAATCCAATGGAAACTCATAGGCAACGCATTCCATTGGACTAGGCAATTACATAGAGCCATACAAAATCCATGGGCCTTGCTTCAGAGTCAAACCCACAACCTCTCACAGCCCAAGTAAAGAGCCTACCACTACACCAACACAGAGAAGTGCAAAACTTACTCTACATAAATTCACATAATCCTAGTGACTGCGCACACAACATGGCCAAACGAAAGCAAAAGACGGTACCTGGCCTATCAATCCAATGGAAACTCATAGGCAACGCATTCCATTGGACTAGGCAATTACATAGAGCCATACAAAATCCATGGGCCTTGCTTCAGAGTCAAACCCACAACCTCTCACAGCCTAAGTAAAGAGCCTACCACTACACCAACACAGAGAAGTGCAAAACTTACTCTAAATAAATTCACATAATCCTAGTGACTGCGCACACAACATGGCCAAACGAAAGCAAAAGACGGTACCTGGCCTATCAATCCAATGGAAACTCATAGGCAACGTATTCCATTGGACTAGGCAATTACATAGAGCCATACAAAATCCATGGGCCTTGCTTCAGAGTCAAACCCACAACCTCTCACAGCCCAAGCAAAGAGCCTACCACTACACCAACACAGAGAAGTGTGAAACTTACTCTACATAAATTCACATAATCCTAGTGACTGCGCACACAACATGGCCAAACGAAAGCAAAAGACGGTACCTGGCCTATCAATCCAATGGAAACTCATAGGCAACGCATTCCATTGGACTAGGCAATTACATAGAGCCATACAAAATCCATGGGCCCTGCTTCAGAGTCAAACCCACAACCTCTCACAGCCCAAGTAAAGAGCCTACCACTACACCAACACAGAGAAGTGCAAAACTTACTCTACATAAATTCACATAATCCTAGTGACTGCGCACACAACATGGCCAAACGAAAGCAAAAGACGGTACCTGGCCTATCAATCCAATGGAAACTCATAGGCAACGCATTCCATTGGACTAGGCAATTACATAGAGCCATACAAAATCCATGGGCCTTGCTTCAGAGTCAAACCCACAACCTCTCACAGACCAAGTAAAGAGCCTACCACTACACCAACACAGAGAAGTGCAAAACTTACTTTACATAAATTCACATAATCCTAGTGACTGCGCACACAACATGGCCAAACGAAAGCAAAAGACGGTACCTGGCCTATCAATCCAATGGAAACTCATAGGCAACGCATTCCATTGGACTAGGCAATTACATAGAGCCATACAAAATCCATGGGCCTTGCTTCAGCGTCGAACCCACAACCTCTCACAGCCCAAGTAAAGAGCCTACCACTACACCAACACAGAGAAGTGCAAAACTTGCTCTACATAAATTCACATAATCCTAGTGACTGCGCACACAACATGGCCAAACAAAAGCAAAAGACGGTACCATGCCTATCAATCCAATGGAAACTCAAAGGCAACACAATCCATTGGACTAGGCAATTACATGCAGCCATACAAAGTCCATAGGCCTTGCCTCAGCGTCGAACCCACAACCTCTTGCAGCCCAAGCAAAGAGCCTACCACTACACCAACACAGAGAAGTGCAAAACTTACTCTACATAAATTCACATAATCCTAGTGACTGCGCACACAACATGGCCAAACAAAAGCAAAAAACGGTACCAGGCATATCAATCCAATGGAAACTCAAAGGCAACACAATCCATTGGACTAGGCAATTACATGCAGCCATACAAAGTCCATGGGCCTTGCCTCAGCGTCGAACCCACAGCTTCTCGCAGCCCAAGCAAAGAGCCTACCACTACACCAACACAGAGAAGTGTGAAACTGATTCTACATTAACTCACATTATCCTAGTGACTGCGCACACAACATGGCCAAACGAAAGCAAAAGACGGTACCTGGCCTATCAATCCAATGGAAACTCATAGGCAACGCATTCCATTGGACTAGGCAATTACATAGAGCCATACAAAATCCATGGGCCTTGCTTCAGAGTCAAACCCACAACCTCTCACAGCCCAAGTAAAGAGCCTACCACTACACCAACACAGAGAAGTGCAAAACTTACTCTACATAAATTCACATAATCCTAGTGACTGCGCACACAACATGGCCAAACAAAAGCAAAAGACGGTACCAGGCCTATCAATCCAATGGAAACTCAAAGGCAACACAATCCATTGGACTAGGCAATTACATGCTGCCATACAAAGCCCATGGGCCTTGCCTCAGCGTCGAACCCACAACCTCTCGCAGCCCAAGCAAAGAGCCTACCACTACACCAACACAGAGAAGTGCAAAACTTACTCTACATAAATTCACATAATCCTAGTGACTGCGCACACAACATGGCCAAACAAAAGCAAAAGACGGTACTAGGCCTATCAATCCAATGGAAACTCAAAGGCAACACAATCCATTGGACTAGGCAATTACATGCAGCCATACAAAGTCCATGGGCCTTGCCTCAGCGTCGAACCCACAACCTCTCACAGCCCAAGCAAAGAGCCTACCACTACACCAACACAGAGAAGTGTGAAACTGATTCTACATTAACTCACATTATCCTAGTGACTGCGCACACAACATGGCCAAACGAAAGCAAAAGACGGTACCTGGCCTATCAATCCAATGGAAACTCATAGGCAACGCATTCCATTGGACTAGGCAATTACATAGAGCCATACAAAATCCATGGGCCTTGCTTCAGAGTCAAACCCACAACCTCTCACAGCCCAAGTAAAGAGCCTACCACTACACCAACACAGAGAAGTGCAAAACTTACTCTACATAAATTCACATAATCCTAGTGACTGCGCACACAACATGGCCAAACGAAAGCAAAAGACGGTACCTGGCCTATCAATCCAATGGAAACTCATAGGCAACGCATTCCATTGGACTAGGCAATTACATAGAGCCATACAAAATCCATGGGCCTTGCTTCAGAGTCAAACCCACAACCTCTCACAGCCCAAGTAAAGAGCCTACCACTACACCAACACAGAGAAGTGCAAAACTTACTCTACATAAATTCACATAATCCTAGTGACTGCGCACACAACATGGCCAAACAAAAGCAAAAGACGGTACCAGGCCTATCAATCCAATGGAAACTCAAAGGCAACACAATCCATTGGACTAGGCAATTACATGCAGCCATACAAAGTCCATGGGCCTTGCCTCAGCGTCAAACCCACAACCTCTCGCAGCCCAAGGAAAGAGCCTACCACTACACCAACACAGAGAAGTGTGAAACTGATTCTACATTAACTCACATTATCCTAGTGACTGCGCACACAACATGGCCAAACGAAAGCAAAAGACGGTACCTGGCCTATCAATCCAATGGAAACTCATAGGCAACGCATTCCATTGGACTAGGCAATTACATAGAGCCATACAAAATCCATGGGCCTTGCTTCAGAGTCAAACCCACACCCTCTCACAGCCCAAGTAAAGAGCCTACCACTACACCAACACAGAGAAGCGCAAAACTTACTCTACATAAATTCACATAATCCTAGTGACTGCGCACACAACATGGCCAAACAAAAGCAAAAGACGGTACCTGGCCTATCAATCCAATGGAAACTCATAGGCAACGCATTCCATTGGACAAGGCAATTACATAGAGCCATACAAAATCCATGGGCCTTGCTTCAGAGTCAAACCCACAACCTCTCACAGCCCAAGTAAAGAGCCTACCACTACACCAACACAGAGAAGTGCAAAACTTACTCTACATAAATTCACATAATCCTAGTAACTGCGCACACAACATGGCCAAACAAAAGCAAAAGACGGTACCAGGCCTATCAATCCAATGGAAACTCATAGGCAACGCATTCCATTGGACTAGGCAATTACATAGAGCCATACAAAATCCATGGGCCTCGCTTCAGCGTCAAACCCACAACCTCTCGCAGCCCAAGCAAAGAGCCTACCACTACACCAACACAGAGAGGTGCAAAACTTACTCTACATAAATTCACATAATCCTAGTGACTGCGCACACAACATGGCCAAACGAAAGCAAAAGACGGTACCTGGCCTATCAATCCAATGGAAACTCATAGGCAACGCATTCCATTGGACTAGGCAATTACATAGAGCCATACAAAATCCATGGGCCCTGCTTCAGAGTCAAACCCACAACCTCTCACAGCCCAAGTAAAGAGCCTACCACTACACCAACACAGAGAAGTGCAAAACTTACTCTACATAAATTCACATAATCCTAGTGACTGCGCACACAACATGGCCAAACGAAAGCAAAAGACGGTACCTGGCCTATCAATCCAATGGAAACTCATAGGCAACGCATTCCATTGGACTAGGCAATTACATAGAGCCATACAAAATCCATGGGCCTTGCTTCAGAGTCAAACCCACAACCTCTCACAGACCAAGTAAAGAGCCTACCACTACACCAACACAGAGAAGTGCAAAACTTACTTTACATAAATTCACATAATCCTAGTGACTGCGCACACAACATGGCCAAACGAAAGCAAAAGACGGTACCTGGCCTATCAATCCAATGGAAACTCATAGGCAACGCATTCCATTGGACTAGGCAATTACATAGAGCCATACAAAATCCATGGGCCTTGCTTCAGCGTCGAACCCACAACCTCTCACAGCCCAAGTAAAGAGCCTACCACTACACCAACACAGAGAAGTGCAAAACTTGCTCTACATAAATTCACATAATCCTAGTGACTGCGCACACAACATGGCCAAACAAAAGCAAAAGACGGTACCATGCCTATCAATCCAATGGAAACTCAAAGGCAACACAATCCATTGGACTAGGCAATTACATGCAGCCATACAAAGTCCATAGGCCTTGCCTCAGCGTCGAACCCACAACCTCTTGCAGCCCAAGCAAAGAGCCTACCACTACACCAACACAGAGAAGTGCAAAACTTACTCTACATAAATTCACATAATCCTAGTGACTGCGCACACAACATGGCCAAACAAAAGCAAAAAACGGTACCAGGCATATCAATCCAATGGAAACTCAAAGGCAACACAATCCATTGGACTAGGCAATTACATGCAGCCATACAAAGTCCATGGGCCTTGCCTCAGCGTCGAACCCACAGCTTCTCGCAGCCCAAGCAAAGAGCCTACCACTACACCAACACAGAGAAGTGTGAAACTGATTCTACATTAACTCACATTATCCTAGTGACTGCGCACACAACATGGCCAAACGAAAGCAAAAGACGGTACCTGGCCTATCAATCCAATGGAAACTCATAGGCAACGCATTCCATTGGACTAGGCAATTACATAGAGCCATACAAAATCCATGGGCCTTGCTTCAGAGTCAAACCCACAACCTCTCACAGCCCAAGTAAAGAGCCTACCACTACACCAACACAGAGAAGTGCAAAACTTACTCTACATAAATTCACATAATCCTAGTGACTGCGCACACAACATGGCCAAACAAAAGCAAAAGACGGTACCAGGCCTATCAATCCAATGGAAACTCAAAGGCAACACAATCCATTGGACTAGGCAATTACATGCTGCCATACAAAGCCCATGGGCCTTGCCTCAGCGTCGAACCCACAACCTCTCGCAGCCCAAGCAAAGAGCCTACCACTACACCAACACAGAGAAGTGCAAAACTTACTCTACATAAATTCACATAATCCTAGTGACTGCGCACACAACATGGCCAAACAAAAGCAAAAGACGGTACTAGGCCTATCAATCCAATGGAAACTCAAAGGCAACACAATCCATTGGACTAGGCAATTACATGCAGCCATACAAAGTCCATGGGCCTTGCCTCAGCGTCGAACCCACAACCTCTCACAGCCCAAGCAAAGAGCCTACCACTACACCAACACAGAGAAGTGTGAAACTGATTCTACATTAACTCACATTATCCTAGTGACTGCGCACACAACATGGCCAAACGAAAGCAAAAGACGGTACCTGGCCTATCAATCCAATGGAAACTCATAGGCAACGCATTCCATTGGACTAGGCAATTACATAGAGCCATACAAAATCCATGGGCCTTGCTTCAGAGTCAAACCCACAACCTCTCACAGCCCAAGTAAAGAGCCTACCACTACACCAACACAGAGAAGTGCAAAACTTACTCTACATAAATTCACATAATCCTAGTGACTGCGCACACAACATGGCCAAACGAAAGCAAAAGACGGTACCTGGCCTATCAATCCAATGGAAACTCATAGGCAACGCATTCCATTGGACTAGGCAATTACATAGAGCCATACAAAATCCATGGGCCTTGCTTCAGAGTCAAACCCACAACCTCTCACAGCCCAAGTAAAGAGCCTACCACTACACCAACACAGAGAAGTGCAAAACTTACTCTACATAAATTCACATAATCCTAGTGACTGCGCACACAACATGGCCAAACAAAAGCAAAAGACGGTACCAGGCCTATCAATCCAATGGAAACTCAAAGGCAACACAATCCATAGGACTAGGCAATTACATGCAGCCATACAAAGTCCATGGGCCTTGCCTCAGCGTCAAACCCACAACCTCTCGCAGCCCAAGGAAAGAGCCTACCACTACACCAACACAGAGAAGTGTGAAACTGATTCTACATTAACTCACATTATCCTAGTGACTGCGCACACAACATGGCCAAACGAAAGCAAAAGACGGTACCTGGCCTATCAATCCAATGGAAACTCATAGGCAACGCATTCCATTGGACTAGGCAATTACATAGAGCCATACAAAATCCATGGGCCTTGCTTCAGAGTCAAACCCACACCCTCTCACAGCCCAAGTAAAGAGCCTACCACTACACCAACACAGAGAAGCGCAAAACTTACTCTACATAAATTCACATAATCCTAGTGACTGCGCACACAACATGGCCAAACAAAAGCAAAAGACGGTACCTGGCCTATCAATCCAATGGAAACTCATAGGCAACGCATTCCATTGGACAAGGCAATTACATAGAGCCATACAAAATCCATGGGCCTTGCTTCAGAGTCAAACCCACAACCTCTCACAGCCCAAGTAAAGAGCCTACCACTACACCAACACAGAGAAGTGCAAAACTTACTCTACATAAATTCACATAATCCTAGTAACTGCGCACACAACATGGCCAAACAAAAGCAAAAGACGGTACCAGGCCTATCAATCCAATGGAAACTCATAGGCAACGCATTCCATTGGACTAGGCAATTACATAGAGCCATACAAAATCCATGGGCCTCGCTTCAGCGTCAAACCCACAACCTCTCGCAGCCCAAGCAAAGAGCCTACCACTACACCAACACAGAGAGGTGCAAAACTTACTCTACATAAATTCACATAATCCTAGTGACTGCGCACACAACATGGCCAAACGAAAGCAAAAGACGGTACCTGGCCTATCAATCCAATGGAAACTCATAGGCAACGCATTCCATTGGACTAGGCAATTACATAGAGCCATACGAAATCCATGGGCTTTGCTTCAGAGTCAAACCCACAACCTCTCACAGCCCAAGTAAAGAGCCTACCACTACACCAACACAGAAAAGTGCAAAACTTACTCTACATAAATTCACATAATCCTAGTGACTGCGCACACAACATGGCCAAACAAAAGCAAAAGACGGTACCAGGCCTATCAATCCAATGGAAACTCAAAGGCAACACAATCCATTGGACTAGGCAATTACATGCAGCCATACAAAGACCATGGGCCTTGCCTCAGCGTCGAACCCACAACCTCTCGCAGCCCAAGCAAAGAGCCTACCACTACACCAACACAGAGAAGTGTGAAACTGATTCTACATTAACTCACATTATCCTAGTGACTGCGCACACAACATGGCCAAACGAAAGCAAAAGACGGTACCTGGCCTATCAATCCAATGGAAACTCATAGGCAACGCATTCCATTGGACTAGGCAATTACATAGAGCCATACAAAATCCATGGGCTTTGCTTCAGAGTCAAACCCACAACCTCTCACAACCCAAGTAAAGAGCCTACCACTACACCAACACAGAGAAGCGCAAAACTTACTCTACATAAATTCACATAATCCTAGTGACTGCGCACACAACATGGCCAAACGAAAGCAAAAGACGGTACCTGGCCTATCAATCCAATGGAAACTCAAAGGCAACGCATTTCATTGGACTAGGCAATTACATAGAGCCATACAAAATCCATGGGCCTTGCTTCAGAGTCAAACCCACAACCTCTCACAGCCCAAGTAAAGAGCCTACCACTACACCAACACAGAGAAGTGCAAAACTTACCCTACATAAATTCACATAATCCTAGTGACTGCGCACACAACATGGCCAAACAAAAGCAAAAGACGGTACGAGGCCTATCAATCCAATGGAAACTCAAAGGCAACACAATCCATTGGACTAGGCAATTACATGCAGCCATACAAAGTCCATGGGCCTTGCCTCAGCGTCGAACCCACAACCCCTCGCAGCCCAAGCAAAGAGCCTACCACTACACCAACACAGAGAAGTGTGAAACTGATTCTACATTAACTCACATTATCCTAGTGACTGCGCACACAACATGGCCAAACGAAAGCAAAAGACGGTACCTGGCCTATCAATCCAATGGAAACTCATAGGCAACGCATTCCATTGGACTAGGCAATTACATAGAGCCATACAAAATCCATGGGCCTTGCTTCAGAGTCAAACCCACAACCTCTCACAGCCCAAGTAAAGAGCCTACCACTACACCAACACAGAGAAGTGCAAAACTTACTCTACATAAATTCACATAATCCTAGTGACTGCGCACACAACATGGCCAAACAAAAGCAAAAGACGGTACCAGGCCTATCAATCCAATGGAAACTCAAAGGGAACAGAATCCATTGGACTAGGCAATTACATGCACCCATACAAAGTCCATGGGCCTTGCCTCAGCGTCAAACCCACAACCTCTCGCAGCCCAAGCAAAGAGCCTACCACTACACCAACACAGAGAAGTGTGAAACTGATTCTACATTAACTCACATTATCCTAGTGACTGCGCACACAACATGGCCAAACGAAAGCAAAACACGGTACCTGGCCTATCAATCCAATGGAAAATCATAGGCAACGCATTCCATTGGACTAGGCAATTACATAGAGCCATACAAAATCCATGGGCCTTGCTTCAGAGTCAAACCCACAACCTTTTACAGCCCAAGTAAAGAGCCTACCACTACACCAACACAGAGAAGTGCAAAACTTACTCTACATAAATTCACATAATCCTAGTGACCGCGCACACAACATGGCCAAACAAAAGCAAAAGACGGTACCAGGCCTATCAATCCAATGGAAACTCAAAGGCAGCACAATCCATTGGACTAGGCAATTACATGCAGCCATACAAGGTCCATGGGCCTTGCCTCGGCGTCGAACCCACAACCTCTCGTAGCCCAAGCAAAGAGCCTACCACTACACCAACACAGAGAAGTGTGAAACTGATTCTACATTAACTCACATTATCCTAGTGACTGCGCACACAACATGGCCAAACGAAAGCAAAAGACGGTACCTGGCCTATCAATCCAATGGAAACTCATAGGCAACGCATTCCATTGGACTAGGCAATTACATAGAGCCATACAAAATCCATGGGCCTTGCTTCAGAGTCAAACCCACAACCTCTCACAGCCCAAGTAAAGAGCCTACCACTACACCAACACAGAGAAGTGCAAAACTTACTCTACATAAATTCACATAATCCTAGTGACTGCGCACACAACATGGCCAAACAAAAGCAAAAGACGGTACCTGGCCTATCAATCCAATGGCAACTCAAAGGCAACACAATCCATTGGACTAGGCAATTACATGCAGCCATACAAAGTCCATGGGCCTTGCCTCAGCGTCGAACCCACAACCTCTCGCAGCCCAAGCAAAGAGCCTACCACTACACCAACACAGAGAAGTGTGAAACTGATTCTACATTAACTCACATTATCCTAGTGACTGCGCACACAACATGGCCAAACGAAAGCAAAAGACGGTACCTGGCCTATCAATCCAATGGAAACTCATAGGCAACGCATTCCATTGGACTAGGCAATTACATAGAGCCATACAAAATCCATGGGCCTTGCTTCAGAGTCAAACCCACAACCTCTCACAGGCCAAGTAAAGAGCCTACCACTACACTAACACAGAGAAGTGCAAAACTTACTCTACATAAATTCACATAATCCTAGTGACTGCGCACACAACATGGCCAAACAAAAGCAAAAGACGGTACCAGGCCTATCAATCCAATGGAAACTCAAAGGCAACACAATCCATTGGACTAGGCAATTACATGCAGCCATACAAAGTCCATGGGGCTTGCCTCAGCGTCGAACCCACAACCTCTCGCAGCTCAAGCAAAGAGCCTACCACTACACCAACACAGAGAAGTGTGAAACTGATTCTACATTGACTCACATTATCCTAGTGACTGCGCACACAACATGGCCAAACGAAAGCAAAAGACGGTACCTGGCCTATCAATCCAATGGAAACTCATAGGCAACGCATTCCATTGGACTAGGCAATTACATAGAGCCATACAAAATCCATGGGCCTTGCTTCAGAGTCAAACCCACAACCTCTCACAGCCCAAGTAAAGAGCCTACCACTACACCAACACAGAGAAGAGCAAAACTTACTCTACATAAATTCACATAATCCTAGTGACTGCGCACACAACATGGCCAAACAAAAGCAAAAGACGGTACCAGGCCTATCAATCCAATGGAAACTCAAAGGCAACACAATCCATTGGACTAGGCAATTACATGCAGCCATACAAAGTCCATGGGCCTTGCCTCAGCGTCGAACCCACAACCTCTCGCAGCCCAAGCAAAGAGCCTACCACTACACCAACACAGAGAAGTGTGAAACTGATTCTACATTAACTCACATTATCCTAGTGACTGCGCACACAACATGGCCAAACGAAAGCAAAAGACGGTACCTGGCCTATCATTCCAATGGAAACTCATAGGCAACGCATTCCATTGGACTAGGCAATTACATAGAGCCATACAAAGTGCATGGGCCTTGCTTCAGAGTCAAACCCACAACCTATCACAGCCCAAGTAAAGAGCCTACCACTACACCAACACAGAGAAGTGCAGAACTTACTCTACATAAATTCACATAATCCTAGTGACTGCGCACACAACATGGCCAAACAAAAGCAAAAGACGGTACCAGGCCTATCAATCCAATGGAAACTCAAAGGCAACACAATCCATTGGACTAGGCAATTACATGCAGCCATACAAAGTCCATGGGCCTTGCCTCAGCGTCCAACCCACAACCTCTCGCAGCCCAAGCAAAGAGCCTACCACTACACCAACACAGAGAAGTGTGAAACTGATTCTACATTAACTCACATTATCCTAGTGACTGCGCACACAACATGGCCAAACGAAAGCAAAAGACGGTACCTGGCCTATCAATCCAATGGAAACTCATAGGCAATGCATTCCATTGGACTAGGCAATTACATAGAGCCATACAAAATCCATGGGCCTTGCCTCAGAGTCAAACCCACAACCTCTCACAGCCCAAGTAAAGAGCCTACCACTACACCAACACAGAGTAGTGCAAAACTTACTCTACATAAATTCACATAATCCTAGTGACTGCGCACACAACATGGCCAAACAAAAGCAAAAGATGGTACCAGGCCTATCAATCCAATGGAAACTCAAAGGCAACACAATCCATTGGACTAGGCAATTACATGCAGCCATACAAAGTCCATGGGCCTTGCTTCAGCGTCGAACCCACAACCTCTCACAGCCCAAGTAAAGAGCCTACCACTACACCAACACAGAGAAGTGCAAAACTTACTCTACATAAATTCACATAATCCTAGTGACTGCGCACACAACATGGCCAAACGAAAGCAAAAGACGGTACCAGGCCTATCAATCCAATGGAAACTCATAGGCAACGCATTCCATTGGACTAGGCAATTACATGCAGCCATACAAAGTCCATGGGCCTTGCCTCAGCGTCGAACCCACAACCTCTCGCAGCCCAAGCAAAGAGCCTACCACTACACCAACACAGAGAAGTGTGAAACTGATTCTACATTACCTCACATTATCCTAGTGACTGCGCACACAACATGGCCAAACGAAAGCAAAAGACGATACCTGGCCTATCAATCCAATGGAAACTCATAGGCAACGCATTCCATTGGACTAGGCAATTACATAGAGCCATACAAAATCCATGGGCCTTGCTTCAGAGTCAAACCCACAACCTCTCACAGCCCAAGTAAAGAGCCTACCACTACACCAACACAGAGAAGTGCAAAACTTACTCTACATAAATTCACATAATCCTAGTGACTGCGCACACAACATGGCCAAACGAAAGCAAAAGACGGTACCTGGCCTATCAATCCAATGGAAACTCAAAGGCAACACAATCCATTGGACTAGGCAATTACATGCAGCCATACAAAGTCCATGGGCCTTGCCTCAGCGTCGAACCCACAACCTCTCGCAGCCCAAGCAAAGAGCCTACCACTACACCAACACAGAGAAGTGTGAAACTGATTCTACATTAACTCACATAATCCTAGTGACTGCGCACACAACATGGCCAAACGAAAGCAAAAGACGGTACCTGGCCTATCAATCCAATGGAAATTCATAGGCAACGCATTCCATTGGACTAGGCAATTAAACAGAGCCATACAAAATCCATGGGCCTTGCTTCAGAGTCAAACCCACAACCTCTCACAGCCCAAGTAAAGAGCCTACCACTACACCAACACAGAAGTGCAAAACTTACTCTACATAAATTCACATAATCCTAGTGACTGCGCACACAACATGGCCAAACAAAAGCAAAAGACGGAACCAGGCCTATCAATCCAATGGAAACTCAAAGGCAACACAATACATTGGACTAGGCAATTACATGCAGCCATACAAAGTCCATGGGCCTTGCCTCAGCGTCGAACCCACAACCTCTCGCAGCCCAAGCAAAGAGTATACCACTACACCAACACAGAGAAGTGTGAAACTGATTCTACATTAACTCACATTATCCTAGTGACTGCGCACACAACATGGCCAAACGAAAGCAAAAGACGGTACCTGGCCTATCAATCCAATGGAAACTCATAGGCAACGCATTCCATTGGACTAGGCAATTACATAGAGCCATACAAAATCCATGGGCCTTGCTTCAGAGTCAAACCCACAACCTCTCACAGCCCAAGTAAAGAGCCTACCACTACACCAACACAGAGAAGTGCAAAACTTACTCTACATAAATTCACATAATCCTAGTGACTGTGCACACAACATGGCCAAACGAAAGCAAAAGACGGTACCTGGCCTATCAATCCAATGGAAACTCATAGGCAACGCATTCCATTGGACTAGGCAATTACATAGAGCCATACAAAATCCAAGGGCCTTGCTTCAGAGTCAAACCCACAACCTCTCACAGCCCAAGTAAAGAGCCTACCACTACACCAACACAGAGAAGCGCAAAACTTACTCTACATAAATTCACATAATCCTAGTGACTGCGCACACAACATGGCCAAACGAAAGCAAAAGACGGTACCTGGCCTATCAATCCAATGGAAACTCAAAGGCAACACAATTCATTGGACTAGGCAATTACATAGAGCCATACAAAATCCATGGGCCGTGCTACAGAGTCAAACCCACAACCTCTCGCAGCCCAAGCAAAGAGCCTACCACTACACCAACACAGAGAAGTGTGAAACTGATTCTACATTAACTCACATTATCCTAGTGACTGCGCACACAACATGGCCAAACGAAAGCAAAAGACGGTACCTGGCCTATCAATCCAATGGAAACTCATAGGCAACGCATTCCATTGGACTAGGCAATTACATGCAGCCATACAAAGTCCATGGGCCTTGCCTCAGCGTCGAACCCACAACCTCTCGCAGCCCAAGCAAAGAGCCTACCACTACACCAACACAGAGAAGTGTGAAACTGATTCTACATTACCTCACATTATCCTAGTGACTGCGCACACAACATGGCCAAACGAAAGCAAAAGACGATACCTGGCCTATCAATCCAATGGAAACTCATAGGCAACGCATTCCATTGGACTAGGCAATTACATAGAGCCATACAAAATCCATGGGCCTTGCTTCAGAGTCAAACCCACAACCTCTCACAGCCCAAGTAAAGAGCCTACCACTACACCAACACAGAGAAGTGCAAAACTTACTCTACATAAATTCACATAATCCTAGTGACTGCGCACACAACATGGCCAAACGAAAGCAAAAGACGGTACCTGGCCTATCAATCCAATGGAAACTCAAAGGCAACACAATCCATTGGACTAGGCAATTACATGCAGCCATACAAAGTCCATGGGCCTTGCCTCAGCGTCGAACCCACAACCTCTCGCAGCCCAAGCAAAGAGCCTACCACTACACCAACACAGAGAAGTGTGAAACTGATTCTACATTAACTCACATAATCCTAGTGACTGCGCACACAACATGGCCAAACGAAAGCAAAAGACGGTACCTGGCCTATCAATCCAATGGAAATTCATAGGCAACGCATTCCATTGGACTAGGCAATTAAACAGAGCCATACAAAATCCATGGGCCTTGCTTCAGAGTCAAACCCACAACCTCTCACAGCCCAAGTAAAGAGCCTACCACTACACCAACACAGAAGTGCAAAACTTACTCTACATAAATTCACATAATCCTAGTGACTGCGCACACAACATGGCCAAACAAAAGCAAAAGACGGAACCAGGCCTATCAATCCAATGGAAACTCAAAGGCAACACAATACATTGGACTAGGCAATTACATGCAGCCATACAAAGTCCATGGGCCTTGCCTCAGCGTCGAACCCACAACCTCTCGCAGCCCAAGCAAAGAGTATACCACTACACCAACACAGAGAAGTGTGAAACTGATTCTACATTAACTCACATTATCCTAGTGACTGCGCACACAACATGGCCAAACGAAAGCAAAAGACGGTACCTGGCCTATCAATCCAATGGAAACTCATAGGCAACGCATTCCATTGGACTAGGCAATTACATAGAGCCATACAAAATCCATGGGCCTTGCTTCAGAGTCAAACCCACAACCTCTCACAGCCCAAGTAAAGAGCCTACCACTACACCAACACAGAGAAGTGCAAAACTTACTCTACATAAATTCACATAATCCTAGTGACTGTGCACACAACATGGCCAAACGAAAGCAAAAGACGGTACCTGGCCTATCAATCCAATGGAAACTCATAGGCAACGCATTCCATTGGACTAGGCAATTACATAGAGCCATACAAAATCCAAGGGCCTTGCTTCAGAGTCAAACCCACAACCTCTCACAGCCCAAGTAAAGAGCCTACCACTACACCAACACAGAGAAGCGCAAAACTTACTCTACATAAATTCACATAATCCTAGTGACTGCGCACACAACATGGCCAAACGAAAGCAAAAGACGGTACCTGGCCTATCAATCCAATGGAAACTCAAAGGCAACACAATTCATTGGACTAGGCAATTACATAGAGCCATACAAAATCCATGGGCCGTGCTACAGAGTCAAACCCACAACCTCTCGCAGCCCAAGCAAAGAGCCTACCACTACACCAACACAGAAAAGTGTGAAACTGATTCTACATTAACTCACATTATCCTAGTGACTGCGCACACAACATGGCCAAACGAAAGCAGAAGACGGTACCTGGCCTATCAATCCAATGGAAACTCATAGGCAACGCATTCCATTGGACTAGGCAATTACATAGAGCCATACAAAATCCATGGGCCTTGCTTCAGCGTCGAACCCACAACCTCTCACAGCCCAAGCAAATAGCCTACCACTACACCAACACAGAGAAGTGTGAAACTGATTCTACATTAACTCAAATTATCCTAGTGACTGCGCACACAACATGGCCAAACGAAAGCAAAAGACGGTACCTGGCCTATCAATCCAATGGAAACTCATAGGCAACGCATTCCATTGGACTAGGCAATTACATAGAGCCATAGAAAATCCATGGGCCTTGCTTCAGAGTCAAACCCACAACTTCTCACAGACCAAGTAAAGAGCCTACCACTACACCAACACAGAGAAGTGCAAAACTTACTCTACATAAATTCACATAATCCTAGTGACTGCGCACACAACATGGCCAAACAAAAGACGGTACCAGGCCTATCAATCCAATGGAAACTCAAAGGCAACACAATCCATTGGACTAGGCAATTACATGCAGTCATACAAAGTCCATGAGCCTTGCCTCAGCGTCGAACCCACAACCTCTCGCAGCCCAAGCAAAGAGCCTACCACTACTCCAACACAGAGAAGTGTGAAACTGATTCTACATTAACTCACATTATCCTAGTGACTGCGCACACAACACGGCCAAACGAAAGCAAAAGACGGTACCAGGCCTATCAATCCAATGGAAACTCATAGGCAACGCATTCCACTGGACTAGGCAATTACATAGAGCCATACAAAATCCATGGGCCTTGCTTCAGAGTCAAACCCACAACCTCTCACAGCCCAAGTAAAGAGCCTACCACTACACCAACACAGAGAAGTGCAAAACTTACTCTACATAAATTCACATAATCCTAGTGACTGCGCACACAACATGGCCAAACGAAAGCAAAAGACGGTACCTGGCCTATCAATCCAATGGAAACTCATAGGCAACGCATTCCATTGGACTAGGCAATTACATAGAGCCATACAAAATCCATGGGCCTTGCTTCAGAGTCAAACCCACAACCTCTCACAGCCAAAGTAAAGAGCCTACCACTACACCAACACAGAGAAGTGCAAAACTTACTCTACATAAATTCACATAATCCTAGTGACTGCGCACACAACATGGCCAAGCGAAAGCAAAAGACGGTACCTGGCCTATCAATCCAATGGAAACTCAAAGGCAACACAATCCATTGGACTAGGCAATTACATATAGCCATACAAAATCCATGGGCCTTGCTTCAGAGTCAAACCCACAACCTCTCACAGCCCAATTAAAGAGCCTACCACTACACCAACACAGAGAAGTGCAAAACTTACTCTACATAAATTCACATAATCCTAGTGACTGCGCACACAACATGGCCAAACGAAAGCAAAAGACGGTAGCTGGCCTATCAATCCAATGGAAACTCAAAGGCAACACAATCCATTGGACTAGACAATAACATGCAGCCATACAAAGTCCATGGGCCTTGCCTCAGCGTCGAACTCACAACTTCTCGCAGCCCAAGCAAAGAGCCTACCACTACACCAACACAGAGAAGTGTGAAACTGATTCTACATTAACTCACATTATCCTAGTGACTGCGCACACAACATGGCCAAACGAAAGCAAAAGACAGTACCTGGCCTATCAATCCAATGGAAACTCATAGGCAATGCATTCCATTGGACTAGGCAATTACATAGAGCCATACAAAATCCATGGGCCTTGCTTCAGAGTCAAACCCACAACCTCTCACAGCCCAAGTAAAGAGCCTACCACTACACCAACACAGAGAAGTGCAAAACTTACTCTACATAAATTCACATAATCCTAGTGACTGCGCACACAACATGGCCAAACGAAAGCAAAAGACGGTAACTGGCCTATCAATCCAATGGAAACTCATAGACAACGCATTCCATTGGACTAGGCAATTACATGCAGCCATACAAAATCCATGGGCCTTGCTTCAGAGTCAAACCCACAACCTCTCACAGCCCAAGTAAAGAGCCTACCACTACACCAACACAGAGAAGTGCAAAACTTACTCTACATAAATTCACATAATCCTAGTGACTGCGCACACAACATGGCCAAACAAAAGCAAAAGACGGTACCAGGCCTATCAATCCAATGGAAACTCAAAGGCAACACAATCCATTGGACTAGGCAATTACATGCAGCCATACAAAGTCCATGGGCCTTGCCTCAGCGTCGAACCCACAACCTCTCACAGCCCAAGCAAAGAGCCTACCACTACACCAACACAGAGAAGTGTGAAACAGATTCTACATTAACTCACATTATCCTAGTGACTGCGCACACAACATGGCCAAACGAAAGCAAAAGACGGTACCTGGCCTATCAATCCAATGGAAACTCATAAGCAACGCATTCCATTGGACTAGGCAATTACATAGAGCCATACAAAATCCATGGGCCTTGCTTCAGAGTCAAACCCACAACCTCTCACAGCCCAAGTAAAGAGCCTACCACTACACCAACACAGAGAAGTGCAAAACTTACTCTACATAAATTCACATAATCCTAGTGACTGCGCACACAACATGGCCAAACGAAAGCAAAAAACGGTACCTGGCCTATCAATCCAATGGAAACTCATAGGCAACGCATTCCATTGGACTAGGCAATTACATAGAGCCATACAAAATCCATGGGCCTTGCTTCAGCGTCAAACCCACAACCTCTCACAGCCCAAGTAAAGAGCCTACCACTACACCAACACAGAGAAGTGCAAAACTTACTCTACATAAATTCACATAATCCTAGTGACTGCGCACACAACATGGAAAAACAAAAGCAAAAGACGGTACCAGGCCTATCAATCCAATGGAAACTCAAAGGCAACACAATCCATTGGACTAGGCAATTACATGCAGCCATACAAAGTCCATGGGCCTTGCCTCAGCGTCGAACCCACAACCTCTCGCAGCCCAAGCAAAGAGCCTACCACTACACCAACACAGAGAAGTGGGAAACAGCTTCTTCATTAATTCCCATAATCCTAGTGACTGCGCATACAACATGGCCAAACAAAAGCAAAAGACAATACCTGGCCTATCAATCCAATTGAAACTCATAGGCAACACAATCCATTGGACTAGGCAAATACATAGAGCCATAAAAAATCCATGGGCCTTGCTTCAGAGTCAAACCCACAACCTCTCACAGCCCAAGTAAAGAGCCTACCACTACACCAACACAGAGAAGTGCAAAACTTACTCTACATAAATTCACATAATCCTAGTGACTGCGCACACAACATGGCCAAACGAAAGCAAAAGACGGTACCTGGCCTATCAATCCAATGGAAACTCATAGGCAACGCATTCCATTGGACTAGGCAATTACATAGAGCCATACAAAATCCATGGGCCTTGCTTCAGAGTCAAACCCACAACCTCTCACAGCCCAAGTAAAGAGCCTACCACTACACCAACACAGAGAAGTGCAAAACTTACTCTACATAAATTCACATAATCCTAGTGACTGCACACACAACATGGCCAAACAAAAGCAAAAGACAGTACCAGGCCTATCAATCCAATGGAAACTCAAAGGCAACACAATCCATTGGACTAGGCAATTACATGCAGCCATACAAAGTCCATGGGCCTTGCCTCAGCGTCGAACCCTCAACCTCTCGCAGCCCAAGCAAAGAGCCTACCACTACACCAACACAGAGAAGTGTGAAACTGATTCTACATTAACTCACATTATCCTAGTGACTGCGCACACAACATGGCCAAACGAAAGCAAAAGACGGTACCTGGCCTATCAATCCAATGGAAACTCATAGGCAACGCATTCCATTGGACTAGGCAATTACATAGAGCCATACAAAATCCATGGGCCATGCTTCAGAGTCAAACCCACAACCTCTCACAGCCCAAGTAAAGAGCCTACCACTACACCAACACAGAGAAGTGCAAAACTTACTCTACATAAATTCACATAATCCTAGTGACTGCGCACACAACATGGCCAAACGAAAGCAAAAGACGGTACCTGGTCTAACAATCCAATGGAAACTCATAGGCAACGCATTCCATTGGACTAGGCAATTACAAAGAGACATACAAAATCCATGGGCCTTGCTTCAGAGTCAAACCCACAACCTCTCACAGCCCAAGCAAAGAGCCTCCCACTACACCAACACAGAGAAGTGTGAAACTGATTCTACATTAACTCACATTATCCTAGTGACTGCGCACACAACATGGCCAAACGAAAGAAAAAACGGTACCTGGCCTATCAATCCAATGGAAACTCATAGGCAACGCATTCCATTGGACTAGGCAATTACATAGAGCCATACAAAACCCATGGGCCTTGCTTCAGAGTCAAACCCACAACCTCTCACAGCCCAAGTAAAGAGCCTACCACTACACCAACACAGAGAAGTGCAAAACCTTCTCTACATAAATTCACATAATCCTAGTGACTGCGCACACAACATGGCCAAACGAAAGCAAAAGACGGTAGCTGGCCTATCAATCCAATGGAAACTCATAGGCAACGCATTCCATTGGACTAGGCAATTACATAGAGCCATACAAAATCCATGGGCCTTGCTTCAGAGTCAAACCCACAACCTCTCACAGCCCAAGTAAAGAGCCTACCACAACACCAACACAGAGAAGTGCAAAACTTACTTTACATAAATTCACATGATCCTAGTGACTGCGCACACAACATGGCCAAACGAAAGCAAAAGGCGGTACCTGGCCTATCAATCCAATGGAAACTCATAGGCAACGCATTCCATTGGACTAGGCAATTACATAGAGCCATACAAAATCCATGGGCCTTGCTTCAGAGTCAAACCCACAATCTCTCACAGCCCAAGTAAAGAGCCTACCACTACACCAACACAGAGAAGTGCAAAACTTACTCTACATAAATTCACATAATCCTAGTGACTGCGCACACAACATGGCCAAACGAAAGCAAAAGACGGTACCTGGCCTATCAATCCAATGGAAACTCAAAGGCAACACAATCCATTGGACTAGGCAATTACATGCAGCCTTACAAAGTCCATGAGCCTTGCCTCAGCGTCGAACCCACAACCTCTCGCAGCCCAAGCAAAGAGCCTCCCACTACTCCAACACAGAGAAGTGTGAAGCTGATTCTACATTAACTCACATTATCCTAGTGACTGCGCACACAACATGGCCAAACGAAAGCAAAAGACGGTACCAGGCCTATCAATCCAATGGAAACTCATAGGCAACGCATTCCATTGGACTAGGCAATTACATAGAGCCATACAAAATCCATGGGCCTTGCTTCAGAGTCAAACCCACAACCTCTCACAGCCCAAGTAAAGAGCCTACCACTACACCAACACAGAGAAGTGCAAAACTTACTCTACATAAATTCACATAATCCTAGTGACTGCGCACACAACATGGCCAAACGAAAGCAAAAGACGGTACCTGGCCTATCAATCCAATGGAAACTCATAGGCAACGCATTCCATTGGACTAGGCAATTACATAGAGCCATACAAAATCCATGGGCCTTGCTTCAGAGTCAAACCCACAACCTCTCACAGCCCAAGTAAAGAGCCTACCACTACACCAACACAGAGAAGTGCAAAACTTACTCTACATAAATTCACATAATCCTAGTGACTGCGCACACAACATGGCCAAGCGAAAGCAAAAGACGGTACCTGGCCTATCAATCCAATGGAAACTCAAAGGCAACACAATCCATTGGACTAGGCAATTACATAGAGCCATACAAAATCCATGGGCCTTGCTTCAGAGTCAAACCCACAACCTCTCACAGCCCAATTAAAGAGCCTACCACTACACCAACACAGAGAAGTGCAAAACTTACTCTACATAAATTCACATAATCCTAGTGACTGCGCACACAACATGGCCAAACGAAAGCAAAAGACGGTAGCTGGCCTATCAATCCAATGGAAACTCAAAGGCAACACAATCCATTGGACTAGGCAATTACATGCAGCCATACAAAGTCCATGGGCCTTGCCTCAGCGTCGAACTCACAACTTCTCGCAGCCCAAGCAAAGAGCCTACCACTACACCAACACAGAGAAGTGTGAAACTGATTCTACATTAACTCACATTATCCTAGTGACTGCGCACACAACATGGCCAAACGAAAGCAAAAGACAGTACCTGGCCTATCAATCCAATGGAAACTCATAGGCAACGCATTCCATTGGACTAGGCAATTACATAGAGCCATACAAAATCCATGGGCCTTGCTTCAGAGTCAAACCCACAACCTCTCACAGCCCAAGTAAAGAGCCTACCACTACACCAACACAGAGAAGTGCAAAACTTACTCTACATAAATTCACATAATCCTAGTGACTGCGCACACAACATGGCCAAACGAAAGCAAAAGACGGTAACTGGCCTATCAATCCAATGGAAACTCATAGACAACGCATTCCATTGGACTAGGCAATCACATGCAGCCATACAAAATCCATGGGCCTTGCTTCAGAGTCAAACCCACAACCTCTCACAGCCCAAGTAAAGAGCCTACCACTACACCAACACAGAGAAGTGCAAAACTTACTCTACATAAATTCACATAATCCTAGTGACTGCGCACACAACATGGCCAAACAAAAGCAAAAGACGGTACCAGGCCTATCAATCCAATGGAAACTCAAAGGCAACACAATCCATTGGACTAGGCAATTACATGCAGCCATACAAAGTCCATGGGCCTTGCCTCAGCGTCGAACCCACAACCTCTCACAGCCCAAGCAAAGAGCCTACCACTACACCAACACAGAGAAGTGTGAAACAGATTCTACATTAACTCACATTATCCTAGTGACTGCGCACACAACATGGCCAAACGAAAGCAAAAGACGGTACCTGGCCTATCAATCCAATGGAAACTCATAGGCAACGCATTCCATTGGACTAGGCAATTACATAGAGCCATACAAAATCCATGGGCCTTGCTTCAGAGTCAAACCCACAACCTCTCACAGCCCAAGTAAAGAGCCTACCACTACACCAACACAGAGAAGTGCAAAGCTTACTCTACATAAATTCACATAATCCTAGTGACTGCGCACACAACATGGCCAAACGAAAGCAAAAAACGGTACCTGGCCTATCAATCCAATGGAAACTCATAGGCAACGCATTCCATTGGACTAGGCAATTACATAGAGCCATACAAAATCCATGGGCCTTGCTTCAGAGTCAAACCCACAACCTCTCACAGCCCAAGTAAAGAGCCTACCACTACACCAACACAGAGAAGTGCAAAACTTACTCTACATAAATTCACATAATCCTAGTGACTGCGCACACAACATGGCCAAACGAAAGCAAAAGACGGTACCTGGCCTATCAATCCAATGGAAACTCATAGGCAACGCATTCCATTGGACTAGGCAATTACATAGAGCCATACAAAACCCATGGGCCTTGCTTCAGAGTCAAACCCACAACCTCTCACAGCCCAAGTAAAGAGCCTACCACTACACCAACACAGAGAAGTGCAAAACTTTCTCTACATAAATTCACATAATCCTAGTGACTGCGCACACAACATGGCCAAACGAAAGCAAAAGACGGTAGCTGGCCTATCAATCCAATGGAAACTCATAGGCAACGCATTCCATTGGACTAGGCAATTACATAGAGCCATACAAAATCCATGGGCCTTGCTTCAGAGTCAAACCCACAACCTCTCACAGCCCAAGTAAAGAGCCTACCACTACACCAACACAGAGAAGTGCAAAACTTACTCTACATAAATTCACATAATCCTAGTGACTGCGCACACAACATGGCCAAACAAAAGCAAAAGACGGTACCAGGCCTATCAATCCAATGGAAACTCAAAGGCAACACAATCCATTGGACTAGGCAATTACATGCAGCCATACAAAGTCCATGGGCCTTGCCTCAGCGTCGAACCCACAACCTCTCACAGCCCAAGCAAAGAGCCTACCACTACACCAACACAGAGAAGTGTGAAACAGATTCTACATTAACTCACATTATCCTAGTGACTGCGCACACAACATGGCCAAACGAAAGCAAAAGACGGTACCTGGCCTATCAATCCAATGGAAACTCATAGGCAACGCATTCCATTGGACTAGGCAATTACATAGAGCCATACAAAATCCATGGGCCTTGCTTCAGAGTCAAACCCACAACCTCTCACAGCCCAAGTAAAGAGCCTACCACTACACCAACACAGAGAAGTGCAAAGCTTACTCTACATAAATTCACATAATCCTAGTGACTGCGCACACAACATGGCCAAACGAAAGCAAAAAACGGTACCTGGCCTATCAATCCAATGGAAACTCATAGGCAACGCATTCCATTGGACTAGGCAATTACATAGAGCCATACAAAATCCATGGGCCTTGCTTCAGAGTCAAACCCACAACCTCTCACAGCCCAAGTAAAGAGCCTACCACTACACCAACACAGAGAAGTGCAAAACTTACTCTACATAAATTCACATAATCCTAGTGACTGCGCACACAACATGGCCAAACGAAAGCAAAAGACGGTACCTGGCCTATCAATCCAATGGAAACTCATAGGCAACGCATTCCATTGGACTAGGCAATTACATAGAGCCATACAAAACCCATGGGCCTTGCTTCAGAGTCAAACCCACAACCTCTCACAGCCCAAGTAAAGAGCCTACCACTACACCAACACAGAGAAGTGCAAAACTTTCTCTACATAAATTCACATAATCCTAGTGACTGCGCACACAACATGGCCAAACGAAAGCAAAAGACGGTAGCTGGCCTATCAATCCAATGGAAACTCATAGGCAACGCATTCCATTGGACTAGGCAATTACATAGAGCCATACAAAATCCATGGGCCTTGCTTCAGAGTCAAACCCACAACCTCTCACAGCCCAAGTAAAGAGCCTACCACAACACCAACACAGAGAAGTGCAAAACTTACTCTACATAAATTCACATGATCCTAGTGACTGCGCACACAACATGGCCAAACGAAAGCAAAAGGCGGTACCTGGCCTATCAATCCAATGGAAACTCATAGGCAACGCATTCCATTGGACTAGGCAATTACATAGAGCCATACAAAATCCATGGGCCTTGCTTCAGAGTCAAACCCACAACCTCTCACAGCCCAAGTAAAGAGCCTACCACAACACCAACACAGAGAAGTGCAAAACTTACTCTACATAAATTCACATGATCCTAGTGACTGCGCACACAACATGGCCAAACGAAAGCAAAAGGCGGTACCTGGCCTATCAATCCAATGGAAACTCATAGGCAACGCATTCCATTGGACTAGGCAATTACATAGAGCCATACAAAATCCATGGGCCTTGCTTCAGAGTCAAACCCACAACCTCTCACAGCCCAAGTAAAGAGCCTACCACTACACCAACACAGAGAAGTGCAAAACTTACTCTACATAAATTCACATAATCCTAGTGACTGCGCACACAACATGGCCAAACGAAAGCAAAAGACGGTACCTGGCCTATCAATCCAATGGAAACTCATAGGCAACGCATTCCATTGGACTAGGCAATTACATAGAGCCATACAAAATCCATGGGCCTTGCTTCAGAGTCAAACCCACAACCTCTCACAGCCCAAGTAAAGAGCCTACCACTACACCAACACAGAGAAGTGCAAAACTTACTCTACATAAATTCACATAATCCTAGTGACTGCGCACACAACATGGCCAAACGAAAGCAAAAGACGGTACCTGGCCTATCAATCCAATGGAAACTCATAGGCAACGCATTCCATTGGACTAGGCAATTACATAGAGCCATACAAAATCCATGGGCCTTTCTTCAGAGTCAAACCCACAACCTCTCACAGCCCAAGTAAAGAGCCTACCACTACACCAACACAGAGAAGTGCAAAACCTTCTCTACATAAATTCACATAATCCTAGTGACTGCGCACACAACATGGCCAAACGAAAGCAAAAGAGGGTAGCTGGCCTATCAATCCAATGGAAACTCATAGGCAACGCATTCCATTGGACTAGGCAATTACATAGAGCCATACAAAGTCCATGGGCCTTGCTTCAGAGTCAAACCCACAACCTCTCACAGCCCAAGTAAAGAGCCTACCACAACACCAACACAGAGAAGTGCAAAACTTACTCTACATAAATTCACATGATCCTAGTGACTGCGCACACAACATGGCCAAACGAAAGCAAAAGGCGGTACCTGGCCTATCAATCCAATGGAAACTCATAGGCAACGCATTCCATTGGACTAGGCAATTACATAGAGCCATACAAAATCCATGGGCCTTGCTTCAGAGTCAAACCCACAACCTCTCACAGCCCAAGTAAAGAGCCTACCACTACACCAACACAGAGAAGTGCAAAACTTACTCTACATAAATTCACATAATCCTAGTGACTGCGCACACAACATGGCCAAACGAAAGCAAAAGACGGTACCTGGCCTATCAATCCAATGGAAACTCATAGACAACGCATTCCATTGGACTAGGCAATTACATGCAGCCATACAAAATCCATGGGCCTTGCTTCAGAGTCAAACCCACAACCTATCACAGCCCAAGAAAAGAGCCTACCACTACACCAACACAGAGAAGTGCAAAACTTACTCTACATAAATTCACATAATCCTAGTGACTGCGCACACAACATGGCCAAACGAAAGCAAAAGACGGTACCTGGCCTATCAATCCAATGGAAACTCAAAGGCAACACAATCCATTGGACTAGGCAATTACATGCAGCCATACAAAGTCCATGAGCCTTGCCTCAGCGTCGAACCCACAACCTCTCGCAGCCCAAGCAAAGAGCCTACCACTACTCCAACACAGAGAAGTGTGAAGCTGATTCTACATTAACTCACATTATCCTAGTGACTGCGCACACAACATGGCCAAACGAAAGCAAAAGACGGTACCAGGCCTATCAATCCAATGGAAACTCATAGGCAACGCATTCCATTGGACTAGGCAATTACATAGAGCCATACAAAATCCATGGGCCTTGCTTCAGAGTCAAACCCACAACCTCTCACAGCCCAAGTAAAGAGCCTACCACTACACCAACACAGAGAAGTGCAAAACTTACTCTACATAAATTCACATAATCCTAGTGACTGCGCACACAACATGGCCAAACGAAAGCAAAAGACGGTACCTGGCCTATCAATCCAATGGAAACTCATAGGCAACGCATTCCATTGGACTAGGCAATTACATAGAGCCATACAAAATCCATGGGCCTTGCTTCAGAGTCAAACCCACAACCTCTCACAGCCCAAGTAAAGAGCCTACCACTACACCAACACAGAGAAGTGCAAAACTTACTCTACATAAATTCACATAATCCTAGTGACTGCGCACACAACATGGCCAAGCGAAAGCAAAAGACGGTACCTGGCCTATCAATCCAATGGAAACTCAAAGGCAACACAATCCATTGGACTAGGCAATTACATAGAGCCATACAAAATCCATGGGCCTTGCTTCAGAGTCAAACCCACAACCTCTCACAGCCCAATTAAAGAGCCTACCACTACACCAACACAGAGAAGTGCAAAATTTACTCTACATAAATTCACATAATCCTAGTGACTGCGCACACAACATGGCCAAACGAAAGCAAAAGACTGTAGCTGGCCTATCAATCCAATGGAAACTCAAAGGCAACACAATCCATTGGACTAGACAATTACATGCAGCCATACAAAGTCCATGGGCCTTGCCTCAGCGTCGAACTCACAACTTCTCGCAGCCCAAGCAAAGAGCCTACCACTACACCAACACAGAGAAGTGTGAAACTGATTCTACATTAACTCACATTATCCTAGTGACTGCGCACACAACATGGCCAAACGAAAGCAAAAGACAGTACCTGGCCTATCAATCCAATGGAAACTCATAGGCAACGCATTCCATTGGACTAGGCAATTACATAGAGCCATACAAAATCCATGGGCCTTGCTTCAGAGTCAAACCCACAACCTCTCACAGCCCAAGTAAAGAGCCTACCACTACACCAACACAGAGAAGTGCAAAACTTACTCTACATAAATTCACATAATCCTAGTGACTGCGCACACAACATGGCCAAACGAAAGCAAAAGACGGTAACTGGCCTATCAATCCAATGGAAACTCATAGACAATGCATTCCATTGGACTAGGCAATTACATGCAGCCATACAAAATCCATGGGCCTTGCTTCAGAGTCAAACCCACAACCTCTCACAGCCCAAGTAAAGAGCCTACCACTACACCAACACAGAGAAGTGCAAAACTTACTCTACATAAATTCACATAATCCTAGTGACTGCGCACACAACATGGCCAAACAAAAGCAAAAGACGGTACCAGGCCTATCAATCCAATGGAAACTCAAAGGCAACACAATCCATTGGACTAGGCAATTACATGCAGCCATACAAAGTCCATGGGCCTTGCCTCAGCGTTGAACCCACAACCTCTCACAGCCCAAGCAAAGAGCCTACCACTACACCAACACAGAGAAGTGTGAAACAGATTCTACATTAACTCACATTATCCTAGTGACTGCGCACACAACATGGCCAAACGAAAGCAAAAGACGGTACCTGGCCTATCAATCCAATGGAAACTCATAGGCAGCGCATTCCATTGGACTAGGCAATTACATAGAGCCATACAAAATCCATGGGCCTTGCTTCAGAGTCAAACCCACAACCTCTCACAGCCCAAGTAAAGAGCCTACCACTACACCAACACAGAGAAGTGCAAAACTTACTCTACATAAATTCACATAATCCTAGTGACTGCGCACACAACATGGCCAAACGAAAGCAAAAAACGGTACCTGGCCTATCAATCCAATGGAAACTCATAGGCAACGCATTCCATTGGACTAGGCAATTACATAGAGCCATACAAAATCCATGGGCCTTGCTTCAGAGTCAAACCCACAACCTCTCACAGCCCAAGTAAAGAGCCTACCACTACACCAACACAGAGAAGTGCAAAACTTACTCTACATAAATTCACATAATCCTAGTGACTGCGCACACAACATGGCCAAACGAAAGCAAAAGACGGTACATGGCCTATCAATCCAATGGAAACTCATAGGCAACGCATTCCATTGGACTAGGCAATTACATAGAGCCATACAAAACCCATGGGCCTTGCTTCAGAGTCAAACCCACAACCTCTCACAGCCCAAGTAAAGAGCCTACCACTACACCAACACAGAGAAGTGCAAAACCTTCTCTACATAAATTCACATAATCCTAGTGACTGCGCACACAACATGGCCAAACGAAAGCAAAAGGCGGTACCTGGCCTATCAATCCAATGGAAACTCATAGGCAACGCATTCCATTGGACTAGGCAATTACATAGAGCCATACAAATTCCATGGGCCTTGCTTCAGAGTCAAACCCACAACCTCTCACAGCCCAAGTAAAGAGCCTACCACTACACCAACACAGAGAAGTGCAAAACTTACTCTACATAAATTCACATAATCCTAGTGACTGCGCACACAACATGGCCAAACGAAAGCAAAAGACGGTACTTAGCCTATCAATCCAATGGAAACTCATAGGCAACGCATTCCATTGGACTAGGCAATTACATAGAGCCATACAAAATCCATGGGCCTTGCTTCAGAGTCAAACCCACAACCTCTCACAGCCCAAGTAAAGAGCCTACCACTACACCAACACAGAGAAGTGCAAAACTTACTCTACATAAATTCACATAATCCTAGTGACTGCGCACACAACATGGCCAAACGAAAGCAAAAGACGGTACCTGGCCTATCAATCCAATGGAAACTCATAGGCAACGCATTCCATTGGACTAGGCAATTACATAGAGCCATACAAAATCCATGGGCCTTGCTTCAGAGTCAAACCCACAACCTCTCACAGCCCAAGTAAAGAGCCTACCACTACACCAACACAGAGAAGTGCAAAACCTTCTCTACATAAATTCACATAATCCTAGTGACTGCGCACACAACATGGCCAAACGAAAGCAAAAGACGGTAGCTGGCCTATCAATCCAATGGAAACTCATAGGCAACGCATTCCATTGGACTAGGCAATTACATAGAGCCATACAAAATCCATGGGCCTTGCTTCAGAGTCAAACCCACAACCTCTCACAGCCCAAGTAAAGAGCCTACCACAACACCAACACAGAGAAGTGCAAAACTTACTCTACATAAATTCACATGATCCTAGTGACTGCGCACACAACATGGCCAAACGAAAGCAAAAGGCGGTACCTGGCCTATCAATCCAATGGAAACTCATAGGCAACGCATTCCATTGGACTAGGCAATTACATAGAGCCATACAAAATCCATGGGCCTTGCTTCAGAGTCAAACCCACAACCTCTCACAGCCCAAGTAAAGAGCCTACCACTACACCAACACAGAGAAGTGCAAAACTTACACCACATAAATTCACATAATCCTAGTGACTGCGCACACAACATGGCCAAACGAAAGCAAAAGACGGTACCTGGCCTATCAATCCAATGGAAACTCAAAGGCAACACAATCCATTGGACTAGGCAATTACATGCAGCCATACAAAGTCCATGGGCCTTGCTTCAGAGTCAAACCCACAACCTCTCACAGCCCAAGTAAAGAGCCTACCACAACACCAACACAGAGAAGTGCAAAACTTACTCTACATAAATTCACATGATCCTAGTGACTGCGCACACAACATGGCCAAACGAAAGCAAAAGGCGGTACCTGGCCTATCAATCCAATGGAAACTCATAGGCAACGCATTCCATTGGACTAGGCAATTACATAGAGCCATACAAAATCCATGGGCCTTGCTTCAGAGTCAAACCCACAACCTCTCACAGCCCAAGTAAAGAGCCTACCACTACACCAACACAGAGAAGTGCAAAACTTACTCTACATAAATTCACATAATCCTAGTGACTGCGCACACAACATGGCCAAACGAAAGCAAAAGACGGTACCTGGCCTATCAATCCAATGGAAACTCAAAGGCAACACAATCCATTGGACTAGGCAATTACATGCAGCCATACAAAGTCCATGGGCCTTGCCTCAGCGTCGAACCCACAACCTCTCGCAGCCGAAGCAAAGAGCCTACCACTACACCAACACAGAGAAGTGTGAAACTGAATCTACATTAACTCACATTATCCTAGTGACTGCGCACACAACATGGCCAAACGAAAGCAAAAGACGGTACCTGGCCTATCAATCCAATGGAAACTCATAGGCAACGCATTCCATTGAACTAGGCAATTACATAGAGCCATACAAAATCCACGGGCCTTGCTTCAGAGTCAAACCCACAACCTCTCACAGCCCAAGTAAAGAGCCTACCACTACACCAACACAGAGAAGTGCAAAACTTACTCTACATAAATTCACATAATCCTAGTGACTGCGCACACAACATGGCCAAACGAAAGCAAAAGACGGTACCTGGCCTATCAATCCAACGGAAACTCATAGGCAACGCATTCCATTGGACTAGGCAATTACATAGAGCCATACAAAATCCATGGGCCTTGCTTCAGAGTCAAACCCACAACCTCTCACAGCCCAAGTAAAGAGCCTACCACTACACCAACACAGAGAAGTGCAAAACTTACTCTACATAAATTCACATAATCCTAGTGACTGCGCACACAACATGGCCAAACAAAAGCAAAAGACGGTACCAGGCCTATCAATCCAATGGAAACTCAAAGGCAACACAATCCATTGGACTAGGCAATTACATGCAGCCATACAAAGTCCATGGGCCTTGCCTCAGCGTCAAACCCACAAACTCTCGCAGCCCAAGCAAAGAGCCTACCACTACACCAACACAGAGAAGTGGGAAACAGCCTCTTCTTTAATTCCCATAATCCTAGTGACTGCGCATACAACATGGCCAAACAAAAGCAAAAGACCATACCTGGCCTATCAATCCAATTGAAACTCATAGGCAACACAGTCTATTGGACTAGGTCATTACATGCAGCCATACAAAGTCCATGGGCCTTGCCTCAGCGTCGAACCCACAACCTCTCGCAGCCCAAGCAAAGAGCCTACCACTACACCAACACAGAGAAGTGCAAAACTTACTCTACATAAATTCACATAATCATAGTGACTGCGCACACAACATGGCCAAACGAAAGCAAAAGACGGTACCTGGCCTATCAATCCAATGGAAACTCATAGGCAACGCATTCCATTGGACTAGGCAATTACATAGAGCCATACAAAATCCATGGGCCTTGCTTCAGAGTCAAACCCACAACCTCTCACAGCCCAATTAAAGAGCCTACCACTACACCAACACAGAGAAGTGCAAAATTTACTCTACATAAATTCACATAATCCTAGTGACTGCGCACACAACATGGCCAAACGAAAGCAAAAGACTGTAGCTGGCCTATCAATCCAATGGAAACTCAAAGGCAACACAATCCATTGGACTAGACAATTACATGCAGCCATACAAAGTCCATGGGCCTTGCCTCAGCGTCGAACTCACAACTTCTCGCAGCCCAAGCAAAGAGCCTACCACTACACCAACACAGAGAAGTGTGAAACTGATTCTACATTAACTCACATTATCCTAGTGACTGCGCACACAACATGGCCAAACGAAAGCAAAAGACAGTACCTGGCCTATCAATCCAATGGAAACTCATAGGCAACGCATTCCATTGGACTAGGCAATTACATAGAGCCATACAAAATCCATGGGCCTTGCTTCAGAGTCAAACCCACAACCTCTCACAGCCCAAGTAAAGAGCCTACCACTACACCAACACAGAGAAGTGCAAAACTTACTCTACATAAATTCACATAATCCTAGTGACTGCGCACACAACATGGCCAAACGAAAGCAAAAGACGGTAACTGGCCTATCAATCCAATGGAAACTCATAGACAATGCATTCCATTGGACTAGGCAATTACATGCAGCCATACAAAATCCATGGGCCTTGCTTCAGAGTCAAACCCACAACCTCTCACAGCCCAAGTAAAGAGCCTACCACTACACCAACACAGAGAAGTGCAAAACTTACTCTACATAAATTCACATAATCCTAGTGACTGCGCACACAACATGGCCAAACAAAAGCAAAAGACGGTACCAGGCCTATCAATCCAATGGAAACTCAAAGGCAACACAATCCATTGGACTAGGCAATTACATGCAGCCATACAAAGTCCATGGGCCTTGCCTCAGCGTTGAACCCACAACCTCTCACAGCCCAAGCAAAGAGCCTACCACTACACCAACACAGAGAAGTGTGAAACAGATTCTACATTAACTCACATTATCCTAGTGACTGCGCACACAACATGGCCAAACGAAAGCAAAAGACGGTACCTGGCCTATCAATCCAATGGAAACTCATAGGCAGCGCATTCCATTGGACTAGGCAATTACATAGAGCCATACAAAATCCATGGGCCTTGCTTCAGAGTCAAACCCACAACCTCTCACAGCCCAAGTAAAGAGCCTACCACTACACCAACACAGAGAAGTGCAAAACTTACTCTACATAAATTCACATAATCCTAGTGACTGCGCACACAACATGGCCAAACGAAAGCAAAAAACGGTACCTGGCCTATCAATCCAATGGAAACTCATAGGCAACGCATTCCATTGGACTAGGCAATTACATAGAGCCATACAAAATCCATGGGCCTTGCTTCAGAGTCAAACCCACAACCTCTCACAGCCCAAGTAAAGAGCCTACCACTACACCAACACAGAGAAGTGCAAAACTTACTCTACATAAATTCACATAATCCTAGTGACTGCGCACACAACATGGCCAAACGAAAGCAAAAGACGGTACATGGCCTATCAATCCAATGGAAACTCATAGGCAACGCATTCCATTGGACTAGGCAATTACATAGAGCCATACAAAACCCATGGGCCTTGCTTCAGAGTCAAACCCACAACCTCTCACAGCCCAAGTAAAGAGCCTACCACTACACCAACACAGAGAAGTGCAAAACCTTCTCTACATAAATTCACATAATCCTAGTGACTGCGCACACAACATGGCCAAACGAAAGCAAAAGGCGGTACCTGGCCTATCAATCCAATGGAAACTCATAGGCAACGCATTCCATTGGACTAGGCAATTACATAGAGCCATACAAATTCCATGGGCCTTGCTTCAGAGTCAAACCCACAACCTCTCACAGCCCAAGTAAAGAGCCTACCACTACACCAACACAGAGAAGTGCAAAACTTACTCTACATAAATTCACATAATCCTAGTGACTGCGCACACAACATGGCCAAACGAAAGCAAAAGACGGTACTTAGCCTATCAATCCAATGGAAACTCATAGGCAACGCATTCCATTGGACTAGGCAATTACATAGAGCCATACAAAATCCATGGGCCTTGCTTCAGAGTCAAACCCACAACCTCTCACAGCCCAAGTAAAGAGCCTACCACTACACCAACACAGAGAAGTGCAAAACTTACTCTACATAAATTCACATAATCCTAGTGACTGCGCACACAACATGGCCAAACGAAAGCAAAAGACGGTACCTGGCCTATCAATCCAATGGAAACTCATAGGCAACGCATTCCATTGGACTAGGCAATTACATAGAGCCATACAAAATCCATGGGCCTTGCTTCAGAGTCAAACCCACAACCTCTCACAGCCCAAGTAAAGAGCCTACCACTACACCAACACAGAGAAGTGCAAAACCTTCTCTACATAAATTCACATAATCCTAGTGACTGCGCACACAACATGGCCAAACGAAAGCAAAAGACGGTAGCTGGCCTATCAATCCAATGGAAACTCATAGGCAACGCATTCCATTGGACTAGGCAATTACATAGAGCCATACAAAATCCATGGGCCTTGCTTCAGAGTCAAACCCACAACCTCTCACAGCCCAAGTAAAGAGCCTACCACAACACCAACACAGAGAAGTGCAAAACTTACTCTACATAAATTCACATGATCCTAGTGACTGCGCACACAACATGGCCAAACGAAAGCAAAAGGCGGTACCTGGCCTATCAATCCAATGGAAACTCATAGGCAACGCATTCCATTGGACTAGGCAATTACATAGAGCCATACAAAATCCATGGGCCTTGCTTCAGAGTCAAACCCACAACCTCTCACAGCCCAAGTAAAGAGCCTACCACTACACCAACACAGAGAAGTGCAAAACTTACACCACATAAATTCACATAATCCTAGTGACTGCGCACACAACATGGCCAAACGAAAGCAAAAGACGGTACCTGGCCTATCAATCCAATGGAAACTCAAAGGCAACACAATCCATTGGACTAGGCAATTACATGCAGCCATACAAAGTCCATGGGCCTTGCTTCAGAGTCAAACCCACAACCTCTCACAGCCCAAGTAAAGAGCCTACCACAACACCAACACAGAGAAGTGCAAAACTTACTCTACATAAATTCACATGATCCTAGTGACTGCGCACACAACATGGCCAAACGAAAGCAAAAGGCGGTACCTGGCCTATCAATCCAATGGAAACTCATAGGCAACGCATTCCATTGGACTAGGCAATTACATAGAGCCATACAAAATCCATGGGCCTTGCTTCAGAGTCAAACCCACAACCTCTCACAGCCCAAGTAAAGAGCCTACCACTACACCAACACAGAGAAGTGCAAAACTTACTCTACATAAATTCACATAATCCTAGTGACTGCGCACACAACATGGCCAAACGAAAGCAAAAGACGGTACCTGGCCTATCAATCCAATGGAAACTCAAAGGCAACACAATCCATTGGACTAGGCAATTACATGCAGCCATACAAAGTCCATGGGCCTTGCCTCAGCGTCGAACCCACAACCTCTCGCAGCCGAAGCAAAGAGCCTACCACTACACCAACACAGAGAAGTGTGAAACTGAATCTACATTAACTCACATTATCCTAGTGACTGCGCACACAACATGGCCAAACGAAAGCAAAAGACGGTACCTGGCCTATCAATCCAATGGAAACTCATAGGCAACGCATTCCATTGAACTAGGCAATTACATAGAGCCATACAAAATCCACGGGCCTTGCTTCAGAGTCAAACCCACAACCTCTCACAGCCCAAGTAAAGAGCCTACCACTACACCAACACAGAGAAGTGCAAAACTTACTCTACATAAATTCACATAATCCTAGTGACTGCGCACACAACATGGCCAAACGAAAGCAAAAGACGGTACCTGGCCTATCAATCCAACGGAAACTCATAGGCAACGCATTCCATTGGACTAGGCAATTACATAGAGCCATACAAAATCCATGGGCCTTGCTTCAGAGTCAAACCCACAACCTCTCACAGCCCAAGTAAAGAGCCTACCACTACACCAACACAGAGAAGTGCAAAACTTACTCTACATAAATTCACATAATCCTAGTGACTGCGCACACAACATGGCCAAACAAAAGCAAAAGACGGTACCAGGCCTATCAATCCAATGGAAACTCAAAGGCAACACAATCCATTGGACTAGGCAATTACATGCAGCCATACAAAGTCCATGGGCCTTGCCTCAGCGTCAAACCCACAAACTCTCGCAGCCCAAGCAAAGAGCCTACCACTACACCAACACAGAGAAGTGGGAAACAGCCTCTTCTTTAATTCCCATAATCCTAGTGACTGCGCATACAACATGGCCAAACAAAAGCAAAAGACCATACCTGGCCTATCAATCCAATTGAAACTCATAGGCAACACAGTCTATTGGACTAGGTCATTACATGCAGCCATACAAAGTCCATGGGCCTTGCCTCAGCGTCGAACCCACAACCTCTCGCAGCCCAAGCAAAGAGCCTACCACTACACCAACACAGAGAAGTGCAAAACTTACTCTACATAAATTCACATAATCATAGTGACTGCGCACACAACATGGCCAAACGAAAGCAAAAGACGGTACCTGGCCTATCAATCCAATGGAAACTCATAGGCAACGCATTCCATTGGACTAGGCAATTACATAGAGCCATACAAAATCCATGGGCCTTGCTTCAGAGTCAAACCCACAACCTCTCACAGCCCAAGTAAAGAGCCTACCACTACACCAACACAGAGAAGTGCAAAACTTACTCTACATAAATTCACATAATCCTAGTGACTGCGCACACAACATGGCCAAACGAAAGCAAAAGACGGTACCTGGCCTATCAATCCAATGGAAACTCAAAGGCAACACAATCCATTGGACTAGGCAATTACATGCAGCCATACAAAGTCCATGGGCCTTGCCTCAGCATCGAACCCACAACCTCTTGCAGCCCAAGCAAAGAGCCTACCACTACACCAACACAGAGAAGTGTGAAACTGATTCTACATTAACTCACATTATCCTAGTGACTGCGCACACAACATGGCCAAACGAAAGCAAAAGACGGTACCTGGCCTATCAATCCAATGGAAACTCATAGGCAACGCATTCCATTGGACTAGGCAATTACATAGAGCCATACAAAATCCATGGGCCTTGCTTCAGAGTCAAACCCACAACCTCTCACAGCCCAAGTAAAGAGCCTACCACTACACCAACACAGAGAAGTGCAAAACGTACTCTACATAAATTCACATAATCCTAGTGACTGCGCACACAACATGGCCAAACGAAAGCAAAAGACGGTACCTGGCCTATCAATCCAATGGAAACTCATAGGCAACGCATTCCATTGGACTAGGCAATTACATAGAGCCATACAAAATCCATGGGCCTTGCTTCAGAGTCAAAGCCACAACCTCTCACAGCCCAAGTAAAGAGCCTACCACTACACCAACACAGAGAAGTGCAAAACTTACTCTACATAAATTCACATAATCCTAGTGACTGCGCACACAACATGGCCAAACAAAAGCAAAAGACGGTACCAGGCCTATCAATCCAATGGAAACTCAAAGGCAACAAAATCCATTGGACTAGGCAATTACATGCAGCCATACAAAGTCCATGGGCCTTGCCTCAGCGTCGAACCCACAACCTCTCGCAGCCCAAGCAAAGAGCCTACCACTACACCAACACAGAGAAGTGTGAAACTGATTCTACATTAACTCACATTATCCTAGTGACTGCGCACACAACATGGCCAAACGAAAGCAAAAGACGGTACCTGGTCTATCAATCCAATGGAAACTCATAGGCAACGCATTCCATTGGACTAGGCAATTACATAGAGCCATACAAAATCCATGGGCCTTGCTTCAGAGTCAAACCCACAACCTCTCACAGCCCAAGTAAAGAGCCTACCACTACACCAACACAGCGAAGTGCAAAACTTACTCTACATAAATTCACATAATCCTAGTGACTGCGCACACAACATGGCCAAACGAAAGCAAAAGACGGTACCTGGCCCATCAATCCAATGGAAACTCATAGGCAACGCATTCAATTGGACTAGGCAATTGCATAGAGCCATACAAAATCCATGGGCCTTGCTTCAGAGTCAAACCCACAACCTCTCACAGCCCAAGTAAAGAGCCTACCACTACACCAAGACTGAGAAGTGCAAAACTTACTCTACATAAATTCACATAATCCTAGTGACTGCGCACACAACATGGCCAAACAAAAGCAAAAGACGGTACCAGGCCTATCAATCCAATGGAAACTCAAAGGCAACACAATCCATTGGACTAGGCAATTACATGCAGCCATACAAAGTCCATGGGCCTTGCCTCAGCGTCGAACCCACAACCTCTCGCAGCCCAAGCAAAGAGCCTACCACTACACAAACACAGAGAAGTGGGAAACAGCCTCTTCTTTAATTCCCATAATCCTAGTGACTGCGCATATAACATGGCCAAACAAAAGCAAAAGACAATACCTGGCCTGTCAATCCAATTGAAACTCATAGGCAACACAGTCTATTGGACTAGGTCATTACATGCAGCCATACAAAGTCCATGGGCCTTGCCTCAGCGTCGAACCCACAACCTCTCGCAGCCCAAGCAAAGAGCCTACCACTACACCAACACAGAGAAGTGTGAAACTGATTCTACATTAACTCACATTATCCTAGTGACTGCGCACACAACATGGCCAAACGAAAGAAAAAGACGGTACCTGGCCTATCAATCCAATGGAAACTCATAGGCAACGCATTCCATTGGACTAGGCAATTACATAGAGCCATACAAAATCCATGGGCCTTGCTTCAGAGTCAAACCCACAACCTCTCACAGCCCAAGTAAAGAGCCTACCACTACACCAACACAGAGAAGTGCAAAACTTACTCTACATAAATTCACATAATCCTAGTGACTGCACACACAACATGGCCAAACAAAAGCAAAAGACGGTACCAGGCCTATCAATCCAATGGAAACTCAAAGGCAACACAATCCATTGGACTAGGCAATTACATGCAGCCATACAAAGTCCATGGGCCTTGCCTCAGCGTCGAACCCACAACCTCTCGCAGCCCAAGCAAAGAGCCTACCACTACACCAACACAGAGAAGTGTGAAACTAATTCTACATTAACTCACATTATCCTAGTGACTGCGCACACAACATGGCCAAACGAAAGCAAAAGACGGTACCTGGCCTATCAATCCAATGGAAACTCATAGGCAACGCATTCCATTGGACTAGGCAATTACATAGAGCCATACAAAATCCATGGGCCTTGCTTCAGAGTCAAACCCACAACCTCTCACAGCCCAAGTAAAGAGCCTACCACTACACCAACACAGAGAAGTGCAAAACTTACTCTACATAAATTCACATAATCCTAGTGACTGCGCACACAACATGGCCAAACGAAAGCAAAAGACGGTACCTGGCCTATCAATCCAATGGAAACTCATAGGCAACGCATTCCATTGGACTAGGCAATTACATAGAGCCATACAAAATCCATGGGCCTTGCTTCAGAGTCAAACCCACAACCTCTCACAGCCCAAGTAAAGAGCCTACCACTACACCAACACAGAGAAGTGCAAAACTTACTCTACATAAATTCACATAATCCTAGTGACTGCGCACACAACATGGCCAAACAAAAGCAAAAGACGGTACCAGGCCTATCAATCCAATGGAAACTCAAAGGCAACACAATCCATTGGACTAGGCAATCACATGCAGCCATACAAAGTCCATGGGCCTTGCGTCAGCGTCGAACTCACAACCTCTCGCAGCCCAAGCAAAGAGCCTACCACTACACCAACACAGAGAAGTGGGAAACAGCCTCTTCATTAATTCCCATAATCCTAGTGACTGCGCATACAACATGGCCAAACAAAAGCAAAAGACAATACCTGGCCTATCAATCCAATTGAAACTCATAGTCAACACAGTCTATTGGACTAGGTCATTACATGCAGCCATACAAAGTCCATGGGCCTTGCCTCAGCGTCGAACCCACAACCTCTCACAGCCCAAGTAAAGAGCCTACCACTACACCAACACAGAGAAGTGCAAAACTTACTCTACATAAATTCACATAATCCTAGTGACTGCGCACACAACATGGCCAAACGAAAGCAAAAGACGGTACCTGGCCTATCAATCCAATGGAAACTCATAGGCAACGCATTCCTTTGGAATAGGCAATTACACAGAGCCATACAAAATCCATGGGCCTTGCTTCAGAGTCAAACCCACAACCTCTCACAGCCCAAGTAAAGAGCCTACCACTACACCAACACAGAGAAATGCAAAACTTACTCTACATAAATTCACATAATCCTAGTGACTGCGCACACAACATGGCCAAACAAAAGCAAAAAACGGTACCAGGCCTATCAATCCAATGGAAACTCAAAGACAACACAACCCATTGGACTAGGCAATTACATGCAGCCATACAAAGTCCATGGGCCTTGCTTCAGCGTCGAACCCACAACCTCTCGCAGCCCAAGCAAAGAGCCTACCACTACACCAACACAGAGAAGTGTGAAACTGATTTTACATTAACTCACATTATCCTAGTGACTGCGCACACAACATGGCCAAACGAAAGCAAAAGACGGTACCTGGCCTATCAATCCAATGGAAACTCAAAGGCAACACAATCCATTGGACTAGGCAATTACATGCAGCCATACAAAGTCCATGGGCCTTGCCTCAGCGTCGAACCCACAACCTCTCGCAGCCCAAGCAAAGAGCCTACCACTACACCAACACAGAGAAGTGTGTATCTGATTCTACATTAACTCACATTATCCTAGTGACTGCACACACAACATGGCCAAACGAAAGCAAAAGACGGTACCTGGCCTATCAATCCAATGGAAACTCATAGGCAACGCATTCCATTGGACTAGGCAATTACATAGAGCCATACAAAATCCATGGGCCTTGCTTCAGAGTCAAACCCACAACCTCTCACAGCCCAAGTAAAGAGCCTACCACTACACCAACACAGAGAAGTGCAAAACTTACTCTACATAAATTCACATAATCCTAGTGACTGCGCACACAACATGGCCAAACAAAAGCAAAAGACGGTACCAGGCCTATCAATCCAACGGAAACTCAAAGGCAACACAATCCATTGGACTAGGCAATTACATGCAGCCATACAAAGTCCATGGGCCATGCCTCAGCGTCGAACCCACAACCTCTCGCAGCCAAAGCAAAGAGCCTACCACTACACCAACACAGAGAAGTGGGAAACAGCCTCTTCATTAATTCCCATAATCCTAGTGACTGCGCATACAACATGGCCAAACAAAAGCAAAAGACAATACCTGGCCTATCAATCCAATTGAAACTCATAGGCAACACAGTCTATTGGACTAGGTCATTACATGCAGCCATACAAAGTCCATGGGCCTTGCCTCAGCGTTGAACCCACAACCTCTCGCAGCCCAAGCAAAGAGCCTACCACTACACCAACACAGAGAAGTGTGAAACTGATTTTACATTAACTCACATTATCCTAGTGACTGCGCACACAACATGGCCAAACGAAAGCAAAAGACGGTACCTGGCCTATCAATCCAATGGAAACTCATAGGCAACGCATTCCATTGGACTAGGCAATTACATAGAGCCATACAAAATCCATGGGCCTTGCTTCAGAGTCAAACCCACAAACTCTCACAGCCCAAGTAAAGAGCCTACCACTACACCAACACAGAGAAGTGCAAAACTTACTCTACATAAATTCACATAATCCTAGTGACTGCGCACACAACATGGCCAAACGAAAGCAAAAGACGGTACCTGGCCTATCAATCCAATGGAAACTCATAGGCAACGCATTCCATTGGACTAGGCAATTACATAGAGCCATACAAAATCCATAGGCCTTGCTTCAGAGTCAAACCCACAACCTCTCACTGGCCAAGTAAAGAGCCTACCACTACACCAACACAGAGAAGTGTGAAACTGATTTTACATTAACTCACATTATCCTAGTGACTGCGCACACAACATGGCCAAACGAAAGCAAAAGACGGTACCTGGCCTATCAATCCAATGGAAACTCAAAGGCAACACAATCCATTGGACTAGGCAATTACATGCAGCCATACAAAGTCCATGGGCCTTGCCTCAGCGTCGAACCCACAACCTCTCGCAGCCCAAGCAAAGAGCCTACCACTACACCAACACAGAGAAGTGTATATCTGATTCTACATTAACTCACATTATCCTAGTGACTGCGCACACAACATGGCCAAACGAAAGCAAAAGACGGTACCTGGCCTATCAATCCAATGGAAACTCATAGGCAACGCATTCCATTGGACTAGGCAATTACATAGACCCATACAAAATCCATGGGCCTTGCTTCAGAGTCAAACCCACAACCTCTCACAGCCCAAGTAAAGAGCCTACCACTACACCAACACAGAGAAGTGCAAAACTTACTCTACATAAATTCACATAATCCTAGTGACTGCGCACACAACATGGCCAAACAAAAGCAAAAGACGGTACCAGGCCTATCAATCCAACGGAAACTCAAAGGCAACACAATCCATTGGACTAGGCAATTACATGCAGCCATACAAAGACCATGGGCCATGCCTCAGCGTCGAACCCACAACCTCTCGCAGCCAAAGCAAAGAGCCTACCACTACACCAACACAGAGAAGTGGGAAACAGCCTCTTCATTAATTCCCATAATCCTAGTGACTGCGCATACAACATGGCCAAACAAAAGCAAAAGACAATACCTGGCCTATCAATCCAATTGAAACTCATAGGCAACACAGTCTATTGGACTAGGTCATTACATGCAGCCATACAAAGTCCATGGGCCTTGCCTCAGCGTTGAACCCACAACCTCTCGCAGCCCAAGCAAAGAGCCTACCACTACACCAACACAGAGAAGTGTGAAACTGATTTTACATTAACTCACATTATCCTAGTGACTGCGCACACAACATGGCCAAACGAAAGCAAAAGACGGTACCTGGCCTATCAATCCAATGGAAACTCATAGGCAACGCATTCCATTGGACTAGGCAATTACATAGAGCCATACAAAATCCATGGGCCTTGCTTCAGAGTCAAACCCACAACCTCTCACAGCCCAAGTAAAGAGCCTACCACTACACCAACACAGAGAAGTGCAAAACTTACTCTACATAAATTCACATAATCCTAGTGACTGCGCACACAACATGGCCAAACGAAAGCAAAAGACGGTACCTGGCCTATCAATCCAATGGAAACTCATAGGCAACGCATTCCATTGGACTAGGCAATTACATAGAGCCATACAAAATCCATAGGCCTTGCTTCAGAGTCAAACCCACAACCTCTCACTGGCCAAGTAAAGAGCCTACCACTACACCAACACAGAGAAGTGCAAAACTTACTCTACATAAATTCACATAATCCTAGTGACTGTGCACACAACATGGCCAAACAAAAGCAAAAGACGGTACCAGGCCTATCAATCAAATGGAAACTCAAAGGCAACACAATCCATTGGACTAGGCAATTACATGCAGCCATACAAAGTCCATGGGCCTTGCCTCAGCGTCGAACCCACAACCTCTCACCGCCCAAGCAAAGAGCCTACCACTACACCAACACAGAGAAGTGTGAAACTGATTCTACATTAACTCACATTATCCTACTGACTGCGCACACAACATGGCCAAACGAAAGCAAAAGACGGTACCTGGCCTATCAATCCAATGGAAACTCATAGGCAACGCATTCCATTGGACTAGGCAATTACATAGAGCCATACAAAATCCATGGGCCTTGCTTCAGAGTCAAACCCACAACCTCTCACTGCCCAAGTAAAGAGCCTACCACTACACCAACACAGAGAAGTGCAAAACTTACTCTACATAAATTCACATAATCCTAGTGACTGCGCACACAACATGGCCAAACGAAAGCAAAAGGCGGTACCTGGCCTATCAATCCAATGGAAACTCATAGGCAACGCATTCCATTGGACTAGGCAATTACATAGAGCCATACAAAATCCATGGGCCTTGCTTCAGAGTTAAACCCACAACCTCTCAAAGCCCAAGTAAAGAGCCTACCACTACACCAACACAAAGAAGTGCAAAACTTACTCTACATAAATTCACATAATCCTAGTGACTGCGCACACAACATGGCCAAACAAAAGCAAAAGACGGTACCAGGCCTATCAATCCAATGGAAACTCAAAAGCAACACAATCCATTGGACTAGGCAATTACATGCAGCCATACAAAGTCCATGGGCATTGCCTCAGCGTCGAACCCACAACCTCTCGCAGCCCAAGCAAAGAGCCTACCACTACACCAACACAGAGAAGTGTGAAACTGATTCTACATTAACTCACATTATCCTAGTGACTGCGCACACAACATGGCAAAACGAAAGCAAAAGACGGTACCTGGCCTATCAATCCAATGGAAACTCATAGGCAACGCATTCCATTGGACTAGGCAATTACATAGAGCCATACAAAATCCATGGGCCTTGCTTCAGAGTCAAACCCACAACCTCTCACAGCCAAAGTAAAGAGCCTACCACTACACCAACACAGAGAAGTGCAAAGCTTGCTCTACATAAATTCACATAATCCTAGTGACTGCGCACACAACATGGCCAAACAAAAGCAAAAGACGGTACCAGGCCTATCAATCCAATGGAAACTCAAAGGCAACACAACCCATTGGACTAGGCAATTACATGCAGCCATACAAATTCCATGGGCCTTGCCTCAGCGTCGAACCCACAACCTGTCGCAGCCCAAGTAAAGAGCCTACCACTACACCAACACAGAGAAGTGTGAAACTGATTCTACATTAACTCACATTACCCTAGTGACTGCGCACACAACATGGCCAAACGAAAGCAAAAGACGGTACCTGGCCTATCAATCCAATGGAAACTCATAGGCAACGCATTCCATTGGACTAGGCAATTACATAGAGCCATACAAAATCCATGGGCCTTGCTTCAGAGTCAAACCCACAACCTCTCACAGCCCAAGTAAAGAGCCTACCACTACACCAACACAGAGAAGCGCAAAACTTACTCTACATAAATTCACAAATTCCTAGTGACTGCGCACACAACATGGCCAAACCAAAGGACGGTACCAGGCCTATCAATCCAATGGAAACTCAAACGCAACACAATCCATTGGACTAGGCAAATACATGCAGCCATACAAAGTCCATGGGCCTTGCCTCAGCGTCGAACCCACAACCTCTCGCAGCCCAAGCAAAGAGCCTACCACTACACCAACACAGAGAAGTGTGAAACTGATTTTACATTAACTCACATTATCCTAGTGACTGCGCACACAACATGGCCAAACGAAAGCAAAAGACGGTACCTGGCCTATCAATCCAATGGAAACTCATAGACAACGCATTCCATTGGACTAGGCAATTACATAGAGCCATACAAACTCCATGGGCCTTGCTTCAGAGTCAAACCCACAACCTCTCACAGCCCAAGTAAAGAGCCTACCACTACACCAACACAGAGAAGTGCAAAACTTACTCTACATAAATTCACATAATCCTAGTGACTGCGCACACAACATGGCCAAACGAAAGCAAAAGACGGTACCTGGCCTATCAATCCAATGGAAACTCATAGGCAACGCATTCCATTGGACTAGGCAATTACATAGAGCCATACAAAATCCATGGGCCTTGCTTCAGAGTCAAACCCACAACCTCTCACAGCCAAAGTAAAGAGCCTACCACTACACCAACACAGAGAAGTGCAAAACTTACTCTACATAAATTCACATAATCCTAGTGACTGCGCACACAACATGGCCAAACAAAAGCAAAAGACGGTACAAGGCCTATCAATCCAATGGAAACTGAAAGGCAACACAATCCATTGGACTAGGCAATTACATGCAGCCATACAAAGTCCATGGGCCTTGCCTCAGCGTCGAACCCACAACCTCTCGCAGCCCAAGCAAAGAGCCTACCACTACACCAACACAAAGAAGTGTGAAACTGATTCTACATTAACTCACATTATCCTAGTGACTGCGCACACAACATGGCCAAACGAAAGCAAAAGACGGTACCTGGCCTATCAATCCAATGGAAACTCATAGGCAACGCATTCCATTGGACTAGGCAATTACATAGAGCCATACAAAATCCATGGGCCTTGCTTCAGAGTCAAACCCACAACCTCTCACAGCCCAAGTAAAGAGCCTACCACTACACCAACACAGAGAAGTGCAAAACTTACTCTACATAAATTCACATAATCCTAGTGACTGCGCACACAACATGGCCAAACGAAAGCAAAAGACGGTACCTGGCCTATCAATCCAATGGAAACTCATAGGCAACGCATTCCATTGGACTAGGCAATTACATAGAGCCATACAAAATCCATAGGCCTTGCTTCAGAGTCAAACCCACAACCTCTCACTGGCCAAGTAAAGAGCCTACCACTACACCAACACAGAGAAGTGCAAAACTTACTCTACATAAATTCACATAATCCTAGTGACTGCGCACACAACATGGCCAAACAAAAGCAAAAGACGGTACCAGGCCTATCAATCAAATGGAAACTCAAAGGCAACACAATCCATTGGACTAGGCAATTACATGCAGCCATACAAAGTCCATGGGCCTTGCCTCAGCGTCGAACCCACAACCTCTCACCGCCCAAGCAAAGAGCCTACCACTACACCAACACAGAGAAGTGTGAAACTGATTCTACATTAACTCACATTATCCTAGTGACTGCGCACACAACATGGCCAAACGAAAGCAAAAGACGGTACCTGGCCTATCAATCCAATGGAAACTCATAGGCAACGCATTCCATTGGACTAGGCAATTACATAGAGCCATACAAAATCCATGGGCCTTGCTTCAGAGTCAAACCCACAACCTCTCACTGCCCAAGTAAAGAGCCTACCACTACACCAACACAGAGAAGTGCAAAACTTACTCTACATAAATTCACATAATCCTAGTGACTGCGCACACAACATGGCCAAACGAAAGCAAAAGACGGTACCTGGCCTATCAATCCAATGGAAACTCATAGGCAACGCATTCCATTGGACTAGGCAATTACATAGAGTCATACAAAATCCATGGGCCTTGCTTCAGAGTTAAACCCACAACCTCTCACAGCCCAAGCAAAGAGCCTACCACTACACCAACACAGAGAAGTGTGAAACTGATTCTACATTAACTCACATTATCCTAGTGACTGCGCACACAACATGGCCAAACGAAAGCAAAAGGCGGTACCTGGCCTATCAATCCAATGGAAACTCATAGGCAACGCATTCCATTGGACTAGGCAATTACATAGAGCCATACAAAATCCATGGGCCTTGCTTCAGAGTCAAACCCACAACCTCTCAAAGCCCAAGTAAAGAGCCTACCACTACACCAACACAAAGAAGTGCAAAACTTACTCTACATAAATTCACATAATCCTAGTGACTGCGCACACAACATGGCCAAACAAAAGCAAAAGACGGTACCAGGCCTATCAATCCAATGGAAACTCAAAAGCAACACAATCCATTGGACTAGGCAATTACATGCAGCCATACAAAGTCCATGGGCATTGCCTCAGCGTCAAACCCACAACCTCTCGCAGCCCAAGCAAAGAGCCTACCACTACACCAACACAGAGAAGTGTGAAACTGATTCTACATTAACTCACATTATCCTAGTGACTGCGCACACAACATGGCAAAACGAAAGCAAAAGACGGTACCTGGCCTATCAATCCAATGGAAACTCATAGGCAACGCATTCCATTGGACTAGGCAATTACATAGAGCCATACAAAATCCATGGGCCTTGCTTCAGAGTCAAACCCACAACCTCTCACAGCCAAAGTAAAGAGCCTACCACTACACCAACACAGAGAAGTGCAAAGCTTGCTCTACATAAATTCACATAATCCTAGTGACTGCGCACACAACATGGCCAAACAAAAGCAAAAGACGGTACCAGGCCTATCAATCCAATGGAAACTCAAAGGCAACACAATCCATTGGACTAGGCAATTACATGCAGCCATACAAATTCCATGGGCCTTGCCTCAGCGTCGAACCCACAACCTCTCGCAGCCCAAGTAAAGAGCCTACCACTACACCAACACAGAGAAGTGTGAAACTGATTCTACATTAACTCACATTACCCTAGTGACTGCGCACACAACATGGCCAAACGAAAGCAAAAGACGGTACCTGGCCTATCAATCCAATGGAAACTCATAGGCAACGCATTCCATTGGACTAGGCAATTACATAGAGCCATACAAAATCCATGGGCCTTGCTTCAGAGTCAAACCCACAACCTCTCACAGCCCAAGTAAAGAGCCTACCACTACACCAACACAGAGAAGCGCAAAACTTACTCTACATAAATTCACAAATTCCTAGTGACTGCGCACACAACATGGCCAAACCAAAGGACGGTACCAGGCCTATCAATCCAATGGAAACTCAAACGCAACACAATCCATTGGACTAGGCAATTACATGCAGCCATACAAAGTCCATGGGCCTTGCCTCAGCGTCGAACCCACAACCTCTCGCAGCCCAAGCAAAGAGCCTACCACTACACCAACACAGAGAAGTGTGAAACTGATTTTACATTAACTCACATTATCCTAGTGACTGCGCACACAACATGGCCAAACGAAAGCAAAAGACGGTACCTGGCCTATCAATCCAATGGAAACTCATAGACAACGCATTCCATTGGACTAGGCAATTACATAGAGCCATACAAACTCCATGGGCCTTGCTTCAGAGTCAAACCCACAACCTCTCACAGCCCAAGTAAAGAGCCTACCACTACACCAACACAGAGAAGTGCAAAACTTACTCTACATAAATTCACATAATCCTAGTGACTGCGCACACAACATGGCCAAACGAAAGCAAAAGACGGTACCTGGCCTATCAATCCAATGGAAACTCATAGGCAACGCATTCCATTGGACTAGGCAATTACATAGAGCCATACAAAATCCATGGGCCTTGCTTCAGAGTCAAACCCACAACCTCTCACAGCCAAAGTAAAGAGCCTACCACTACACCAACACAGAGAAGTGCAAAACTTACTCTACATAAATTCACATAATCCTAGTGACTGCGCACACAACATGGCCAAACAAAAGCAAAAGACGGTACAAGGCCTATCAATCCAATGGAAACTGAAAGGCAACACAATCCATTGGACTAGGCAATTACATGCAGCCATACAAAGTCCATGGGCCTTGCCTCAGCGTCGAACCCACAACCTCTCGCAGCCCAAGCAAAGAGCCTACCACTACACCAACACAAAGAAGTGTGAAACTGATTCTACATTAACTCACATTATACTAGTGACTGCGCACACAACATGGCCAAACGAAAGCAAAAGACGGTACCTGGCCTATCAATCCAATGGAAACTCATAGGCAACGCATTCCATTGGACTAGGCAATTACATAGAGCCATACAAAATCCATAGGCCTTGCTTCAGAGTCAAACCCACAACCTCTCACAGCCCAAGTAAAGAGCCTACTACTACACCAACACAGAGAAGCGCAAAACTTACTCTACATAAATTCACAAATTCCTAGTGACTGCGCACACAACATGGCCAAACCAAAGCAAAAGACGGTACCAGGCCGATCAATCCAATAGAAACTCAAACGCAACACAATCCATTGGACTAGGCAATTACATGCAGCCATACAAAGTCCATAGGCCTTGCCTCAGCGTTGAACCCACAACCTCTCGCAGCCCAAGCAAAGAGCCTACCACTACACCAACACAGAGAAGTGTGAAACTGATTTTACATTAACTCACATTATCCTAGTGACTGCGCACACAACATGGCCAAACGAAAGCAAAAGACGATACCTGGCCTATCAATCCAATGGAAACTCATAGACAACGCATTCCATTGGACTATGCAATTACATAGAGCCATACAAACTCCATGGGCCTTGCTTCAGAGTCAAACCCACAACCTCTCACAGCCCAAGTAAAGAGCCTACCACTACACCAACACAGAGAAGTGCAAAACTTACTCTACATAAATTCACATAATCCTAGTGACTGCGCACACAACATGGCCAAACGAAAGCAAAAGACGGTACCTGGCCTATCAATCCAATGGAAACTCATAGGCAACGCATTCCATTGGACTAGGCAATTACATAGAGCCATACAAAATCCATGGGCCTTGGTTCAGAGTCAAACCCACAACCTCTCTCAGCCCAAGTAAAGAGCCTACCACTACACCAACACAGAGAAGTGCAAAACTTACTCTACATAAATTCACATAATCCTAGTGACTGCGCACACAACATGGCCAAACAAAAGCAAAAGACGGTACCAGGCCTATCAATCCAATGGAAACTGAAAGGCAACACAATCCATTGGACTGGGCAATTACATGCAGCCATACAAAGTCCATGGGCCTTGCCTCAGCGTCGTACCCACAACCTCTCGCAGCCCAAGCAAAGAGCCTACCACTACACCAACACAGAGAAGTGTGAAACTGATTCTACATTAACTCACATTATACTAGTGACTGCGCACACAACATGGCCAAACGAAAGCAAAAGACGGTACCTGGCCTATCAATCCAATGTAAACTCATAGGCAACGCATTCCATTGGACTAGGTAATTACATAGAGCCATACAAAATCCATGGGCCTTGCTTCAGAGTCAAACCCACAACCTCTCACAGCCCAAGTAAAGAGCCTACCACTACACCAACACAGAGAAGTGCAAAACTTACTCTACATAAATTCACATAATCCTAGTGACTGCGCACACAACATGGCCAAACAAAAGCAAAAGATGGTACCAGGCCTATCAATCCAATGGAAACTCAAAGGCAACACAATCCATTGGACTAGGCAATTACATGCAGCCATACAAATTCCATGGGCCTTGCCTCAGCGTCGAACCCACAACCTCTCGCAGCCCAAGCAAAGAGCCTACCACTACTCCAACACAGAGAAGTGTGAAACTGATTCTACATTAACTCACATTATCCTAGTGACTGCGCACACAACATGGCCAAACGAAAGCAAAAGACGGTATCTGGCCTATCAATCCAATGGAAACTCAAAGGCAACGCATTCCATTGGACTAGGCAATTACATAGAGCCATACAAAATCCATAGGCCTTGCTTCAGAGTCAAACCCACAACCTCTCACAGCCCAAGTAAAGAGCCTACCACTACACCAACACAGAGAAGTGCAAAACTTACTCTACATAAATTCACATAATCCTAGTGACTGCGCACACAACATGGCCAAACGAAAGCAAAAGACGGCACCTGGCCTATCAATTCAATGGAAACTCATAGGCAACGCATTCCATTGGACTAGGCAATTACATAGAGCCATACAAAATCCATGGGCCTTGCTTCAGAGTCAAACCCACAACCGCTCACAGCCCAAGTAAAGAGCCTACCACTACACCAACACAGAGAAGTGCAAAACTTACTCTACATAAATTCACATAATCCTAGTGACTGCGCACACAACATGGCCAAACAAAAGCAAAAGACGGTACCAGGCCTATCAATCCAATGGAAACTCATAGGCAACGCATTCTATCGGACTAGGCAATTACATAGAGCCATACAAAATCCATGGGCCTTGCTTCAGAGTCAAACCCACAACCTCTCACAGCCCAAGTAAAGAGCCTACCACTACACCAACACAGAGAAGTGCAAAACTTACTCTACATAAATTCACATAATCCTAGTGACTGCGCACACAACATGGCCAAACAAAAGCAAAGGATGGTACCAGGCCTATCAATCCAATGGAAACTCAAAGGCAACACAATCCATTGGACTAGGCAATTACATGCAGCCATACAAAGTCCATGGGCCTTGCCTCAGCGTCGAACCCACAACCTCTCGCAGCCCAAGCAAAGAGCCTACCACTACACCAACACAGAGAAGTGTGAAACTGATTCTACATTAACTCACATTATCCTAGTGACTGCGCACACAACATGGCCAAACGAAAGCAAAAGACGGTACCTGGCCTACCAATCCAATGGAAACTCATAGGCAACGCATCCCATTGGACTAAGCAATTACATAGAGCCATACAAAATCCATGGGCCTTGCTTCAGAGTCAAACCCACAACCTCTCACAGCCCAAGTAAAGAGCCTACCACTACACCAACACAGAGAAGTGCAAAACTTACTCTACATAAATTCACATAATCCTAGTGACTGCGCACACAACATGGCCAAACAAAAGCAAAAGACGGTAACAGGCCTATCAATCCAATGGAAACTCAAAGGCAACACAATCCATTGGACTAGGCAATTACATGCAGCCATACAAAGTCCATGGGCCTTGCCTCAGCGTCGAACTCACAACCTCTCGCAGCCCAAGCAATAAGCCTACCACTACACCAACACAGAGAAGTGTGAAACTGATTCTACATTAACTCACATTATCCTAGTGACTGCGCACACAACATGGCCAAACGAAAGCAAAAGATGGTACCTGGCCTATCAATCCAATGGAAACTCATAGGCAACGCATTCCATTGGACTAGGCAATTACATAGAGCCATACAAAATCCATGGGCCTTGCTTCAGCGTCGAACCCACAACCTCTCACAGCCCAAGTAAAGAGCCTACCACTACACCAACAAAGAGAAGTGCAAAACTTATTCTACATAAATTCACATAATCCTAGTGACTGCGCACACAACATGGCCAAACAAAAGCAAAAGACGGTACCAGGCCTATCAATCCAATGGAAACTCAAATGCAACATAACCCATTGGACTAGGCAATTACATGCAGCCATACAAAGTCCATGGGCCTTGCCTCAGCGTCGAACCCACAACCTCTCGCAGCCCAAGCAAAGAGCCTACCACTACACCAACACAGAGAAGTGTGAAACTGATTCTACATTAACTCACATTATCCTAGTGACTGCGCACACAACATGGCCAAACGAAAGCAAAAGACGGTACCTGGCCTATCAATCCAATGGAAACTCATAGGCAACGCATTCCATTGGACTAGGCAATTACATAGAGCCATACAAAATCCATGGGCCTTGCTTCAGAGTCAAACCCACAACCTCTCTCAGCCCAAATAAAGAGCCTACAACTACACCAACACAGAGAAGTGCAAAACTTACTCTACATAAATTCACATAATCCTAGTGACTGCGCACACAACATGGCCAAACAAAAGCAAAAGACGGTATCTGGCCTATCAATCCAATGGAAACTCAAAGGCAACACAATCCATTGAACTAGGCAATTACATGCAGCCATACAAAGTCCATGGGCCTTGCCTCAGCGTCGAACCCACAACCTCTCGCAGCCCAAGCAAAGAGCATACCACTACACCAACACAGAGAAGTGTGAAACTGATTCTACATTAACTCACATTATCCTAGTGACTGCGCACATAACATGGCCAAACGAAAGCAAAAGACGGTACCTGGCCTATCAATCCAATGGAAACTCATAGGCAACGCATTCCATTGGACTAGGCAATTACATAGAGCCATACAAAATCCATGGGCCTTGCTTCAGAGTCAAACCCACAACCTCTCACAGCCCAAGTAAAGAGCCTACCACTACACCAACACAGAGAAGTGCAAAACTTACTCTACATAAATTCACATAATCCTAGTGACTGCGCACACAACATGGCCAAACGAAAGCAAAAGACGGTACCTGGCCTATCAATCCAATGGAAACTCATAGGCAACTCATTTCATTGGACTAGGCAATTACATGCACTCATACAAAGTCCATGGGCCTTGCTTCAGAGTCAATCCCACAACCTCTCACGGCCCAAGTAAAGAGCCTACCACTACACCAAGACAGAGAAGTGCAAAACTTACTCTACATAAATTCACATAATCCTAGTCACTGCGCACACAACATGGCCAAACGAAAGCAAAAGACGGTACCTGGCCTATCAATTCAATGGAAACTCATAGGCAACGCATTCCATTGGACTAGGCAATTACATAGAGCCATACAAAATCCATGGGCCTTGCTTCAGAGTCAAACCCACAACCTCTCACAGCCCATGTAAAGAGCCTACCACTACACCAACACAGAGAAGTGCAAAACTTACTCTACATAAATTCACATAATCCTAGTGACTGCGCACACAACATGGCCAAACAAAAGCAAAAGACGTTACCAGGCCTATCAATCCAATGGAAACTCAAAGGCAACACAATCCATTGGACTAGACAATTACATGCAGCCATACAAAGTCCATGGGCCTTGCCTCAGCGTCGAACCCACAACCTCTCGCAGCCCAAGCAAAGAGCCTACCACTACACCAACACAGAGAAGTGTGAAACTGCTTCTACATTAACTCACATTATCCTAGTGACTGCGCACACAACATGGCCAAACGAAAGCAAAAGACGGTACCTGGCCTATCAATCCAATGGAAACTCATAGGCAACGCATTCCATTGGACTAGGCAATTACATAGAGCCATACAAAATCCATGGGCCTTGCTTCAGAGTCAAACCCACAACCTCTCACAGCCCAAGTAAAGAGCCTACCACTACACCAACACAGAGAAGTGCAAAACTTACTCTACATAAATTCACATAATCCTAGTGACTGCGCACACAACATGGCCAAACAAAAGCAAAAGACAGTACCAGGCCTATCAAACCAATGGAAACTCAAAGGCAACACAATCCATTGGACTAGGCAATTACATGCAGCCATACAAAGTCCATGGGCCTTGCCTCAGCGTCGAACCCACAACCTCTCACACCCCAAGTAAAGAGCCTACCACTACACCAACACAGAAAAGTGCAAAACTTACTCTACATAAATTCACATAATCCTAGTGACTGCGCACACAACATGGCCAAACGAAAGCAAAAGACGGTACCTGGCCTATCAATCCAATGGAAACTCATAGGCAACACAATCCATTGGACTAGGCAATTACATGCAGCCAAACAAAGTCCATGGGCCTTGCCTCAGCGTCGAACCCACAACCTCTCGCAGCCCAAGCAAAGAGCCTACCACTACACCAACACAGAGAAGTGTGAAACTGGTTCTACATTAACTCACATTATCCTAGTGACTGCGCACACAACATGGCCAAACGAAAGCAAAAGACGGTACCTGGCCTATCAATCCTATGGAAACTCATAGGCAACGCATTCCATTGGACTAGGCAATTACATAGAGCCATACAAAATCCATGGGCCTTGCTTCAGAGTCAAACCCACAACCTCTCACAGCCCAAGTAAAGAGCCTACCACTACACCAACAAAGAGAAGTGCAAAACTTACTCTACATAAATTCACATAATCCTAGTGACTGCGCACACAACATGGCCAAACAAAAGCAAAAGACGGTACCAGGCCTATCAATCCAATGGAAACTCAAAGGCAACACAATCCATTGGACTAGGCAATTACATGCAGCCATACAAAGTCCATGGGCCTTGCCTCAGCGTCGAACCCACAACCTCTCGCAGCCCAAGCAAAGAGCCTACCACTACACCAACACAGAGAAGTGTGAAACTGATTCTACATTAACTCACATTATCCTAGTGACTGCGCACACAACATGGCCAAACGAAAGCAAAAGACGGTACCTGGCCTATCAATCCAATGGAAACTCATAGGCAACGCATTCCATTGGACTAGGCAATTACATAGAGCCATACAAAATCCATGGGCCTTGCTTCAGAGTCAAACCCACAACCTCTCACAGCCCAAGTAAAGATCCTACCACTACACCAACACAGAGAAGTGCAAAACTTACTCTACATAAATTCACATAATCCTAGTGACTGCGCACACAACATGGCCAAACAAAAGCAAAAGACGGTACCAGGCCTATCAATCCAATGGAAACTCAAAGGCAACACAATCCATTGGAATAGGCAATTACATGCAGCCATACAAAGTCCATGGGCCTTGCCTCAGCGTCGAACCCACAACCTCTCGCAGCCCAAGCAAAGAGCCTACCACTACACCAACACAGAGAAGCGTGAACCTGATTCTACATTAACTCACATAATCCTAGTGACTGCGCACACAACATGGCCAAACGAAAGCAAAATTCAGTACCTGGCCTATCAATCCAATGGAAACTCATAGGCAACGCATTCCATTGGACTAGGCAATTACATAGAGCCATACAAAATCCATGGGCCTTGCTTCAGAGTCAAACCCACAACCTCTCACAGCCCAAGTAAAGAGCCTACCACTACACCAACACAGAGAAGTGCAAAACTTACTCTACATAAATTCACATAATCCTAGTGACTGCGCACACAACATGGCCAAACAAAAGCAAAAGACGGTACCAGGCCTATCAATCCAATGGAAACTCATAGGCAACGCATTCCATTGGACTAGGCAATTACATAGAGCCATACAAAATCCATGGGCCTTGCTTCAGAGTCAAACCCACAACCTCTCACAGCCCAAGTAAAGAGCCTACCACTACACCAACACAGAGAAGTACAAAACTTACTCTACATAAATTCACATAATCCTAGTGACTGCGCACAGAACATGGCCAAACAAAAGCAAAAGAAGGTACCAGGCCTATCAATCCAATGGAAACTCAATGGGAACACAATCCATTGGACTAGGCAATTACATGCAGCCATACAAAGTCCATGGGCCTTGCCTCAGCGTCGAACCCACAACCTCTCGCAGCCCAAGCAAAGAGCCTACCACTACACCAACACAGAGAAGTGTGAAACTGATTATACATAAATTCACATAATCCTAGTGACTGCGCACACAACATGGCCAAACGAAAGCAAAAGACGGTACCAGGCCTATCAATCCAATGGAAACTCATAGGCAACGCATTCCATTGGACTAGGCAATTACATAGAGCCATACAAAATCCATGGGCCTTGCTTCAGCGTCGAACCCACAACCTCTCACAGCCCAAGTAAAGAGCCTACCACTACACCAACACAGAGAAGTGCAAAACTTACTCTACATAAATTCACATAATCCTAGTGACTGCGCACACAACATGGCCAAACAAAAGCAAAAGACGGTACCAGGCCTATCAATCCAATGGAAACTCAAAGGCAACACGATCCATTGGACTAGGCAATTACATGCAGCCATACAAAGTCCATGGGCCTTGCCTCAGCGTCGAACCCACAACCTTTCGCAGCCCAAGCAAAGAGCCTACCACTACACCAACACAGAGAAGTGTGAAACTGATTCTACATTAACTCACATTATCCTAGTGACTGCGCACACAACATGGCCAAGCGAAAGCAAAAGACGGTACCTGGCCTATCAATCCAATGGAAACTCATAGGCAACGCATTCCATTGGACTAGGCAATTACATAGAGCCATACAAAATCCATGGGCCTTGCTTCAGAGTCAAACCCACAACCTCTCACAGCCCAAGTAAAGAGCCTACCACTACACCAACACAGAGAAGTGCAAAACTTACTCTACATAAATTCACATAATCCTAGTGACTGCGCACACAACATGGCCAAACAAAAGCAAAAGACGGTACCAGGCCTATCAATCCAATGGAAACTCAAAGGCAACACAATCCATTGGACTAGGCAATTACATGCAGCCATACAAAGTCCATGGGCATTGCCTCAGAGCCGAACCCACAACCTCTCACAGCCCAAGCAAATAGCCTACCACTACACCAACACAGAGAAGTGTGAAACTGATTCTACATTAACTCACATTATCCTAGTGACTGCGCACACAACATGGCCAAACGAAAGCAAAAGACGGTACCAGGCCTATCAATCCAATGGAAACTCATAGGCAACGCATTCCATTGGACTAGGCAATTACATAGAGCCATACAAAATCCATGGGCCTTGCTTCAGAGTCAAAGCCACAACCTCTCACAGCCCAAGTAAAGAGCCTACCACTACACCAACACAGAGAAGTGCAAAACTTACTTTACATAAATTCACATAATCCTAGTGACTGCGCACACAACATGGCCAAACAAAAGCAAAAGACGGTACCAGGCCTATCAATCCAATGGAAACTCATAGGCAACGCATTCCATTGGACTAGGCAATTACATAGAGCCATACAAAGTCCATGGTCCTTGCCTCAGCGTCGAACCCACAACCTCTCGCAGCCCAAGCAAAGAGCCTACCACTACACCAACACAGAGAAGTGTGAAACTGATTCTACATTAACTCACATAATCCTAGTGACTGCGCACACAACATGGCCAAACAAAAGCAAAAGACGGTACCAGGCCTATCAATCCAATGGAAACTCATAGGCAACGCATTCCATTGGACTAGGCAATTACATAGAGCCATACAAAATCCATGGGCCTTGCTTCAGAGTCAAACCCATAACCTCTCACAGCCCAAGTAAAGAGCCTACCACTACACCAACACAGAGAAGTGAAAAATTTACTCTACATAAATTCACATAATCCTAGTGACTGCGCACACAACATGGCCAAACAAAAGCAAAAGACGGTACCAGGCCTATCAATCCAATGGAAACTCATAGGCAACGCATTCCATTGGACTAGGTAATTAAATAGAGCCATACAAAATCCATGGGCCTTGCTTCAGAGTCAAACCCACAACCTCTCACAGCCCAAGTAAAGAGCCTACCACTACACCAAAACAGAGAAGTGTGAAACTGATTCTACATTAACTCACATTATCCTAGTGACTGCGCACACAACATGGCCAAACGAAAGCAAAAGACGGTACCTGGCCTATCAATCCAATGGAAACTCATAGGCAACGCATTCCATTGGACTAGGCAATTACATAGAGCCATACAAAATCCATGGGCCTTGCTTCAGAGTCAAAGCCACAACCTCTCACAGCCCAAGTAAAGAGCCTACCACTACACCAACACAGAGAAGTGCAAAACTTACTTTACATAAATTCACATAATCCTAGTGACTGCGCACACAACATGGCCAAACAAAAGCAAAAGACGGTACCAGGCCTATCAATCCAATGAAAACTCATAGGCAACGCATTCCATTGGACTAGGCAATTACATAGAGCCATACAAAATCCATGGGCCTTGCTTCAGAGTCAAACCCACAACCGCTCACAGCCCAAGTAAAGAGCCTACCACTACACCAACACAGAGAAGTGCAAAACTTACTCTACATAAATTCACATAATCCTAGTGACTGCGCACACAACATGGCCAAACGAAAGCAAAAGACGGTACCAGGCCTATCAATCCAATGGAAACTCAAAGGAAACACAATCCATTGGACGAGGCAATTACATGCAGCCATACAAAGTCCATGGGCCTTGCCTCAGCGTCGAACCCACAACCTCTCGCAGCCCAAGCAAAGAGCCTACCACTACACCAACACAGAGAAGTGTGAAACTGATTCTACATTAACTCACATTATCCTAGTGACTGCGCACACAACATGGCCAAACGAAAGCAAAAGACGGTACCTGGTCTATCAATCCAATGGAAACTCATAGGCAACACATTCCATTGGACTAGGCAATTACATAGAGCCATACAAAATCCATGGGCCTTGCTTCAGAGTCAAACCCACAACCTCTCACAGACCAAGTAAAGATCCTACCACTACACCAACACAGAGAAGTGCAAAACTTACTCTACATAAATTCACATAATCCTAGTGACTGCGCACACAACATGGCCAAACAAAAGCAAAAGACGGTACCAGGCCTATCAATCCAATGGAAACTCAAACGCAACACAATCCATTGTACTAGGCAATTACATGCAGCCATACAAAGTCCATGGGCCTTTCCTCAGCGTCGAACCCACAACCTCTCGCAGCCCAAGCAAAGAGCCTACCACTACACCAACACAGAGAAGAGTGAAACTGATTCTACATTAACTCACATAATCCTAGTGACTGCGCACACAACATGGCCAAACGAAAGCAAAAGACGGTACCTGGCCTATCAATCCAATGGAAACTCAAAGGCAACGCATTCCATTGGACTAGGCAATTACATAGAGCCATACAAAATCCATGGGCCTTGCTTCAGAGTCAAACCCCCAACCTCTCACAGCCTAAGTAAAGAGCCTACCACTACACCAACACAGAGAAGTGCAAAACTTATTCTACATAAATTCACATAATCCTAGTGACTGCGCACACAACATGGCCAAACAAAAGCAAAAGACGGTACCAGGCCTATCAATCCAATGGAAACTCAAAGGCAACATAATCCATTGGACTAGGCAATTACATGCAGCCATACAAAGTCCATGGGCCTTGCCTCAGCGTCGAACCCACAACCTCTCGCAGGCCAAGCGAAGAGCCTACCACTACACCAACACAGAGAAGTGTGAAACTGATTCTACATTAACTCACATTATCCTAGTGACTGCGCACACAACATAGCCAAACGAAAGCAAAAGACGGTACCTGGTCTATCAATCCAGTGGAAACTCATAGGCAACGCATTCCATTAGACTAGGCAATTACATAGAGCCATACAAAATCCATGGGCCTTGCTTCAGAGTCAAACCCACAACCTCTCACAGCCCAAGTAAAGAGCCTACCACTACACCAACACAGAGAAGTGCAAAACTTACTCTACATAAATTCACATAATCCTAGTGACTGCGCACACAACATGGCCAAACAAAAGCAAAAGACGGTACCAGGCCTATCAATCCAATGGAAACTCAAAGGCAACACAATCCATTGGACTAGGCAATTACATGCAGCCATACAAAGTCCATGGGCATTGCCTCAGCGTCGAACCCACAACCTCTCGCAGCCCAAGCAAAGAGCCTACCACTACACCAACACAGAGAAGTGTGAAACTGATTCTACATTAACTCACATTATCCTAGTGACTGCGCACACAACATGGCCAAACGAAAGCAAAAGACGGTACCTGGTCTATCAATCCAATGGAAACTCATAGGCAACGCATTCCATTGGACTAGGCAATTACATAGAGCCATACAAAATCCATGGGCATTGCTTCAGAGTCAAACCCACAACCTCTCACAGCCCAAGTAAAGAGCCTACCACTACACCAACACAGAGAAGTGCAAAACTTACTCTACATAAATTCACATAATCCTAGTGACTGCGCACACAACATGGCCAAACAAAAGCAAAAGACGGTACCAGGCCTATCAATCCAATGGAAACTCAAAGGCAACACAATCCATTGGACTAAGCAATTACATGCAGCCATACAAAGTCCATGGGCATTACCTCAGCGTTGAACCCACAACCTCTCGCAGCCCAAGCAAATAGCCTACCACTACACCAACACAGAGAAGTGTGAAACTGATTCTACATTAACTCACATTATCCTAGTGACTGCGCACACAACATGGCCAAACGAAAGCAGAAGACGGTACCTGGCCTATCAATCCAATGGAAACTCATAGGCAACGCATTCCATTGGACTAGGCAATTACATAGAGCCATACAAAATCCATGGGCCTTGCTTCAGCGTCGAACCCACAACCTCTCACAGCCCAAGCAAATAGCCTACCACTACACCAACACAGAGAAGTGTGAAACTGATTCTACATTAACTCACATTATCCTAGTGACTGCGCACACAACATGGCCAAACGAAAGCAAAAGACGGTACCTGGCCTATCAATCCAATGGAAACTCATAGGCAACGCATTCCATTGGACTAGGCAATTACATAGAGCCATACAAAATCCATGGGCCTTGCTTCAGAGTCAAACCCACAACCTCTCACAGCCCAAGTAAAGAGCCTACCACTACACCAACACAGAGAAGTGCAAAACTTACTCTACATAAATTCACATAATCCTAGTGACTGCGCACACAACATGGCCAAACAAAAGACGGTACCAGGCCTATCAATCCAATGGAAACTCAAAGGCAACACAATCCATTGGACTAGGCAATTACATGCAGCCATACAAAGTCCATGGGCCTTGCCTCAGCGTCGAACCCACAACCTCTCGCAGCCCAAGCAAAGAGCCTACCACTACACCAACACAGAGAAGTGTGAAACTGATTCTACATAAATTCACATAATCCTAGTGACTGCGCACACAACATGGCCAAACGAAAGCAAAAGACGGTACCAGGCCTATCAATCCAATAGAAACTCATAGGCAACGCATTCCATTGGACTAGGCAATTACATAGAGCCATACAAAATCCATGGGCCTTGCTTCAGCGTCGAACCCACAACCTCTCACAGCCCAAGTAAAGAGCCTACCACTACACCAACACAGAGAAGTGCAAAACTTACTCTACATAAATTCACATAATCCTAGTGACTGCGCACACAACATGGCCAAACAAAAGCAAAAGGCGATACCAGGCCTATCAATCCAATGGAAACTCAAAGGCAACACGATCCATTGGACTAGGCAATTACATGCAGCCATACAAAGTCCATGGGCCTTGCCTCAGCGTCGAACCCACAACCTCTCGCAGCCCAAGCAAAGAGCCTACCACTACACCAACACAGAGAAGTGTGAAACTGATTCTACATTAACTCACATTATCCTAGTGACTGCGCACACAACATGGCCAAGCGAAAGCAAAAGTCGGTACCTGGCCTATCAATCCAATGGAAACTCATAGGCGACGCATTCCATTGGACTAGACAATTACATAGAGCCATACAAAATCCATGGGCCTTGCTTCAGAGTCAAACCCACAACCTCTCACAGCCCAAGTAAAGAGCCTACCACTACACCAACACAGAGAAGTGCAAAACTTACTCTACTTAAATTCACATAATCCTAGTGACTGCGCACACAACATGGCCAAACAAAAGCAAAAGACGGTACCAGGCCTATCAATCCAATGGAAACTCAAAGGCAACACAATCCATTGGACTAGGCAATTACATGCAGCCATGCAAAGTTCATAGGCCTTGCCTCAGCGTCGAACCCACAACCTCTCGCAGCCCAAGCAAAGAGCCTACCACTACACCAACACAGAGAAGTGTGAAACTGATTCTACATTAACTCACATTATCCTAGTGACTGCGCACACAAAATGGCCAAACGAAAGCAAAAGACGGTACCTGGCCTATCAATCCAATGGAAACTCATAGGCAACGCATTCCATTGGACTAGGCAATTACATAGAGCCATACAAAATCCATGGGCCTTGCTTCAGAGTCAAACCCACAACCTCTCACAGCCCAAGTAAAGAGCCTACCACTACACCAACACAAAGAAGTGCAAAACTTACTCTACATAAATTCACATAATCCTAGTGACTGCGCACACAACATGGCCAAACGAAAGCAAAAGACGGTACCTGGCCTATCAATCCAATGGAAACTCATAGCAACGTATTCCATTGGACTAGGCAATTACATAGAGCCATACAAAATCCATGGGCCTTGCTTCAGAGTCAAACCCACAACCTCTCGCAGCCCAAGCAAAGAGCCTACCACTACACCAACACAGAGAAGTGTGAAACTGATTCTACATTAACTCACATTATCCTAGTGACTGCGCACACAACATGGCCAAACGAAAGCAAAAGACGGTACCTGGCCTATCAATCCAATGGAAACTCATAGGCAACGCATTCCATTGGACTAGGCAATTACATAGAGCCATACAAAATCCATGGGCCTTGCTTCAGAGTCAAACCCACAACCTCTCACAGCCCAAGTAAAGAGCCTACCACTACACCAACACAGAGAAGTGCAAAACTTACTCTACATAAATTCACATAATCCTAGTGACTGCGCACACAACATGGCCAAACGAAAGCAAAAGACGGTACCTGGCCTATCAATCCAATGGAAACTCAAAGGCAACACAATCCATTGGACTAGGCAATTACATAGAGCCATACAAAATCCATGGGCCTTGCTTCAGAGTCAAACCCACAACCTCTCACAGACCAAGCAAAGAGCCTACCACTACACCAACACAGAGAAGTGCAAATCTTACTCTACATAAATTCACATAATCCTAGTGACTGCGCACACAACATGGCCAAACAAAAGCAAAAGACGGTACCAGGCCTATCAATCCAATGGAAACTCAAAGGCAACACGATCCATTGGACTAGGCAATTACATGCAGCCATACAAAGTCCATGGGCCTTGCCTCAGCGTCGAACCCACAACCTCTCGCAGCCCAAGCAAAGAGCCTACCACTACACCAACACAGAGAAGTGTGAAACTGATTCTACATTAACTCACATTATCCTAGTGACTGCGCACACAACATGGCCAAGCGAAAGCAAAAGTCGGTACCTGGCCTATCAATCCAATGGAAACTCATAGGCGACGCATTCCATTGGACTAGACAATTACATAGAGCCATACAAAATCCATGGGCCTTGCTTCAGAGTCAAACCCACAACCTCTCACAGCCCAAGTAAAGAGCCTACCACTACACCAACACAGAGAAGTGCAAAACTTACTCTACTTAAATTCACATAATCCTAGTGACTGCGCACACAACATGGCCAAACAAAAGCAAAGGACGGTACCAGGCCTATCAATCCAAAGGAAACTCAAAGGCAACACAATCCATTGGACTAGGCAATTACATGCAGCCATGCAAAGTTCATAGGCCTTGCCTCAGCGTCGAACCCACAACCTCTCGCAGCCCAAGCAAAGAGCCTACCACTACACCAACACAGAGAAGTGCAAAACGTACTCTACATAAATTCACATAATCCTAGTGACTGCGCACACAACATGGCCAAACGAAAGCAAAAGACGGTACCTGGCCTATCAATCCAATGGAAACTCATAGGCAACGCATTCTATTGGACTAATCAATTACATAGAGGCATACAAAATCCATGGGCCTTGCTTCAGAGTCAAACCCACAACCTCTCACAGCCCAAGTAAAGAGCCTACCACTACACCAACACAGAGAAGTGCAAAACTTACTCTACATAAATTCACATAATCCTAGTGACTGCGCACACAACATGGCCAAACGAAAGCAAAAGACGGTACCTGGCCTATCAATCCAATGGAAACTCATAGGCAACGCATTCCATTGGACTAGGCAATTACATAGAGCCATACAAAATCCATGGGCCTTGCTTCAGAGTCAAACCCACAACCTCTCACAGCCCAAGTAAAGAGCCTACCACTACACCAACACAGAGAAGTGCAAAACTTACTCAACATAAATTCACATAATCCTAGTGACTGCGCACACAACATGGCCAAACGAAAGCAAAAGACGGTACCTGGCCTATCAATCCAATGGAAACTCAAAGGCAACACAATCCATTGGACTAGGCAATTACATGCAGCCATACAAAGTCCATGGGCCTTGCCTCAGCGTCGAACCCACAACCTCTCGCAGCCCAAGCAAAGAGCCTACCACTACACCAACAAAGAGAAGTGTGAAACTGATTCTACATTAACTCACATTATCCTAGTGACTGCGCACACAACATGGCCAAACGAAGGCAAAAGACGGTACCTGGCCTATCAATCCAATGGAAACTCATAGGCAACGCATTCCATTGGACTAGGCAATTACATAGAGCCATACAAAATCCATGGGCCTTGCTTCAGAGTCAAACCCACAACCTCTCACAGCCCAAGTAAAGAGCCTACCACTACACCAACACAGAGAAGTGCAAAACTCACTCTACATAAATTCACATAATCCTAGTGACTGCGCACACAACATGGCCAAACGAAAGCAAAAGCCGGTACCTTGCCTATCAATCCAATGGAAACTCATAGGCAACGCATTCCATTGGACTAGGCAATTATATAGAGCCATACAAAATCCATGGGCCTTGCTTCAGAGTCAAACCCACAACCTCTCACAGCCCAAGTAAAGAGCCTACCACTACACCAACACAGAGAAGTGCAAAACTTACTCTACATAAATTCACATAATCCTAGTGACTGCGCACACAACATGGCCAAACAAAAGCAAAAGACGGTACCAGGCCTATCAATCCAATGGAAACTCAAAGGCAACACAATCCATTGGACTAGGCAATTACATGCAGCCATACAAAGTCCATGGGCATTGCCTCAGAGCCGAACCCACAACCTCTCACAGCCCAAGCAAATAGCCTACCACTACACCAACACAGAGAAGTGTGAAACTGATTCTACATTAACTCACATTATCCTAGTGACTGCGCACACAACATGGCCAAACGAAAGCAAAAGACGGTACCTGGCCTATCAATCCAATGGAAACTCATAGGCAACGCATTCCATTGGACTAGGCAACTACATAGAGCCATAAAAAATCCAAGGTCCTTGCTTCAGAGTCAAACCCACAACCTCTCACAGCCCAAGTAAAGAGCCTACCACTACACCAACACAGAGAAGTGCAAAACTTACTCTACATAAATTCACATAATCCTAGTGACTGCGCACACAACATGGCCAAACAAAAGCAAAAGACGGTACCAGGCCTATCAATCCAATGGAAACTCAAAGGCAACACAATCCATTGGACTATGCAATTACATGCAGCCATAGAAAGTCCATGGGCCTTGCCTCAGCGTCGAACCCACAACCTCTCGCAGCCCAAGCAAAGAGCCTACCACTACACCAACACAGAGAAGTGTGAAACTGATTCTACATTAACTCACATTATCCTAGTGACTGCGCACACAACATGGCCAAACGAAAGCCAAAGACGGTACCTGGCCTATCAATCCAATGGAAACTCATAGGCAACGCATTCCATTGGACTAGGCAATTACATAGAGCCATACAAAATCCATGGGCCTTGCTTCAGCGTCGAACCCACAACCTCTCACAGCCCAAGTAAAGAGCCTACCACTACACCAACACAGAGAAGTGCAAAACTTACTCTACATAAATTCACATAATCCTAGTGACTGCGCACACAACTTGGCCAAACAAAAGCAAAAGACGGTACCAGGCCTATCAATCCAATGGAAACTCAAAGGCAACACAATCCATTGGACTAGGCAACTACATGCAGCCATACAAAGTCCATGGGCCTTGCCTCAGCGTCGAACCCACAACCTCTCGCAGCTCAAGCAAAGAGCCTACCACTACACCAACACAGAGAAGTGTGAAACTGATTCTACATTAACTCGCATTATCCTAGTTACTGCGCACACAACATGGCCAAACGAAAGCAAAAGACGGTACCTGGCCTATCAATCCAATGGAAACTCATAGGCAACGCATTCCAGTGGACTAGGCAATTACATAGAGCCATACAAAATCCATGGGCCTTGCTTCAGAGTCAAACCCACAACCTCTCACAGCCCAAGTAAAGAGCCTACCACTACACCAACACAGAGAAGTGCAAAACTTACTCTACATAAATTAACATAATCCTAGTGACTGCGCACACAACATGGCCAAACGAAAGCAAAAGACGGTACCTGGCCTATCAATCCAATGGAAACTCATAGGCAACGCATTCCATTGGACTAGGCAATTACATAGAGCCATACAAAATCCATGGGCCTTGCTTCAGAGTCAAACCCACAACCTCTTACAGCCCAAGTAAAGAGCCTACCACTACACAAACACAGAGAAGTGCAAAACTTACTCTACATAAATTCACATAATCCTAGTGACTGCGCACACAACATGGCCAAACAAAAGCAAAAGACGGTACCAGGCCTATCAATCCAATGGAAACTCAAAGGCAACACAATCCATTGGACTAGGCAATTACATGCAGCCATACAAAGTCCATGGGCCTTGCCTCAGCGTCGAACCCACAACCTCTCGCAGCCCAAGCAAAGAGCCTACCACTACACCAACACAGAGAAGTGTGAAACTGATTCTACATTAACTCACATTATCCTAGTGACTGCGCACACAACATGGCCAAACGAAAGCAAAAGAAGGTACCTGGCCTATCAATCCAATGGAAACTCATAGGCAACGCATTCCATTGGACTAGGCAATTACATAGAGCCATACAAAATCCATGGGCCTTGCTTCAGAGTCAAACCCACAACCTCTCACAGACCAAGTAAAGTGCCTACCACTACACCAACACAGAGAAGTGCAAAACTTACTCTACATAAATTCACATAATCCTAGTTACTGCGCACACAACATGGCCAAACAAAAGCAAAAGACGGTACCAGGCCTATCAATCCAATGGAAACTCATAGGCAACGCATTCCATTGGACTAGGCAATTACATAGAGCCATACAAAATCCATGGGCCTTGCTTCAGAGTCAAACCCACAACCTCTCACAGCCCAAGTAAAGATCCTACCACTACACCAACACAGAGAAGTGCAAAACTTACTCTACATAAATTCACATAATCCTAGTGACTGCGCACACAACATGGCCAAACAAAAGCAAAAGACGGTACCAGGCCTATCAATCCAATGGAAACTCATAGACAACGCATTCCATTGGACTAGGCAATTACATAGAGCCATACAAAATCCATGGGCTTTGCTTCAGTGTCAAACCCACAACCTCTCACAGCCCAAGTAAAGAGCCTACCACTACACCAACACAGAGAAGTGCAAAACTTACTCTACATAAATTCACATAATCCTAGTGACTGCGCACACAACATGGCCAAACGAAAGCAAAAGACGGTACCTGGCCTATCAATCCAATCTAAACTCATAGGCAACGCATTTCATTGGACTAGGCAATTACATAGAGCCATACAAAATCCATGGGCCTTGCTTCAGAGTCAAACCCACAACATCTCACAGCCCAAGTAAAGAGCCTACCACTACACCAACACAGAGAAGTGCAAAACTTTCTCTACATAAATTCACATAATCCTAGTGACTGCGCACACAACATGGCCAAACAAAAGCAAAAGACGGTACCAGGCCTATCAATCCAATGGAAACTCAAAGGCAACACAATCCATTGGACTAGGCAATTACATGCAGCCATACAAAGTCCATGGGCCTTGCATCAGCGTCGAACCCACAACCTCTCGCAGCCCAAGCAAAGAGCCTACCACTACACCAGCACAGAGAAGTGTGAAACTGATTCTACATTAACTCACATTATCCTAGTGACTGCGCACACAACATGGCCAAACGAAAGCAAAAGACAGTACCTGGCCTATCAATCCAATGGAAACTCATAGGCAACGCATTCCATTGGACTAGGCAATTACATAGAGCCATACAAAATCCATGGGCCTTGCTTCAGAGTCAAACCCACAACCTCTCACAGCCCAAGTAAAGAGCCTACCACTACACCAACACAGAGAAGTGCAAAACTTACTCTACATAAATTCACATAATCCTAGTGACTGCGCACACAACATGGCCAAACAAAAGCAAAAGACGGTACCAGGCCTATCAATCCAACGGAAACTCAAAGGCAACACAATCCATTGGACTAGGCAATTACATGCAGCCATACAAAGTCCATGGGCCTTGCCTCAGCGTCGAACCCACAACCTCTCGCAGCCCAAGCAAAGAGCCTACCACTACACCAACACAGAGAAGTGTGAAACTGATTCTACATTAACTCACATTATCCTAGTGACTGCGCACACAACATGGCCAAACGAAAGCAAAAGACGGTACTTGGCCTATCAATCCAATGGAAACTCATAGGCAACGCCTTCCATTGGACTAGGCAATTACATAGAGCCATACAAAATCCATGGGCCTTGCTTCAGAGTCAAACCCACAACCTCTCACAGCCCAAGTAAAGAGCCTACCACTACACCAACACAGAGAAGTGCAAAACTTACTCTACATAAATTCACATAATCCTAGTGACTGCGCACACAACATGGCCAAACAAAAGCAAAAGACTGTACCAGGCCTATCAATCCAATGGAAACTCAAAGGCAACACAATCCATTGGACTAGGCAATTACATGCAGCCATACAAAGTCCATGGGCCTTGCCTCAGCGTCGAACCCACAACCTCTCGCAGCCCAAGCTAAGAGCCTACCACTACACCAACACAGAGAAGTGTGAAACTGATTCTACATTAACTCACATTATCCTAGTGACTGCGCACACAACATGGCCAAACGAAAGCAAAAGACGGTACCTGGCCTATCAATCCAATGGAAACTCATAGGCAACGCATTCCATTGGACTAGGCAATTACATAGAGCCATACAAAATCCATGGGCCTTGCTTCAGAGTCAAACCCACAACCTCTCACAGCCCAAGTAAAGAGCCTACCACTACACCAACACAGAGAAGTGCAAAACTTACTCTACATAAATTCACATAATCCTAGTGACTGCGCACACAACATGGCCAAGCAAAAGACGGTACCAGGCCTATCAATCCAATGGAAACTCAAAGGCAACACAATCCATTGGACTAGGCAATTACATGCAGCCATACAAAGTCCATGGGCCTTGCCTCAGCGTCGAACCCACAACCTCTCGCAGCCCAAGCGAAGAGCCTACCACTACACCAACACAGAGAAGTATGAAACTGATACTACATTAACTCACATTATTCTAGTGACTGCGCACACAACATGGCCAAACGAAAGCAAAAGAAGGTACCTGGTCTATCAATCCAATGGAAACTCATAGGCAACGCATTCCATTGGACTAGGCAATTACATAGAGCCATACAAAATCCATGGGCCTTGCTTCAGAGTCAAACCCACAACCTCTCACAGACCAAGTAAAGTGCCTACCACTACACCAACACAGAGAAGTGCAAAACTTACTCTACATAAATTCACATAATCCTAGTGACTGCGCACACAACATGGCCAAACAAAAGCAAAAGACGGTACCAGGCCTATCAATCCAATGGAAACTCATAGGCAACGCATTCCATTGGACTAGGCAATTACATAGAGCCATACAAAATCCATGGGCCTTGCTTCAGAGTCAAACCCACAACCTCTCACAGCCCAAGTAAAGAGCCTACCACTACACCAACACAGAGAAGTGCAAAACTTACTCTACATAAATTAACATAATCCTAGTGACTGCGCACACAACATGGCCAAACGAAAGCAAAAGACGGTACCTGGCCTATCAATCCAATGGAAACTCATAGGCAACGCATTCCATTGGACTAGGCAATTACATAGAGCCATACAAAATCCATGGGCCTTGCTTCAGAGTCAAACCCACAACCTCTCACAGCCCAAGTAAAGAGCCTACCACTACACAAACACAGAGAAGTGCAAAACTTACTCTACATAAATTCACATAATCCTAGTGACTGCGCACACAACATGGCCAAACAAAAGCAAAAGACGGTACCAGGCCTATCAATCCAATGGAAACTCAAAGGCAACACAATCCATTGGACTAGGCAATTACATGCAGCCATACAAAGTCCATGGGCCTTGCCTCAGCGTCGAACCCACAACCTCTCGCAGCCCAAGCAAAGAGCCTACCACTACACCAACACAGAGAAGTGTGAAACTGATTCTACATTAACTCACATTATCCTAGTGACTGCGCACACAACATGGCCAAACGAAAGCAAAAGAAGGTACCTGGCCTATCAATCCAATGGAAACTCATAGGCAACGCATTCCATTGGACTAGGCAATTACATAGAGCCATACAAAATCCATGGGCCTTGCTTCAGAGTCAAACCCACAACCTCTCACAGACCAAGTAAAGTGCCTACCACTACACCAACACAGAGAAGTGCAAAACTTACTCTACATAAATTCACATAATCCTAGTTACTGCGCACACAACATGGCCAAACAAAAGCAAAAGACGGTACCTGGCCTATCAATCCAATCTAAACTCATAGGCAACGCATTTCATTGGACTAGGCAATTACATAGAGCCATACAAAATCCATGGGCCTTGCTTCAGAGTCAAACCCACAACATCTCACAGCCCAAGTAAAGAGCCTACCACTACACCAACACAGAGAAGTGCAAAACTTTCTCTACATAAATTCACATAATCCTAGTGACTGCGCACACAACATGGCCAAACAAAAGCAAAAGACGGTACCAGGCCTATCAATCCAATGGAAACTCAAAGGCAACACAATCCATTGGACTAGGCAATTACATGCAGCCATACAAAGTCCATGGGCCTTGCATCAGCGTCGAACCCACAACCTCTCGCAGCCCAAGCAAAGAGCCTACCACTACACCAGCACAGAGAAGTGTGAAACTGATTCTACATTAACTCACATTATCCTAGTGACTGCGCACACAACATGGCCAAACGAAAGCAAAAGACAGTACCTGGCCTATCAATCCAATGGAAACTCATAGGCAACGCCTTCCATTGGACTAGGCAATTACATAGAGCCATACAAAATCCATGGGCCTTGCTTCAGAGTCAAACCCACAACCTCTCACAGCCCAAGTAAAGAGCCTACCACTACACCAACACAGAGAAGTGCAAAACTTACTCTACATAAATTCACATAATCCTAGTGACTGCGCACACAACATGGCCAAACAAAAGCAAAAGACTGTACCAGGCCTATCAATCCAATGGAAACTCAAAGGCAACACAATCCATTGGACTAGGCAATTACATGCAGCCATACAAAGTCCATGGGCCTTGCCTCAGCGTCGAACCCACAACCTCTCGCAGCCCAAGCTAAGAGCCTACCACTACACCAACACAGAGAAGTGTGAAACTGATTCTACATTAACTCACATTATCCTAGTGACTGCGCACACAACATGGCCAAACGAAAGCAAAAGACGGTACCTGGCCTATCAATCCAATGGAAACTCATAGGCAACGCATTCCATTGGACTAGGCAATTACATAGAGCCATACAAAATCCATGGGCCTTGCTTCAGAGTCAAACCCACAACCTCTCACAGCCCAAGTAAAGAGCCTACCACTACACCAACACAGAGAAGTGCAAAACTAACTCTACATAAATTCACATAATCCTAGTGACTGCGCACACAACATGGCCAAGCAAAAGACGGTACCAGGCCTATCAATCCAATGGAAACTCAAAGGCAACACAATCCATTGGACTAGGCAATTACATGCAGCCATACAAAGTCCATGGGCCTTGCCTCAGCGTCGAACCCACAACCTCTCGCAGCCCAAGCGAAGAGCCTACCACTACACCAACACAGAGAAGTATGAAACTGATACTACATTAACTCACATTATTCTAGTGACTGCGCACACAACATGGCCAAACGAAAGCAAAAGAAGGTACCTGGTCTATCAATCCAATGGAAACTCATAGGCAACGCATTCCATTGGACTAGGCAATTACATAGAGCCATACAAAATCCATGGGCCTTGCTTCAGAGTCAAACCCACAACCTCTCACAGACCAAGTAAAGTGCCTACCACTACACCAACACAGAGAAGTGCAAAACTTACTCTACATAAATTCACATAATCCTAGTGACTGCGCACACAACATGGCCAAACAAAAGCAAAAGACGGTACCAGGCCTATCAATCCAATGGAAACTCATAGGCAACGCATTCCATTGGACTAGGCAATTACATAGAGCCATACAAAATCCATGGGCCTTGCTTCAGAGTCAAACCCACAACCTCTCACAGCCCAAGTAAAGAGCCTACCACTACACCAACACAGAGAAGTGCAAAACGTGCTCTACATAAATTCACATAATCCTAGTGACTGCGCACACAACATGGCCAAACAAAAGCAAAAGACGGTACCAGGCCTATCAATCCAATGGAAACTCATAGACAACGCATTCCATTGGACTAGGCAATTACATAGAGCCATACAAAATCCATGGGCTTTGCTTCAGAGTCAAACCCACAACCTCTCACAGCCCAAGTAAAGAGCCTACCACTACACCAACACAGAGAAGTGCAAAACTTACTCTACATAAATTCACATAATCCTAGTGACTGCGCACACAACATGGCCAAACGAAAGCAAAAGACGTTACCTGGCCTATCAATCCAATCGAATTTCATTGGCAACGCATTCCATTGGACTAGGCAATTACATAGAGCCATACAAAATCCATGGGCCTTGCTTCAGAGTCAAACCCACAACATCTCACAGCCCAAGTAAAGAGCCTACCACTACACCAACACAGAGAAGTGCAAAACTTTCTCTACATAAATTCACATAATCCTAGTGACTGCGCACACAACATGGCCAAACAAAAGCAAAAGACGGTACCAGGCCTATCAATCCAATGAAAACTCAAAGGCAACACAATCCATTGGACTAGGCAATTACATGCAGCCATACAAAGTCCATGGGCCTTGCCTCAGCGTCGAACCCACAACCTCTCGCAGCCCAAGCAAAGAGCCTACCACTACACCAACACAGAGAAGTGTGAAACTGATTCTACATTAACTCACATTATCCTAGTGACTGCGCACACAACATGGCCAAACGAAAGCAAAAGACACTACCTGGCCTATCAATCCAATGGAAACTCATAGGCAACGCATTCCATTGGACTAGGCAATTACATAGAGCCATACAAAATCCATGGGCCTTGCTTCAGAGTCAAACCCACAACCTCTCACAGCCCAAGTAAAGAGCCTACCACTACACCAACACAGAGAAGTGCAAAACTTACTCTACATAAATTCACATAATCCTAGTGACTGCGCACACAACATGGCCAAACAAAAGCAAAAGACGGTACCAGGCCTATCAATCCAATGGAAACTCAAAGGCAACACAATCCATTGGACTAGGCAATTACATGCAGCCATACAAAGTCCATGGGCCTTGCCTCAGCGTCGAACCCACAACCTCTCGCAGCCAAAGCAAAGAGCCTACCACTACACCAACACAGATAAGTGTGAAATTGATTCTACATTAACTCACATTATTCTAGTGACTGCGCACACAACATGGCCAAACGAAAGCAAAAGACGGTACCTGGCCTATCAATCCAATGGAAACTCATAGCCAACGCATTCCATTGGACTAGGCAATTACATAGAGCCATACAAAATCCATGGGCCTTGCTTCAGAGTCAAACCCACAACGTCTCACAGCCCAAGTAAAGAGCCTACCACTACACCAACACAGAGAAGTGCAAAACTTACTCTACATAAATTCACATAATCCTAGTGACTGCGCACACAACATGGCCAAGCAAAAGACGGTACCAGGCCTATCAATCCAATGGAAACTCAAAGGCAACACAATCCATTGGACTAGGCAATTACATGCAGCCATACAAAGTCCATGGGCCTTGCCTCAGCGTCGAACCCACAACCTCTCGCAGCCCAAGCGAAGAGCCTACCACTACACCAACACAGAGAAGTATGAAACTGATTCTACATTAACTCACATTATTCTAGTGACTGCGCACACAACATGGCCAAACGAAAGCAAAAGAAGGTACCTGGTCTATCAATCCAATGGAAACTCATAGGCAACGCATTCCATTGGACTAGGCAATTACATAGAGCCATACAAAATCCATGGGCCTTGCTTCAGAGTCAAACCCACAACCTCTCACAGACCAAGTAAAGTGCCTACCACTACACCAACACAGAGAAGTGCAAAACTTACTCTACATAAATTCACATAATCCTAGTGACTGCGCACACAACATGGCCAAACAAAAGCAAAAGACGGTACCAGGCCTATCAATCCAATGGAAACTCATAGGCAACGCATTCCATTGGACTAGGCAATTACATAGAGCCATACAAAATCCATGGGCCTTGCTTCAGAGTCAAACCCACAACCTCTCACAGCCCAAGTAAAGAGCCTACCACTACACCAACACAGAGAAGTGCAAAACGTACTCTACATAAATTCACATAATCCTAGTGACTGCGCACACAACATGGCCAAACAAAAGCAAAAGACGGTACCAGGCCTATCAATCCAATGGAAACTCATAGACAACGCATTCCATTGGACTAGGCAATTACATAGAGCCATACAAAATCCATGGGCTTTGCTTCAGAGTCAAACCCACAACCTCTCACAGCCCAAGTAAAGAGCCTACCACTACACCAACACAGAGAAGTGCAAAACTTACTCTACATAAATTCACATAATCCTAGTGACTGCGCACACAACATGGCCAAACGAAAGCAAAAGACGGTACCTGGCCTATCAATCCAATCGAAACTCATAGGCAACGCATTCCATTGGACTAGGCAATTACATAGAGCCATACAAAATCCATGGGCCTTGCTTCAGAGTCAAACCCACAACATCTCACAGCCCAAGTAAAGAGCCTACCACTACACCAACACAGAGAAGTGCAAAACTTTCTCTACATAAATTCACATAATCCTAGTGACTGCGCACACAACATGGCCAAACAAAAGCAAAAGACGGTACCAGGCCTATCAATCCAATGGAAACTCAAAGGCAACACAATCCATTGGACTAGGCAATTACATGCAGCCATACAAAGTCCATGGGCCTTGCCTCAGCGTCGAACCCACAACCTCTCGCAGCCCAAGCAAAGAGCCTACCACTACACCAACACAGAGAAGTGTGAAACTGATTCTACATTAACTCACATTATCCTAGTGACTGCGCACACAACATGGCCAAACGAAAGCAAAAGACAGTACCTGGCCTATCAATCCAATGGAAACTCATAGGCAACGCATTCCATTGGACTAGGCAATTACATAGAGCCATACAAAATCCATGGGCCTTGCTTCAGAGTCAAACCCACAACCTCTCACAGCCCAAGTAAAGAGCCTACCACTACACCAACACAGAGAAGTGCAAAACTTACTCTACATAAATTCACATAATCCTAGTGACTGCGCACACAACATGGCCAAACAAAAGCAAAAGACGGTACCAGGCCTATCAATCCAATGGAAACTCAAAGGCAACACAATCCATTGGACTAGGCAATTACATGCAGCCATACAAAGTCCATGGGCCTTGCCTCAGCGTCGAACCCACAACCTCTCGCAGCCAAAGCAAAGAGCCTACCACTACACCAACACAGATAAGTGTGAAATTGATTCTACATTAACTCACATTATTCTAGTGACTGCGCACACAACATGGCCAAACGAAAGCAAAAGACGGTACCTGGCCTATCAATCCAATGGAAACTCATAGCCAACGCATTCCATTGGACTAGGCAATTACATAGAGCCATACAAAATCCATGGGCCTTGCTTCAGAGTCAAACCCACAACGTCTCACAGCCCAAGTAAAGAGCCTACCACTACACCAACACAGAGAAGTGCAAAACTTACTCTACATAAATTCACATAATCCTAGTGACTGCGCACACAACATGGCCAAACGAAAGCAAAAGACGGTACCTGGCCTATCAATCCAATCGAAACTCATAGGCAACGCATTCCATTGGACTAGGCAATTACATAGAGCCATACAAAATCCATGGGCCTTGCTTCAGAGTCAAACCCACAACATCTCACAGCCCAAGTAAAGAGCCTACCACTACACCAACACAGAGAAGTGCAAAACTTTCTCTACATAAATTCACATAATCCTAGTGACTGCGCACACAACATGGCCAAACAAAAGCAAAAGACGGTACCAGGCCTATCAATCCAATGGAAACTCAAAGGCAACACAATCCATTGGACTAGGCAATTACATGCAGCCATACAAAGTCCATGGGCCTTGCCTCAGCGTCGAACCCACAACCTCTCGCAGCCCAAGCAAAGAGCCTACCACTACACCAACACAGAGAAGTGTGAAACTGATTCTACATTAACTCACATTATCCTAGTGACTGCGCACACAACATGGCCAAACGAAAGCAAAAGACAGTACCTGGCCTATCAATCCAATGGAAACTCATAGGCAACGCATTCCATTGGACTAGGCAATTACATAGAGCCATACAAAATCCATGGGCCTTGCTTCAGAGTCAAACCCACAACCTCTCACAGCCCAAGTAAAGAGCCTACCACTACACCAACACAGAGAAGTGCAAAACTTACTCTACATAAATTCACATAATCCTAGTGACTGCGCACACAACATGGCCAAACAAAAGCAAAAGACGGTACCAGGCCTATCAATCCAATGGAAACTCAAAGGCAACACAATCCATTGGACTAGGCAATTACATGCAGCCATACAAAGTCCATGGGCCTTGCCTCAGCGTCGAACCCACAACCTCTCGCAGCCAAAGCAAAGAGCCTACCACTACACCAACACAGATAAGTGTGAAATTGATTCTACATTAACTCACATTATTCTAGTGACTGCGCACACAACATGGCCAAACGAAAGCAAAAGACGGTACCTGGCCTATCAATCCAATGGAAACTCATAGCCAACGCATTCCATTGGACTAGGCAATTACATAAAGCCATACAAAATCCATGGGCCTTGCTTCAGAGTCAAACCCACAACGTCTCACAGCCCAAGTAAAGAGTCTACCACTACACCAACACAGAGAAGTGCAAAGCTTACTCTACATAAATTCACATAATCCTAGTGACTGCGCACACAACATGGCCAAGCAAAAGACGGTACCAGGCCTATCAATCCAATGGAAACTCAAAGGCAACACAATCCATTGGACTAGGCAATTACATGCAGCCATACAAAGTCCATGGGCCTTGCCTCAGCGTCGAACCCACAACCTCTCGCAGCCCAAGCGAAGAGCCTACCACTACACCAACACAGAAAAGTATGAAACTGATTCTACATTAACTCACATTATTCTAGTGACTGCGCACACAACATGGCCAAACGAAAGCAAAAGAAGGTACCTGGTCTATCAATCCAATGGAAACTCATAGGCAACGCATTCCATTGGACTAGGCAATTACATAGAGCCATACAAAATCCATGGGCCTTGCTTCAGAGTCAAACCCACAACCTCTCACAGACCAAGTAAAGTGCCTACCACTACACCAACACAGAGAAGTGCAAAACTTACTCTACATAAATTCACATAATCCTAGTGACTGCGCACACAACATGGCCAAACAAAAGCAAAAGACGGTACCAGGCCTATCAATCCAATGGAAACTCATAGGCAACGCATTCCATTGGACTAGGCAATTACATAGAGCCATACAAAATCCATGGGCCTTGCTTCAGAGTCAAACCCACAACCTCTCACAGCCCAAGTAAAGAGCCTACCACTACACCAACACAGAGAAGTGCAAAACTTACTCTACATAAATTCACATAATCCTAGTGACTGCGCACACAACATGGCCAAACAAAAGCAAAAGACGGTACCAGGCCTATCAATCCAATGGAAACTCAAAGGCAACACAATCCATTGGACTAGGCAATTACATGCAGCCATACAAAGTCCATGGGCCTTGCCTCAGCGTCGAACCCACAACCTCTCGCAGCCAAAGCAAAGAGCCTACCACTACACCAACACAGATAAGTGTGAAATTGATTCTACATTAACTCACATTATTCTAGTGACTGCGCACACAACATGGCCAAACGAAAGCAAAAGACGGTACCTGGCCTATCAATCCAATGGAAACTCATAGCCAACGCATTCCATTGGACTAGGCAATTACATAGAGCCATACAAAATCCATGGGCCTTGCTTCAGAGTCAAACCCACAACGTCTCACAGCCCAAGTAAAGAGTCTACCACTACACCAACACAGAGAAGTGCAAAGCTTACTCTACATAAATTCACATAATCCTAGTGACTGCGCACACAACATGGCCAAGCAAAAGACGGTACCAGGCCTATCAATCCAATGGAAACTCAAAGGCAACACAATCCATTGGACTAGGCAATTACATGCAGCCATACAAAGTCCATGGGCCTTGCCTCAGCGTCGAACCCACAACCTCTCGCAGCCCAAGCGAAGAGCCTACCACTACACCAACACAGAAAAGTATGAAACTGATTCTACATTAACTCACATTATTCTAGTGACTGCGCACACAACATGGCCAAACGAAAGCAAAAGAAGGTACCTGGTCTATCAATCCAATGGAAACTCATAGGCAACGCATTCCATTGGACTAGGCAATTACATAGAGCCATACAAAATCCATGGGCCTTGCTTCAGAGTCAAACCCACAACCTCTCACAGACCAAGTAAAGTGCCTACCACTACACCAACACAGAGAAGTGCAAAACTTACTCTACATAAATTCACATAATCCTAGTGACTGCGCACACAACATGGCCAAACAAAAGCAAAAGACGGTACCAGGCCTATCAATCCAATGGAAACTCATAGGCAACGCATTCCATTGGACTAGGCAATTACATAGAGCCATACAAAATCCATGGGCCTTGCTTCAGAGTCAAACCCACAACCTCTCACAGCCCAAGTAAAGAGCCTACCACTACACCAACACAGAGAAGTGCAAAATGTACTCTACATAAATTCACATAATCCTAGTGACTGCGCACACAACATGGCCAAACAAAAGCAAAAGACGGTACCAGGCCTATCAATCCAATGGAAACTCATAGACAACGCATTCCATTGGACTAGGCAATTACATAGAGCCATACAAAATCCATGGGCTTTGCTTCAGAGTCAAACCCACAACCTCTCACAGCCCAAGTAAAGAGCCTACCACTACACCAACACAGAGAAGTGCAAAACTTACTCTACATAAATTCACATAATCCTAGTGACTGCGCACACAACATGGCCAAACGAAAGCAAAAGACGGTACCTGGCCTATCAATCCAATTGAAACTCATAGGCAACGCATTCCATTGGACTAGGCAATTACATAGAGCCATACAAAATCCATGGGCCTTGCTTCAGAGTCAAACCCACAACATCTCACAGCCCAAGTAAAGAGCCTACCACTACACCAACACAGAGAAGTGCAAAACTTTCTCTACATAAAGTCACATAATCCTAGTGACTGCGCACACAACATGGCCAAACAAAAGCAAAAGACGGTACCAGGCCTATCAATCCAATGGAAACTCAAAGGCAACACAATCCATTGGACTAGGCAATTACATGCAGCCATACAAAGTCCATGGGCCTTGCCTCAGCGTCGAACCCACAACCTCTCGCAGCCCAAGCAAAGAGCCTACCACTACACCAACACAGAGAAGTGTGAAACTGATTTTACATTAACTCACATTATCCTAGTGACTGCGCACACAACATGGCCAAACGAAAGCAAAAGACAGTACCTGGCCTATCAATCCAATGGAAACTCATAGGCAACGCATTCCATTGGACTAGGCAATTACATAGAGCCATACAAAATCCATGGGCCTTGCTTCAGAGTCAAACCCACAACCTCTCACAGCCCAAGTAAAGAGCCTACCACTACACCAACACAGAGAAGTGCAAAACTTACTCTACATAAATTCACATAATCCTAGTGACTGCGCACACAACATGGCCAAACAAAAGCAAAAGACGGTACCAGGCCTATCAATCCAATGGAAACTCAAAGGCAACACAATCCATTGGACTAGGCAATTACATGCAGCCATACAAAGTCCATGGGCCTTGCCTCAGCGTCGAACCCACAACCTCTCGCAGCCAAAGCAAAGAGCCTACCACTACACCAACACAGATAAGTGTGAAATTGATTCTACATTAACTCACATTATTCTAGTGACTGCGCACACAACATGGCCAAACGAAAGCAAAAGACGGTACCTGGCCTATCAATCCAATGGAAACTCATAGCCAACGCATTCCATTGGACTAGGCAATTACATAGAGCCATACAAAATCCATGGGCCTTGCTTCAGAGTCAAACCCACAACGTCTCACAGCCCAAGTAAAGAGCCTACCACTACACCAACACAGAGAAGTGCAAAACTTACTCTACATAAATTCACATAATCCTAGTGACTGCGCACACAACATGGCCAAGCAAAAGACGGTACCAGGCCTATCAATCCAATGGAAACTCAAAGGCAACACAATCCATTGGACTAGGCAATTACATGCAGCCATACAAAGTCCATGGGCCTTGCCTCAGCGTCGAACCCACAACCTCTCGCAGCCCAAGCGAAGAGCCTACCACTACACCAACACAGAAAAGTATGAAACTGATTCTACATTAACTCACATTATTCTAGTGACTGCGCACACAACATGGCCAAACGAAAGCAAAAGAAGGTACCTGGTCTATCAATCCAATGGAAACTCATAGGCAACGCATTCCATTGGACTAGGCAATTACATAGAGCCATACAAAATCCATGGGCCTTGCTTCAGAGTCAAACCCACAACCTCTCACAGACCAAGTAAAGTGCCTACCACTACACCAACACAGAGAAGTGCAAAACTTACTCTACATAAATTCACATAATCCTAGTGACTGCGCACACAACATGGCCAAACAAAAGCAAAAGACGGTACCAGGCCTATCAATCCAATGGAAACTCATAGGCAACGCATTCCATTGGACTAGGCAATTACATAGAGCCATACAAAATCCATGGGCCTTGCTTCAGAGTCAAACCCACAACCTCTCACAGCCCAAGTAAAGAGCCTACCACTACACCAACACAGAGAAGTGCAAAATGTACTCTACATAAATTCACATAATCCTAGTGACTGCGCACACAACATGGCCAAACAAAAGCAAAAGACGGTACCAGGCCTATCAATCCAATGGAAACTCATAGACAACGCATTCCATTGGACTAGGCAATTACATAGAGCCATACAAAATCCATGGGCTTTGCTTCAGAGTCAAACCCACAACCTCTCACAGCCCAAGTAAAGAGCCTACCAATACACCAACACAGAGAAGTGCAAAACTTACTCTACATAAATTCACATAATCCTAGTGACTGCGCACACAACATGGCCAAACGAAAGCAAAAGACGGTACCTGGCCTATCAATCCAATCGAAACTCATAGGCAACGCATTCCATTGGACTAGGCAATTACATAGAGCCATACAAAATCCATGGGCCTTGCTTCAGAGTCAAACCCACAACATCTCACAGCCCAAGTAAAGAGCCTACCACTACACCAACACAGAGAAGTGCAAAACTTTCTCTACATAAATTCACATAATCCTAGTGACTGCGCACACAACATGGCGAAACAAAAGCAAAAGACAGTACCAGGCCTATCAATCCAATGGAAACTCAAAGGCAACACAATCCATTGGACTAGGCAATTACATGCAGCCATACAAAGTCCATGGGCCTTGCCTCAGCGTCGAACCCACAACCCCTCGCAGCCCAAGCAAAGAGCCTACCACTACACCAACACAGAGAAGTGTGAAACTGATTCTACATTAACTCACATTATCCTAGTGACTGCGCACACAACATGGCCAAACGAAAGCAAAAGACAGTACCTGGCCTATCAATCCAATGGAAACTCATAGGCAACGCATTCCATTGGACTAGGCAATTACATAGAGCCATACAAAATCCATGGGCCTTGCTTCAGAGTCAAACCCACAACCTCTCACAGCCCAAGTAAAGAGCCTACCACTACACCAACACAGAGAAGTGCAAAACTTACTCTACATAAATTCACATAATCCTAGTGACTGCGCACACAACATGGCCAAACAAAAGCAAAAGACGGTACCAGGCCTATCAATCCAATGGAAACTCAAAGGCAACACAATCCATTGGACTAGGCAATTACATGCAGCCTTACAAAGTCCATGGGCCTTGCCTCAGCGTCGAACCCACAACCTCTCGCAGCCAAAGCAAAGAGCCTACCACTACACCAACACAGATAAGTGTGAAATTGATTCTACATTAACTCACATTATTCTAGTGACTGCGCACACAACATGGCCAAACGAAAGCAAAAGAAGGTACCTGGTCTATCAATCCAATGGAAACTCATAGGCAACGCATTCCATTGGACTAGGCAATTACATAGAGCCATACAAAATCCATGGGCCTTGCTTCAGAGTCAAACCCACAACCTCTCACAGACCAAGTAAAGTGCCTACCACTACACCAACACAGAGAAGTGCAAACCTTACTCTACATAAATTCACATAATCCTAGTGACTGCGCACACAACATGGCCAAACAAAAGGAAAAGACGGTACCAGGCCTATCAATCCAATGGAAACTCATAGGCAACGCATTCCATTGGACTAGGCAATTACATAGAGCCATACAAAATCCATGGGCCTTGCTTCAGAGTCAAACCCACAACCTCTCACAGCCCAAGTAAAGAGCCTACCACTACACCAACACAGAGAAGTGCAAAACGTACTCTACATAAATTCACATAATCCTAGTGACTGCGCACACAACATGGCCAAACAAAAGCAAAAGACGGTACCAGGCCTATCAATCCAATGGAAACTCATAGACAACGCATTCCATTGGACTAGGCAATTACATAGAGCCATACAAAATCCATGGGCTTTGCTTCAGAGTCAAACCCACAATCTCTCACAGCCCAAGTAAAGAGCCTACCACTACACCAACACAGAGAAGTGCAAAACTTACTCTACATAAATTCACATAATCCAAGTGACTGCGCACACAACATGGCCAAACGAAAGCAAAAGACGGTACCTGGCCTATCAATCCAATCGAAACTTATAGGCAACGCATTCCATTGGACTAGGGAATTACATAGAGCCATACAAAATCCATGGGCCTTGCTTCAGAGTCAAACCCACAACATCTCACAGCCCAAGTAAAGAGCCTACCACTACACCAACACAGAGAAGTGCAAAACTTTCTCTACATAAATTCACATAATCCTAGTGACTGCGCACACAACATGGCCAAACAAAAGCAAAAGACGGTACCAGGCCTATCAATCCAATGGAAACTCAAAGGCAACACAATCCATTGGACTAGGCAATTACATGCAGCCATACAAAGTCCATGGGCCTTGCCTCAGCGTCGAACCCACACCCTCTCGCAGCCCAAGCAAAGAGCCTACCACTACACCAACACAGAGAAGTGTGAAACTGTTTCTACATTAACTCACATTATCCTAGTGACTGCGCACACAACATGGCCAAACGAAAGCAAAAGACAGTACCTGGCCTATCAATCCAATGGAAACTCATAGGCAACGCATTCCATTGGACTAGGCAATTACATAGAGCCATACAAAATCCATGGGCTTTGCTTCCGAGTCAAACCCACAACCTCTCACAGCCCAAGTAAAGAGCCTACCACTACACCAACACAGAGAAGTGCAAAACTTACTCTACATAAATTCACATAATCCTAGTGACTGCGCACACAACATGGCCAAACAAAAGCAAAAGACGGTACCAGGCCTATCAATCCAATGGAAACTCAAAGGCAACACAATCCATTGGACTAGGCAATTACATGCAGCCATACAAAGTCCATGGGCCTTGCCTCAGCGTCGAACCCACAACCTCTCGCAGCCCAAGCAAAGAGCCTACCACTACACCAACACAGAGAAGTGTGAAACTGATTCTACATTAACTCACATTATCCTAGTGACTGCGCACACAACATGGCCAAACGAAAGCAAAAGACGGTACCTGGCCTATCAATCCAATGGAAACTCATAGCCAACGCATTCCATTGGACTTGGCAATTACATAGAGCCATACAAAATCCATGGGCCTTGCTTCAGAGTCAAACCCACAACGTCTCACAGCCCAAGTAAAGAGCCTACCACTACACCAACACAGAGAAGTGCAAAACTTACTCTACATAAATTCACATAATCCTAGTGACTGCGCACACAACATGGCCAAACAAAAGCAAAAGACGGTACCAGGCCTATCAATCCAATGGAAACTCAAAGGCAACACAATCCATTGGACTAGGCAATTACATGCAGCCATACAAAGTCCATGGGCCTTGCCTCAGCGTCGAACCCACAACCGCTCGCAGCCCAAGCAAAGAGCCTACCACTACACCAACACAGAAAAGTGTGAAACTGATTCTACATTAACTCACATTATCCTAGTGACTGCGCACACAACATGGCCAAACGAAAGCAAAAGACGGTACCTGGCCTATCAATCCAATGGAAACTCATAGGCAACGCATTCCATTGGACTAGGCAATTACATAGAGCCATACAAAATCCATGGGCCTTGCTTCAGAGTCAAACCCACAACCTCTCACAGCCCAAGTAAAGAGCCTACCACTACACCAACACAGAGAAGAGCAAAACTTACTCTACATAAATTCACATAATCCTAGTGACTGCGCACACAACATGGCCAAACGAAAGCAAAAGACGGTACCTGGCCTATCAATCCAATGGAAACTCATAGGCAACGCATTCCATTAGACTAGGCAATTACATAGAGCCATACAAAATCCATGGGCCTTGCGTCAGAGTCAAACCCACAACCTCTCACAGCCCAAGTAAAGAGCCTACCACTACACCAACACAGAGAAGTGCAAAACTTACTCTACATAAATTCACATAATCCTAGTGACTGCGCACACAACATGGCCAAACGAAAGCAAAAGACGGTACCTGGCCTATCAATCCAATGGAAACTCAAAGGCAACACAATCCATTGGACTAGACAATTACATAGAGCCATACAAAATCCATGGGCCTTGCTTCAGAGTCAAACCCACAACCTCTCACAGCCCAAGTAAAGAGCCTACCACTACACCAACACAGAGAAGTGCAAAACTTACTCTACATAAATTCACATAATCCTAGTGACTGCGCACACAACATGGCCAAACGAAAGCAAAAGACGGTACCTGGCCTATCAATCCAATGGAAACTCAAAGGCAACACAATCCATTGGACTAGGCAATTACATGCAGCCATACAAAGTCCATGGGCCTTGCCTCAGCGTCGAACCCACAACCTCTCGCAGCCCAAGCAAAGAGCCTACCACTACACCAACACAGAGAAGTGTGAAACTGATTCTACATTAACTCACATTATCCTAGTGACTGCGCACACAACATGGCCAAACGAAAGCAAAAGACGGTACCTGGCCTATCAATCCAATGGAAACTCATAGGCAACGCATTCCATTAGACTAGGCAATTACATAGAGCCATACAAAATCCATGGGCCTTGCGTCAGAGTCAAACCCACAACCTCTCACAGCCCAAGTAAAGAGCCTACCACTACACCAACACAGAGAAGTGCAAAACTTACTCTACATAAATTCACATAATCCTAGTGACTGCGCACACAACATGGCCAAACGAAAGCAAAAGACGGTACCTGGCCTATCAATCCAATGGAAACTCAAAGGCAACACAATCCATTGGACTAGGCAATTACATAGAGCCATACAAAATCCATGGGCCTTGCTTCAGAGTCAAACCCACAACCTCTCACAGCCCAAGTAAAGAGCCTACCACTACACCAACACAGAGAAGTGCAAAACTTACTCTACATAAATTCACATAATCCTAGTGACTGCGCACACAACATGGCCAAACGAAAGCAAAAGACGGTACCTGGCCTATCAATCCAATGGAAACTCATAGGCAACGCATTCCATTGGACTAGGCAATTACATAGAGCCATACAAAATCCATGGGCCTTGCTTCAGAGTCAAACCCACAACCTCTCACAGCCCAAGTAAAGAGCCTACCACTACACCAACACAGAGAAGTGCAAAACTTACTCTACATAAATTCACATAATCCTAGTGACTGCGCACACAACATGGCCAAACGAAAGCAAAAGACGGTACCTGGCCTATCAATCCAATGGAAACTCATAGGCAAGGCATTCCATTGGACTAGGCAATTACATAGAGCCATACAAAATCCATGGGCCTTGCTTCAGAGTTAAACCCACAACCTCTCACAGCCCAAGTAAAGATCCTACCACTACACCAACACAGAGAAGTGCTAAACGTACTCTACATAAATTCACATAATCCTAGTGACTGCGCACACAACATGGCCAAACAAAAGCAAAAGACGGTACCAGGCCTATCAATCCAATGGAAACTCATAGACAACGCATTCCATTGGACTAGGCAATTACATAGAGCCATACAAAATCCATGGGCTTTGCTTCAGAGTCAAACCCACAATCTCTCACAGCCCAAGTAAAGAGCCTACCACTACACCAACACAGAGAAGTGCAAAACTTACTCTACATAAATTCACATAATCCAAGTGACTGCGCACACAACATGGCCAAACGAAAGCAAAAGACGGTACCTGGCCTATCAATCCAATCGAAACTTATAGGCAACGCATTCCATTGGACTAGGAAATTACATAGAGCCATACAAAATCCATGGGCCTTGCTTCAGAGTCAAACCCACAACATCTCACAGCCCAAGTAAAGAGCCTACCACTACACCAACACAGAGAAGTGCAAAACTTTCTCTACATAAATTCACATAATCCTAGTGACTGCGCACACAACATGGCCAAACAAAAGCAAAAGACGGTACCAGGCCTATCAATCCAATGGAAACTCAAAGGCAACACAATCCATTGGACTAGGCAATTACATGCAGCCATACAAAGTCCATGGGCCTTGCCTCAGCGTCGAACCCACAACCTCTCGCAGCCCAAGCAAAGAGCCTACCACTACACCAACACAGAGAAGTGTGAAACTGTTTCTACATTAACTCACATTATCCTAGTGACTGCGCACACAACATGGCCAAACGAAAGCAAAAGACAGTACCTGGCCTATCAATCCAATGGAAACTCATAGGCAACGCATTCCATTGGACTAGGCAATTACATAGAGCCATACAAAATCCATGGGCCTTGCTTCCGAGTCAAACCCACAACCTCTCACAGCCCAAGTAAAGAGCCTACCACTACACCAACACAGAGAAGTGCAAAACTTACTCTACATAAATTCACATAATCCTAGTGACTGCGCACACAACATGGCCAAACAAAAGCAAAAGACGGTACCAGGCCTATCAATCCAATGGAAACTCAAAGGCAACACAATCCATTGGACTAGGCAATTACATGCAGCCATACAATGTCCATGGGCCTTGCCTCAGCGTCGAACCCACAACCTCTCGCAGCCCAAGCAAAGAGCCTACCACTACACCAACACAGAGAAGTGTGAAACTGATTCTACATTAACTCACATTATCCTAGTGACTGCGCACACAACATGGCCAAACGAAAGCAAAAGACGGTACCTGGCCTATCAATCCAATGGAAACTCATAGCCAACGCATTCCATTGGACTTGGCAATTACATAGAGCCATACAAAATCCATGGGCCTTGCTTCAGAGTCAAACCCACAACGTCTCACAGCCCAAGTAAAGAGCCTACCACTACACCAACACAGAGAAGTGCAAAACTTACTCTACATAAATTCACATAATCCTAGTGACTGCGCACACAACATGGCCAAACAAAAGCAAAAGACGGTACCAGGCCTATCAATCCAATGGAAACTCAAAGGCAACACAATCCATTGGACCAGGCAATTACATGCAGCCATACAAAGTCCATGGGCCTTGCCTCAGCGTCGAACCCACAACCGCTCGCAGCCCAAGCAAAGAGCCTACCACTACACCAACACAGAAAAGTGTGAAACTGATTCTACATTAACTCACATTATCCTAGTGACTGCGCACACAACATGGCCAAACGAAAGCAAAAGACGGTACCTGGCCTATCAATCCAATGGAAACTCATAGGCAACGCATTCCATTGGACTAGGCAATTACATAGAGCCATACAAAATCCATGGGCCTTGCTTCAGAGTCAAACCCACAACCTCTCACAGCCCAAGTAAAGAGCCTACCACTACACCAACACAGAGAAGAGCAAAACTTACTCTACATAAATTCACATAATCCTAGTGACTGCGCACACAACATGGCCAAACGAAAGCAAAACACGGTACCTGGCCTATCAATCCAATCGAAACTCATAGGCAACGCATTCCATTAGACTAGGCAATTACATAGAGCCATACAAAATCCATGGGCCTTGCGTCAGAGTCAAACCCACAACCTCTCACAGCCCAAGTAAAGAGCCTACCACTACACCAACACAGAGAAGTGCAAAACTTACTCTACATAAATTCACATAATCCTAGTGACTGCGCACACAACATGGCCAAACAAAAGCAAAAGATGGTACCAGGCCTATAAATCCAATGGAAACTCAAAGGCAACACAATCCATTGGACTAGGCAATTATATGCAGCCATACAAAGTCCATGGACCTTGCCTCAGCGTCAAACCCACAACCTCTCGTAGCCCAAGCAAAGAGCCTACCACTACACCAACACAGAGAAGTGTGAAACTGATTCTACATTAACTCACATTATCCTAGTGACTGCGCACACAACATGGCCAAACGAAAGCAAAAGACGGTACCTGGCCTATCAATCCAATGGAAACTCATAGGCAACGCATTCCATTGGACTAGGCAATTACATAGAGCCATACAAAATCCATGGGCCTTGCTTCAGAGTCAAACCCACAACCTCTCACAGCCCAAGTAAAGATCCTACCACTACACCAACACAGAGAAGTGCAAAACTTACTCTACATAAATTCACATAATCCTAGTGACTGCGCACACAACATGGCCAAACAAAAGCAAAAGACGGTACCAGGCCTATCAATCCAATGGAAACTCAAAGGCAACACAATCCATTGGACTAGGCAATTACATGCAGCCATACAAAGTCCATGGGCCTTGCCTCAGCGTCGAACCCACAACCTCTCGCAGCCCAAGCAAAGAGCCTACCACTACACCAACACAGAGAAGTGTGAAACTGATTCTACATTAACTCACATTATCCTAGTGACTGCGCACACAACATGGCCAAACAAAATCAAAAGATGGTACCAGGCCTATCAATCCAATGGAAACTCATAGGCAACGCATTCCATTGGACTAGGCAATTACATAGAGCCATACAAAATCCATGGGCCTTGCTTCAGAGTCAAACCCACAACCTCTCACAGCCCAAGTAAAGAGCCTACCACTACACCAACACAGAGAAGTGCAGAACTTACTCTACATAAATTCACATAATCCTAGTGACTGCGCACACAACATGGCCAAACAAAAGCAAAAGATGGTACCAGGCCTATCAATCCAATGGAAACTCAAAGGCAACACAATCCATTGGACTAGGCAATTATATGCAGCCATACAAAGTCCATGGACCTTGCCTCAGCGTCAAACCCACAACCTCTCGTAGCCCAAGCAAAGAGCCTACCACTACACCAACACAGAGAAGTGTGAAACTGATTCTACATTAACTCACATTATCCTAGTGACTGCGCACACAACATGGCCAAACGAAAGCAAAAGACGGTACCTGGCCTATCAATCCAATGGAAACTCATAGGCAACGCATTCCATTGGACTAGGCAATTACATAGAGCCATACAAAATCCATGGGCCTTGCTTCAGAGTCAAACCCACAACCTCTCACAGCCCAAGTAAAGAGCCTACCAGTACACCAACACAGAGAAGTGCAAAACTTACTCTACATAAATTCACATAATCCTAGTGACTGCGCACACAACATGGCCAAACAAAAGCAAAAGACAGTACCAGGCCTATCAATCCAATGGAAACTCAAAGGCAACACAATCCATTGGACTAGGCAATTACATGCAGCCATACAAAGTCCATAAGCCTTGCCTCAGTGTCGAACCCACAACCTCTCGCAGCCCAAGCAAAGAGCCTACCACTACACCAACACAGAGAAGTGTGAAACTGATTCTACATTAACTCACATTATCCTAGTGACTGCGCACACAACATGGCCAAACGAAATCAAAAGACGGTACCTGGCCTATCAATCCAATGGAAACTCATAGGCAACGCATTCCATTGGACTAGGCAATTACATAGAGCCATACAAAATCCATGGGCCTTGCTTCAGAGTCAAACCCACAACCTCTCACAGCCCAAGTAAAGAGCCTACCACTACACCAACACAGAGAAGTGCAAAACTTACTCTACATAAATTCACATAATCCTAGTGACTGCGCACACAACATGGCCAAACAAAAGCAAAAGACGGTACCAGGCCTATCAATCCAATGGAAACTCATAGGTAACACATTCCATTGGACTAGGCAATTACATAGAGCCATACAAAATCCATGGGCCTTGCTTCAGAGTCAAACCCACAACCTCTCACAGCCCAAGTAAAGAGCCTACCACTACACCAACACAGAGAAGTGCAAAACTTACTCTACATAAATTCACATAATTCTAGTGACTGCGCACACAACATGGCCAAACAAAAGCAAAAGACGGTACCTGGCCTATCAATCCAATGGAAACTCATAGGCAACGCATTCCATTGGACTAGGCAATTACATAGAGCCATACAAAATCCATGGGTCTTGCTTCAGAGTCAAACCCTCAACCTCTCACAGCCCAAGTAAAGAGCCTACCACTACACCAACACAGAGAAGTGCAAAACTTGCTCTACATAAATTCACATAATCCTAGTGACTGCGCACACAACATGGCCAAACAAAAGCAAAAGACAGTACCAGGCCTATCAATCCAATGGAAACTCAAAGGCAACACAATCCATTGGACTAGGCAATTACATGCAGCCATACAAAGTCCATGGGCCTTGCCTCAGCGTCGAACCCACAACCTCTCGCAGCCCAAGCAAAGAGCCTACCACTACACCAACACAGAGAAGTGTGAAACTGATTCTACATTAACTCACATTATCCTAGTGACTGCGCACACAACATGGCCAAACGAAAGCAAAAGACAGTACCTGGCCTATCAATCCAATGGAAACTCATAGGCAACGCATTCCATTGGACTAGGCAATTACATAGAGCCATACAAAATCCATGGGCCTTGCTTCAGAGTCAAACCCACAACCTCTCACAGCCCAAGTAAAGAGCCTACCACTACACCAACACAGAGAAGTGCAAAACTTACTCTACATAAATTCACATAATCCTAGTGACTGCGCACACAACATGGCCAAACAAAAGCAAAAGACGGTACCAGGCCTATCAATCCAATGGAAACTCAAAGGCAACACAATCCATTGGACTAGGCAATTACATGCAGCCATACAAAGTCCATGGGCCTTGCTTCAGAGTCAAACCCACAACCTCTCAAAGCCCAAGTAAAGAGCCTACCACTACACCAACACAGAGAAGTGCAAAACTTACTCTACATAAATTCACATAATCCTAGTGACTGCGCACACAACATGGCCAAACGAAAGCAAAAGACGTTACCTGGCCTATCAATCCAATGGAAACTCATAGGTATTGCATTCCATTGGACTAGGCAATTACATAGTGCCATACAAAATCCATGGGCCTTGCTTCAGAGTCAAACCCACAACCTCTCACAACCCAAGTAAAGAGCCTACCACTACACCAACACAGAGAAGTGCAAAACTTACTCTACATAAATTCACATAATCCTAGTGACTGCGCACACAACATGGCCAAACAAAAGCAAAAGACGGTACCAGGCCTATCAATCCAATGAAAACTCATAGGCAACGCATTCCATTGGACTAGGCAATTACATAGAGCCATACAAAATCCATGGGCCTTGCTTCAGAGTCAAACCCACAACCTCTCACAGCCCAAGTAAAGAGCCTACCACTACAACAACACAGAGAAGTGCAAAACTTACTCTACATAAATTCCCATAATCCTAGTGACTGCGCACACAACATGGCAAAACAAAAGCAAAAGACGGTACCAGGCCTATCAATCCAATGGAAACTCAAAGGCAACACAATCCATTGGACTAGGCAATTACATGCAGCCATACAAAGTCCATGGGCCTTGCCTCAGCGTCGAACCCACAACCACCTCTCGCAGCCCAAACAAAGAGCCTACCACTACACCAACACAGAGAAGTGTGAAACTGATTCTACATTAACTCACATTATCCTAGTGACTGCGCACACAACATGGCCAAACAAAAGCAAAAGACGGTACCTGGCCTATCAATCCAATGGAAACTCATAGGCAACGCATTCCATTGGACTAGGCAATTACATAGAGCCATAAAAAATCCATGGGTCTTGCTTCAGAGTCAAACCCTCAACCTCTCACAGCCCAAGTAAAGAGCCTACCACTACACCAACACAGAGAAGTGCAAAACTTACTCTACATAAATTCACATAATCCTAGTGACTGCGCACACAACATGGCCAAACAAAAGCAAAAGACAGTACCAGGCCTATCAATCCAATGGAAACTCAAAGGCAACACAATCCATTGGACTAGGCAATTACATGCATCCATACAAACTCCATGGGCCTTGCCTCAGCGTCGAACCCACAACCTCTCGCAGCCCAAGCAAAGAGCCTACCACTACACCAACACAGAGAAGTGTGAAACTGATTCTACATTAACTCACATTATCCTAGTGACTGCGCACACAACATGGCCAAACGAAAGCAAAAGACAGTACCTGGCCTATCAATCCAATGGAAACTCATAGGCAACGCATTCCATTGGACTAGGCAATTACATAGAGCCATACAAAATCCATGGGCCTTGCTTCAGAGTCAAACCCACAACCTCTCACAGCCCAAGTAAAGAGCCTACCACTACACCAACACAGAGAAGTGCAAAACTTACTCTACATAAATTCACATAATCCTAGTGACTGCGCACACAACATGGCCAAACAAAAGCAAAAGACGGTACCAGGCCTATCAATCCAATGGAAACTCAAAGGCAACACAATCCATTGGACTAGGCAATTACATGCAGCCATACAAAGTCCATGGGCCTTGCTTCAGAGTCAAACCCACAACCTCTCAAAGCCCAAGTAAAGAGCCTACCACTACACCAACACAGAGAAGTGCAAAACTTACTCTACATAAATTCACATAATCCTAGTGACTGCGCACACAACATGGCCAAACAAAAGCAAAAGACGGTACCAGGCCTATCAATCCAATGGAAACTCATAGGCAACGCATTCCATTGGACTAGGCAATTACATAGAGCCATACAAAATCCATGGGCCTTGCTTCAGAGTCAAACCCACAACCTCTCACAACCAAGTAAAGAGCCTACCACTACACCAACACAGAGAAGTGCAAAACTTACTCTACATAAATTCCCATAATCCTAGTGACTGCGCACACAACATGGCCAAACGAAAGCAAAAGACGGTACCTGGCCTATCAATCCAATGGAAACTCATAGGCAACGCATTCCATTGGACTAGGCAATTACATAGAGCCATAAAAAATCCATGGGCCTTGCTTCAGAGTCAAACCCACAACCTCTTCACAGCCCAAGTAAAGAGCCTACCACTACACCAACACAGAGAAGTGCAAAACTTACTCTACATAAATTCACATAATCCTAGTGACTGCGCACACAACATGGCCAAACGAAAGCAAAAGACGGTACCTGGCCTATCAATCCAATGGAAACTCATAGGCAACGTATTCCATTGGACTAGGCAATTACATAGAGCCATACAAAATCCATGGGACTTGCTTCAGAGTCAAACCCACAACCTCTCACAGCCCAAGTAAAGAGCCTACCACTACACCAACACAGAAAAGTGCAAAACTTACTCTACATAAATTCACATAATCCTAGTGACTGCGCACACAACATGGCCAAACAAAAGCAAAAGACGGTACCAGGCCTATCAATCCAATGGAAACTCAAAGGCAACACAATCCATTGGACTAGGCAATTACATGCAGCCATACAAAGTCCATGGGCCTTGCCTCAGCGTCGAACCCACAACCTCTCGCAGCCCAAGCAAAGAGCCTACCACTACACCAACACAGAGAAGTGTGAAACTGATTCTACATTAACTCACATTATCCTAGTGACTGCGCACACAACATGGCCAAACGAAAGCAAAAGACGGTACCTGGCCTATCAATCCAATGGAAACTCATAGGCAACGCATTCCATTGGACTAGGCAATTACATAGAGCCATACAAAATCCATGGGCCTTGCTTCAGAGTCAAACCCACAACCTCTCACAGCCCAAGTAAAGAGCCTACCACTACACCAACACAGAGAAGTGCAAAACATACTCTACATAAATTCACATAATCCTAGTGACTGCGCACACAACATGGCCAAACAAAAGCAAAAGACGGTACCAGGCCTATCAATCCAATGCAAACTCAAAGGCAACACAATCCATTGGACTAGGCAATTACATGCAGCCATACAAAGTCCATGGGCCTTGACTCAGCGTCGAACCCACAACCTGTCGCAGCCCAAGCAAAGAGCCTACCACTACACCAACACAGAGAAGTGTGAAACTGATTTTACATTAACTCACATTATCCTAGTGACTGCGCACACAACATGGCCAAACGAAAGCAAAAGACGGTACGTGGCCTATCAATGCAATGGAAACTCATAGGCAACGCATTCCATTGGACTAGGCAATTACATAGAGCCATACAAAATCCATGGGCCTTGCTTCAGCGTCGAACCCACAACCTCTCACAGCCCAAGTAAAGAGCCTACCACTACACCAACACAGAGAAGTGTGAAACTGATTCTACATTAACTCACATTATCCTAGTGACTGCGCACACAACATGGCCAAACGAAAGCAAAAGACGGTACCTGGCCTATCAATCCAATGGAAACTCATAGGCAACGCATTCCATTGGACTAGGCAATTACATAGAGCCATACAAAATCCATGGGCCTTGCTTCAGAGTCAAACCCACAACCTCTCACAGCCTAAGTAAAGAGCCTACCACTACACCAACACAGAGAAGTGCAAAACTTACTCTACATAAATTCACATAATCCTAGTGACTGCGCACACAACATGGCCAAACAAAAGCAAAAGACGGTACCAGGCCTATCAATCCAATGGAAACTCATAGGCAACGCATTCCATTGGACTAGGCAATTACATAGAGCCATACAAAATCCATGGGCCTTGCTTCAGAGTCAAACCCACAACCTCTCACAGCCCAAGTAAAGAGCCTACCACTACACCAACACAGAGAAGTGCAAAACTTACTCTACATAAATTCACATAATCCTAGTGACTGCGCACACAACATGGCCAAACAAAAGCAAAAGACGGTACCTGGCCTATCAATCCAATGGAAACTCAAAGGCAACACAATCCATTGGACTAGGCAATTACATGCAGCCATACAAAGTCCATGGGCCTTGCCTCAGCGTCGAACCCACAACCTCTCGCAGCCCAAGCAAAGAGCCTACCACTACACCAACACAGAGAAGTGTGAAACTGATTCTACATTAACTCACATTATCCTAGTGACTGCGCACACAACATGGCCAAACGAAAGCAAAAGACGGTACCTGGCCTATCAATCCAATGGAAACTCATAGGCAAAGCATTCCATTGGACTAGGCAATTACATAGAGCCATACAAAATCCATGGGCCTTGCTTCAGAGTCAAACCCACAACCTCTCACAGCCCAAGTAAAGAGCCTACCACTACACCAACACAGAGAAGTGCAAAACTTACTCTACATAAATTCACATAATCCTAGTGACTGCGCACACAACATGGCCAAACGAAAGCAAAAGACGGTACCTGGCCTATCAATCCAATGGAAACTCATAGGCAACGCATTCCATTGGACTAGGCAATTACATAGAGCCATACAAAATCCATGGGCCTTGCTTCAGAGTCAAACCCACAACCTCTCACAGCCTAAGTAAAGAGCCTACCACTACACCAACACAGAGAAGTGCAAAACTTACTCTACATAAATTCACATAATCCTAGTGACTGCGCACACAACATGGCCAAACAAAAGCAAAAGACGGTACCAGGCCTATCAATCCAATGGAAACTCATAGGCAACGCATTCCATTGGACTAGGCAATTACATAGAGCCATACAAAATCCATGGGCCTTGCTTCAGAGTCAAACCCACAACCTCTCACAGCCCAAGTAAAGAGCCTACCACTACACCAACACAGAGAAGTGCAAAACTTACTCTACATAAATTCACATAATCCTAGTGACTGCGCACACAACATGGCCAAACAAAAGCAAAAGACGGTACCTGGCCTATCAATCCAATGGAAACTCAAAGGCAACACAATCCATTGGACTAGGCAATTACATGCAGCCATACAAAGTCCATGGGCCTTGCCTCAGCGTCGAACCCACAACCTCTCGCAGCCCAAGCAAAGAGCCTACCACTACACCAACACAGAGAAGTGTGAAACTGATTCTACATTAACTCACATTATCCTAGTGACTGCGCACACAACATGGCCAAACGAAAGCAAAAGACGGTACCTGGCCTATCAATCCAATGGAAACTCATAGGCAAAGCATTCCATTGGACTAGGCAATTACATAGAGCCATACAAAATCCATGGGCCTTGCTTCAGAGTCAAACCCACAACCTCTCACAGCCCAAGTAAAGAGCCTACCACTACACCAACACAGAGAAGTGCAAAACTTACTCTACATAAATTCACATAATCCTAGTGACTGCGCACACAACATGGCCAAACGAAAGCAAAAGACGGTACCTGGCCTATCAATCCAATGGAAACTCATAGGCAACGCATTCCATTGGACTAGGCAATTACATAGAGCCATACAAAATCCATGGGCCTTGCTTCAGATTCAAACCCACAACCTCTCACAGCCCAAGTAAAGAGCCTACCACTACACCAACACAGAGAAGTGCAAAACTTACTCTACATAAATTCACATAATCCTAGTGACTGCGCACACAACATGGCCAAACGAAAGCAAAAGACGGTACCAGGCCTATCAATCCAATGGAAACTCAAAGGCAACACAATCCATTGGACTAGGCAATTACATGCAGCCATACAAAGTCCATGGGCCTTGCCTCAGCGTCGAACCCACAACCTCTCGCAGCCCAAGCAAAGAGCCTACCACTACACCAACACAGAGAAGTGTGAAACTGATTCTACATTAACTCACATTATCCTAGTGACTGCGCACACAACATGGCCAAACGAAAGCAAAAGACGGTACTTGGCCTATCAATCCAATGGAAACTCATAGGCAAAGCATTCCATTGGACTAGGCAATTACATAGAGCCATACAAAATCCATGGGCCTTGCTTCAGAGTCAAACCCACAAACTCTCACAGCCCAAGTAAAGAGCCTACCACTACACCAACACAGAGAAGTGCAAAACTTACTCTACATAAATTCACATAATCCTAGTGACTGCGCACACAACATGGCCAAACGAAAGCAAAAGACGATACCTTGGCTATCAATCCAATGGAAACTCATAGGCAACGCATTCCATTGGACTAGGCAATTACATAGAGCCATACAAAATCCATGGGCCTTGCTTCAGAGTCAAACCCACAACCTCTCACAGCCCAAGTAAAGAGCCTACCACTACACCAACACAGAGAAGTGCAAAACTTACTCTACATAAATTCACATAATCCTAGTGACTGCGCACACAACATGGCCAAACAAAAGCAAAAGACGGTACCTGGCCTATCAATCCAATGGAAACTTAAAGGCAACACAATCCATTGGACTAGGCAATTACATGCAGCCATACAAAGTCCATGGGCCTTGCCTCAGCGTCGAACCCACAACCTCTCGCAGCCCAAGCAAAGAGCCTACCACTACACCAACACAGAGAAGTGTGAAACTGATTCTACATTAACTCACATTATCCTAGTGACTGCGCACACAACATGGCCAAACGAAAGCAAAAGACGGTACCTGGCCTATCAATCCAATGGAAACTCATAGGCAAAGCATTCCATTGGACTAGGCAATTACATAGAGCCATACAAAATCCATGGGCCTTGCTTCAGAGTCAAACCCACAACCTCTCACAGCCCAAGTAAAGAGCCTACCACTACACCAACACAGAGAAGTGCAAATCTTACTCTACATAAATTCACATAATCCTAGTGACTGCGCACACAACATGGCCAAACGAAAGCAAAAGACGGTACCTGGCCTATCAATCCAATGGAAACTCATAGGCAACGCATTCCATTGGACTAGGCAATTACATAGAGCCATACAAAATCCATGGGCCTTGCTTCAGATTCAAACCCACAACCTCTCACAGCCCAAGTAAAGAGCCTACCACTACACCAACACAGAGAAGTGCAAAACTTACTCTACATAAATTCACATAATCCTAGTGACTGCGCACACAACATGGCCAAACGAAAGCAAAAGACGGTACCAGGCCTATCAATCCAATGGAAACTCAAAGGCAACACAATCCATTGGACTAGGCACTTACATGCAGCCATACAAAGTCCATGGGCCTTGCCTCAGCGTCGAACCCACAACCTCTCGCAGCCCAAGCAAAGAGCCTACCACTACACCAACACAGAGAAGTGTGAAACTGATTCTACATTAACTCACATTATCCTAGTGACTGCGCACACAACATGGCCAAACGAAAGCAAAAGACGGTACTTGGCCTATCAATCCAATGGAAACTCATAGGCAAAGCATTCCATTGGACTAGGCAATTACATAGAGCCATACAAAATCCATGGGCCTTGCTTCAGAGTCAAACCCACAACCTCTCACAGCCCAAGTAAAGAGCCTACCACTACACCAACACAGAGAAGTGCAAAACTTACTCTACATAAATTCACATAATCCTAGTGACTGCGCACACAACATGGCCAAACGAAAGCAAAAGACGATACCTGGCCTATCAATCCAATGGAAACTCATAGGCAACGCATTCCATTGGACTAGGCAATTACATAGAGCCATACAAAATCCATGGGCCTTGCTTCAGAGTCAAACCCACAACCTCTCACAGCCCAAGTAAAGAGCCTACCACTACACCAACACAGAGAAGTGCAAAACTTACTCTACATAAATTCACATAATCCTAGTGACTGCGCACACAACATGGCCAAACAAAAGCAAAAGACGGTACCTGGCCTATCAATCCAATGGAAACTCAACGGCAACACAATCCATTGGACTAGGCAATTACATGCAGCCATACAAAGTCCATGGGCCTTGCCTCAGCGTCGAACCCACAACCTCTCGCAGCCCAAGCAAAGAGCCTACCACTACACCAACACAGAGAAGTGTGAAACTGATTCTACATTAACTCACATTATCCTAGTGACTGCGCACACAACATGGCCAAACGAAAGCAAAAGACGGTACCTGGCCTATCAATCCAATGGAAACTCATAGGCAAAGCATTCCATTGGACTAGGCAATTACATAGAGCCATACAAAATCCATGGGCCTTGCTTCAGAGTCAAACCCACAACCTCTCACAGCCCAAGTAAAGAGCCTACCACTACACCAACACAGAGAAGTGCAAAACTTACTCTACATAAATTCACATAATCCTAGTGACTGCGCACACAACATGGCCAAACGAAAGCAAAAGACGGTACCTGGCCTATCAATCCAATGGAAACTCATAGGCAACGCATTCCATTGGACTAGGCAATTACATAGAGCCATACAAAATCCATGGGCCTTGCTTCAGATTCAAACCCACAACCTCTCACAGCCCAAGTAAAGAGCCTACCACTACACCAACACAGAGAAGTGCAAAACTTACTCTACATAAATTCACATAATCCTAGTGACTGCGCACACAACATGGCCAAACGAAAGCAAAAGACGGTACCAGGCCTATCAATCCAATGGAAACTCAAAGGCAACACAATCCATTGGACTATGCAATTACATGCAGCCATACAAAGTCCATGGGCCTTGCCTCAGCGTCGAACCCACAACCTCTCGCAGCCCAAGCAAAGAGCCTACCACTACACCAACACAGAGAAGTGTGAAACTGATTCTACATTAACTCACATTATCCTAGTGACTGCGCACACAACATGGCCAAACGAAAGCAAAAGACGGTACCTGGCCTATCAATCCAATGGAAACTCATAGGCAAAGCATTCCATTGGACTAGGCAATTACATAGAGCCATACAAAATCCATGGGCCTTGCTTCAGAGTCAAACCCACAACCTCTCACAGCCCAAGTAAAGAGCCTACCACTACACCAACACAGAGAAGTGCAAAACTTACTCTACATAAATTCACATAATCCTAGTGACTGCGCACACAACATGGCCAAACGAAAGCAAAAGACGATACCTGGCCTATCAATCCAATGGAAACTCATAGGCAACGCATTCCATTGGACTAGGCAATTACATAGAGCCATACAAAATCCATGGGCCTTGCTTCAGAGTCAAACCCACAACCTCTCACAGCCCAAGTAAAGAGCCTACCACTACACCAACACAGAGAAATGCAAAACTTACTCTACATAAATTCACATAATCCTAGTGACTGCGCACACAACATGGCCAAACGAAAGCAAAAGACGGTACCTGGCCTATCAATCCAATTGAAACTCATAGGCAACGCATTCCATTGGACTTGGCAATTACATAGAGCCATACAAAATCCATGGGCCTTGCTTCAGAGTCAAACCCACAACCTCCCACAGCCCAAGTAAAGAGCCTACCACTACACCAACACAGAGAACTGCAAAACTTACTCTACATAAATTCACATAATCCTAGCGACTGCGCACACAACATGGCCAAACGAAAGCAAAAGACGGTACCTGGCCTATCAATCCAATGGAAACTCATAGGCAACGCATTCCATTGGACTAGGCAATTACATAGAGCCATACAAAATCCATGGGCCTTGCTTCAGAGTCAAACCCACAACCTCTCAAAGCCCAAGTAAAGAGCCTACCACTACACCAACACAGAGAAGTGCAAAACTTACTCTACATAAATTCACATAATCCTAGTGACTGCGCACACAACATGGCCAAACAAAAGCAAAAGACAGTACCAGGCCTATCAATCCAATGGAAACTCAAAGGCAACACAATCCATTGGACTAGGCAATTACATGCAGCCATACAAAGTCCATGGGCCTTTCCTCAGCGTCGAACCCACAACCTCTCGCAGCCCAAGCAAAGAGCCTACCACTTCACCAACACAGAGAAGTGTGAAACTGATTCTACATTAACTCACATTATCCTAGTGACTGCGCACACAACATGGCCAAACGAAAGCAAAAGACGGTACCTGGCCTATCAATCCAATGGAAACTCATAGGCAACGCATTCCATTGGACTAGGCAATTACATAGAGCCATACAAAATCCATGGGCCTTGCTTCAGAGTCAAACCCACAACCTCTCACAGGCCAAGTAAAGAGCCTACCACTACACCAACACAGAGAAGTGCTAAACTTACTCTTCATAAATTCACATAATCCTAGTGACTGCGCACACAACATGGCCAAACAAAAGCACAAGACGGTACCATGCCTATCAATCCAATGGAAACTCAAAGGCAACACAATCCATTGGACTAGGCAATTACATGCAGCCATACAAAGTCCATGGGCCTTGCCTCAGCGTCGAACCCACAACCTCTCGCAGCCCAAGCAAAGAGCCTACCACTACACCAACACAGAGAAGTGTGAAACTGATTCTACATTAACTCACATTATCCTAGTGACTGCGCACACAACATGGCCAAACGAAAGCAAAAGACGGTACCTGGCCTATCAATCCAATGGAAACTCATAGGCAACGCATTCCATTGGACTAGGCAATTACATAGAGCCATACAAAATCCATGGGCCTTGCTTCAGAGTCAAACCCACAACCTCTCACTGCCCAAGTAAAGAGCCTACCACTACACCAACACAGAGAAGTGCAAAACTTACTCTACATAAATTCACATAATCCTAGTGACTGCGCACACAACATGGCCAAACACGGTACCAGGCCTATCAATCCAATGGAAACTCAAAGGCAACACAATCCATTGGACTAGGCAATTACATGCAGCCATACAAAGTCCATGGGCCTTGCCTCAGCGACGAACCCACAACCTCTCGCAGCCCAAGCAAAGAGCCTACCACTACACCAACACAGATAAGTGTGAAACTGATTCTACATTAACTCACATTATCCTAGTGACTGCGCACACAACATGGCCAAACGAAAGCAAAAGACAGTACCTGGCCTATCAATCCAATGGAAACTCATAGGCAACGCATTCCATTGGACTAGGCAATTACATAGAGCCATACAAAATCCATGGGCCTTGCTTCAGAGTCAAACCCACAACCTCTCACAGCCCAAGTAAAGAGCCTACCACTACACCAACACAGAGAAGTGCAAAACTTACTCTACATAAATTCACATAATTCTAGTGACTGCGCACACAACATGGCAAAACGAAAGCAAAAGACGGTACCAGACCTATCAATCCAATGGAAACTCATGGGCAACGCATTCCATTGGACTAGGCAATTACATAGAGCCATACAAAATCCATGGGCCTTGCTTCAGAGTCAAACCCACAACCTCTCACAGCCCAAGTAAAGAGCCTACCACTACACCAACACAGAGAAGTGCAAAACTTACTCTACATAAATTCACATAATCCTAGTGACTGCGCACACAACATGGCCAAACAAAAGCAAAAGACGGTACCAGGCCTATCAATCCAATGGAAACTCAAAGGCAACACAATCCATTGGACTAGGCAATTACATGCAGCCATACAAAGTCCATGGGCCTTGCCTCAGCGTCGAACCCACAACCTCTCGCAGCCCTAGCAAAGAGCCTACCACTACACCAACACAGAGAAGTGTGAAACTGATTCTACATTAACTCACATTATCCTAGTGACTGCGCACACAACATGGCCAAACAAAAGCAAAAGACGGTACCTGGCCTATCAATCCAATGGAAACTCATAGGCAACGCATTCCATTGTACTAGGCAATTACATAGAGCCATACAAAATCCATGGGCCTTGCTTCAGAGTCAAACCCACAACCTCTCACAGCCCAAGTAAAGAGCCTACCACTACACCAACACAGAGAAGTGCAAAACTTACTCTACATAAATTCACATAATCCTAGTGACTGCGCACACAACATGGCCAAACAAAAGCAAAAGACGGTACCAGGCCTATCAATCCAATGGAAACTCAAAGGCAACACAATCCATTGGACTATGCAATTACATGCAGCCATACAAAGTCCATGGGCCTTGCCTCAGCGTCGAACCCACAACCTCTCGCAGCCCAAGCAAAGAGCCTACCACTACACCAACACAGAGAAGTGTGAAACTGATTCTACATTAACTCACATTATCCTAGTGACTGCGCACACAACATGGCCAAACGAAAGCAAAAGACGGTACCTGGCCTATCAATCCAATGGAAACTCATAGGCAACGCATTCCATTGGACTAGGCAATTACATAGAGCCATACAAAATCCATGGGCCTTGCTTCAGAGTTAAACCCACAACCTCTCAAAGCCCAAGTAAAGAGCCTACCACTACACCAACACAGAAGTGCAAAACTTACTCTACATAAATTCACATAATCCTAGTGACTGCGCACACAACATGGCCAAACAAAAGCAAAAGACAGTACCAGGCCTATCAATCCAATGGAAACTCAAAGGCAACACAATCCATTGGACTAGGCAATTACATGCAGCCATACAAAGTCCATGGGCCTTGCCTCAGCGTCGAACCCACAACCTCTCGCAATCCAAGCAAAGAGCCTACCACTACACCAACACAGAGAAGTGTGAAACTGATTCTACATTAACTCACATTATCCTAGTGACTGCGCACACAACATGGCCAAACGAAAGCAAAAGACAGTACCTGGCCTATCAATCCAATGGAAACTCATAGGCAACGCATTCCATTGGACTAGGCAATTACATAGAGCCATACAAAATCCATGGGCCTTGCTTCAGAGTCAAACCCACAACCTCTCACAGCCCAAGTAAAGAGCCTACCACTACACCAACACAGAGAAGTGCAAAACTTACTCTACATAAATTCACATAATTCTAGTGACTGCGCACACAACATGGCCAAACGAAAGCAAAAGACGGTACCAGACCTATCAATCCAATGGAAACTCATGGGCAACGCATTCCATTGGACTAGGCAATTACATAGAGCCATACAAAATCCATGGGCCTTGCTTCAGAGTCAAACCCACAACCTCTCACAGCCCAAGTAAAGAGCCTACCACTACACCAACACAGAGAAGTGCAAAACTTACTCTACATAAATTCACATAATCCTAGTGACTGCGCACACAACATGGCCAAACAAAAGCAAAAGACGGTACCAGGCCTATCAATCCAATGGAAACTCAAAGGCAACACAATCCATTGGACTAGGCAATTACATGCAGCCATACAAAGTCCATGGGCCTTGCCTCAGCGTCGAACCCACAACCTCTCGCAGCCCTAGCAAAGAGCCTACCACTACACCAACACAGAGAAGTGTGAAACTGATTCTACATTAACTCACATTATCCTAGTGACTGCGCACACAACATGGCCAAACGAAAGCAAAAGACGGTACCTGGCCTATCAATCCAATGGAAACTCATAGGCAACGCATTCCATTGGACTAGGCAATTACATAGAGCCATACAAAATCCATGGGCCTTGCTTCAGAGTCAAACCCACAACCTCTCACAGCCCAAGTAAAGAGCCTACCACTACACCAACACAGAGAAGTGCAAAACTTACTCTACATAAATTCACATAATCCTAGTGACTGCGCACACAACATGGCCAAACAAAAGCAAAAGACGGTACCAGGCCTATCAATCCAATGGAAACTCAAAGGAACACAATCCATTGGACTATGCAATTACATGCAGCCATACAAAGTCCATGGGCCTTGCCTCAGCGTCGAACCCACAACCTCTCGCAGCCCAAGCAAAGAGCCTACCACTACACCAACACAGAGAAGTGTGAAACTGATTCTACATTAACTCACATTATCCTAGTGACTGCGCACACAACATGGCCAAACGAAAGCAAAAGACGGTACCTGGCCTATCAATCCAATGGAAACTCATAGGCAACGCATTCCATTGGACTAGGCAATTACATAGAGCCATACAAAATCCATGGGCCTTGCTTCAGAGTTAAACCCACAACCTCTCAAAGCCCAAGTAAAGAGCCTACCACTACACCAACACAGAAGTGCAAAACTTACTCTACATAAATTCACATAATCCTAGTGACTGCGCACACAACATGGCCAAACAAAAGCAAAAGACAGTACCAGGCCTATCAATCCAATGGAAACTCAAAGGCAACACAATCCATTGGACTAGGCAATTACATGCAGCCATACAAAGTCCATGGGCCTTGCCTCAGCGTCGAACCCACAACCTCTCGCAATCCAAGCAAAGAGCCTACCACTACACCAACACAGAGAAGTGTGAAACTGATTCTACATTAACTCACATTATCCTAGTGACTGCGCACACAACATGGCCAAACGAAAGCAAAAGACGGTACCTGGCCTATCAATCCAATGGAAACTCATAGGCAACGCATTCCATTGGACTAGGCAATTACATGCAGCCATACAAAGTCCATGGGCATTGCCTCAGAGACGAACCCACAACCTGTCACAGCCCAAGCAAATAGCCTACCACTACACCAACACAGAGAAGTGGGAAACAGCCTCTTCATTAATTCCCATAATCCTAGTGACTGCGCATACAACATGGCCAAACAAAAGCAAAAGACAATACCTGGCCTATCAATCCAATTGAAACTCATAGGCAACACAGTCTATTGGACTAGGTCATTACATGCAGCCATACAAAGTCCATCGGCCTTGCCTCAGAGACGAACTCACAACCTCTCGCAGCCCAAGCAATAAGCCTACCACTACACCAACACAAAGAAGTGTGAAACTGATTCTACATTAACTCACATTATCCTAGTGACTGCGCACACAACATGGCCAAACGAAAGCAAAAGACGGTACCTGGCCTATCAATCCAATGGAAACTCATAGGCAACGCATTCCATTGGACTAAGCAATTACATAGAGCCATACAAAATCCATGGGCCTTGCTTCAGAGTCAAACCCACAACCTCTCACAGCCCAAGTAAAGAGCCTACCACTACACCAACACAGAGAAGTGCAAAACTTACTCTACATAAATTCACATAATCCTAGTGACTGCGCACACAACATGGCCAAACACGGTACCAGGCCTATCAATCCAATGGAAACTCAAAGGCAACACAATCCATTGGACTAGGCAATTACATGCAGCCATACAAAGTCCATGGGCCTTGCCTCAGCGTCGAACCCACAACCTCTCGCAGCCCAAGCAAAGAGCCTACCACTACACCAACACAGAGAAGTGTGAAACTGATTCTACATTAACTCACATTATCCTAGTGACTGCGCACACAACATGGCCAAACGAAAGCAAATGACGGTACCTGGCCTATCAATCCAATGGAAACTCATAGGCAACGCATTGCATTGGACTAGGCAATTACATAGAGCCATACAAAATCCATGGGCCTTGCTTCAGAGTCAAACCCACAACCTCTCACTGCCCAAGTAAAGAGCCTACCACTACACCAACACAGAGAAGTGCAAAACTTACTCTACATAAATTCACATAATCCTAGTGACTGCGCACACAACATGGCCAAACACGGTACCAGGCCTATCAATCCAATGGAAACTCAAAGGCAACACAATCCATTGGACTAGGCAATTACATGCAGCCATACAAAGTCCATGGGCCTTGCCTCAGCGACGAACCCACAACCTCTCGCAGCCCAAGCAAAGAGCCTACCACTACACCAACACAGATAAGTGTGAAACTGATTCTACATTAACTCACATTATCCTAGTGACTGCGCACACAACATGGCCAAACGAAAGCAAAAGACAGTACCTGGCCTATCAATCCAATGGAAACTCATAGGCAACGCATTCCATTGGACTAGGCAATTACATAGAGCCATACAAAATCCATGGGCCTTGCTTCAGAGTCAAACCCACAACCTCTCACAGCCCAAGTAAAGAGCCTACCACTACACCAACACAGAGAAGTGCAAAACTTACTCTACATAAATTCACATAATTCTAGTGACTGCGCACACAACATGGCAAAACGAAAGCAAAAGACGGTACCAGACCTATCAATCCAATGGAAACTCATGGGCAACGCATTCCATTGGACTAGGCAATTACATAGAGCCATACAAAATCCATGGGCCTTGCTTCAGAGTCAAACCCACAACCTCTCACAGCCCAAGTAAAGAGCCTACCACTACACCAACACAAAGAAGTGCAAAACTTACTCTACATAAATTCACATAATCCTAGTGACTGCGCACACAACATGGCCAAACAAAAGCAAAAGACGGTACCAGGCCTATCAATCCAATGGAAACTCAAAGGCAACACAATCCATTGGACTAGGCAATTACATGCAGCCATACAAAGTCCATGGGCCTTGCCTCAGCGTCGAACCCACAACCTCTCGCAGCCCTAGCAAAGAGCCTACCACTACACCAACACAGAGAAGTGTGAAACTGATTCTACATTAACTCACATTATCCTAGTGACTGCGCACACAACATGGCCAAACGAAAGCAAAAGACGGTACCTGGCCTATCAATCCAATGGAAACTCATAGGCAACGCATTCCATTGGACTAGGCAATTACATAGAGCCATACAAAATCCATGGGCCTTGCTTCAGAGTCAAACCCACAACCTCTCACAGACCAAGTAAAGAGCCTACCACTACACCAACACAGAGAAGTGCAAAACTTACTCTACATAAATTCACATAATCCTAGTGACTGCGCACACAACATGGCCAAACAAAAGCAAAAGACTGTACCAGGCCTATCAATCCAATGGAAACTCAAAGGCAACACAATCCATTGGACTATGCAATTACATGCAGCCATACAAAGTCCATGGGCCTTGCCTCAGCGTCGAACCCACAACCTCTCGCAGCCCAAGCAAAGAGCCTACCACTACACCAACACAGAGAAGTGTGAAACTGATTCTACATTAACTCACATTATCCTAGTGACTGCGCACACAACATGGCCAAACGAAAGCAAAAGACGGTACCTGGCCTATCAATCCAATGGAAACTCATAGGCAACGCATTCCATTGGACTAGGCAATTACATAGAGCCATACAAAATCCATGGGCCTTGCTTCAGAGTTAAACCCACAACCTCTCAAAGCCCAAGTAAAGAGCCTACCACTACACCAACACAGAAGTGCAAAACTTACTCTACATAAATTCACATAATCCTAGTGACTGCGCACACAACATGGCCAAACAAAAGCAAAAGACAGTACCAGGCCTATCAATCCAATGGAAACTCAAAGGCAACACAATCCATTGGACTAGGCAATTACATGCAGCCATACAAAGTCCATGGGCCTTGCCTCAGCGTCGAACCCACAACCTCTCGCAATCCAAGCAAAGAGCCTACCACTACACCAACACAGAGAAGTGTGAAACTGATTCTACATTAACTCACATTATCCTAGTGACTGCGCACACAACATGGCCAAACGAAAGCAAAAGACGGTACCTGGCCTATCAATCCAATGGAAACTCATAGGCAACGCATTCTATTGGACTAGGCAATTACATAGAGCCATACAAAATCCATGGGCCTTGCTTCAGAGTCAAACCCACAACCTCTCACAGCCCAAGTAAAGAGCCTACCACTACACCAACACAGAGAAGTGCAAAACTTACTCTACATAAATTCACATAATTCTAGTGACTGCGCACACAACATGGCCAAACGAAAGCAAAAGACGGTACCAGACCTATCAATCCAATGGAAACTCATGGGCAACGCATTCCATTGGACTAGGCAATTACATAGAGCCATACAAAATCCATGGGCCTTGCTTCAGAGTCAACCCACAACCTCTCACAGCCCAAGTAAAGAGCCTACCACTACACCAACACAGAGAAGTGCAAAACTTACTCTACATAAATTCACATAATCCTAGTGACTGCGCACACAACATGGCCAAACAAAAGCAAAAGACGGTACCAGGCCTATCAATCCAATGGAAACTCAAAGGCAACACAATCCATTGGACTAGGCAATTACATGCAGCCATACAAAGTCCATGGGCCTTGCCTCAGCGTCGAACCCACAACCTCTCGCAGCCCTAGCAAAGAGCCTACCACTACACCAACACAGAGAAGTGTGAAACTGATTCTACATTAACTCACATTATCCTAGTGACTGCGCACACAACATGGCCAAACGAAAGCAAAAGACAGTACCTGGCCTATCAATCCAATGGAAACTCATAGGCAACGCATTCCATTGGACTAGGCAATTACATAGAGCCATACAAAATCCATGGGCCTTGCTTCAGAGTCAAACCCACAACCTCTCACAGCCCAAGTAAAGAGCCTACCACTACACCAACACAGAGAAGTGCAAAACTTACTCTACATAAATTCACATAATCCTAGTGACTGCGCACACAACATGGCCAAACAAAAGCAAAAGACGGTACCAGGCCTATCAATCCAATGAAACTCAAAGGCAACACAATCCATTGGACTATGCAATTACATGCAGCCATACAAAGTCCATGGGCCTTGCCTCAGTGTCGAACCCACAACCTCTCGCAGCCCAAGCAAAGAGCCTACCACTACACCAACACAGAGAAGTGTGAAACTGATTCTACATTAACTCACATTATCCTAGTGACTGCGCACACAACATGGCCAAACGAAAGCAAAAGACGGTACCTGGCCTATCAATCCAATGGAAACTCATAGGCAACGCATTCCATTGGACTAGGCAATTACATAGAGCCATACAAAATCCATGGGCCTTGCTTCAGAGTTAAACCCACAACCTCTCAAAGCCCAAGTAAAGAGCCTACCACTACACCAACACAGAAGTGCAAAACTTACTCTACATAAATTCACATAATCCTAGTGACTGCGCACACAACATGGCCAAACAAAAGCAAAAGACAGTACCAGGCCTATCAATCCAATGGAAACTCAAAGGCAACACAATCCATTGGACTAGGCAATTACATGCAGCCATACAAAGTCCATGGGCCTTGCCTCAGCGTCGAACCCACAACCTCTCGCAATCCAAGCAAAGAGCCTACCACTACACCAACACAGAGAAGTGTGAAACTGATTCTACATTAACTCACATTATCCTAGTGACTGCGCACACAACATGGCCAAACGAAAGCAAAAGACGGTACCTGGCCTATCAATCCAATGGAAACTCATAGGCAACGCATTCCATTGGACTAGGCAATTACATGCAGCCATACAAAGTCCATGGGCATTGCCTCAGAGCCGAACCCACAACCTCTCACAGCCCAAGCAAATAGCCTACCACTACACCAACACAGAGAAGTGGGAAACAGCCTCTTCATTAATTCCCATAATCCTAGTGACTGCGCATACAACATGGCCAAACAAAAGCAAAAGACAATACCTGGCCTATCAATCCAATTGAAACTCATAGGCAACACAGTCTATTGGACTAGGTCATTACATGCAGCCATACAAAGTCCATGGGCCTTGCCTCAGAGACGAACTCACAACCTCTCGCAGCCCAAGCAATAAGCCTACCAGTACACCAACACAAAGAAGTGTGAAACTGATTCTACATTAACTCACATTATCCTAGTGACTGCGCACACAACATGGCCAAACGAAAGCAAAAGACGGTACCTGGCCTATCAATCCAATGGAAACTCATAGGCAACGCATTCCATTGGACTAGGCAATTACATAGAGCCATACAAAATCCATGGGCCTTGCTTCAGAGTCAAACCCACAACCTCTCACAGACCAAGTAAAGAGCCTACCACTACACCAACACAGAGAAGTGCAAAACTTACTCTACATAAATTCACATAATCCTAGTGACTGCGCACACAACATGGCCAAACAAAAGCAAAAGACGGTACCAGGCCTATCAATCCAATGGAAACTCAAAGGCAACACAATCCATTGGACTATGCAATTACATGCAGCCATACAAAGTCCATGGGCCTTGCCTCAGCGTCGAACCCACAACCTCTCGCAGCCCAAGCAAAGAGCCTACCACTACACCAACACAGAGAAGTGTGAAACTGATTCTACATTAACTCACATTATCCTAGTGACTGCGCACACAACATGGCCAAACGAAAGCAAAAGACGGTACCTGGCCTATCAATCCAATGGAAACTCATAGGCAACGCATTCCATTGGACTAGGCAATTACATAGAGCCATACAAAATCCATGGGCCTTGCTTCAGAGTTAAACCCACAACCTCTCAAAGCCCAAGTAAAGAGCCTACCACTACACCAACACAGAAGTGCAAAACTTACTCTACATAAATTCACATAATCCTAGTGACTGCGCACACAACATGGCCAAACAAAAGCAAAAGACAGTACCAGGCCTATCAATCCAATGGAAACTCAAAGGCAACACAATCCATTGGACTAGGCAATTACATGCAGCCATACAAAGTCCATGGGCCTTGCCTCAGCGTCGAACCCACAACCTCTCGCAATCCAAGCAAAGAGCCTACCACTACACCAACACAGAGAAGTGTGAAACTGATTCTACATTAACTCACATTATCCTAGTGACTGCGCACACAACATGGCCAAACGAAAGCAAAAGACAGTACCTGGCCTATCAATCCAATGGAAACTCATAGGCAACGCATTCCATTGGACTAGGCAATTACATAGAGCCATACAAAATCCATGGGCCTTGCTTCAGAGTCAAACCCACAACCTCTCACAGCCCAAGTAAAGAGCCTACCACTACACCAACACAGAGAAGTGCAAAACTTTCTCTACATAAATTCACATAATTCTAGTGACTGCGCACACAACATGGCCAAACGAAAGCAAAAGACGGTACCAGACCTATCAATCCAATGGAAACTCATGGGCAACGCATTCCATTGGACTAGGCAATTACATAGAGCCATACAAAATCCATGGGCCTTGCTTCAGAGTCAAACCCACAACCTCTCACAGCCCAAGTAAAGAGCCTACCACTACACCAACACAGAGAAGTGCAAAACTTACTCTACATAAATTCACATAATCCTAGTGACTGCGCACACAACATGGCCAAACAAAAGCAAAAGACGGTACCAGGCCTATCAATCCAATGGAAACTCAAAGGCAACACAATCCATTGGACTAGGCAATTACATGCAGCCATACAAAGTCCATGGGCCTTGCCTCAGCGTCGAACCCACAACCTCTCGCAGCCCTAGCAAAGAGCCTACCACTACACCAACACAGAGAAGTGTGAAACTGATTCTACATTAACTCACATTATCCTAGTGACTGCGCACACAACATGGCCAAACGAAAGCAAAAGACGGTACCTGGCCTATCAATCCAATGGAAACTCATAGGCAACGCATTCCATTGGACTAGGCAATTACATAGAGCCATACAAAATCCATGGGCCTTGCTTCAGAGTCAAACCCACAACCTCTCACAGCCCAAGTAAAGAGCCTACCACTACACCAACACAGAGAAGTGCAAAACTTACTCTACATAAATTCACATAATCCTAGTGACTGCGCACACAACATGGCCAAACAAAAGCAAAAGACGGTACCAGGCCTATCAATCCAATGGAAACTCAAAGGCAACACAATCCATTGGACTATGCAATTACATGCAGCCATACAAAGTCCATGGGCCTTGCCTCAGCGTCGAACCCACAACCTCTCGCAGCCCAAGCAAAGAGCCTACCACTACACCAACACAGAGAAGTGTGAAACTGATTCTACATTAACTCACATTATCCTAGTGACTGCGCACACAACATGGCCAAACGAAAGCAAAAGACGGTACCTGGCCTATCAATCCAATGGAAACTCATAGGCAACGCATTCCATTGGACTAGGCAATTACATAGAGCCATACAAAATCCATGGGCCTTGCTTCAGAGTTAAACCCACAACCTCTCAAAGCCCAAGTAAAGAGCCTACCACTACACCAACACAGAAGTGCAAAACTTACTCTACATAAATTCACATAATCCTAGTGACTGCGCACACAACATGGCCAAACAAAAGCAAAAGACAGTACCAGGCCTATCAATCCAATGGAAACTCAAAGGCAACACAATCCATTGGACTAGGCAATTACATGCAGCCATACAAAGTCCATGGGCCTTGCCTCAGCGTCGAACCCACAACCTCTCGCAATCCAAGCAAAGAGCCTACCACTACACCAACACAGAGAATTGTGAAACTGATTCTACATTAACTCACATTATCCTAGTGACTGCGCACACAACATGGCCAAACGAAAGCAAAAGACGGTACCTGGCCTATCAATCCAATGGAAACTCATAGGCAACGCATTCCATTGGACTAGGCAATTACATGCAGCCATACAAAGTCCATGGGCATTGCCTCAGAGCCGAACCCACAACCTCTCACAGCCCAAGCAAATAGCCTACCACTACACCAACACAGAGAAGTGGGAAACAGCCTCTTCATTAATTCCCATAATCCTAGTGACTGCGCATACAACATGGCCAAACAAAAGCAAAAGACAATACCTGGCCTATCAATCCAATTGAAACTCATAGGCAACACAGTCTATTGGACTAGGTCATTACATGCAGCCATACAAAGTCCATGGGCCTTGCCTCAGAGACGAACTCACAACCTCTCGCAGCCCAAGCAATAAGCCTACCAGTACACCAACACAAAGAAGTGTGAAACTGATTCTACATTAACTCACATTATCCTAGTGACTGCGCACACAACATGGCCAAACGAATGCAAAAGACGGTACCTGGCCTATCAATCCAATGGAAACTCATAGGCAACGCATTCCATTGGACTAAGCAATTACATAGAGCCATACAAAATCCATGGGCCTTGCTTCAGAGTCAAACCCACAACCTCTCACAGCCCAAGTAAAGAGCCTACCACTACACCAACACAGAGAAGTGCAAAACTTACTCTACATAAATTCACATAATCCTAGTGACTGCGCACACAACATGGCCAAACACGGTACCAGGCCTATCAATCCAATGGAAACTCAAAGGCAACACAATCCATTGGACTAGGCAATTACATGCAGCCATACAAAGTCCATGGGCCTTGCCTCAGCGTCGAACCCACAACCTCTCGCAGCCCAAGCAAAGAGCCTACCACTACACCAACACAGAGAAGTGTGAAACTGATTCTACATTAACTCACATTATCCTAGTGACTGCGCACACAACATGGCCAAACGAAAGCAAAAGACAGTACCTGGCCTATCAATCCAATGGAAACTCATAGGCAACGCATTCCATTGGACTAGGCAATTACATAGAGCCATACAAAATCCATGGGCCTTGCTTCAGAGTCAAACCCACAACCTCTCACAGCCCAAGTAAAGAGCCTACCACTACACCAACACAGAGAAGTGCAAAACTTACTCTACATAAATTCACATAATTCTAGTGACTGCGCACACAACATGGCCAAACGAAAGCAAAAGACTGTACCAGGCCTATCAATCCAATGGAAACTCATAGGCAACGCATTCCATTGGACTAGGCAATTACATAGAGCCATACAAAATCCATGGGCCTTGCTTCAGAGTCAAACCCACAACCTCTCACAGCCCAAGTAAAGAGCCTACCACTACACCAACACAGAGAAGTGCAAAACTTACTCTACATAAATTCACATAATCCTAGTGACTGCGCACACAACATGGCCAAACAAAAGCAAAAGACGGTACCAGGCCTATCAATCCAATGGAAACTCAAAGGCAACACAATCCATTGGACTAGGCAATTACATGCAACCATACAAAGTCCATGGGCCTTGCCTCAGCGTCGAACCCACAACCTCTCGCAGCCCTAGCAAAGAGCCTACCACTACACCAACACAGAGAAGTGTGAAACTGATTCTACATTAACTCACATTATCCTAGTGACTGCGCACACAACATGGCCAAACGAAAGCAAAAGACGGTACCTGGCCTATCAATCCAATGGAAACTCATAGGCAACGCATTCCATTGGACTAGGCAATTACATAGAGCCATACAAAATCCATGGGCCTTGCTTCAGAGTCAAACCCACAACCTCTCAAAGCCCAAGTAAAGAGCCTACCACTACACCAACACAGAAGTGCAAAACTTACTCTACATAAATTCACATAATCCTAGTGACTGCGCACACAACATGGCCAAACAAAAGCAAAAGACAGTACCAGGCCTATCAATCCAATGGAAACTCAAAGGCAACACAATCCATTGGACTAGGCAATTACATGCAGCCATACAAAGTCCATGGGCCTTGCCTCAACGTCGAACCCACAACCTCTCGCAACCCAAGCAAAGAGCCTACCACTACACCAACACAGAGAAGTGTGAAACTGATTCTACATTAACTCACATTATCCTAGTGACTGCGCACACAACATGGCCAAACGAAAGCAAAAGACGGTACCTGGCCTATCAATCCAATGGAAACTCATAGGCAACGCATTCCATTGGACTAGGCAATTACATGCAGCCATACAAAGTCCATGGGCATTGCCTCAGAGCCGAACCCACAACCTCTCACAGCCCAAGCAAATAGCCTACCACTACACCAACACAGAGAAGTGTGAAACAGCCTCTTCATTAATTCCCATAATCCTAGTGACTGCGCATACAACATTGCCAAACAAAAGCAAAAGACTATACCTGGCCTATCAATCCAATTGAAACTCATAGGCAACACAGTCTATTGGACTAGGTCATTAAATGCAGCCATACAAATTCCATGGGCCTTGCCTCAGAGACGAACTCACAACCTCTCGCAGCCCAAGCAATAAGCCTACCACTACACCAACACAGAGAAGTGAGAAACAGATTCTACATTAACTCACATTATCCTAGTGACTGCGCACACAACATGGCCAAACGAAAGCAAAAGACGGTACCTGGCCTATCAATCCAATGGAAACTCATAGGCAACGCATTCCATTGGACTAGGCAATTACATAGAGCCATACAAAATCCATGGGCCTTGCTTCAGAGTCAAACCCACAACCTCTCACAGCCCAAGTAAAGAGCCTACCACTACACCAACACAGAGAAGTGCAAAACTTACTCTACATAAATTCACATAATCCTAGTGACTGCGCACACAACATGGCCAAAAAAAAAAAAAGACGGTACCAGGCCTATCAATCCAATGGAAGCTCAAAGGCAACACAATCCATTGGACTAGGCAATTACATGCAGCCATACAAAGTCCATGGGCCTTGCCTCAGCGTCGAACCCACAACCTCTCGCAGCCCAAGCAAAGAGCCTACCACTACACCAACACAGAGAAGTGTGAAACTGCTTCTACATTAACTCACATTATCCTAGTGACTGCGCACACAACATGGCCAAACAAAAGCAAAAGACATTACCAGGCCTATCAATCCAATGGAAACTCAAAGGCAACACAATCCATTGGACTAGGCAATTACATGCAGCCATACAAAGTCCATGGGCATTGCCTCAGAGCCGAACCCACAACCTCTCACAGCCCAAGCAAATAGCCTACCACTACACCAACACAGAGAAGTGGGAAACAGCCTCTTCATTAATTCCCATAATCCTAGTGACTGCGCACACAACATGGCCAAACAAAAGCAAAAGACGGTACCAGGCCTATCAATCCAATGGAAACTCATAGGCAACGCATTCCATTGGACTAGGCAACTACATAGAGCCATACAAAATCCATGGGCCTTGCTTCAGAGTCAAACCCACAACCTCTCACAGCCCAAGTAAAGAGCCTACCCCTACACCAACACAGAGAAGTGCAAAACTTACTCTACATAAATTCACATAATCCTAGTGACTGCGCACACAACATGGCCAAACAAAAGCAAAAGACGGTACCAGGCCTATCAATCCAATGGAAACTCAAAGGCAACACAATCCATTGGACTAGGCAATTACATGCAGCCATACAAAGTCCATGGGCATTGCCTCAGAGCCGAACCCACAACCTCTCACAGCCCAAGCAAATAGCCTACCCCTACACCAACACAGAGAAGTGGGAAACAGCCTCTTCATTAATTCCCATAATCCTAGTGACTGCGCATACAACATGGCCAAACAAAAGCAAAAGACAATACCTGGCCTATCAATCCAAGTGAAACTCATAGACAACACAGTCTATTGGACTAGGTCATTACATGCAGCCATACAAAGTCCATGGGCCTTGCCTCAGAGACGAACTCACAACCTCTCGCAGCCCAAGCAATAAGCCTACCACTACACCAACACAGAGAAGTGTGAAACTGATTCTACATTAACTCACATTATCCTAGTGACTGCGCACACAACATGGCCAAACGAAAGCAAAAGACGGTACCTGGCCTATCAATCCAATGGAAACTCATAGGCAACGCATTCCATTGGACTAGGCAATTACATAGAGCCATACAAAATCCATGGGCCTTGCTTAAGAGTCAAACCCACAACCTCTCACAGCCCAAGTAAAGAGCCTACCACTACACCAACACAGAGAAGTGCAAAACTTACTCTACATAAATTCACATAATCATAGTGACTGCGCACACAACATGGCCAAACGAAAGCAAAAGACGCTACCTGGCCTATCAATCCAATGGAAACTCATAGGTAACGCATTCCATTGGACTAGGCAATTACATAGAGCCATACAAAATCCATGGGCCTTGCTTCAGAGTCAAACCCACAACCTCTCACAGCCCAAGTAAAGAGCCTACCACTACACCAACACAGAGAAGTGCAAAACTTACTCTACATAAATTCACATAATCCTAGTGACTGCGCACACAACATGGCCAAACGAAAGCAAAATACGGTACCTGGCCTATCAATCCAATGGAAACTCATAGGCAACGCATTCCATTGGACTAGGCAATTACATAGAGCCATACAAAATCCATGGGCCTTGCTTCAGAGTCAAACCCACAACCTCTCACAGCCCAAGTAAAGAGCCTACCACTACACCAACACAGAGAAGTGCAAAACTTACTCTACATAAATTCACATAATCCTAGTGACTGCGCACACAACATGGCCAAACAAAAGCAAAAGACAGTACCAGGCCTATCAATCCAATGGAAACTCAAAGGCAACACAATCCATTGGACTAGGCAATTACATGAAGCCATACAAAGTCCATGGGCCTTTCCTCAGCGTCGAACCCACAACCTCTCGCAGCCCAAGCAAAGAGCCTACCACTACACCAACACAGAGAAGTGTGAAACTGATTCTACATTAACTCACATTATCCTAGTGACTGCGCACACAACATGGCCAAACGAAAGCAAAAGACGGTACCTGGCCTATCAATCCAATGGAAACTCATAGGCAACGCATTCCATTGGACTAGGCAATTACATAGAGCCATACAAAATCCATGGGCCTTGCTTCAGAGTCAAACCCACAACCTCTCACAGGCCAAGTAAAGAGCCTACCACTACACCAACACAGAGAAGTGCTAAACTTACTCTTCATAAATTCACATAATCCTAGTGACTGCGCACACAACATGGCCAAACAAAAGCAAAAGACGGTACCATGCCTATCAATCCAATGGAAACTCAAAGGCAACACAATCCATTGGACTAGGCAATTACATGCAGCCATACAAAGTCCATGGGCCTTGCCTCAGCGTCGAACCCACAACCTCTCGCAGCCCAAGCAAAGAGCCTACCACTACACCAACACAGAGAAGTGTGAAACTGATTCTACATTAACTCACATTATCCTAGTGACTGCGCACACAACATGGCCAAACGAAAGCAAAAGACGGTACCTGGCCTATCAATCCAATGGAAACTCATAGGCAACGCATTCCATTGGACTAGGCAATTACATAGAGCCATACAAAATCCATGGGCCTTGCTTCAGAGTCAAACCCACAACCTCTCACAGCCCAAGTAAAGAGCCTACCACTACACCAACACAGAGAAGTGCAAAACTTACTCTACATAAATTCACATAATCCTAGTGACTGCGCACACAACATGGCCAAACACGGTACCAGGCCTATAAATCCAATGGAAACTCAAAGGCAACACAATCCATTGGACTAGGCAATTACACGCAGCCATACAAAGTCCATGGGCCTTGCCTCAGCGACGAACCCACAACCTCTCGCAGCCCAAGCAAAGAGCCTACCACTACACCAACACAGATAAGTGTGAAACTGATTCTACATTAACTCACATTATCCTAGTGACTGCGCACACAACATGGCCAAACGAAAGCAAAAGACAGTACCTGGCCTATCAATCCAATGGAAACTCATAGGCAACGCATTCCATTGGACTAGGCAATTACATAGAGCCATACAAAATCCATGGGCCTTGCTTCAGAGTCAAACCCACAACCTCTCACAGCCCAAGTAAAGAGCCTACCACTACACCAACACAGAGAAGTGCAAAACTTACTCTACATAAATTTACATAATTCTAGTGACTGCGCACACAACATGGCCAAACGAAAGCAAAAGACGGTACCAGGCCTATCAATCCAATGGAAACTCATAGGCAACGCATTCCATTGGACTAGGCAATTACATAGAGCCATACAAAATCCATGGGCCTGGCTTCAGAGTCAAACCCACAACCTCTCACAGCCCAAGTAAAGAGCCTACCACTACACCAACACAGAGAAGTGCAAAACTTATTCTACATAAATTCACATAATCCTAGTGACTGCGCACACAACATGGCCAAACAAAAGCAAAAGACGGTACCAGGCCTATCAATCCAATGGAAACTCATAGGCAACGCATTCCATTGGACTAGGCAATTACATAGAGCCATACAAAATCCATGGGCCTTGCTTCAGAATCAAACCCACAACCTCTCACAGCCCAAGTAAAGAGCCTACCACTACACCAACACAGAGAAGTGCAAAACTTACTCTACATAAATTCACATAATCCTAGTGACTGCGCACACAACATGGCCAAACAAAAGCAAAAGACGGTACCAGGCCTATCAATCCAATGGAAACTCAAAGGCAACACAATCCATTGGACTAGGCAATTACATGCAGCCATACAAAGTCCATGGGCCTTGCCTCAGCGTCGAACCCACAACCTCTCGCAGCCCTAGCAAAGAGCCTACCACTACACCAACACAGAGAAGTGTGAAACTGATTCTACATTAACTCACATTATCCTAGTGACTGCGCACACAACATGGCCAAACGAAAGCAAAAGACGGTACCTGGCCTATCAATCCAATGGAAACTCATAGGCAACGCATTCCATTGGACTAGGCAATTACATAGAGCCATACAAAATCCATGGGCCTTGCTTCAGAGTCAAACCCACAACCTCTCAAAGCCCAAGTAAAGAGCCTACCACTACACCAACACAGAAGTGCAAAACTTACTCTACATAAATTCACATAATCCTAGTGACTGCGCACACAACATGGCCAAACAAAAGCAAAAGACAGTACCAGGCCTATCAATCTAATGGAAACTCAAAGGCAACACAATCCATTGGACTAGGCAATTACATGCAGCCATACAAAGTCCATGGGCCTTGCCTCAGCGTCGAACCCACAACCTCTCGCAATCCAAGCAAAGAGCCTACCACTACACCAACACAGAGAAGTGTGAAACTGATTCTACATTAACTCACATTATCCTAGTGACTGCGCACACAACATGGCCAAACGAAAGCAAAAGACGGTACCTGGCCTATCAATCCAATGGAAACTCATAGGCAACGCATTCCATTGGACTAGGCAATTACATGCAGCCATACAAAGTCCATGGGCATTGCCTCATAGCCGAACCCACAACCTCTCACAGCCCAAGCAAATAGCCTACCACTACACCAACACAGAGAAGTGGGAAACAGCCTCTTCATTAATTCCCATAATCCTAGTGACTGCGCATACAACATGGCCAAACAAAAGCAAAAGACTATACCTGGCGTATCAATCCAATTGAAACTCATAGGCAACACAGTCTATTGGACTAGGTCATTAAATGCAGCCATACAAAGTCCATGGGCCTTGCCTCAGAGACGAACTCACAACCTCTCGCAGCCCAAGCAATAAGCCTACCACTACACCAACACAGAGAAGTGTGAAACTGGTTCTACATTAACTCACATTATCCTAGTGACTGCGCACACAACATGGCCAAACGAAAGCAAAAGACGGTACCTGGCCTATCAATCCAATGGAAACTCATAGGCAACGCATTCCTTTGGACTAAGCAATTACATAGAGCCATACAAAATCCATGGGCCTTGCTTCATAGTCAAACCCACAACCTCTCACAGCCCAAGTAAAGCCCCTACCACTACACCAACACAGAGAAGTGCAAAACTTATTGTACATAAATTCCCATAATCCTTGTGACTGCGCACACAACATGGCCAAACGAAAGCAAAAGACGGTACCTGGCCTATCAATCCAATGGAAACTCATAGGCAACGCATTCCATTGGACTAGGCAATTACATAGAGCCATACAAAATCCATGGGCCTTGCTTCAGAGTCAAACCCACAACCTCTCACAGCCCAAGTAAAGAGCCTACCACTACACCAACACAGAGAAGTGCAAAACTTACTCTACATAAATTCACATAATCCTAGTGACTGCGCACACAACATGGCCAAACAAAAGCAAAAGACGGTACCAGGCCTATCAATCCAATGGAAGCTCAAAGGCAACACAATCCATTGGACTAGGCAATTACATGCAGCCATACAAAGTCCATGGGCCTTGCCTCAGCGTCGAACCCACAACCTCTCGCAGCCCAAGCAAAGAGCCTACCACTACACCAACACAAAGAAGTGTGAAACTGCTTCTACATTAACTCACATTATCCTAGTGACTGCGCACACAACATGGCCAAACAAAAGCAAAAGACGTTACCAGGCCTATCAATCCAATGGAAACTCAAAGGCAACACAATCCATTGGACTAGGCAATTACATGCAGCCATACAAAGTCCATGGGCATTGCCTCAGAGCCGTACCCACAACCTCTCACAGCCCAAGCAAATAGCCTACCACTACACCAACACAGAGAAGTGGGAAACAGCCTCTTCATTAATTCCCATAATCCTAGTGACTGCGCATACAACATGGCCAAACAAAAGCAAAAGACAATACCTGGCCTACCAATCCAATTGAAACTCATAGGCAACACAGTCTTTTGGACTAGGTCATTACATGCAGCCATACAAAGTCCATGGGCCTTGCCTCAGAGACGAACTCACAACCTCTCGCAGCCCAAGCAATAAGCCTACCACTACACCAACACAGAGAAGTGTGAAACTGATTCTACATTAACTTACATTATCCTAGTGACTGCGCACACAACATGGCCAAACGAAAGCAAAAGACGGTACCTGGCCTATCAATCCAATGGAAACTCATAGGCAACGCACTCCATTGGACTAGGCAATTACATAGAGCCATACAAAATCCATGGGCCTTGCTTCAGAGTCAAACCCACAACCTCTCACAGCCCTAGTAAAGAGCCTACCACTACACCAACACAGAGAAGTGCAAAACTTACTCTACATAAATTCACATAATCCTAGTGACTGCGCACACAACATGGCCAAACAAAAGCAAAAGACGGTACCAGGCCTATCAATCCAATGGAAACTCATAGGCAACGCATTCCATTGTACTAGGCAATTACATAGAGCCATACAAAATCCATGGGCCTTGCTTCAGAGTCAAATCCACAACCTCTCACAGCCCAAGTAAAGAGCCTACCACTACACCAACACAGAGAAGTGCAAAACTTACTCTACATAAATTCACATAATCCTAGTGACTGCGCACACAACATGGCCAAACAAAAGCAAAAGACGGTACCAGACCTATCAATCCAATGGAAACTCAAAGGAAACAAAATCCATTGGACTAGGCAATTACATGCAGCCATACAAAGTCCATGGGCCTTGCCTCAGCGTCGAACCCACAACCTCTCGCAGCCCAAGCAAAGAGCCTACCACTACACCAACACAGAGAAGTGTGAAACTGATTCTACAATAACTCACATTATCCTAGTGACTGCGCACACAACATGGCCAAACGAAAGCAAAAGACGGTACCTGGCCTATCAATCCAATAGAAACTCATAGGCAACGCATTCCATTGGACTAGGCAATTACATAGAGCCATACAAAATCCATGGGCCTTGCTCCAGAGTCAAACCCACAACCTCTCACAGCCCAAGTAAAGAGCCTACCACTACACCAACACAGAGAAGTGCAAAACTTACTCTACATAAATTCACATAATCCTAGTGACTGCGCACACAACATGGCCAAACAAAAGCAAAAGACGGTACCAGGCCTATCAATCCAATGGAAACTCAAAGGCAACACAATCCATTGGACTAGGCAATTACATGCAGCCATACAAAGTCCATGGGCATTGCCTCAGAGGCGAACCCACAACCTCTCACAGCCCAAGCAAATAGCCTACCCCTACACCAACACAGAGAAGTGGGAAACAGCCTCTTCATTAATTCCCATAATCCTAGTGACTGCGCATACAACATGGCCAAACAAAAGCAAAAGACAATACCTGGCCTATCAATCCAATTGAAACTCATAGACAAGACAGTCTATTGGACTAGGTCATTACATGCAGCCATACAAAGTCCATGGGCCTTGCCTCAGAGACGAACTCACAACCTCTCGCAGCCCAAGCAATAAGCCTACCACTACACCAACACAGAGAAGTGTGAAACTGATTCTACATTAACTCACATTATCCTAGTGACTGCGCACACAACATGGCCAAACGAAAGCAAAAGACGGTACCTGGCCTATCAATCCAATGGAAACTCATAGGCAACGCATTCCATTGGACTAGGCAATTACATAGAGCCATACAAAATCCATGGGCCTTGCTTCAGAGTCAAACCCACAACCTCTCACAGCCCACGTAAAGAGCCTACCACTACACCAACACAGAGAAGTGCAAAACTTACTCTACATAAATTCACATAATCATAGTGACTGCGCACACAACATGGCCAAACGAAAGCAAAAGACGGTACCAGGCCTATCAATCCAATGGAAACTCATAGGCAACGCATTCCATTGGACTAGGCAATTACATAGAGCCATACAAAATCCATGGGCCTTGCTTCAGAGTCAAACCCACAACCTCTCACAACCCAAGTAAAGAGCCTACCACTACCCCAACACAGAGAAGTGCAAAACTTACTCTACATAAATTCACATAATCCTAGTGACTGCGCACACAACATGGCCAAACAAAAGCAAAAGACGGTACCAGGCCTATCAATCCAATGGAAACTCAAAGGCAACACAATCCATTGGACTAGGCAATTACATGCAGCCATACAAAGTCCATGGGCCTTGCCTCAGCGTCGAACCCACAACCTCTCGCAGACCAAGCAAAGAGCCTACCACTACACCAACACAGAGAAGTGTGAAACTGATTCTACATTAACTCACATTATCCTAGTGACTGCGCACACAACATGGCCAAACGAAAGCAAAAGACGGTACCTGGCCCATCAATCCAATAGAAACTCATAGGCAACGCATTCCATTGGACTAGGCAATTACATAGAGCCATACGAAATCCATAGGCCTTGCTTCAGAGTCAAACCCACAACCTCTCACAGCCCAAGTAAAGAGCCTACCACTACACCAACACAGAGAAGTGCAAAACTTACTCTACATAAATTCACATAATCCTAGTGACTGCGCACACAACATGGCCAAACAAAAGCAAATGACGGTACCAGGCCTATCAATCCAATGGAAACTCAAAGGCAACACAATCCATTGGACTAGGCAATTGCATGCAGCCATACAAAGTCCATGGGCCTTGCCTCAGCGTCGAACCCACAACCTCTCGCAGCCCAAGCAAAGAGCCTACCACTACACCAACACAGAGAAGTGTGAAACCGATTCTACATTAACTCACATTATCCTAGTGACTGCGCACACAACATGGCCAAACGAAAGCAAAAGACAGTACCTGGCCTATCAATCCAATGGAAACTCATAGGCAACGCATTCCATTGGACTAGGCAATTACATAGAGCCATACAAAATCCATGGGCCTTGCTTCAGAGTCAAACCCACAACCTCACACAGCCCAAGTAAAGAGCCTACCACTACACCAACACAGAGAAGTGCAAAACTTACTCTACATAAATTCACATAATCCTAGTGACTGCGCACACAACATGGCCAAACAAAAGCAAAAGACGGTACCAGGCCTATCAATCCAATGGAAACTCAAAGGCAACACAATCCATTGGACTAGGCAATTACATGCAACCATACAAAGTCCATGGGCCTTGCCTCAGCGTCCAACCCACAACCTCTCGCAGCCCAAGCAAAGAGCCTACCACTACACCAACACAGAGAAGTGTGAAACCAATTCTACATTAACTCACATTATCCTAGTGACTGCGCACACAACATGGCCAAACGAAAGCAAAAGACGGTACCTGGCCTATCAATCCAATGGAAACTCATAGGCAACGCATTCCATTGGACTAGGCAATTACATAGAGCCATACAAAATCCATGGGCCTTGCTTCAGAGTCAAACCCACAACCTCTCACAGCCCAAGTAAAGAGCCTACCACTACACCAACACAGAGAAGTGCAAAATTTACTCTACATAAATTCACATAATCCTAGTGACTGCGCACACAACATGGCCAAACGAAAGCAAAAGACGGTACCTGGCCTATCAATCCAATGGAAACTTATAGGCAACGCATTCCATTGGACTAGGCAATTACATAGAGCCATACAAAATCCATGGGCCTTGCTTCAGAGTCAAACCCACAACCTCCCACAGCCCAAGTAAAGAGCCTACCACTACACCAACACAGAGAAGTGCAAAACTTACTCTACATAAATTCACATAATCCTAGTGACTGCGCACACAACATGGCCAAACAAAAGCAAAAGACGGTACCAGGCCTATCAATCCAATGGAAACTCAAAGGCAACACAATCCATTGGACTAGGCAATTGCATGCAGCCATACAAAGTCCATGGGCCTTGCCTCAGCGTCGAACCCACAACCTCTCGCAGCCCAAGCAAAGAGCCTACCACTACACCAACACAGAGAAGTGTGAAACCGATTCTACATTAACTCACATTATCCTAGTGACTGCGCACACAACATGGCCAAACGAAAGCAAAAGACAGTACCTGGCCTATCAATCCAATGGAAACTCATAGGCAACGCATTCCATTGGACTAGGCAATTACATAGAGCCATACAAAATCCATGGGCCTTGCTTCAGAGTCAAACCCACAACCTCTCACAGCCCAAGTAAAGAGCCTACCACTACACCAACACAGAGAAGTGCAAAACTTACTCTACATAAATTCACATAATCCTAGTGACTGCGCACACAACATGGCCAAACAAAAGCAAAAGACGGTACCAGGCCTATCAATCCAATGGAAACTCAAAGGCAACACAATCCATTGGACTAGGCAATTACATGCAACCATACAAAGTCCATGGGCCTTGCCTCAGCGTCGAACCCACAACCTCTCGCAGCCCAAGCAAAGAGCCTACCACTACACCAACACAGAGAAGTGTGAAACCGATTCTACATTAACTCACATTATCCTAGTGACTGCGCACAGAACATGGCCAAACGAAAGCAAAAGACGGTACCTGGCCTATCAATCCAATGGAAACTCATAGGCAACGCATTCCATTGGACTAGGCAATTACATAGAGCCATACAAAATCCATGGGCCTTGCTTCAGAGTCAAACCCACAACCTCTCACAGCCCAAGTAAAGAGCCTACCACTACACCAACACAGAGAAGTGCAAAATTTACACTACATAAATTAACATAATCCTAGTGACTGCGCACACAACATGGCCAAACGAAAGCAAAAGACGTTACCTGGCCTATCAATCCAATGGAAACTTATAGGCAACGCATTCCATTGGACTAGGCAATTACATAGAGCCATACAAAATCCATGGGCCTTGCTTCAGAGTCAAACCCACAACCTCTCACAGCCCAAGTAAAGAGCCTACCACTACACCAACACAGAGAAGTGCAAAACTTACTCTACATAAATTCACATAATCCTAGTGACTGCGCACACAACATGGCCAAACAAAAGCAAAAGACGGTACCAGGCCTATCAATCCAATGGAAACTCAAAGGCAACACAATCCATTGGACTAGGCAATTACATGCAGCCATACAAAGTCCATGGGCCTTGCCTCAGCGTCGAACCCACAACCTCTCGCAGCCCAAGCAAAGAGCCTACCACTACACCAACACAGAGAAGTGTGAAACTGATTCTACATTAACTCACATTATCCTAGTGACTGCGCACCCAACATGGCCAAACGAAAGCAAAAGACGGTACCTGGCCTATCAATCCAATGGAAACTCATTGGCAACGCATTCCATTGGACTAGGCAATTACATAGAGCCATACAAAATCCATGGGCCTTGCTTCAGAGTCAAACCTACAACCTCTCACAGCCCAAGTAAAGAGCCTACCACTACACCAACACAGAGAAGTGCAAAACTTACTCTACATAAATTCACATAATCCTAGTGACTGCGCACACAACATGGCCAAACAAAAGCAAAAGACGGTACCAGGCCTATCAATCCAATGGAAACTCAAAGGCAACACAATCCATTGGACTAGGCAATTACATGCAGCCATACAAAGTCCATGGGCCATGCCTCAGCGTCAAACCCACAACCTCTCGCAGCCCAAGCAAAGAGCCTACCACTACACCAACACAGAGAAGTGGGAAACTGATGCTACATTAACTCACATTATCCTAGTGACTGCGCACACAACATGGCCAAACGAAAGCAAAAGACGGTACCTGGCCTATCAATCCAATAGAAACTCATACGCAGCGCATTCCATTGGACTAGGCAATTACATAGAGCCATACAAAATCCATGGGCCTTGCTTCAGAGTCAAACCCACAACCTCTCACAGCCCAAGTAAAGAGCCTACCACTACACCAACATAGAGAAGTGCAAAACTTACTCTACATAAATTCACATAATCCTAGTGACTGCGCACACAACATGGCCAAACGAAAGCAAAAGACGGTACCTGGCCTATCAATCCAATGGAAACTCATAGGCAACGCATTCCATTGGACTAGGCAATTACATAGAGCCATACAAAATCCATGGGCCTTGCTTCAGAGTCAAACCCACAAACTCTCGCAGCCCAAGTAAAGAGCCTACCACTACACCAACACAGAGAAGTGTGAAACCGATTCTACATTAACTCACATTATCCTAGTGACTGCGCACACAACATGGCCAAACGAAAGCAAAAGAAGGGACCTGGCCTATCAATCCAATGGAAACTCATAGGCAACGCATTCCATTGGACTAGGCAAGTACATAGAGCCATACAAAATCCATGGGCCTTGCTTCAGAGTCAAACCCACAACCTCTCACAGCCCAAGTAAAGAGCCTACCACTACACCAACACAGAGAAGTGAAAAAACTTACTCTACATAAATTCACATAATCCTAGTGACTGCGCACACAACATGGCCAAACAAAAGCAAAAGACGGTACCAGGCCTATCAATCCAATGGAAACTCATAGGCAACGCATTCCATTGGACTAGGCAATTACATAGAGCCATACAAAATCCATGGGCCTTGCTTCAGAGTCAAACCCACAACCTCTCACAGCCCAAGTAAAGAGCCTACCACTACACCAACACAGAGAAGTGCAAAACTTACTCTACATAAATTCACATAATCCTAGTGACTGCGCACACAACATGGCCAAACAAAAGCAAAAGACGGTACCTGGCCTATCAATCCAATGGAAACTCATAGGCAACGCATTCCATTGGACTAGGCAATTACATAGAGCCATACAAAATCCATGGGCCTTGCTTCAGAGTCAAACCCACAACCTCTCACAGCCCAAGTAAAGAGCCTACCACTACACCAACACAGAGAAGTGCAAAACTTACTCTACATAAATTCACATAATCCTAGTGACTGCGCACACAACATGGCCAAACAAAAGCAAAAGACAGTACCAGGCCTATCAATCCAATGGAAACTCAAAGGCAACACAATCCATTGGAATAGGCAATTACATGCAGCCATACAAAGTCCATGGGCCTTACCTCAGCGTCAAACCCACAACCTCTCGCAGCCCAAGCAAAGAGCCTACCACTACACCAACACAGAGAAGTGTGAAACTGATTCTACATTAACTCACATTATCCTAGTGACTGCGCACACAACATGGCCAAACGAAAGCAAAAGACGGTACCTGGCCTATCAATCCAATGGAAACTCATAGGCAACGCATTCCATTGGACTAGGCAATTACATAGACCCATACAAAATCCATGGGCCTTGCTTCAGAGTCAAACCCACAACCTCTCACAGACCAAGTAAAGAGCCTACCACTACACCAACACAGAGAAGTGCAAAACTTGCTCTACATAAATTCACATAATCCTAGTGACTGCGCACACAACATGGCCAAACAAAAGCAAAAGACGGTACCAGGCCTATCAATCCAATGGAAACTCAAAGGCAACACAATCCATTGGACTAGGCAATTACATGCAGCCATACAAAGTCCATGGGCCTTGCCTCAGCGTCGAACCCACAACCTCTCGCAAAGAGCCTACCACTACACCAACACAGAGAAGTGTGAAAATGATTTTACATTAACTCACATTATCCTAGTGACTGCGCACACAACATGGCCAAACAAAAGCAAAAGACAGTACCAGGCCTATCAATCCAATGGAAACTCAAAGGCAACACAATCCATTGGACTAGGCAATTACATGCAGCCATACAAAGTCCATGGGCCTTGCCTCAGCGTCGAACCCACAACCTCTCGCAGCCCAAGCAAAGAGCCTACCACTACACCAACACAGAGAAGTGTGAAACTGATTCTACATTTACTCACATTATCCTAGTGACTGCGCACACAACATGGCCAAACGAAAGCAAAAGACGGTACCAGGCCTATCAATCCAATGGAAACTCATAGGCAACGCATTCCATTGGACTAGGCAATTACATAGAGCCATACAAAATCCATGGGCCTTGCTTCAGAGTCAAACCCACAACCTCTCACAGCCCAAGTAAAGAGCCTACCACTACACCAACACAGAGAAGTGTAAAACTTACTCTACATAAATTCACATAATCCTAGTGACTGCGCACACAACATGGCCAAACAAAAGCAAAAGACGGTACCAGGCCTATTAATCCAATGGAAACTCAAAGATAACACAATCCATTGGACTAGGCAATTACATGCAGCCATGCAAAGTCCATGGGCCTTGCCTCAGCGTCAAACCCACAACCTCTCGCAGCCCAAGCAAAGAGCCTACCACTACACCAACACAGAGAAGTGTGAAACTGATTCTACATTAACTCACATTATCCTAGTGAATGCGCACACAACATGGCCAAACGAAAGCAAAAGACGGTACCTGGCCTATCAATCCAATGGAAACTCATAGGCAACGCATTCCATTGGACTAGGCAATTACATAGACCCATACAAAATCCATGGGCCTTGCTTCAGAGTCAAACCCACAACCTCTCACAGCCCAAGTAAAGAGCCTACCACTACACCAACACAGAGAAGTGCAAAGCTTACTCTACATAAATTCACATAATCCTAGTGACTGCGCACACAACATGGCCAAACAAAAGCAAAAGACGGTACCAGGCCTATCAATCCAATGGAAACTCAAAAGCAACACAATACATTGGACTAGGCAATTACATGCAGCCATACAAAGTCCATGGGACTTGCCTCAGCGTCGAACCCACAACCTCTCGCAGCCCAAGCAAAGAGCCTACCACTACACCAACACAGAGAAGTGTGAAACTGATTACACATTAACTCACATTATCCTAGTGACTGCGCACACAACATGGCCAAACGAAAGCAAAAGACAGTACCTGGCCTATCAATCCAATGGAAACTCATAGGCAACGCATTCCATTGGACTAAGCAATTACATAGAGCCATAGAAAATCCATGGGCCTTTCTTCAGCATCGAACCCACAACCTCTCACAGCCCAAGTAAAGAGCCTACCACTACACCAACACAGAGAAGTGCAAAACTTACTGTACATAAATTCACATAATCCTAGTGACTGCGCACACAACATGGCCAAACAAAAGCAAAAGATGGTACCAGGCCTATCAATCCAATGGAAACTCAAAGGCAACACAATCCATTGGACTAGGCAATTACATGCAGCCATACAAAGTCCATGGGCCTTGCCTCAGCGTCGAACCCACAACCTCTCGCAGCCCAAGCAAAGAGCCTACCACTACACCAACACAGAGAAGTGCAAAACTTACACTACATAAATTCACATAATCCTAGTGACTGCGCACACAACATGGCCAAACAAAAGCAAAAGACGGTAACAGGCCTATCAATCCAATGAAAACTCAAAGGCAACACAATCCATTGGACTAGGCAATTACATGTAGCCATACAAAGTCCATGGGCCTTGACTCAGCGTCGAACCCACAACCTCTCGCAGCCCAAGCAAAGAGCCCACCACTACACCAACACAGAGAAGTGTGAAACTGATTCTACATTAACTCACATTATCCTAGTGACTGCGCACACAACATGGCCAAACGAAAGCAAAAGACGGTACCTGGCCTATCAATCCAATGGAAACTCATAGGCAACGCATTCCATTGGACTAGGCAATTACATAGAGCCATACAAAATCCATGGGCCTTGCTTCAGAGTCAAACCCACAACCTCTCACAAACCAAGTAAAGAGCCTACCACTACACCAACACAGAGAAGTGCAAAACTTACTCTACATAAATTCACATAATCCTAGTGACTGCGCACACAACATGGCCAAACAAAAGCAAAAGACGGTACCAGGCCTATCAATCCAATGGAAACTCAAAGGCAACACAATCCATTGGACTAAGCAATTACATGCAGCCATACAAAGTCCATGGGCCTTGCCTCAGCGTCGAACCCACAACCTCTCGCAGCCCAAGCAAAGAGCCTACCACTACACCAACACAGAGAAGTGTGAAACTGATTTTACATTAACTCACATTATCCTAGTGACTGCGCACACAACATAGCCAAACAAAAGCAAAAGACAGTACCAGGCCTATCAATCCAATGGAAACTCAAAGGCAACACAATCCATTGGACTAGGCAATTACATGCAGCCATACAAAGTCCATGGGCCTTGCCTCAGCGTCGAACCCACAACCTCGCGCAGCCCAAGCAAAGAGCCTACCACTACACCAACACAGAGAAGTGTGAAACTGATTCTACATTAACTCACATTATCCTAGTGACTGCGCACACAACATGGCCAAACGAAAGCAAAAGACGGTACTTGGCCTATCAATCCAATGGAAACTCATAGGCAACACATTCCATTGGACTAGGCAATTACATAGAGCCATACAAAATCCATGGGCCTTGCTTCAGAGTCAAACCCACAACCTCTCACAGCCCAAGTAAAGAGCCTACCACTACACCAACACAGAGAAGTGTAAAACTTACTCTACATAATCTCACATAATCCTAGTGACTGCGCACACAACATGGCCAAACAAAAGCAAAAGACGGTACCAGGCCTATTAATCCAATGGAAACTCAAAGGCAACACAATCCATTGGACTAGGCAATTACATGCAGCCATGCAAAGTCCATGGGCCTTGCCTCAGCGTCAAACCCACAACCTTTCGCAGCCCAAGCAAAGAGCCTACCACTACACCAACACAGAGAAGTGTGAAACTGATTCTACATTAACTCACATTATCCTAGTGACTGCGCACACAACATGGCCAAACGAAAGCAAAAGACGGTACCTGGCCTATCAATCCAATGGAAACTCATAGGCAACGCATTCCATTGGACTAGGCAAGTACATAGACCCATACAAAATCCATGGGCCTTGCTTCAGAGTCAAACCCACAACCTCTCACAGCCCAAGTAAAGAGCCTACCACTACACCAACACAGAGAAGTGCAAAGCTTACTCTACATAAATTCACATAATCCTAGTGACTGCGCACACAACATGGCCAAACAAAAGCAAAAGACGGTACCAGGCCTATCAATCCAATGGAAACTCAAAAGCAACACAATCCATTGGACTAGGCAATTACATGCAGCCATACAAAGTCCATGGGACTTGCCTCAGCGTCAAACCCACAACCTCTCGCAGCCCAAGCAAAGAGCCTACCACTACACCAACACAGAGAAGTGTGAAATTGATTACACATTAACTCACATTATCCTAGTGACTGCGCACACAACATGGCCAAACGAAAGCAAAAGACGGTACCTGGCCTATCAATCCAATGGAAACTCATAGGCAACGCATTCCATTGGACTAGGCAATTACATAGAGCCATAGAAAATCCATGGGCCTTGCTTCAGCATCGAACCCACAACCTCTCACAGCCCAAGTAAAGAGCCTACCACTACACCAACACAGAGAAGTGCAAAACTTACTGTACATAAATTCACATAATCCTAGTGACTGCGCACACAACATGGCCAAACAAAAGCAAAAGATGGTACCAGGCCTATCAATCCAATGGAAACTCAAAGGCAACACAATCCATTGGACTAGGCAATTACATGCAGCCATACAAAGTCCATGGGCCTTGCCTCAGCGTCGAACCCACAACCTCTCGCAGCCCAAGCAAAGAGCCTACCACTACACCAACACAGAGAAGTGCAAAACTTACTCTACATAAATTCACATAATCCTAGTGACTGCGCACACAACATGGCCAAACAAAAGCAAAAGACGGTACCAGGCCTATCAATCCAATGAAAACTCAAAGGCAACACAATCCATTGGACTAGGCAATTACATGTAGCCATACAAAGTCCATGGGCCTTGACTCAGCGTCGAACCCACAACCTCTCGCAGCCCAAGCAAAGAGCCCACCACTACACCAACACAGAGAAGTGTGAAACTGATTCTACATTAACTCACATTATCCTAGTGACTGCGCACACAACATGGCCAAACGAAAGCAAAAGACGGTACCTGGCCTATCAATCCAATGGAAATTCATAGGCAACGCATTCCATTGGACTAGGCAATTACATAGAGCCATACAAAATCCATGGGCCTTGCTTCAGAGTCAAACCCACAACCTCTCACAGCCCAAGTAAAGAGCCTACCACTACACCAACACAGAGAAGTGCAAAACGTACTCTACATAAATTCACATAATCCTAGTGACTGCGCACACAACATGGCCAAACAAAAGCAAAAGACGGTACCAGGCCTATCAATCCAATGGAAACTCAAAGGCAACACAATCCATTGGACTAGGCAATTACATGCAGCCATACAAAGTCCATGGGCCTTGCCTCAGCGTCGAACCCACAACCTCTCGCAGCCCAAGCAAAGAGCCTACCACTACACCAACACAGAGAAGTGTGAAACTGATTCTACATTAACTCACATTATCCTAGTGACTGCGCACAAAACATGGCCAAACGAAAGCAAAAGACGGTACCTGGCCTATCAATCCAATGGAAACTCATAGGCAGTGCATTCCATTGGACTAGGCAATTACATAGAGCCATACAAAATCCATGGGTCTTGCTTCAGAGTCAAACCCACAACCTCTCACAGCCCAAGTAAAGAGCCTACCACTACACCAACACAGAGAAGTGCAAAACTTACTCTACATAAATTCACATAATCCTAGTGACTGCGCACACAACATGGCCAAACGAAAGCAAAAGACGGTACCTGGCCTATCAATCCAATGGAAACTCATAGGCAACGCATTCCATTGGACTAGGCAATTACATAGAGCCATACAAAATCCATGGGCCTTGCTTCAGAGTCAAACCCACAACCTCTCACAGCCCAAGTAAAGAGCCTACCACTACACCAACACAGAAAAGTGCAAAACTCACTCTACATAAATTCACATAATCCTAGTGACTGCGCACACAACATGGCCAAACAAAAGCAAAAGACGGTACCAGGCCTATCAATCCAATGGAAACTCATAGGCAACACATTCCATTGGACTAGGCAATTACATAGAGCCATACAAAATCCATGGGCCTTGCTTCAGAGTCAAACCCACAACCTCTCACAGCCCAAGTAAAGAGCCTACCACTACACCAACAAAGAGAAGTGCAAAACTTACTCTACATAAATTCACATAATCCTAGTGACTGCGCACACAACATGGCCAAACAAAAGCAAAAGACGGTACCAGGCCTATCAATCCAATGGAAACTCAAAGGCAACACAATCCATTGGACTAGGCAATTACATGAAGCCATACAAAGTCCATGGGCCTTGCCTCAGCGTCGAACCCACAACCTCTCGCAGCCCAAGCAAAGAGCCTACCACTACACCAACACAGAGAAATGTGAAATTGATTCTACATTAACTCACATTATCCTAGTGACTGCGCACACAACATGGCCAAACGAAAGCAAAAGACGGTACCTGGCCTATCAATCCAATGGAAACTCATAGGCAACGCATTCCATTGGACTAGGCAATTACATAGAGCCATACAAAATCCATGGGCCTTGCTTCAGAGTCAAACCCACAACTTCTCACAGCCCAAGTAAAGATCCTACCACTACACCAACACAGAGAAGTGCAAAACTTACTCTACATAAATTCACATAATCCTAGTGACTGCGCACACAACATGGCCAAACGAAAGCAAAAGACGGTACCTGGCCTATCAATCCAATGGAAACTCATAGGCAACGCATTCCATTGGACTAGGCAATTACATAGAGCCATACAAAATCCATGGGCCTTGCTTCAGAGTCAAACCCACAACCTCTCACAGCCCAAGTAAAGAGCCTACCACTACACCAACACAGAGAAGTGCAAAACTTACTCTACATAAATTCACATAATCCTAGTGACTGCGCACACAACATGGCCAAACAAAAGCAAAAGACGGTACCAGGCCTATCAATCCAATGGAAACTCAAAGGCAACACAATCCATTGGACTAGGCAATTACATGCAGCCATACAAATTCCATGGGCCTTGCCTCAGCGTCGAACCCACAACCTCTCGCAGCACAAGTAAAGAGCCTACCACTACACCAACACAGAGAAGTGCAAAACTTACTCTACATAAATTCACATTATCCTAGTGACTGCGCACACAACATGGCCAAACGAAAGCAAAAGACGGTACCTGGCCTATCAATCCAATGGAAACTCATAGGCAACGCATTCCATTGGACTAGGCAATTACATAGAGCCATACAAAACCGATGGGCCTTGCTTCAGAGTCAAACCCACAACCTCTCACAGCCCAAGTAAAGAGCCTACCACTACACCAACACAGAGAAGTGCAAAACTTACTCTACATAAATTCACATAATTCTAGTGACTGCGCACACAACATGGCCAAACAAAAGCAAAAGACGGTACCAGGCCTATCAATCCAATGGAAACTCATAGGAAACGCATTCCATTGGACTAGGCAATTACATAGAGCCATACAAAATCCATGGGCCTTGCTTCAGAGTCAAACCCACAACCTCTCACAGCCCAAGTAAAGAGCCTACCACTACACCAACACAGAGAAGTGCAAAACTTACTCTACATAAATTCACATAATCCTAGTGACTGCGCACACAACATGGCCAAACGAAAGCAAAAGACGGTACCTGGCCTATCAATCCAATGGAAACTCATAGGCAACGCATTCCATTGGACTAGGCAATTACATAGAGCCATACAAAATCCATGGGCCTTGCTTCAGAGTCAAACCCACAACCTCTCACAGCCCAAGTAAAGAGCCTACCACTACACCAACACAGAGAAGTGCAAAGCTTACTCTACATAAATTCACATAATCCTAGTGACTGCGCACACAACATGGCCAAACAAAAGCAAAAGACGGTACCAGGCCTATCAATCCAATGGAAACTCAAAAGCAACACAATCCATTGGACTAGGCAATTACATGCAGCCATACAAAGTCCATGGGACTTGCCTCAGCGTCAAACCCACAACCTCTCGCAGCCCAAGCAAAGAGCCTACCACTACACCAACACAGAGAAGTGTGAAATTGATTACACATTAACTCACATTATCCTAGTGACTGCGCACACAACATGGCCAAACGAAAGCAAAAGACGGTACCTGGCCTATCAATCCAATGGAAACTCATAGGCAACGCATTCCATTGGACTAGGCAATTACATAGAGCCATAGAAAATCCATGGGCCTTGCTTCAACATCGAACCCACAACCTCTCACAGCCCAAGTAAAGAGCCTACCACTACACCAACACAGAGAAGTGCAAAACTTACTGTACATAAATTCACATAATCCTAGTGACTGCGCACACAACATGGCCAAACAAAAGCAAAAGATGGTACCAGGCCTATCAATCCAATGGAAACTCAAAGGCAACACAATCCATTGGACTAGGCAATTACATGCAGCCATACAAAGTCCATGGGCCTTGCCTCAGCGTCGAACCCACAACCTCTCGCAGCCCAAGCAAAGAGCCTACCACTACACCAACACAGAGAAGTGCAAAACTTACTCTACATAAATTCACATAATCCTAGTGACTGCGCACACAACATGGCCAAACAAAAGCAAAAGACGGTACCAGGCCTATCAATCCAATGAAAACTCAAAGGCAACACAATCCATTGGACTAAGCAATTACATGTAGCCATACAAAGTCCATGGGCCTTGACTCAGCGTCGAACCCACAACCTCTCGCAGCCCAAGCAAAGAGCCCACCACTACACCAACACAGAGAAGTGTGAAACTGATTCTACATTAACTCACATTATCCTAGTGACTGCGCACACAACATGGCCAAACGAAAGCAAAAGACGGTACCTGGCCTATCAATCCAATGGAAATTCATAGGCAACGCATTCCATTGGACTAGGCAATTACATAGAGCCATACAAAATCCATGGGCCTTGCTTCAGAGTCAAACCCACAACCTCTCACAGCCCAAGTAAAGAGCCTACCACTACACCAACACAGAGAAGTGCAAAACGTACTCTACATAAATTCACATAATCCTAGTGACTGCGCACACAACATGGCCAAACAAAAGCAAAAGACGGTACCAGGCCTATCAATCCAATGGAAACTCAAAGGCAACACAATCCATTGGACTAGGCAATTACATGCAGCCATACAAAGTCCATGGGCCTTGCCTCAGCGTCGAACCCACAACCTCTCGCAGCCCAAGCAAAGAGCCTACCACTACACCAACACAGAGAAGTGTGAAACTGATTCTACATTAACTCACATTATCCTAGTGACTGCGCACAAAACATGGCCAAACGAAAGCAAAAGACGGTACCTGGCCTATCAATCCAATGGAAACTCATAGGCAGTGCATTCCATTGGACTAGGCAATTACATAGAGCCATACAAAATCCATGGGTCTTGCTTCAGAGTCAAACCCACAACCTCTCACAGCCCAAGTAAAGAGCCTACCACTACACCAACACAGAGAAGTGCAAAACTTACTCTACATAAATTCACATAATCCTAGTGACTGCGCACACAACATGGCCAAACGAAAGCAAAAGACGGTACCTGGCCTATCAATCCAATGGAAACTCATAGGCAACGCATTCCATTGGACTAGGCAATTACATAGAGCCATACAAAATCCATGGGCCTTGCTTCAGAGTCAAACCCACAACCTCTCACAGCCCAAGTAAAGAGCCTACCACTACACCAACACAGAAAAGTGCAAAACTCACTCTACATAAATTCACATAATCCTAGTGACTGCGCACACAACATGGCCAAACAAAAGCAAAAGACGGTACCAGGCCTATCAATCCAATGGAAACTCATAGGCAACACATTCCATTGGACTAGGCAATTACATAGAGCCATACAAAATCCATGGGCCTTGCTTCAGAGTCAAACCCACAACCTCTCACAGCCCAAGTAAAGAGCCTACCACTACACCAACAAAGAGAAGTGCAAAACTTACTCTACAGAAATTCACATAATCCTAGTGACTGCGCACACAACATGGCCAAACAAAAGCAAAAGACGGTACCAGGCCTATCAATCCAATGGAAACTCAAAGGCAACACAATCCATTGGACTAGGCAATTACATGAAGCCATACAAAGTCCATGGGCCTTGCCTCAGCGTCGAACCCACAACCTCTCGCAGCCCAAGCAAAGAGCCTACCACTACACCAACACAGAGAAATGTGAAATTGATTCTACATTAACTCACATTATCCTAGTGACTGCGCACACAACATGGCCAAACGAAAGCAAAAGACGGTACCTGGCCTATCAATCCAATGGAAACTCATAGGCAACGCATTCCATTGGACTAGGCAATTACATAGAGCCATACAAAATCCATGGGCCTTGCTTCAGAGTCAAACCCACAACTTCTCACAGCCCAAGTAAAGATCCTACCACTACACCAACACAGAGAAGTGCAAAACTTACTCTACATAAATTCACATAATCCTAGTGACTGCGCACACAACATGGCCAAACGAAAGCAAAAGACGGTACCTGGCCTATCAATCCAATGGAAACTCATAGGCAACGCATTCCATTGGACTAGGCAATTACATAGAGCCATACAAAATCCATGGGCCTTGCTTCAGAGTCAAACCCACAACCTCTCACAGCCCAAGTAAAGAGCCTACCACTACACCAACACAGAGAAGTGCAAAACTTACTCTACATAAATTCACATAATCCTAGTGACTGCGCACACAACATGGCCAAACAAAAGCAAAAGACGGTACCAGGCCTATCAATCCAATGGAAACTCAAAGGCAACACAATCCATTGGACTAGGCAATTACATGCAGCCATACAAATTCCATGGGCCTTGCCTCAGCGTCGAACCCACAACCTCTCGCAGCACAAGTAAAGAGCCTACCACTACACCAACACAGAGAAGTGCAAAACTTACTCTACATAAATTCACATTATCCTAGTGACTGCGCACACAACATGGCCAAACGAAAGCAAAAGACGGTACCTGGCCTATCAATCCAATGGAAACTCATAGGCAACGCATTCCATTGGACTAGGCAATTACATAGAGCCATACAAAACCGATGGGCCTTGCTTCAGAGTCAAACCCACAACCTCTCACAGCCCAAGTAAAGAGCCTACCACTACACCAACACAGAGAAGTGCAAAACTTACTCTACATAAATTCACATAATTCTAGTGACTGCGCACACAACATGGCCAAACAAAAGCAAAAGACGGTACCAGGCCTATCAATCCAATGGAAACTCATAGGAAACGCATTCCATTGGACTAGGCAATTACATAGAGCCATACAAAATCCATGGGCCTTGCTTCAGAGTCAAACCCACAACCTCTCACAGCCCAAGTAAAGAGCCTACCACTACACCAACACAGAGAAGTGCAAAACTTACTCTACATAAATTCACATAATCCTAGTGACTGCGCACACAACATGGCCAAACGAAAGCAAAAGACGGTACCTGGCCTATCAATCCAATGGAAACTCATAGGCAACGCATTCCATTGGACTAGGCAATTACATAGAGCCATACAAAATCCATGGGCCTTGCTTCAGAGTCAAACCCACAACCTCTCACAGCCCAAGTAAAGAGCCTACCACTACACCAACACAGAGAAGAGAAAAACTTACTCTACATAAATTCACATAATCCTAGTGACTGCGCACACAACATGGCCAAACAAAAGCAAAAGACGGTACCTGGCCTATCAATCCAATGGAAACTCAAAGGCAACACAATCCATTGGACTAGGCAATTACATGCAGACATAAAAAGTCCATGGGCCTTGCCTCAGCGTCAAAGCCACAACCTCTCGCAGCCCAATCAAAGAGCCTACCACTACACCAACACAGAGAAGTGTGAAACTGATTCTACATTAACTCACATTATCCTAGTGACTGCACACACAACATGGCCAAACGAAAGCAAAAGACGGTACCAGGCCTATCAATCCAATGGAAACTCATAAGCAACGCATTCCATTGGACTAGGCAATTACATAGAGCCATACAAAATCCATGGGCCTTGCTTCAGAGTCAAACCCACAACCTCTCACAGCCCAAGTAAAGAGCCTACCACTACACCAACACAGAGAAGTGTGAAACTGAGTCTACATTAACTGACATAATCCTAGTGACTGCGCACACAACATGGCCAAACGAAAGCAAAAGACGGTACCTGGCCTATCAATCCAATGGAAACTCATAGGCAGCGCATTCCATTGGACTAGGCAATTACATAGAGCCATACAAAATCCATGGGCCTTGGTTCAGAGTCAAACCCTCAACCTCTCACAGCCCAAGTAAAGAGCCTACCACTACACCAACACAGAGAAGTGCAAAACTTACTCTACATAAATTCACATAATCCTAGTGACTGCGCACACAACATGGCCAAACAAAAGCAAAAGACGGTACCAGGCCTATCAATCCAATGGAAACTCAAAGGCAACACAATCCATTGGACTAGGCAATTACATGCAGCCATACAAAGTCCATGGGCTTTGCCTCAGCGTCAAACCCACAACCTCTCGCAGCCCAAGCAAAGAGCCTACCACTACACCAACACAGAGAAGTGTGAAACTGATTCTACATTAACTCACATTATCCTAGTGACTGCGCACACAACATGGCCAAACGAAAGCAAAAGACGGTACCTGGCCTATCAATCCAATGGAAACTCATAGGCAACGCATTCCATTGGACTATGCAATTACATAGAGCCATACAAAATCCATGTGCCTTGCTTCAGAGTCAAACCCACAATCTCTCACAGCCCAAGTAAAGAGCCTACCACTACACCAACACAGAGAAGTGCAAAACTTACTCTACATAAATTCACATAATCCTAGTGACTGCGCACACAACATGGCCAAACAAAAGCAAAAGACGGTAACAGGCCTATCAATCCAATGGAAACTCAAAGGCAACACAATCCATTGGACTAGGCAATTACATGCAGCCATACAAAGTCCATGGGCTTTGCCTCAGCGTCGAACCCACAACCTCTCGCAGCCCAAGCAAATAGCCTACCACTACACCAACACAGAGAAATGTGAAACTGCTTCTACATTAACTCACATTATCCTAGTGACTGCGCACACAACATGGCCAAACGAAAGCAAAAGACGGTACCTGGCCTATCAATCCAATGGAAACTCATAGGCAACGCATTCCATTGGACTAGGCAATTACATAGAGCCATACAAAATCCATGGGCTTTGCTTCAGAGTCAAACACACAACCTCTCACAGCCCAAGTAAAGAGCCTACCACTGCACCAACACAGAGAAGTGCAAAACTTACTCTACATAAATTCACATAATCCTAGTGACTGCGCACACAACATGGCCAAACAAAAGCAAAAGACGGTACCAGGCCTATCAATCCAATGGAAACTCAAAGGCAACACAATCCATTGGACTAGGCAATTACATGCAGCCATACAAAGTCCATGGGCCTTGCCTCAGCGTCGAACCCACAACCTCTCGCAGCCCAAGCAAAGAGCCTACCACTACACCAACAAAGAGAAGTGTGAAACTGATTCTACATTAACTCACATTATCCTAGTGACTGCGCACACAACATGGCCAAACGAAAGCAAAAGACGGTACCTGGCCTATCAATCCAATGGAAACTCATAGGCAACGCATTCCATTGGACTAGGCAATTACATAGAGCCATACAAAATCCATGGGCCTTGCTTCAGAGTCAAACCCACAACCTCTCACAGCCCAAGTAAAGAGCCTACCACTACACCAACACAGAGAAGTGCAAAACTTACTCTACATAAATTCACATAATCCTAGTGACTGCGCACACAACATGGCCAAACGAAAGCAAAAGGCGGTACCTGGCCTATCAATCCAATGGAAACTCATAGGCAACGCATTCCATTGGACTAGGCAATTACATAGAGCCATACAAAATCCATGGGCCTTGCTTCAGAGTCAAACCCACAACCTCTCACAGCCTAAGTAAAGAGCCTACCACTACACCAACACAGAGAAGTGCAAAACTTACTCTACATAAATTCACATAATCCTAGTGACTGCGCACACAACATGGCCAAACGAAAGCAAAAGACGGTACCTGGCCTATCAATCCACTGGAAACTCATAGGCAACGCATTCCATTGGACTAGGCAATTACATAGAGCCATACAAAACCCATGGGCCTTGCTTCAGAGTCAAACCCACAACCTCTCACAGCCCAAGTAAAGAGCCTACCACTACACCAACAAAGAGAAGTGCAAAACCTACTCTACATAAATTCACATAATCCTAGTGACTGCGCACACAACATGGCCAAACGAAAGCAAAAGACGGTACCTGGCCTATCAATCCAATGGAAACTCATAGGCAACGCATTCCATTGGACTAGGCAATTACATAGAGCCATACAAAATCCATGGGCCTTGCTTCAGAGTCAAACCCACAACCTCTCACAGCCCAAGTAAAGAGCCTACCACTACACCAACACAGAGAAGTGCAAAACTTACTCTACATAAATTCACATAATCCTAGTGACTGCGCACACAACATGGCCAAACGAAAGCAAAAGACGGTACCTGGCCTATCAATCCAATGGAAACTCATAGGCAACGCATTCCATTGGACTAGGCAATTACATGCAGCCATACAAAGTCCATGGGCCTTGCTTCAGCGTCGAACCCACAACCTCTCACAGCCCAAGTAAAGAGCCTACCACTACACCAACAAAGAGAAGTGCAAAACTTACTCTACATAAATTCACATAATCCTAGTGACTGCGCACACAACATGGCCAAACAAAAGCAAAAGACGGTACCAGGCCTATCAATCCAATGGAAACTCAAAGGCAACACAATCCATTGGACTAGGCAATTACATGAAGCCATACAAGGTCCATGGGCCTTGCCTCAGCGTCGAACCCACAACCTCTCGCAGCCCAAGCAAAGAGCCTACCACTACACCAACACAGAGAAATGTGAAATTGATTCTACATTAACTCACATTATCCTAGTGACTGCGCACACAACATGGCCAAACGAAAGCAAAAGACGGTACCTGGCCTATCAATCCAATGGAAACTCATAGGCAACGCATTCCATTGGACTAGGCAATTACATAGAGCCATACAAAATCCATGGGCCTTGCTTCAGAGTCAAACCCACAACTTCTCACAGCCCAAGTAAAGAGCCTACCACTACACCAACACAGAGAAGTGCAAAACTTACTCTACATAAATTCACATAATCCTAGTGACTGCGCACACAACATGGCCAAACGAAAGCAAAAGACGGTACCTGGCCTATCAATCCAATGGAAACTCATAGGCAACGCATTCCATTGGACTAGGCAATTACATAGAGCCATACAAAATCCATGGGCCTTGCTTCAGAGTCAAACCCACAACCTCTCACAGCCCAAGTAAAGAGCCTACCACTACACCAACACAGAGAAGTGCAAAACTTACTCTACATAAATTCACATAATCCTAGTGACTGCGCACACAACATGGCCAAACAAAAGCAAAAGACGGTACCAGGCCTACCAATCCAATGGAAACTCATAGGCAACGCATTCCATTGGACTAGGCAATTACATAGAGCCATACAAAATCCATGGGCCTTGCTTCAGCGTCAAACCCACAACCTCTCACAGCCCAAGTAAAGAGCCTACCACTACACCAACACAGAGAAGTGCAAAACTTACTCTACATAAATTCACATAATCCTAGTGACTGCGCACACAACATGGCCAAACAAAAGCAAAAGACGGTACCAGGCCTATCAATCCAATGGAAACTCAAAGGCAACACAATCCATTGGACTAGGCAATTACATGCAGCCATACAAAGTCCATGGGCCTTGCCTCAGCGTCGAACCCACAACCTCTCGCAGCCCAAGTAAAGAGCCTACCACTACACCAACACAGAGAAGTGCAAAACTTACTCTACATAAATTCACATTATCCTAGTGACTGCGCACACAACATGGCCAAACGAAAGCAAAAGACGGTACCTGGCCTATCAATCCAATGGAAACTCAAAGGCAACGCATTCCATTGGACTAGGCAATTACATAGAGCCATACAAAACCGATGGGCCTTGCTTCAGAGTCAAACCCACAACCTCTCACAGCCCAAGTAAAGAGCCTACCACTACACCAACACAGAGAAGTGCAAAACTTACTCTACATAAATTCACATAATTCTAGTGACTGCGCACACAACATGGCCAAACAAAAGCAAAAGACGGTACCAGGCCTATCAATCCAATGGAAACTCATAGGAAACGCATTCCATTGGACTAGGCAATTACATAGAGCCATACAAAATCCATGGGCCTTGCTTCAGAGTCAAACCCACAACCTCTCACAGCCCAAGTAAAGAGCCTACCACTACACCAACACAGAGAAGTGCAAAACTTACTCTACATAAATTCACATAATCCTAGTGACTGCGCACACAACATGGCCAAACGAAAGCAAAAGACAGTACCTGGCCTATCAATCCAATGGAAACTCATAGGCAACGCATTCCATTGGACTAGGCAATTACATAGAGCCATACAAAATCCATGGGCCTTGCTTCAGAGTCAAACCCACAACCTCTCACAGCCCAAGTAAAGAGCCTACCACTACACCAACACAGAGAAGAGAAAAACTTACTCTACATAAATTCACATAATCCTAGTGACTGCGCACACAACATGGCCAAACAAAAGCAAAAGACGGTACCTGGCCTATCAATCCAATGGAAACTCAAAGGCAACACAATCCATTGGACTAGGCAATTACATGCAGACATAAAAAGTCCATGGGCCTTGCCTCAGCGTCGAAGCCACAACCTCTCGCAGCCCAAGCAAAGAGCCTACCACTACACCAACACAGAGAAGTGTGAAACTGATTCTACATTAACTCACATTATCCTAGTGACTGCGCACACAACATGGCCAAACGAAAGCAAAAGACGGTACCAGGCCTATCAATCCAATGGAAACTCATAAGCAACGCATTCCATTGGACTAGGCAATTACATAGAGCCATACAAAATCCATGGGCCTTGCTTCAGAGTCAAACCCACAACCTCTCACAGCCCAAGTAAAGAGCCTACCACTACACCAACACAGAGAAGTGTGAAACTGAGTCTACATTAACTGACATAATCCTAGTGACTGCGCACACAACATGGCCAAACGAAAGCAAAAGACCGTACCTGGCCTATCAATCCAATGGAAACTCATAGGCAGCGCATTCCATTGGACTAGGCAATTACATAGAGCCATACAAAATCCATGGGCCTTGGTTCAGAGTCAAACCCACAACCTCTCACAGCCCAAGTAAAGAGCCTACCACTACACCAACACAGAGAAGTGCAAAACTTACTCTACATAAATTCACATAATCCTAGTGACTGCGCACACAACATGGCCAAACAAAAGCAAAAGACGGTACCAGGCCTATCAATCCAATGGAAACTCAAAGGCAACACAATCCATTGGACTAGGCAATTACATGCAGCCATACAAAGTCCATGGGCTTTGCCTCAGCGTCAAACCCACAACCTCTCGCAGCCCAAGCAAAGAGCCTACCACTACACCAACACAGAGAAGTGTGAAACTGATTCTACATTAACTCACATTATCCTAGTGACTGCGCACACAACATGGCCAAACGAAAGCAAAATACGGTACCTGGCCTATCAATCCAATGGAAACTCATAGGCAACGCATTCCATTGGACTATGCAATTACATAGAGCCATACAAAATCCATGGGCCTTGCTTCAGAGTCAAACCCACAACCTCTCACAGCCCAAGTAAAGAGCCTACCACTACACCAACACAGAGAAGTGCAAAACTTACTCTACATAAATTCACATAATCCTAGTGACTGCGCACACAACATGGCCAAACAAAAGCAAAAGACGGTAACAGGCCTATCAATCCAATGTAAACTCAAAGGCAACACAATCCATTGGACTAGGCAATTACATGCAGCCATACAAAGTCCATGGGCTTTGCCTCAGCGTCGAACCCACAACCTCTCGCAGCCCAAGCAAATAGCCTACCACTACACCAACACAGAGAAATGTGAAACTGCTTCTACATTAACTCACATTATCCTAGTGACTGCGCACACAACATGGCCAAACGAAAGCAAAAGACGGTACCTGGCCTATCAATCCAATGGAAACTCATAGGCAACGCATTCCATTGGACTAGGCAATTACATAGAGCCATACAAAATCCATGGGCTTTGCTTCAGAGTCAAACACACAACCTCTCACAGCCCAAGTAAAGAGCATACCACTGCACCAACACAGAGAAGTGCAAAACTTACTCTACATAAATTCACATAATCCTAGTGACTGCGCACACAACATGGCCAAACAAAAGCAAAAGACGGTACCAGGCCTATCAATCCAATGGAAACTCAAAGGCAACACAATCCATTGGACTAGGCAATTACATGCAGCCATAAAAAGTCCATGGGCCTTGCCTCAGCGTCGAACCCACAACCTCTCGCAGCCCAAGCAAAGAGCCTACTACTACACCAACACAGAGAAGTGTGAAACTGATTCTACATTAACTCACATTATCCTAGTGACTGCGCACACAACATGGCCAAACGAAAGCGAAAGACGGTACCTGGCCTATCAATCCAATGGAAACTCATAGGCAACGCATTCCATTGGACTAGGCAATTACATAGAGCCATACAAAATCCATGGGCCTTGCTTCAGAGTCAAACCCACAACCTCTCTCAGCCCAAGTAAAGAGCCTACCACTACACCAACACAGAGAAGTGCAAAACTTACTCTACATAAATTCACATAATCCTAGTGACTGCGCACACAACATGGCCAAACAAAAGCAAAAGACGGTACCAGGCCTATCAATCCAATGGAAACTCAAAGGCAACACAATCCATTGGACTAGGCAATTACATGCAGCCATACAAAGTCCATGGGCCTTGCCTCAGCGTCGAACCCACAACCTCTCGCAGCCCAAGCAAAGAGCCTACCACTACACCAACACAGAGAAGTGTGAAACTGATTCTACATTAACTCACATTATTCTAGTGACTGCGCACACAACATGGCCAAACGAAAGCAAAAGACGGTACCTGGCCTATCAATCCAATGGAAACTCATAGGCAACGCATTCCATTGGACTAGGCAATTACATAGAGCCATACAAAATCCATGGGCCTTGCTTCAGAGTCAAACCCACAACCTCTCACAGCCCAAGTAAAGAGCCTACCACTACACCAACACAGAGAAGTGCAAAACTTACTCTACATAAATTCACATAATCCTAGTGACTGCGCACACAACATGGCCAAACGAAAGCAAAAGACGGTACCTGGCCTATCAATCCAATGGAAACTCATAGGCAACGCATTCCATTGGACTAGGCAATTACATAGAGCCATACAAAATCCATGGGCCTTGCTTCAGAGTCAAACCCACAACCTCTCACAGCCTAAGTAAAGAGCCTACCACTACACCAACACAGAGAAGTGCAAAACTTACTCTACATAAATTCACATAATCCTAGTGACTGCGCACACAACATGGCCAAACGAAAGCAAAAGACGGTACCTGGCCTATCAATCCACTGGAAACTCATAGGCAACGCATTCCATTGGACTAGGCAATTACATAGAGCCATACAAAACCCATGGGCCTTGCTTCAGAGTCAAACCCACAACCTCTCACAGCCCAAGTAAAGAGCCTACCACTACACCAACAAAGAGAAGTGCAAAACCTACTCTACATAAATTCACATAATCCTAGTGACTGCGCACACAACATGGCCAAACGAAAGCAAAAGACGGTATCTGGCCTATCAATCCAATGGAAACTCATAGGCAACGCATTCCATTGGACTAGGCAATTACATAGAGCCATACAAAATCCATGGGCCTTGCTTCAGAGTCAAACCCACAACCTCTCACAGCCCAAGTAAAGAGCCTACCACTACACCAACACAGAGAAGTGCAAAACTTACTCTACATAAATTCACATAATCCTAGTGACTGCGCACACAACATGGCCAAACGAAAGCAAAAGACGGTACCTGGCCTATCAATCCAATGGAAACTCATAGGCAACGCATTCCATTGGACTAGGCAATTACATGCAGCCATACAAAGTCCATGGGCCTTGCTTCAGCGTCGAACCCACAACCTCTCACAGCCCAAGTAAAGAGCCTACCACTACACCAACACAGAGAAGTGCAAAACTTACTCTACATAAATTCACATAATCCTAGTGACTGCGCACACAACATGGCCAAACAAAAGCAAAAGACGGTACCAGGCCTATCAATCCAATGGAAACTCAAAGGTAACACAATCCATTGGACTAGGCAATTACATGCAGCCATACAAAGTCCATGGGCCTTGCCTCAGCATCGAACCCACAACCTCTCGCAGCCCAAGCAAAGAGCCTACCACTACACCAACACAGAGAAGTGTGAAACTGTTTCTTCATTAACTCACATTATCCTAGTGACTGCGCACACAACATGGCCAAACAAAAGCAAAAGACTGTACCTGGCCTATCAATCCAATGGAAACTCATAGGCAACGCATTCCATTGGACTAGGCAATTACATAGAGCCATACAAAATCCATGGGCTTTGCTTCAGAGTCAAACACACAACCTCTCACAGCCCAAGTAAAGAGCCTACCACTACACCAACACAGAGAAGTGCAAAACTTACTCTACATAAATTCACATAATCCTAGTGACTGCGCACACAACATGGCCAAACAAAAGCAAAAGACGGTACCAGGCCTATCAATCCAATGGAAACTCAAAGGCAACACAATCCATTGGACTAGGCAATTACATGCAGCCATACAAAGTCCATGGGCCTGGCCTCAGCGTCGAACGCACAACCTCTCGCAGCTCAAGCAAAGAGCCTACCACTACACCAACACAGAGAAGTGTTAAACTGATTCTACATTAACTCACATTATCCTAGTGACTGCGCACACAACATGGCCAAACGAAAGCAAAATACGGTACCTAGCCTATCAATCCAATGGAAACTCATAGGCAACGCATTCCATTGGACTAGGCAATTACATAGAGCCATACAAAATCCATGGGCCTTGCTTCAGAGTCAAACCCACAACCTCTCACAGCCCAAGTAAAGAGCCTACCACTACACCAACACAGAGAAGTGCAAAACTTACTCTACATAAATTCACATAATCCTAGTGACTGCGCACACAACATGGCCAAACGAAAGCAAAAGACGGTACCTGGCCTATCAATCCACTGGAAACTCATAGGCAACGCATTCCATTGGACTAGGCAATTACATAGAGCCATACAAAACCCATGGGCCTTGCTTCAGAGTCAAACCCACAACCTCTCACAGCCCAAGTAAAGAGCCTACCACTACACCAACAAAGAGAAGTGCAAAACCTACTCTACATAAATTCACATAATCCTACTGACTGCGCACACAACATGGCCAAACGAAAGCAAAAGACGGTACCTGGCCTATCAATCCAATGGAAACTCATAGGCAACGCATTCCATTGGACTAGGCAATTACATAGAGCCATACAAAATCCATGGGCCTTGCTTCAGAGTCAAACCCACAACCTCTCACAGCCCAAGTAAAGAGCCTACCACTACACCAACACAGAGAAGTGCAAAACTTACTCTACATAAATTCACATAATCCTAGTGACTGCGCACACAACATGGCCAAACGAAAGCAAAAGACGGTACCTGGCCTATCAATCCAATGGAAACTCATAGGCAACGCATTCCATTGGACTAGGCAATTACATGCAGCCATACAAAGTCCATGGGCCTTGCTTCAGCGTCGAACCCACAACCTCTCACAGCCCAAGTAAAGAGCCTACCACTACACCAACACAGAGAAGTGCAAAACTTACTCTACATAAATTCACATAATCCTAGTGACTGCGCACACAACATGGCCAAACAAAAGCAAAAGACGGTACCAGGCCTATCAATCCAATGGAAACTCAAAGGTAACACAATCCATTGGACTAGGCAATTACATGCTGCCATACAAAGTCCATGGGCCTTGCCTCAGCATCGAACCCACAACCTCTCGCAGCCCAAGCAAAGAGCCTACCACTACACCAACACAGAGAAGTGTGAAACTGCTTCTTCATTAACTCACATTATCCTAGTGACTGCGCACACAACATGGCCAAACAAAAGCAAAAGACGGTACCTGGCCTATCAATCCAATGGAAACTCATAGGCAACGCATTCCATTGGACTAGGCAATTACATAGAGCCATACAAAATCCATGGGCTTTGCTTCAGAGTCAAACACACAACCTCTCACAGCCCAAGTAAAGAGCCTACCACTACACCAACACAGAGAAGTGCAAAACTTACTCTACATAAATTCACATAATCCTAGTGACTGCGCACACAACATGGCCAAACAAAAGCAAAAGACGGTACCAGGCCTATCAATCCAATGGAAACTCAAAGGCAACACAATCCATTGGACTAGGCAATTACATGCAGCCATACAAAGTCCATGGGCCTGGCCTCAGCGTCGAACGCACAACCTCTCGCAGCTCAAGCAAAGAGCCTACCACTACACCAACACAGAGAAGTGTTAAACTGATTCTACATTAACTCACATTATCCTAGTGACTGCGCACACAACATGGCCAAACGAAAGCAAAATACGGTACCTAGCCTATCAATCCAATGGAAACTCATAGGCAACGCATTCCATTGGACTAGGCAATTACATAGAGCCATACAAAATCCATGGGCCTTGCTTCAGAGTCAAACCCACAACCTCTCACAGCCCAAGTAAAGAGCCTACCACTACACCAACACAGAGAAGTGCAAAACTTACTCTACATAAATTGACATAATCCTAGTGACTGCGCACACAACATGGCCAAACAAAAGCAAAAGACGGTACCAGGCCTATCAATCCAATGGAAACTCAAAGGCAACACAATCCATTGGACTAGGCAATTACATGCAGCCATACAAAGTCCATGGGCCTTGCCTCAGCGTCGAACCCACAACCTCTCGCAGCCCAAGCAAAGAGCCTACCACTACACCAACACAGAGAAGTGTGAAACTGATTCTACATTAACTCACATTATCCTAGTGACTGCGCACACAACATGGCCAAACGAAAGCAAAAGACGGTACCTGGCCTATCAATCCAATGGAAACTCATAGGCAACGCATTCCATTGGACTAGGCAATTACATAGAGCCATACAAAATCCATGGGCCTTGCTTCAGAGTCAAACCCACAACCTCTCACAGCCCAAGTAAAGAGCCTACCACTACACCAACACAGAGAAGTGCAAAACTTACTCTACATAAATTCACATAATCCTAGTGACTGCGCACACAACATGGCCAAACAAAAGCAAAAGACGGTACCAGGCCTATCAATCCAATGGAAACTCAAAGGCAACACAATCCATTGGACTAGGCAATTACATGCAGCCATACAAAGTCCATGGGCCTTGCCTCAGCGTCGAACCCACAACCTCTCGCAGCCCAAGCAAAGAGCCTACCACTACACCAACACAGAGAAGTGTGAAACTGATTCTACATTAACTCACATTATCCTAGTGACTGCGCACACAACATGGCCAAACGAAAGCAAAAGACGGTACCTGGCCTATCAATCCAATGGAAACTCATAGGCAACGCATTCCATTGGACTAGGCAATTACATAGAGCCATACAAAATCCATGGGCCTTGCTTCAGAGTCAAACCCACAACCTCTCAAAGCCCAAGTAAAGAGCCTACCACTACACCAACACAGAGAAGTGCAAAACTTACTCTACATAAATTCACATAATCCTAGTGACTGCGCACACAACATGGCCAAACGAAAGCAAAAGACGGTACCTGGCCTATCAATCCAATAGAAACTCATAGGCAACGCATTCCATTGGACTAGGCAATTACATAGAGCCATACAAAATCCATGGGCCTTGCTTCAGAGTCAAACCCACAACCTCTCACAGCCCAAGTAAAGAGCCTACCACTACACCAACACAGAGAAGTGCAAAACTTACTCTACATAAATTCACATAATCCTAGTGACTGCGCACACAACATGGCCAAACGAAAGCAAAAGACGGTACCTGGCCTATCAATCCACTGGAAACTCATAGACAACGCATTCCATGGGACTAGGCAATTACATAGAGCCATACAAAACCCATGGGCCTTGCTTCAGAGTCAAACCCACAACCTCTCACAGCCCAAGTAAAGAGCCTACCACTACACCAACACAGAGAAGCGCAAAACTTACTCTACATAAATTCACATAATCCTAGTGACTGCGCACACAACATGGCCAAACGAAAGCAAAAGACGGTACCTGGCCTATCAATCCAATGGAAACTCATAGGCAACGCATTCCATTGGACTAGGCAATTACATAGAGCCATACAAAATCCATGGGCCTTGCTTCAGAGTCAAACCCACAACCTCTCACAGCCCAAGTAAAGAGCCTACCACTACACCAACACAGAGAAGTGCAAAACTTACTCTACATAAATTCACATAATCCTAGTGACTGCGCACACAACATGGCCAAACAAAAGCAAAAGACGGTACCAGGCCTATCAATCCAATGGAAACTAAAAGGCAACACAATCCATTGGACTAGACAATTACATGCAGCCATACAAAGTCCATGGGCCTTGCTTCTGCGTCGAACCCACAACCTCTCACAGCCCAAGTAAAGAGCCTACCACTACACCAACACAGAGAAGTGCAAAACTTACTCTACATAAATTCACATAATCCTAGTGACTGCGCACACAACATGGCCAAACAAAAGCAAAAGACGGTACCAGGCCTATCAATCCAATGGAAACTCAAAGGCAACACAATCCATTGGACTAGGCAATTACATGCAGCCATACAAAGTCCATGGGCCTTGCTTCTGCGTCGAACCCACAACCTCTCACAGCCCAAGTAAAGAGCCTACCACTACACCAACACAGAGAAGTGCAAAACTTACTCTACATAAATTCACATAATCCTAGTGACTGCGCACACAACATGGCCAAACGAAAGCAAAAGACGGTACCTGGCCTATCAATCCAATGGAAACTCATAGGCAACGCATTCCATTGGACTAGGCAATTACATAGAGCCATACAAAATCCATGGGCCTTGCTTCAGAGTCAAACCCACAACCTCTCACAGCCCAAGTAAAGAGCCTACCACTACACCAACACAGAGAAGTGCAAAACTTACTCTACATAAATTCACATAATCCTAGTGACTGCGCACACAACATGGCCAAACAAAAGCAAAAGACGGTACCAGGCCTACCAATCCAATGGAAACTCATAGGCAACGCATTCCATTGGACTAGGCAATTACATAGAGCCATACAAAATCCATGGGCCTTGCTTCAGCGTCAAACCCACAACCTCTCACAGCCCAAGTAAAGAGCCTACCACTACACCAACACAGAGAAGTGCAAAACTTACTCTACATAAATTCACATAATCCTAGTGACTGCGCACACAACATGGCCAAACAAAAGCAAAAGACGGTACCAGGCCTATCAATCCAATGGAAACTCAAAGGCAACACAATCCATTGGACTAGGCAATTACATGCAGCCATACAAAGTCCATGGGCCTTGCCTCAGCGTCGAACCCACAACCTCTCGCAGCCCAAGTAAAGAGCCTACCACTACACCAACACAGAGAAGTGCAAAACTTACTCTACATAAATTCACATTATCCTAGTGACTGCGCACACAACATGGCCAAACGAAAGCAAAAGACGGTACCTGGCCTATCAATCCAATGGAAACTCAAAGGCAACGCATTCCATTGGACTAGGCAATTACATAGAGCCATACAAAACCGATGGGCCTTGCTTCAGAGTCAAACCCACAACCTCTCACAGCCCAAGTAAAGAGCCTACCACTACACCAACACAGAGAAGTGCAAAACTTACTCTACATAAATTCACATAATTCTAGTGACTGCGCACACAACATGGCCAAACAAAAGCAAAAGACGGTACCAGGCCTATCAATCCAATGGAAACTCATAGGAAACGCATTCCATTGGACTAGGCAATTACATAGAGCCATACAAAATCCATGGGCCTTGCTTCAGAGTCAAACCCACAACCTCTCACCGCCCAAGTAAAGAGCCTACCACTACACCAACACAGAGAAGTGCAAAACTTACTCTACATAAATTCACATAATCCTAGTGACTGCGCACACAACATGGCCAAACGAAAGCAAAAGACAGTACCTGGCCTATCAATCCAATGGAAACTCATAGGCAACGCATTCCATTGGACTAGGCAATTACATAGAGCCATACAAAATCCATGGGCCTTGCTTCAGAGTCAAACCCACAACCTCTCACAGCCCAAGTAAAGAGCCTACCACTACACCAACACAGAGAAGAGAAAAACTTACTCTACATAAATTCACATAATCCTAGTGACTGCGCACACAACATGGCCAAACAAAAGCAAAAGACGGTACCTGGCCTATCAATCCAATGGAAACTCAAAGGCAACACAATCCATTGGACTAGGCAATTACATGCAGACATAAAAAGTCCATGGGCCTTGCCTCAGCGTCGAAGCCACAACCTCTCGCAGCCCAAGCAAAGAGCCTACCACTACACCAACACAGAGAAGTGTGAAACTGATTCTACATTAACTCACATTATCCTAGTGACTGCGCACACAACATGGCCAAACGAAAGCAAAAGACGGTACCAGGCCTATCAATCCAATGGAAACTCATAAGCAACGCATTCCATTGGACTAGGCAATTACATAGAGCCATACAAAATCCATGGGCCTTGCTTCAGAGTCAAACCCACAACCTCTCACAGCCCAAGTAAAGAGCCTACCACTACACCAACACAGAGAAGTGTGAAACTGAGTCTACATTAACTGACATAATCCTAGTGACTGCGCACACAACATGGCCAAACGAAAGCAAAAGACGGTACCTGGCCTATCAATCCAATGGAAACTCATAGGCAGCGCATTCCATTGGACTAGGCAATTACATAGAGCCATACAAAATCCATGGGCCTTGGTTCAGAGTCAAACCCACAACCTCTCACAGCCCAAGTAAAGAGCCTACCACTACACCAACACAGAGAAGTGCAAAACTTACTCTACATAAATTCACATAATCCTAGTGACTGCGCACACAACATGGCCAAACAAAAGCAAAAGACGGTACCAGGCCTATCAATCCAATGGAAACTCAAAGGCAACACAATCCATTGGACTAGGCAATTACATGCAGCCATACAAAGTCCATGGGCTTTGCCTCAGCGTCAAACCCACAACCTCTCGCAGCCCAAGCAAAGAGCCTACCACTACACCAACACAGAGAAGTGTGAAACTGATTCTACATTAACTCACATTATCCTAGTGACTGCGCACACAACATGGCCAAACGAAAGCAAAATACGGTACCTGGCCTATCAATCCAATGGAAACTCATAGGCAACGCATTCCATTGGACTATGCAATTACATAGAGCCATACAAAATCCATGGGCCTTGCTTCAGAGTCAAACCCACAACCTCTCACAGCCCAAGTAAAGAGCCTACCACTACACCAACACAGAGAAGTGCAAAACTTACTCTACATAAATTCACATAATCCTAGTGACTGCGCACACAACATGGCCAAACAAAAGCAAAAGACGGTAACAGGCCTATCAATCCAATGGAAACTCAAAGGCAACACAATCCATTGGACTAGGCAATTACATGCAGCCATACAAAGTCCATGGGCTTTGCCTCAGCGTCGAACCCACAACCTCTCGCAGCCCAAGCAAATAGCCTACCACTACACCAACACAGAGAAATGTGAAACTGCTTCTACATTAACTCACATTATCCTAGTGACTGCGCACACAACATGGCCAAACGAAAGCAAAAGACGGTACCTGGCCTATCAATCCAATGGAAACTCATAGGCAACGCATTCCATTGGACTAGGCAATTACATAGAGCCATACAAAATCCATGGGCTTTGCTTCAGAGTCAAACACACAACCTCTCACAGCCCAAGTAAAGAGCATACCACTGCACCAACACAGAGAAGTGCAAAACTTACTCTACATAAATTCACATAATCCTAGTGACTGCGCACACAACATGGCCAAACAAAAGCAAAAGACGGTACCAGGCCTATCAATCCAATGGAAACTCAAAGGCAACACAATCCATTGGACTAGGCAATTACATGCAGCCATAAAAAGTCCATGGGCCTTGCCTCAGCGTCGAACCCACAACCTCTCGCAGCCCAAGCAAAGAGCCTACTACTACACCAACACAGAGAAGTGTGAAACTGATTCTACATTAACTCACATTATCCTAGTGACTGCGCACACAACATGGCCAAACGAAAGCGAAAGACGGTACCTGGCCTATCAATCCAATGGAAACTCATAGGCAACGCATTCCATTGGACTAGGCAATTACATAGAGCCATACAAAATCCATGGGCCTTGCTTCAGAGTCAAACCCACAACCTCTCACAGCCCAAGTAAAGAGCCTACCACTACACCAACACAGAGAAGTGCAAAACTTACTCTACATAAATTCACATAATCCTAGTGACTGCGCACACAACATGGCCAAACAAAAGCAAAAGACGGTACCAGGCCTATCAATCCAATGGAAACTCAAAGGCAACACAATCCATTGGACTAGGCAATTACATGCAGCCATACAAAGTCCATGGGCCTTGCCTCAGCGTCGAACCCACAACCTCTCGCAGCCCAAGCAAAGAGCCTACCACTACACCAACACAGAGAAGTGTGAAACTGATTCTACATTAACTCACATTATTCTAGTGACTGCGCACACAACATGGCCAAACGAAAGCAAAAGACGGTACCTGGCCTATCAATCCAATGGAAACTCATAGGCAACGCATTCCATTGGACTAGGCAATTACATAGAGCCATACAAAATCCATGGGCCTTGCTTCAGAGTCAAACCCACAACCTCTCACAGCCCAAGTAAAGAGCCTACCACTACACCAACACAGAGAAGTGCAAAACTTACTCTACATAAATTCACATAATCCTAGTGACTGCGCACACAACATGGCCAAACGAAAGCAAAAGACGGTACCTGGCCTATCAATCCAATGGAAACTCATAGGCAACGCATTCCATTGGACTAGGCAATTACATAGAGCCATACAAAATCCATGGGCCTTGCTTCAGAGTCAAACCCACAACCTCTCACAGCCTAAGTAAAGAGCCTACCACTACACCAACACAGAGAAGTGCAAAACTTACTCTACATAAATTCACATAATCCTAGTGACTGCGCACACAACATGGCCAAACGAAAGCAAAAGACGGTACCTGGCCTATCAATCCACTGGAAACTCATAGGCAACGCATTCCATTGGACTAGGCAATTACATAGAGCCATACAAAACCCATGGGCCTTGCTTCAGAGTCAAACCCACAACCTCTCACAGCCCAAGTAAAGAGCCTACCACTACACCAACAAAGAGAAGTGCAAAACCTACTCTACATAAATTCACATAATCCTAGTGACTGCGCACACAACATGGCCAAACGAAAGCAAAAGACGGTACCTGGCCTATCAATCCAATGGAAACTCATAGGCAACGCATTCCATTGGACTAGGCAATTACATAGAGCCATACAAAATCCATGGGCCTTGCTTCAGAGTCAAACCCACAACCTCTCACAGCCCAAGTAAAGAGCCTACCACTACACCAACACAGAGAAGTGCAAAACGTACTCTACATAAATTCACATAATCCTAGTGACTGCGCACACAACATGGCCAAACGAAAGCAAAAGACGGTACCTGGCCTATCAATCCAATGGAAACTCATAGGCAACGCATTCCATTGGACTAGGCAATTACATGCAGCCATACAAAGTCCATGGGCCTTGCTTCAGCGTCGAACCCACAACCTCTCACAGCCCAAGTAAAGAGCCTACCACTACACCAACACAGAGAAGTGCAAAACTTACTCTACATAAATTCACATAATCCTAGTGACTGCGCACACAACATGGCCAAACAAAAGCAAAAGACGGTACCAGGCCTATCAATCCAATGGAAACTCAAAGGTAACACAATCCATTGGACTAGGCAATTACATGCAGCCATACAAAGTCCATGGGCCTTGCCTCAGCATCGAACCCACAACCTCTCGCAGCCCAAGCAAAGAGCCTACCACTACACCAACACAGAGAAGTGTGAAACTGCTTCTTCATTAACTCACATTATCCTAGTGACTGCGCACACAACATGGCCAAACGAAAGCAAAAGACGGTACCTGGCCTATCAATCCAATGGAAACTCATAGGCAACGCATTCCATTGGACTAGGCAAATACATAGAGCCATACAAAATCCATGGGCTTTGCTTCAGAGTCAAACACACAACCTCTCACAGCCCAAGTAAAGAGCCTACCACTACACCAACACAGAGAAGTGCAAAACTTACTCTACATAAATTCACATAATCCTAGTGACTGCGCACACAACATGGCCAAACAAAAGCAAAAGACGGTACCAGGCCTATCAATCCAATGGAAACTCAAAGGCAACACAATCCATTGGACTAGGCAATTACATGCAGCCATACAAAGTCCATGGGCCTGGCCTCAGCGTCGAACGCACAACCTCTCGCAGCTCAAGCAAAGAGCCTACCACTACACCAACACAGAGAAGTGTTAAACTGATTCTACATTAACTCACATTATCCTAGTGACTGCGCACACAACATGGCCAAACGAAAGCAAAAGACGGTACCTAGCCTATCAATCCAATGGAAACTCATAGGCAACGCATTCCATTGGACTAGGCAATTACATAGAGCCATACAAAATCCATGGGCCTTGCTTCAGAGTCAAACCCACAACCTCTCACAGCCCAAGTAAAGAGCCTACCACTACACCAACACAGAGAAGTGCAAAACTTACTCTACATAAATTGACATAATCCTAGTGACTGCGCACACAACATGGCCAAACAAAAGCAAAAGACGGTACCAGGCCTATCAATCCAATGGAAACTCAAAGGCAACACAATCCATTGGACTAGGCAATTACATGCAGCCATACAAAGTCCATGGGCCTTGCCTCAGCGTCGAACCCACAACCTCTCGCAGCCCAAGCAAAGAGCCTACCACTACACCAACACAGAGAAGTGTGAAACTGATTCTACATTAACTCACATTATCCTAGTGACTGCGCACACAACATGGCCAAACGAAAGCAAGAGACGGTACCTGGCCTATCAATCCAATGGAAACTCATAGGCAACGCATTCCATTGGACTAGGCAATTACATAGAGCCATACAAAATCCATGGGCCTTGCTTCAGAGTCAAACCCACAACCTCTCACAGCCCAAGTAAAGAGCCTACCACTACACCAACACAGAGAAGTGCAAAACTTACTCTACATAAATTCACATAATCCTAGTGACTGCGCACACAACATGGCCAAACAAAAGCAAAAGACGGTACCAGGCCTATCAATCCAATGGAAACTCAAAGGCAACACGATCCATTGGACTAGGCAATTACATGCAGCCATACAAAGTCCATGGGCCTTGCCTCAGCGTCGAACCCACAACCTCTCGCAGCCCAAGCAAAGAGCCTACCACTACACCAACACAGAGAAGTGTGAAACTGATTCTACATTAACTCACATTATCCTAGTGACTGCGCACACAACATGGCCAAACGAAAGCAAAAGACGGTACCTGGCCTATCAATCCAATGGAAACTCATAGGCAACGCATTCCATTGGACTAGGCAATTACATAGAGCCATACAAAATCCATGGGCCTTGCTTCAGAGTCAAACCCACAACCTCTCAAAGCCCAAGTAAAGAGCCTACCACTACACCAACACAGAGAAGTGCAAAACTTACTCTACATAAATTCACATAATCCTAGTGACTGCGCACACAACATGGCCAAACGAAAGCAAAAGACGGTACCTGGCCTATCAATCCAATAGAAACTCATAGGCAACGCATTCCATTGGACTAGGCAATTACATAAAGCCATACAAAATCCATGGGCCTTGCTTCAGAGTCAAACCCACAACCTCTCACAGCCCAAGTAAAGAGCCTACCACTACACCAACACAGAGAAGTGCAAAACTTACTCTACATAAATTCACATAATCCTAGTGACTGCGCACACAACATGGCCAAACGAAAGCAAAAGACGGTACCTGGCCTATCAATCCACTGGAAACTCATAGACAACGCATTCCATGGGACTAGGCAATTACATAGAGCCATACAAAACCCATGGGCCTTGCTTCAGAGTCAAACCCACAACCTCTCACAGCCCAAGTAAAGAGCCTACCACTACACCAACACAGAGAAGCGCAAAACTTACTCTACATAAATTCACATAATCCTAGTGACTGCGCACACAACATGGCCAAACGAAAGCAAAAGACGGTACCTGGCCTATCAATCCAATGGAAACTCATAGGCAACGCATTCCATTGGACTAGGCAATTACATAGAGCCATACAAAATCCATGGGCCTTGCTTCAGAGTCAAACCCACAACCTCTCACAGCCCAAGTAAAGAGCCTACCACTACACCAACACAGAGAAGTGCAAAACTTACTCTACATAAATTCACATAATCCTAGTGACTGCGCACACAACATGGCCAAACAAAAGCAAAAGACGGTACCAGGCCTATCAATCCAATGGAAACTAAAAGGCAACACAATCCATTGGACTAGACAATTACATGCAGCCATACAAAGTCCATGGGCCTTGCTTCTGCGTCGAACCCACAACCTCTCACAGCCCAAGTAAAGAGCCTACCACTACACCAACACAGAGAAGTGCAAAACTTACTCTACATAAATTCACATAATCCTAGTGACTGCGCACACAACATGGCCAAACAAAAGCAAAAGACGGTACCAGGCCTATCAATCCAATGGAAACTCAAAGGCAACACAATCCATTGGACTAGGCAATTACATGCAGCCATACAAAGTCCATGGGCCTTGCCTCAGCGTCGAACCCACAACCTCTCGCAGCCCAAGCAAAGAGCCTACCACTACACCAACACAGAGATGTGTGAAACTGATTCTACATTAACTCACATTATCCTAGTGACTGCGCACACAACATGGCCAAACGAAAGCAAAAGACGGTACCTGGCCTATCAATCCAATGGAAACTCATAGGCAACGCATTCCATTGGACTAGGCAATTACATAAAGCCATACAAAATCCATGGGCCTTACTTCAGCGTCGAACCCACAACCTCTCACAGCCCAAGTAAAGAGCCTACCACTACACCAACACAGAGAAGTGAAAAACTTACTCTACATAAATTCACATAATCCTAGTGACTGCGCACACAACATGGCCAAACGAAAGCAAAAGACGGTACCAGGCCTATCAATCCAATGGAAACTCATAGGCAACGCATTCCATTGGACTAGGCAATTACATGCAGCCATACAAAGTCCATGGGCCTTGCCTCAGCGTCGATCACACAACCTCTCGCAGCCCAAGCAAAGAGCCTACCACTACACCAACACAGAGAAGTGTGAAACTGATTCTACATTAACTCACATTATCCTAGTGACTGCGCACACAACATGGCCAAACGAAAGCAAAAGACTGTACCTGGCCTATCAATCCAATGGAAACTCATAGGCAACGCATTCCATTGGACTAGGCAATTACATAGAGCCATACAAAATCCATGGGCTTTGCTTCAGAGTCAAACCCACAACCTCTCACAGCCCAAGTAAAGAGCCTACCACTACACCAACACAGAGAAGTGCAAAACTTACTCTACATAAATTCACATAATCCTAGTGACTGCGCACACAACATGGCCAAACAAAAGCAAAAGACGGTACCAGGCCTATCAATCCAATGGAAACTAAAAGGCAACACAATCCATTGGACTAGACAATTACATGCAGCCATACAAAGTCCATGGGCCTTGCTTCTGCGTCGAACCCACAACCTCTCACAGCCCAAGTAAAGAGCCTACCACTACACCAACACAGAGAAGTGCAAAACTTACTCTACATAAATTCACATAATCCTAGTGACTGCGCACACAACATGGCCAAACAAAAGCAAAAGACGGTACCAGGCCTATCAATCCAATGGAAACTCAAAGGCAACACAATCCATTGGACTAGGCAATTACATGCAGCCATACAAAGTCCATGGGCCTTGCCTCAGCGTCGAACCCACAACCTCTCGCAGCCCAAGCAAAGAGCCTACCACTACACCAACACAGAGAAGTGTGAAACTGATTCTACATTAACTCACATTATCCTAGTGACTGCGCACACAACATGGCCAAACGAAAGCAAAAGACGGTACCTGGCCTATCAATCCAATGGAAACTCATAGGCAACGCATTCCATTGGACTAGGCAATTACATAAAGCCATACAAAATCCATGGGCCTTGCTTCAGAGTCAAACCCACAACCTCTCACAGCCCAAGTAAAGAGCCTACCACTACACCAACACAGAGAAGTGCAAAACTTACTCTACATAAATTCACATAATCCTAGTGACTGCGCACACAACATGGCCAAACAAAAGCAAAAGACGGTACCAGGCCTGTCAATCCAATGGAAACTCAAAGGCAACACAATCCATTGGACTAGGCAATTACATGCAGCCATACAAAGTCCATGGGCCTTGCCTCAGCGTCGAACCCACAAACTCTCGCAGCCCAAGCAAAGAGCCTACCACTACACCAACACTGAGAAGTGTGAAACTGATTCTACATTAACTCACATTATCCTAGTGACTGCGCACACAACATGGCCAAACGAAAGCAAAAGACGGTACCTGGCCTTTCAATCCAATGGAAACTCATAGGCAACGCATTCCATTGGACTAGGCAATTACATAGAGCCATACAAAATCCATGGGCCTTTCTTCAGTGTCGAACCCACAACCTCTCACAGCCCAAGTAAAGAGCCTACCACTACACCAACACAGAGAAGTGAAAAACTTACTCTACATAAATTCACATAATCCTAGTGACTGCGCACACAACATGGCCAAACGAAAGCAAAAGACGGTACCAGGCCTATCAATCCAATGGAAACTCATAGGCAACGCATTCCATTGGACTAGGCAATTACATGCAGCCATACAAAGTCCATGGGCCTTGCCTCAGCGTCGATCACACAACCTCTCGCAGCCCAAGCAAAGAGCCTACCACTACACCAACACAGAGAAGTGTGAAACTGATTCTACATTAACTCACATTATCCTAGTGACTGCGCACACAACATGGCCAAACGAAAGCAAAAGACGGTACCTGGCCTATCAATCCAATGGAAACTCATAGGCAACGCATTCCATTGGACTAGGCAATTACATAGAGCCATACAAAATCCATGGGCCTTGCTTCAGAGTCAAACCCACAACCTCTCACAGCCCAAGTAAAGAGCCTACCACTACACCAACACAGAGAAGTGCAAAACTTACTCTACATAAATTCACATAATCCTAGTGACTGCGCACACAACATGGCCAAATGAAAGCAAAAGACGGTACCTGGCCTATCAATCCAATGGAAACTCATAGGCAACACATTCCATTGGACTAGGCAATTACATAGAGCCATACAAAATCCATGGGCCTTGCTTCAGAGTCAAACCCACAACCTCTCACAGCCCAAGTAAAGAGCCTACCACTACACCAACACAGAGAAGCGCAAAACTTACTCTACATAAATTCACATAATCCTAGTGACTGCGCACACAACATGGCCAAACAAAAGCAAAAGACGGTACCAGGCCTATCAATCCAATGGAAACTCAAAGGCAACACAATCCATTGGACTAGGCAATTACATGCAGCCATACAAAGTCCATGGGCCTTGCCTCAGCATCGAACCCACAACCTCTCGCAGCCCAAGCAAAGTGCCTACCACTACACCAACACAGAGAAGTGTGAAACTAATTCTACATTAACTCACATTATCCTAGTGACTGCGCACACAACATGGCCAAACGAAAGCAAAAGACGGTTCCTGGCCTATCAATCCAATGGAAACTCATAGGCAACGCATTCCATTGGACTAGGCAATTACATAGAGCCATACAAAATCCATGGGCCTTGCTTCAGAGTCAAACCCACAACCTCTCACAGCCCAAGTAAAGAGCCTACCACTACACCAACACAGAGAAGTGCAAAACTTACTCTACATAAATTCACATAATCCTAGTGACTGCGCACACAACATGGCCAAACACGGTACCAGGCCTATCAATCCAATGGAAACTCAAAGGCAACACAATCCATTGGACTAGGCAATTACATGCAGCTATACAAAGTCCATGGGCCTTGCCTCAGCGTCGAACCCACAACCTCTCGCAGCCCAAGCAAAGAGCCTACCACTACACCAACACAGAGAAGTGTGAAACTGATTCTACATTAACTCACATTATCCTAGTGACTGCGCACACAACATGGCCAAACGAAAGCAAAAGACGGTACCTGGCCTATCAATCCAATGGAAACTCATAGGCAACCCAATTCATTGGACTAGGCAATTACATAGAGCCATACAAAATCCATGGGCCTTGCTTCAGAGTCAAACCCACAACCTCTCACAGCCCAAGTAAAGAGCCTACCACTACACCAACACAGAGAAGTGCAAAACTTACTCTACATAAATTCACATAATCCTAGTGACTGCGTACACAACATGGCCAAACAAAAGCAAAAGACGGTACCAGGCCTATCAATCCAATGGAAACTCATAGGCAACGCATTCCATTGGACTAGGCAATTACATAGAGCCATACAAAATCCATGGGCCTTGCTTCAGAGTCAAACCCACAACCTCTCACAGCCCAAGTAAAGAGCCTACCACTACACCAACACAGAGAAGTGCAAAACTTACTCTACATAAATTCACATAATCCTAGTGACTGCGCACATAACATGGCCAAACAAAAGCAAAAGACGGTACCAGGCCTATCAATACAATGGAAACTCAAAGGCAACACAATCCATTGGACTAGGCAATTACATGCAGCCATACAAAGTTCATGGGCCTTGCCTCAGCGTCGAACCCACAACCTCCCGCAGCCCTAGCAAAGAGCGTACCACTCCACCAACACAGAGAAGTGTGAAACTGATTCTACATTAACTCACATTATCCTAATGACTGCGCACACAACATGGCCAAACGAAAGCAAAAGACGGTACCTGGCCTATCAATCCAATGGAAACTCATAGGCAACGCATTCCATTGGACTAGGCAATTACATAGAGCCATACAAAATCCATGGGCCTTGCTTCAGAGTCAAACCCACAACCTCTCACAGCCCAAGTAAAGAGCCTACCACTACACCAACACAGAGAAGTGCAAAACTTACTCTACATAAATTCACATAATCCTAGTGACTGCGCACACAACATGGCCAAACGAAAGCAAAAGACGGTACCTGGCCTATCAATCCAATGGAAACTCATAGGCAACGCATTCCATTGGACTAGGCAATTACATAGAGCAATACAAAATCCATGGGCCTTGCTTCAGAGTCCAACCCACAACCTCTCACAGCCCAAGTAAAGAGCCTACCACTACACCAACACAGAGAAGTGCAAAACTTACTCTACATAAATTCACATAATCCTAGTGACTGCGCACACAACATGGCCAAACGAAAGCAAAAGACGGTACCTGGCCTATCAATCCAATGGAAACTCATAGGCAACGCATTCCATTGGACTAGGCAATTACATAGAGCCATACAAAATCCATGGGCTTTGATTCAGAGTCAAACCCACAACCTCTCACAGCCCAAGTAAAGAGCCTACCACTACACCAACACAGAGAAGTGCAAAACTTACTCTACATAAATTCACATAATCCTAGTGACTGCGCACACAACATGGCCAAACAAAAGCAAAAGACGGTACCTGGCCTATCAATCCAATGGAAACTCATAGGCAACGCATTCCATTGGACTAGGCAATTACATAGAGCCATACAAAATCTATGGGCCTTGCTTCAGAGTCAAACCCACAACCTCTCGCAGCCCAAGCAAAGAGCCTACCACTACACCAACACAGAGAAGTGTGAAACTGATTCTACATTAACTCACATTATCCTAGTGACTGCGCACACAACATGGCCAAACGAAAGCAAAAGATGGTACCTGGCCTATCAATCCAATGGAAACTCATGGGCAACGCATTCCATTGGACTAGGCAATTACATAGAGCCATACAAAATCCATGGGCCTTGCTTCAGAGTCAAACCCACAACCTCTCACAGCCCAATTAAAGAGCCTACCACTACACCAACACAGAGAAGTGCAAAACTTACTCTACATAAATTCACATAATCCTAGTGACTGCGCACACAACATGGCCAAACAAAAGACGGTACCAGGCCTATCAATCCAATGGAAACTCAAAGGCAACACAATCCATTGGACCAGGCTATTACATGCAGCCATACAAAGTCCATGGGCCTTGCTTCAGCGTCGAACCCACAACCTCTCACAGGCCAAGTAAAGAGCCTACCACTACACCAACACAGAGAAGTGCAAAACTTACTCTACATAAATTCACATAATCCTAGTGACTGCGCACACAACATGGCCAAACAAAAGCAAAAGACGGTACCAGGCCTATCAATCCAATGGAAACTCAAAGGCAACACAATGCATTGGACTAGGCAATTACATGCAGCCATACAAAGTCCATGGGCCTTGCCTCAGCGTCGAACCCACAACATCTCACAGCCCAAGCAAAGAGCCTACCACTACACCAACACAGAGAAGTGTGAAACTGATTCTACATTAACTCACATTATCCTAGTGACTGCGCACACAACATGGCCAAACGAAAGCAAAAGACGGTACCTGGCCTATCAATCCAATGGAAACTCATAGTCAACGCATTCCATTGGACTAGGCAATTACATAGAGCCATACAAAATCCATGGGCCTTGCTTCAGAGTCAAACCCACAACCTCTCACAGCCCAAGTAAAGAGCCTACCACTACACCAACACAGAGAACTGCAAAACTTACTCTACATAAATTCACATAATCCTAGTGACTGCGCACACAACATGGCCAAACGAAAGCAAAAGACGGTACCTGGCCTATCAATCCAATGGAAACTCATAGGCAACGCATTCCATTGGACTAGGCAATTACATAGAGCCATACAAAATCCATGGGCCTTGCTTCAGAGTCAAACCCACAACCTCTCACAGCCCAAGTAAAGAGCCTACCACTACACCAACACAGAGAAGAGCAAAACTTACTCTACATAAATTCACATAATCCTAGTGACTGCGCACACAACATGGCCAAACGAAAGCAAAAGACAGTACCTGGCCTATCAATCCAATGGAAACTCAAAGGCAACGCATTCCATTGGACTAGGCAATTACATAGAGCCATACAAAATCCATGGGCCTTGCTTCAGAGTCAAACCCACAACCTCTCGCAGCCCAAGCAAAGAGCCTACCACTACACCAACACAGAGAAGTGTGAAACTGATTCTACATTAACTCACATTATCCTAGTGACTGCGCACACAACATGGCCAAACGAAAGCAAAAGACGGTACCTGGCCTATCAATCCAATGGAAACTAATAGGCAACGCATTCCATTGGACTAGGCAATTACATAGAGCCATACAAAATCCATGGGCCTTGCTTCAGAGTCAAACCCACAACCTCTCACAGCCCAAGTAAAGAGCCTACCACTACACCAACACAGAGAAGTGCAAAACTTACTCTACATAAATTCACATAATCCTAGTGACTGCGCACACAACATGGCCAAACGAAAGCAAAAGACGGTACCTGGCCTATCAATCCAATGGAAACTCATAGGCAACGCATTCCATTGGACTAGGCAATTACATAGAGCCATACAAAATCCATGGGCCTTGCTTCAGAGTCAAACCCACAACCTCTCACAGCCCAAGTAAAGAGCCTACCACTACACCAACACAGAGAAGTGCAAAACTTACTCTACATAAATTCACATAATCCTAGTGACTGCGCACACAAAATGGCCAAACGAAAGCAAAAGACGGTACCTGGCCTATCAATCCAATGGAAACTCATAGGCAACGCATTCCATTGGACTAGGCAATTACATAGAGCCATACAAAATCCATGGGCCTTGCTTCAGAGTCAAACCCACAACCTCTCACAGCCAAGTAAAGAGCCTACCACTACACCAACACAGAGAAGTGCAAAACTTACTCTACATAAATTCACATAATCCTAGTGACTGCGCACACAACATGGCCAAACAAAAGCAAAAGACGGTACCAGGCCTATCTATCCAATGGAAACTCAAAGGCAACACAATCCATTGGACTAGGCAATTACATGCAGCCATACAAAGTCCATGGGCCTTGCCTCAGCGTCGAACCCACAACCTCTCGCAGCCCAAGCAAAGAGCCTACCACTACACCAACACAGAGAAGAGTGAAACTGATTCTACATTAACTCACATTATCCTAGTGACTGCGCACACAACATGGCCAAACGAAAGCAAAAGACGGTTCCTGGCCTATCAATCCAATGGAAACTCATAGGCAACGCATTCCATAGGACTAGGCAATTACATAGAGCCATACAAAATCCATGGGCCTTGCTTCAGAGTCAAACCCACAACCTCTCACAGCCCAAGTAAAGAGCCTACCACTACACCAACACAGAGAAGTGCAAAACTTACTCTACATAAATTCACATAATCCTAGTGACTGCGCACACAACATGGCCAAACAAAAGCAAAAGACGGTACCAGGCCTATCAATACAATGGAAACTCAAAGGCAACACAATCCATTGGACTAGGCAATTACATGTAGCCATACAAAGTTCATGGGCCTTGCCTCAGCGTCGAACCCACAACCTCTCGCAGCCCAAGCAAAGAGCCTACCACTACACCAACACAGAGAAGTGTGAAACTGATTCTACATTAACTCACATTATCCTAATGACTGCGCACACAACATGGCCAAACGAAAGCAAAAGACGGTACCTGGCCTATCAATCCAATGGAAACTCATAGGCAACGCATTCCATTGGACTAGGCAATTACATAGAGCCATACAAAATCCATGGGCCTTGCTTCAGAGTCAAACCCACAACCTCTCACAGCCCAATTAAAGAGCCTACCACTACACCAACACAGAGAAGTGCAAAACTTACTCTACATAAATTCACATAATCCTAGTGACTGCGCACACAACATGGCCAAACGAAAGCAAAAGACAGTACCTGGCCTATCAATCCAATGGAAACTCAAAGGCAACGCATTCCATTGGACTAGGCAATTACATAGAGCCATACAAAATCCATGGGCCTTGCTTCAGAGTCAAACCCACAACCTCTCGCAGCCCAAGCAAAGAGCCTACCACTACACCAACACAGAGAAGTGTGAAACTGATTCTACATTAACTCACATTATCCTAGTGACTGCGCACCCAACATGGCCAAACGAAAGCAAAAGACGGTACCTGGCCTATCAATCCAATGGAAACTCATAGGCAACGCATTCCATTGGACTAGGCAATTACATAGAGCCATACAAAATCCATGGGCCTTGCTTCAGAGTCAAACCCACAACCTCTCACAGCCCAAGTAAAGAGCCTACCACTACACCAACACAGAGAAGTGCAAAACTTACTCTACATAAATTCACATAATCCTAGTGACTGCGCACACAAAATGGCCAAACGAAAGCAAAAGACGGTACCTGGCCTATCAATCCAATGGAAACTCATAGGCAACGCATTCCATTGGACTAGGCAATTACATAGAGCCATACAAAATCCATGGGCCTTGCTTCAGAGTCAAACCCACAACCTCTCACAGCCCAAGTAAAGAGCCTACCACTACACCAACACAGAGAAGTGCAAAACTTACTCTACATAAATTCACATAATCCTAGTGACTGCGCACACAACATGGCCAAACAAAAGCAAAAGACGGTACCAGGCCTATCAATCCAATGGAAACTCAAAGGCAACACAATCCATTGGACTAGGCAATTACATGCAGCCATACAAAGTCCATGGGCCTTGCCTCAGCGTCGAACCCACAACCTCTCGCAGCCCAAGCAAAGAGCCTACCACTACACCAACACAGAGAAGTGTGAAACTGATTCTACATTAACTCACATAATCCTAGTGACTGCGCACACAACATGGCCAAACAAAAGCAAAAGACGGTACCAGGCCTATCAATCCAATGGAAACGCAAAGGCAACACAATCCATTGGACTAGGCAAATACATGCAGCCATACAAAGTCCATGGGCCTTGCCTCAGCGTCGAACCCACAACCTCTCGCAGCCCAAGCAAAGAGCCTACCACTACACCAACACAGAGAAGTGTGAAACAGATTCTACATTAACTCACATTATCCTAGTGACTGCGCACACAACATGGCCAAACGAAAGCAAAAGACGGTTCCTGGCCTATCAATCCAATGGAAACTCATAGGCAACGCATTCCATTGGACTAGGCAATTACATAGAGCCATACAAAATCCATGGGCCTTGCTTCAGAGTCAAACCCACAACCTCTCACAGCCCAAGTAAAGAGCCTACCACTACACCAACACAGAGAAGTGCAAAACTTACTCTACATAAATTCACATAATCCTAGTGACTGCGCACACAACATGGCCAAACAAAAGCAAAAGACGGTACCAGGCCTATCAATACAATGGAAACTCAAAGGCAACACAATCCATTGGACTAGGCAATTACATGTAGCCATACAAAGTTCATGGGCCTTGACTCAGCGTCGAACCCACAACCTCTCGCAGCCCAAGCAAAGAGCCTACCACTACACCAACACAGAGAAGTGTGAAACTGATTCTACATTAACTCACATTATCCTAATGACTGCGCACACAACATGGCCAAACGAAAGCAAAAGACGGTACCTGGCCTATCAATCCAATGGAAACTCATAGGCAACGCATTCCATTGGACTAGGCAATTACATAGAGCCATACAAAATCCATGGGCCTTGCTTCAGAGTCAAACCCACAACCTCTCACAGCCCAAGTAAAGAGCCTACCACTACACCAACACAGAGAAGTGCAAAACTTACTCTACATAAATTCACATAATCCTAGTGACTGCGCACACAACATGGCCAAACGAAAGCAAAAGACGGTACCTGGCCTATCAATCCAATGGAAACTCATAGGCAACGCATTCCATTGGACTAGGCAATTACATAGAGCAATACAAAATCCATGGGCCTTGCTTCAGAGTCCAACCCACAACCTCTCACAGCCCAAGTAAAGAGCCTACCACTACACCAACACAGAGAAGTGCAAAACTTACTCTACATAAATTCACATAATCCTAGTGATTGCGCACACAACATGGCCAAACGAAAGCAAAAGACGGTACCTGGCCTATCAATCCAATGGAAACTCATAGGCAACGCATTCCATTGGACTAGGCAATTACATAGAGCCATACAAAATCCATGGGCCTTGCTTCAGAGTCAAACCCACAACCTCTCACTGCCCAAGTAAAGAGCCTACCACTACACCAACACAGAGAAGTGCAAAACTTACTCTACATAAATTCACATAATCCTAGTGACTGCGCACACAACATGGCCAAACAAAAGCAAAAGACGGTACCTGGCCTATCAATCCAATGGAAACTCATAGGCAACGCATTCCATTGGACTAGGCAATTACATAGAGCCATACAAAATCTATGGGCCTTGCTTCAGAGTCAAACCCACAACCTCTCGCAGCCCAAGCAAAGAGCCTACCACTACACCAACACAGAGAAGTGTGAAACTGATTCTACATTAACTCACATTATCCTAGTGACTGCGCACACAACATGGCCAAACGAAAGCAAAAGACAGTACCTGGCCTATCAATCCAATGGAAACTCATAGGCAACGCATTCCATTGGACTAGGCAATTACATAGAGCCATACAAAATCCATGGGCCTTGCTTCAGAGTCAAAGCCACAACCTCTCACAGCCCAATTAAAGAGCCTACCACTACACCAACACAGAGAAGTGCAAAACTTACTCTACATAAATTCACATAATCCTAGTGACTGCGCACTCAACATGGCCAAACGAAAGCAAAAGATAGTACCTGGCCTATCAATCCAATGGAAACTCAAAGGCAACGCATTCCATTGGACTAGGCAATTACATAGAGCCATACAAAATCCATGGGCCTTGCTTCAGAGTCAAACCCACAACCTTTCGCAGCCCAAGCAAAGAGCCTACCACTACACCAACACAGAGAAGTGTGAAACTGATTCTACATTAACTCACATTATCCTAGTGACTGCGCACACAACATGGCCAAACGAAAGCAAAAGACGGTACCTGGCCTATCAATCCAATGGAAACTCATGGGCAACGCATTCCATTGGACTAGGCAATTACATAGAGCCATACAAAATCCATGGGCCTTGCTTCAGAGTCAAACCCACAACCTCTCACAGCCCAAGTAAAGAGCCTACCACTACACCAACACAGAGAAGTGCAAAACTTACTCTACATAAATTCACATAATCCTAGTGACTGCGCACACAACATGGCCAAACGAAAGCAAAAGACAGTACCTGGCCTATCAATCCAATGGAAACTCATAGGCAACGCATTCCATTGGACTAGGCAATTACATAGAGCCATACAAAATCCATGGGCCTTGCTTCAGAGTCAAACCCACAACCTCTCACAGCCCAAGTAAAGAGCCTACCACTACACCAACACAGAGAAGTGCAAAACTTACTCTACATAAATTCACATAATCCTAGTGACTGCGCACACAAAATGGCCAAACGAAAGCAAAAGACGGTACCTGGCCTATCAATCCAATGGAAACTCATAGGCAACGCATTCCATTGGACTAGGCAATTACATAGAGCCATACAAAATCCATGGGCCTTGCTTCAGAGTCAAACCCACAACCTCTCACAGCCCAATTAAAGAGCCTACCACTACACCAACACAGAGAAGTGCAAAACTTACTCTACATAAATTCACATAATCCTAGTGACTGCGCACACAACATGGCCAAACAAAAGCAAAAGACGGTACCAGGCCTATCAATCCAATGGAAACTCAAAGGCAACACAATCCATTGGACCAGGCAATTACATGCAGCCATACAAAGTCCATGGGCCTTGCTTCAGCGTCGAACCCACAACCTCTCACAGCACAAGTAAAGAGCCTACCACTACACCAACACAGAGAAGTGCGAAACTTACTCTACATAAATTCACATAATCCTACTGACTGCGCACACAACATGGCCAAACAAAAGCAAAAGACGGTACCAGGCCTATCAATCCAATGGAAACTCAAAGGCAACACAATCCATTGGACTAGGCAATTACATGCAGCCATACAAAGTCCATGGGCCTTGCCTCAGCGTCGAACCCACAACCTCTCACAGCCCAAGCAAAGAGCCTACCACTACACCAACACAGAGAAGTGTGAAACTGATTCTACATTAACTCACATTATCCTAGTGACTGCGCACACAACATGGCCAAACGAAAGCAAAAGACGGTACCTGGCCTATCAATCCAATGGAAACTCATAGGCAACGCATTCCATTGGACTAGGCAATTACATAGAGCCATACAAAATCCATGGGCCTTGCTTCAGAGTCAAACCCACAACCTCTCACAGCCCAAGTAAAGAGCCTACCACTACACCAACACAGAGAAGTGCAAAGTTTACTCTACATAAATTCACATAATCCTAGTGACTGCGCACACAACATAGCCAAACGAAAGCAAAAGACGGTACCTGGCCTATCAATCCAATGGAAACTCATAGGCAACGCATTCCATTGGACTAGGCAATTACATAGAGCCATACAAAATCCATGGGCCTTGCTTCAGAGTTAAACCCACAACCTCTCACAGCCCAAGTAAAGAGCCTACCACTACACCAACACAGAGAAGTGCAAAACTTACTCTACATAAATTCACATAATCCTAGTGACTGCGCACACAACATGGCCAAACGAAAGCAAAAGACGGTACCTTGCCTATCAATCCAATGGAAACTCATAGGCAACGCATTCCATAGGACTAGGCAATTACATAGAGCCATACAAAATCCATGGGCCTTGCTTCAGAGTCAAACCCACAACCTCTCACAGCCCAAGTAAAGAGCCTACCACTACACCAACACAGAAGTGCAAAACTTACTCTACATAAATTCACATAATCCTAGTGACTGCGCACACAACATGGCCAAACAAAAGCAAAAGACGGTACCAGGCCTATCAATACAATGGAAACTCAAAGGCAACACAATCCATTGGACTAGGCAATTACATGTAGCCATACAAAGTTCATGGGCCTTGCCTCAGCGTCGAACCCACAACCTCTCGCAGCCCAAGCAAAGAGCCTACCACTACACCAACACAGAGAAGTGTGAAACTGATTCTACATTAACTCACATTATCCTAATGACTGCGCACACAACATGGCCAAACGAAAGCAAAAGACGGTACCTGGCCTATCAATCCAATGGAAACTCATAGGCAACGCATTCCATTGGACTAGGCAATTACATAGAGCCATACAAAATCCATGGGCCTTGCTTCAGAGTCAAACCCACAACCTCTCACAGCCCAATTAAAGAGCCTACCACTACACCAACACAGAGAAGTGCAAAACTTACTCTACATAAATTCACATAATCCTAGTGACTGCGCACACAACATGGCCAAACGAAAGCAAAAGACAGTACCTGGCCTATCAATCCAATGGAAACTCAAAGGCAACGCATTCCATTGGACTAGGCAATTACATAGAGCCATACAAAATCCATGGGCCTTGCTTCAGAGTCAAACCCACAACCTCTCGCAGCCCAAGCAAAGAGCCTACCACTACACCAACACAGAGAAGTGTGAAACTGATTCTACATTAACTCACATTATCCTAGTGACTGCGCACCCAACATGGCCAAACGAAAGCAAAAGACGGTACCTGGCCTATCAATCCAATGGAAACTCATAGGCAACGCATTCCATTGGACTAGGCAATTACATAGAGCCATACAAAATCCATGGGCCTTGCTTCAGAGTCAAACCCACAACCTCTCACAGCCCAAGTAAAGAGCCTACCACTACACCAACACAGAGAAGTGCAAAACTTACTCTACATAAATTCACATAATCCTAGTGACTGCGCACACAACATGGCCAAACGAAAGCAAAAGACGGTACCTGGCCTATCAATCCAATGGAAACTCATAGGCAACGCATTCCATTGGACTAGGCAATTACATAGAGCCATACAAAATCCATGGGCCTTGCTTCAGAGTCAAACCCACAACCTCTCACAGCCCAAGTAAAGAGCCGACCACTACACCAACACAGAGAAGTGCAAAACTTACTCTACATAAATTCACATAATCCTAGTGACTGCACACACAAAATGGCCAAACGAAAGCAAAAGACGGTACCTGGCCTATCAATCCAATGGAAACTCATAGGCAACGCATTCCATTGGACTAGGCAATTACATAGAGCCATACAAAATCCATGGGCCTTGCTTCAGAGTCAAACCCACAACCTCTCACAGCCCAAGTAAAGAGCCTACCACTACACCAACACAGAGAAGTGCAAAACTTACTCTACATAAATTCACATAATCCTAGTGACTGCGCACACAACATGGCCAAACAAAAGCAAAAGACGGTACCAGGCCTATCAATCCAATGGAAACTCAAAGGCAACACAATCCATTGGACTAGGCAATTACATGCAGCCATACAAAGTCCATGGGCCTTGCCTCAGCGTCGAACCCACAACCTCTCGCAGCCCAAGCAAAGAGCCTACCACTACACCAACACAGAGAAGTGTGAAACTGATTCTACATTAACTCACATAATCCTAGTGACTGCGCACACAACATGGCCAAACAAAAGCAAAAGACGGTACCAGGCCTATCAATCCAATGGAAACGCAAAGGCAACACAATCCATTGGACTAGGCAAATACATGCAGCCATACAAAGTCCATGGGCCTTGCCTCAGCGTCGAACCCACAACCTCTCGCAGCCCAAGCAAAGAGCCTACCACTACACCAACACAGAGAAGTGTGAAACAGATTCTACATTAACTCACATTATCCTAGTGACTGCGCACACAACATGGCCAAACGAAAGCAAAAGACGGTTCCTGGCCTATCAATCCAATGGAAACTCATAGGCAACGCATTCCATTGGACTAGGCAATTACATAGAGCCATACAAAATCCATGGGCCTTGCTTCAGAGTCAAACCCACAACCTCTCACAGCCCAAGTAAAGAGCCTACCACTACACCAACACAGAGAAGTGCAAAACTTACTCTACATAAATTCACATAATCCTAGTGACTGCGCACACAACATGGCCAAACAAAAGCAAAAGACGGTACCAGGCCTATCAATACAATGGAAACTCAAAGGCAACACAATCCATTGGACTAGGCAATTACATGTAGCCATACAAAGTTCATGGGCCTTGCCTCAGCGTCGAACCCACAACCTCTCGCAGCCCAAGCAAAGAGCCTACCACTACACCAACACAGAGAAGTGTGAAACTGATTCTACATTAACTCACATTATCCTAATGACTGCGCACACAACATGGCCAAACGAAAGCAAAAGACGGTACCTGGCCTATCAATCCAATGGAAACTCATAGGCAACGCATTCCATTGGACTAGGCAATTACATAGAGCCATACAAAATCCATGGGCCTTGCTTCAGAGTCAAACCCACAACCTCTCACAGCCCAAGTAAAGAGCCTACCACTACACCAACACAGAGAAGTGCAAAACTTACTCTACATAAATTCACATAATCCTAGTGACTGCGCACACAACATGGCCAAACGAAAGCAAAAGACGGTACCTGGCCTATCAATCCAATGGAAACTCATAGGCAACGCATTCCATTGGACTAGGCAATTACATAGAGCAATACAAAATCCATGGGCCTTGCTTCAGAGTCCAACCCACAACCTCTCACAGCCCAAGTAAAGAGCCTACCACTACACCAACACAGAGAAGTGCAAAACTTACTCTACATAAATTCACATAATCCTAGTGATTGCGCACACAACATGGCCAAACGAAAGCAAAAGACGGTACCTGGCCTATCAATCCAATGGAAACTCATAGAAAACGCATTCCATTGGACTAGGCAATTACATAGAGCCATACAAAATCCATGGGCCTTGCTTCAGAGTCAAACCCACAACCTCTCACAGCCCAAGTAAAGAGCCTACCACTACACCAACACAGAGAAGTGCAAAACTTACTCTACATAAATTCACATAATCCTAGTGACTGCGCACACAACATGGCCAAACAAAAGCAAAAGACGGTACCTGGCCTATCAATCCAATGGAAACTCATAGGCAACGCATTCCATTGGACTAGGCAATTACATAGAGCCATACAAAATCTATGGGCCTTGCTTCAGAGTCAAACCCACAACCTCTCGCAGCCCAAGCAAAGAGCCTACCACTACACCAACACAGAGAAGTGTGAAACTGATTCTACATTAACTCACATTATCCTAGTGACTGCGCACACAACATGGCCAAACGAAAGCAAAAGACAGTACCTGGCCTATCAATCCAATGGAAACTCATAGGCAACGCATTCCATTGGACTAGGCAATTACATAGAGCCATACAAAATCCATGGGCCTTGCTTCAGAGTCAAAGCCACAACCTCTCACAGCCCAATTAAAGAGCCTACCACTACACCAACACAGAGAAGTGCAAAACTTACTCTACATAAATTCACATAATCCTAGTGACTGCGCACACAACATGGCCAAACGAAAGCAAAAGACAGTACCTGGCCTATCAATCCAATGGAAACTCAAAGGCAACGCATTCCATTGGACTAGGCAATTACATAGAGCCATACAAAATCCATGGGCCTTGCTTCAGAGTCAAACCCACAACCTTTCGCAGCCCAAGCAAAGAGCCTACCACTACACCAACACAGAGAAGTGTGAAACTGATTCTACATTAACTCACATTATCCTAGTGACTGCGCACACAACATGGCCAAACGAAAGCAAAAGACGGTACCTGGCCTATCAATCCAATGGAAACTCATGGGCAACGCATTCCATTGGACTAGGCAATTACATAGAGCCATACAAAATCCATGGGCCTTGCTTCAGAGTCAAACCCACAACCTCTCACAGCCCAAGTAAAGAGCCTACCACTACACCAACACAGAGAAGTGCAAAACTTACTCTACATAAATTCACATAATCCTAGTGACTGCGCACACAACATGGCCAAACGAAAGCAAAAGACAGTACCTGGCCTATCAATCCAATGGAAACTCATAGGCAACGCATTCCATTGGACTAGGCAATTACATAGAGCCATACAAAATCCATGGGCCTTGCTTCAGAGTCAAACCCACAACCTCTCACAGCCCAAGTAAAGAGCCTACCACTACACCAACACAGAGAAGTGCAAAACTTACTCTACATAAATTCACATAATCCTAGTGACTGCGCACACAAAATGGCCAAACGAAAGCAAAAGAAGGTACCTGGCCTATCAATCCAATGGAAACTCATAGGCAACGCATTCCATTGGACTAGGCAATTACATAGAGCCATACAAAATCCATGGGCCTTGCTTCAGAGTCAAACCCACAACCTCTCACAGCCCAATTAAAGAGCCTACCACTACACCAACACAGAGAAGTGCAAAACTTACTCTACATAAATTCACATAATCCTAGTGACTGCGCACACAACATGGCCAAACAAAAGCAAAAGACGGTACCAGGCCTATCAATCCAATGGAAACTCAAAGGCAACACAATCCATTGGACCAGGCAATTACATGCAGCCATACAAAGTCCATGGGCCTTGCTTCAGCGTCGAACCCACAACCTCTCACAGCACAAGTAAAGAGCCTACCACTACACCAACACAGAGAAGTGCGAAACTTACTCTACATAAATTCACATAATCCTAGTGACTGCGCACACAACATGGCCAAACAAAAGCAAAAGACGGTACCAGGCCTATCAATCCAATGGAAACTCAAAGGCAACACAATCCATTGGACTAGGCAATTACATGCAGCCATACAAAGTCCATGGGCCTTGCCTCAGCGTCGAACCCACAACCTCTCACAGCCCAAGCAAAGAGCCTACCACTACACCAACACAGAGAAGTGTGAAACTGATTCTACATTAACTCACATTATCCTAGTGACTGCGCACACAACATGGCCAAACGAAAGCAAAAGACAGTACCTGGCCTATCAATCCAATGGAAACTCATAGGCAACGCATTCCATTGGACTAGGCAATTACATAGAGCCATACAAAATCCATGGGCCTTGCTTCAGAGTCAAAGCCACAACCTCTCACAGCCCAATTAAAGAGCCTACCACTACACCAACACAGAGAAGTGCAAAACTTACTCTACATAAATTCACATAATCCTAGTGACTGCGCACACAACATGGCCAAACGAAAGCAAAAGACAGTACCTGGCCTATCAATCCAATGGAAACTCAAAGGCAACGCATTCCATTGGACTAGGCAATTACATAGAGCCATACAAAATCCATGGGCCTTGCTTCAGAGTCAAACCCACAACCTTTCGCAGCCCAAGCAAAGAGCCTACCACTACACCAACACAGAGAAGTGTGAAACTGATTCTACATTAACTCACATTATCCTAGTGACTGCGCACACAACATGGCCAAACGAAAGCAAAAGACGGTACCTGGCCTATCAATCCAATGGAAACTCATGGGCAACGCATTCCATTGGACTAGGCAATTACATAGAGCCATACAAAATCCATGGGCCTTGCTTCAGAGTCAAACCCACAACCTCTCACAGCCCAAGTAAAGAGCCTACCACTACACCAACACAGAGAAGTGCAAAACTTACTCTACATAAATTCACATAATCCTAGTGACTGCGCACACAACATGGCCAAACGAAAGCAAAAGACAGTACCTGGCCTATCAATCCAATGGAAACTCATAGGCAACGCATTCCATTGGACTAGGCAATTACATAGAGCCATACAAAATCCATGGGCCTTGCTTCAGAGTCAAACCCACAACCTCTCACAGCCCAAGTAAAGAGCCTACCACTACACCAACACAGAGAAGTGCAAAACTTACTCTACATAAATTCACATAATCCTAGTGACTGCGCACACAAAATGGCCAAACGAAAGCAAAAGAAGGTACCTGGCCTATCAATCCAATGGAAACTCATAGGCAACGCATTCCATTGGACTAGGCAATTACATAGAGCCATACAAAATCCATGGGCCTTGCTTCAGAGTCAAACCCACAACCTCTCACAGCCCAATTAAAGAGCCTACCACTACACCAACACAGAGAAGTGCAAAACTTACTCTACATAAATTCACATAATCCTAGTGACTGCGCACACAACATGGCCAAACAAAAGCAAAAGACGGTACCAGGCCTATCAATCCAATGGAAACTCAAAGGCAACACAATCCATTGGACCAGGCAATTACATGCAGCCATACAAAGTCCATGGGCCTTGCTTCAGCGTCGAACCCACAACCTCTCACAGCACAAGTAAAGAGCCTACCACTACACCAACACAGAGAAGTGCGAAACTTACTCTACATAAATTCACATAATCCTAGTGACTGCGCACACAACATGGCCAAACAAAAGCAAAAGACGGTACCAGGCCTATCAATCCAATGGAAACTCAAAGGCAACACAATCCATTGGACTAGGCAATTACATGCAGCCATACAAAGTCCATGGGCCTTGCCTCAGCGTCGAACCCACAATCTCTCACAGCCCAAGCAAAGAGCCTACCACTACACCAACACAGAGAAGTGTGAAACTGATTCTACATTAACTCACATTATCCTAGTGACTGCGCACACAACATGGCCAAACGAAAGCAAAAGACGGTACCTGGCCTATCAATCCAATGGAAACTCATAGGCAATGCATTCCATTGGACTAGGCAATTACATAGAGCCATACAAAATCCATGGGCCTTGCTTCAGAGTCAAACCCACAACCTCTCACAGCCCAAGTAAAGAGCCTACCACTACACCAACACAGAGAAGTGCAAAGTTTACTCTACATAAATTCACATAATCCTAGTGACTGCGCACACAACATAGCCAAACGAAAGCAAAAGACGGTACCTGGCCTATCAATCCAATGGAAACTCATAGGCAACGCATTCCATTGGACTAGGCAATTACATAGAGCCATACAAAATCCATGGGCCTTGCTTCAGAGTTAAACCCACAACCTCTCACAGCCCAAGTAAAGAACCTACCACTACACCAACACAGAGAAGTGCAAAACTTACTCTACATAAATTCACATAATCCTAGTGACTGCGCACACAACATGGCCAAACGAAAGCAAAAGACGGTACCTTGCCTATCAATCCAATGGAAACTCATAGGCAACGCATTACATTGGACTAGGCAATTACATAGAGCCATACAAAATCCATGGGCCTTGCTTCAGAGTCAAACCCACAACCTCTCACAGCCCAAGTAAAGAGCCTACCACTACACCAACACAGAGAAGTGCAAAACTTACTCTACATAAATTCACATAATCCTAGTGACTGCGCACACAAAATGGCCAAACGAAAGCAAAAGACGGTACCTGGCCTATCAATCCAATGGAAACTCATAGGCAACGCATTCCATTGGACTAGGCAATTACATAGAGCCATACAAAATCCATGGGCCTTGCTTCAGAGTCAAACCCACAACCTCTCACAGCCCAAGTAAAGAGCCTACCACTACACCAACACAGAGAAGTGCAAAACTTACTCTACATAAATTCACATAATCCTAGTGACTGCGCATACAACATGGCCAAACAAAAGCAAAAGACGGTACCAGGCCTATCAATCCAATGGAAACTCAAAGGCAACACAATCCATTGGACTAGGCAATTACATGCAGCCATACAAAGTCCATGGGCCTTGCCTCAGCGTCGAACCCACAACCTCTCGCAGCCCAAGCAAAGAGCCTACCACTACACCAACACAGAGAAGTGTGAAACTGATTCTACATTAACTCACATAATCCTAGTGACTGCGCACACAACATGGCCAAACAAAAGCAAAAGACGGTACCAGGCCTATCAATCCAATGGAAACTCAAAGGCAACACAATCCATTGGACTAGGCAATTACATGCAGCCATACAAAGTCCATGGGCCTTGCCTCAGCGTCGAACCCACAACCTCTCGCAGCCCAAGCAAAGAGCCTACCACTACACCAACACAGAGAAGTGTGAAACTGATTCTACATTAACTCACATTATCCTAGTGACTGCGCACACAACATGGCCAAACGAAAGCAAAAGACGGTTCCTGGCCTATCAATCCAATGGAAACTCATAGGCAACGCATTCCATTGGACTAGGCAATTACATAGAGCCATACAAAATCCATGGGCCTTGCTTCAGAGTCAAACCCACAACCTCTCACAGCCCAAGTAAAGAGCCTACCACTACACCAACACAGAGAAGTGCAAAACTTACTCTACATAAATTCACATAATCCTAGTGACTGCGCACACAACATGGCCAAACAAAAGCAAAAGACGGTACCAGGCCTATCAATACAATGGAAACTCAAAGGCAACACAATCCATTGGACTAGGCAATTACATGTAGCCATACAAAGTTCATGGGCCTTGCCTCAGCGTCGAACCCACAACCTCTCGCAGCCCAAGCAAAGAGCCTACCACTACACCAACAGAGAGAAGTGTGAAACTGATTCTACATTAACTCACATTATCCTAATGACTGCGCACACAACATGGCCAAACGAAAGCAAAAGACGGTACCTGGCCTATCAATCCAATGGAAACTCATAGGCAACGCATTCCATTGGACTAGGCAATTACATAGAGCCATACAAAATCCATGGGCCTTGCTTCAGAGTCAAACCCACAACCTCTCACAGCCCAAGTAAAGAGCCTACCACTACACCAACACAGAGAAGTGCAAAACTTACTCTACATAAATTCACATAATCCTAGTGACTGCGCACACAACATGGCCAAACGAAAGCAAAAGACGGTACCTGGCCTATCAATCCAATGGAAACTCATAGGCAACGCATTCCATTGGACTAGGCAATTACATAGAGCAATACAAAATCCATGGGCCTTGCTTCAGAGTCCAACCCACAACCTCTCACAGCCCAAGTAAAGAGCCTACCACTACACCAACACAGAGAAGTGCAAAACTTACTCTACATAAATTCACATAATCCTAGTGACTGCGCACACAACATGGCCAAACGAAAGCAAAAGACGGTACCTGGCCTATCAATCCAATGGAAACTCATAGGCAACGCATTCCATTGGACTAGGCAATTACATAGAGCCATACAAAATCCATGGGCCTTGCTTCAGAGTCAAACCCACAACCTCTCACAGCCCAAGTAAAGAGCCTACCACTACACCAACACAGAGAAGTGCAAAACTTACTCTACATAAATTCACATAATCCTAGTGACTGCGCACACAACATGGCCAAACAAAAGCAAAAGACGGTACCTGGCCTATCAATCCAATGGAAACTCATAGGCAACGCATTCCATTGGACTAGGCAATTACATAGAGCCATACAAAATCTATGGGCCTTGCTTCAGAGTCAAACCCACAACCTCTCGCAGCCCAAGCAAAGAGCCTACCACTACACCAACACAGAGAAGTGTGAAACTGATTCTACATTAACTCACATTATCCTAGTGACTGCGCACACAACATGGCCAAACGAAAGCAAAAGACGGTACCTGGCCTATCAATCCAATGGAAACTCATAGGCAACGCATTCCATTGGACTAGGCAATTACATAGAGCCATACAAAATCCATGGGCCTTGCTTCAGAGTCAAACCCACAACCTCTCACAGCCCAAGTAAAGAGCCTACCACTACACCAACACAGAGAAGTGCAAAACTTACTCTACATAAATTCACATAATCCTAGTGACTGCGCACACAACATGGCCAAACGAAAGCAAAAGACGGTACCTGGCCTATCAATCCAATGGAAACTCATAGGCAACGCATTCCATTGGACTAGGCAATTACATAGAGCCATACAAAATCCATGGGCCTTGCTTCAGAGTCAAACCCACAACCTCTCACAGCCCAAGTAAAGAGCCTACCACTACACCAACACAGAGAAGTGCAAAACTTACTCTACATAAATTCACATAATCCTAGTGACTGCGCACACAAAATGGCCAAACGAAAGCAAAAGACGGTACCTGGCCTATCAATCCAATGGAAACTCATAGGCAACGCATTCCATTGGACTAGGCAATTACATAGAGCCATACAAAATCCATGGGCCTTGCTTCAGAGTCAAACCCACAACCTCTCACAGCCCAATTAAAGAGCCTACCACTACACCAACACAGAGAAGTGCAAAACTTACTCTACATAAATTCACATAATCCTAGTGACTGCGCACACAACATGGCCAAACAAAAGCAAAAGACGGTACCAGGCCTATCAATCCAATGGAAACTCAAAGGCAACACAATCCATTGGACCAGGCAATTACATGCAGCCATACAAAGTCCATGGGCCTTGCTTCAGCGTCGAACCCACAACCTCTCACAGCCCAAGTAAAGAGCCTACCACTACACCAACACAGAGAAGTGCGAAACTAACTCTACATAAATTCACATAATCCTAGTGACTGCGCACACAACATGGCCAAACAAAAGCAAAAGACGGTACCAGGCCTATCAATCCAATGGAAACTCAAAGGCAACACAATCCATTGGACTAGGCAATTACATGCAGCCATACAAAGTCCATGGGCCTTGCCTCAGCGTCGAACCCACAACCTCTCGCAGCCCAAGCAAAGAGCCTACCACTACACCAACACAGAGAAGTGTGAAACTGATTCTACATTAACTCACATAATCCTAGTGACTGCGCACACAACATGGCCAAACAAAAGCAAAAGACGGTACCAGGCCTATCAATCCAATGGAAACGCAAAGGCAACACAATCCATTGGACTAGGCAAATACATGCAGCCATACAAAGTCCATGGGCCTTGCCTCAGCGTCGAACCCACAATCTCTCGCAGCCCAAGCAAAGAGCCTACCACTACACCAACACAGAGAAGTGTGAAACTGATTCTACATTAACTCACATTATCCTAGTGACTGCGCACACAACATGGCCAAACGAAAGCAAAAGACGGTACCTGGCCTATCAATCCAATGGAAACTCATAGGCAACGCATTCCATTGGACTAGGCAATTACATAGAGCCATACAAAATCCATGGGCCTTGCTTCAGAGTCAAACCCACAACCTCTCACAGCCCAATTAAAGAGCCTACCACTACACCAACACAGAGAAGTGCAAAACTTACTCTACATAAATTCACATAATCCTAGTGACTGCGCACACAACATGGCCAAACAAAAGCAAAAGACGGTACCAGGCCTATCAATCCAATGGAAACTCAAAGGCAACACAATCCATTGGACCAGGCAATTACATGCAGCCATACAAAGTCCATGGGCCTTGCTTCAGCGACGAACCCACAACCTCTCACAGCCCAAGTAAAGAGCCTACCACTACACCAACACAGAGAAGTGCGAAACTTACTCTACATAAATTCACATAATCCTAGTGACTGCGCACACAACATGGCCAAACAAAAGCAAAAGACGGTACCAAGCCTATCAATCCAATCGAAACTCAAAGGCAACACAATCCATTGGACTAGGCAATTACATGCAGCCATACAAAGTCCATGGGCCTTGCCTCAGCATCGAACCCACAACCTCTCACAGCCCAAGCAAAGAGCCTACCACTACACCAACACAGAGAAGTGTGAAACTGATTCTACATTAACTCACATTATCCTAGTGACTGCGCACACAACATGGCCAAACGAAAGCAAAAGACGGTACCTGGCCTATCAATCCAATGGAAACTCATAGGCAACGCATTCCATTGGACTAGGCAATTACATAGAGCCATACAAAATCCATGGGCCTTGCTTCAGAGTCAAACCCACAACCTCTCACAGCCCAAGTAAAGAGCCTACCACTACACCAACACAGAGAAGTGCAAAACTTACTCTACATAAATTCACATAATCCTAGTGACTGCGCACACAACATGGCCAAACGAAAGCAAAAGACGGTACCTGGCCTATCAATCCAATGGAAACTCATAGGCAACGCATTCCATTGGACTAGGCAATTACATAGAGCCATACAAAATCCATGGGCCTTGCTTCAGAGTCAAACCCACAACCTCTCACAGCCCAAGTAAAGAGCCTACCACTACACCAACACAGAGAAGTGCAAAACTTACTCTACATAAATTCACATAATCCTAGTGACTGCGCACACAAAATGGCCAAACGAAAGCAAAAGACGGTACCTGGCCTATCAATCCAATGGAAACTCATAGGCAACGCATTCCATTGGACTAGGCAATTACATAGAGCCATACAAAATCCATGGGCCTTGCTTCAGAGTCAAACCCACAACCTCTCACAGCCCAAGTAAAGAGCCTACCACTACACCAACACAGAGAAGTGCAAAACTTACTCTACATAAATTCACATAATCCTAGTGACTGCGCACACAACATGGCCAAACGAAAGCAAAAGACGGTACCAGGCCTATCAATCCAATGGAAACTCAAAGGCAACACAATCCATTGGACTAGGCAATTACATGCAGCCATACAAAGTCCATGGGCCTTGCCTCAGCGTCGAACCCACAACCTCTCGCAGCCCAAGCAAAGAGCCTTCCACTACACCAACACAGAGAAGTGTGAAACTGATTCTACATTAACTCACATTATCCTAGTGACTGCGCACACAACATGGCCAAACGAAAGCAAAAGACGGTACCTGGCCTATCAATCCAATGGAAACTCATAGGCAACGCATTCCATTGGACTAGGCAATTACATAGAGCCATACAAAATCCATGGGCCTTGCTTCAGAGTCAAACCCACAACCTCTCACAGCCCAAGTAAAGAGCCTACCACTACACCAACACAGAGAAGTGCAAAACTTACTCTACATAAATTCACATAATCCTAGTGACTGCGCACACAACATGGCCAAACGAAAGCAAAAGACGGTACCTGGCCTATCAATCCAATGGAAACTCATAGGCAACGCATTCCATTGGACTAGGCAATTACATAGAGCAATACAAAATCCATGGGCCTTGCTTCAGAGTCCAACCAACAACCTCTCACAGCCCAAGTAAAGAGCCTACCACTACACCAACACAGAGAAGTGCAAAACTTTCTCTACATAAATTCACATAATCCTAGTGACTGCGCACACAACATGGCCAAACGAAAGCAAAAGACGGTACCTGGCCTATCAATCCAATGGAAACTCATAGGCAACGCATTCCATTGGACTAGGCAATTACATAGAGCCATACAAAATCCATGGGCCTTGCTTCAGAGTCAAACCCACAACCTCTCACAGCCCAAGTAAAGAGCCTACCACTACACCAACACAGAGAAGTGCAAAACTTACTCTACATAAATTCACATAATCCTAGTGACTGCGCACACAACATGGCCAAACGAAAGCAAAAGACGGTACCTGGCCTATCAATCCAATGGAAACTCATAGGCAACGCATTCCATTGGACTAGGCAATTACATAGAGCCATACAAAATCCATGGGCCTTGCTTCAGAGTCAAACCCACAACCTCTCGCAGCCCAAGCAAAGAGCCTACCACTACACCAACACAGAGAAGTGTGAAACTGATTCTACATTAACTCACATTATTCTAGTGACTGCGCACACAACATGGCCAAACGAAAGCAAAAGACGGTACCTGGCCTATCAATCCAATGGAAACTCATAGGCAACGCATTTCATTGGACTAGCCAATTACATAGAGCCATACAAAATCCATGGGCCTTGTTTCAGAGTCAAACCCACAACCTCTCACAGCCCAATTAAAGAGCCTACCACTACACCAACACAGAGAAGTGCAAAACTTACTCTACATAAATTCACATAATCCTAGTGACTGCGCACACAACATGGCCAAACAAAAGCAAAAGACGGTACCAGGCCTATCAATCCAATGGAAACTCAAAGGCAACACAATCCATTGGACCAGGCAATTACATGCAGCCATACAAAGTCCATGGGCCTTGCTTCAGCGTCGAACCCACAACCTCTCACAGCCCAAGTAAAGAGCCTACCACTACACCAACACAGAGAAGTGCAAAACTTACTCTACATAAATTCACATAATCCTAGTGACTGCGCACACAACATGGCCAAACAAAAGCAAAAGACGGTACCAGGCCTATCAATCCAATGGAAACTCAAAGGCAACACAATCCATTGGACTAGGCAATTACATGCAGCCATACAAAGTCCATGGGCCTTGCTTCAGAGTCAAACCCACAACCTCTCACAGCCCAAGTAAAGAGCCTACCACTACACCAACACAGAGAAGTGCAAAACTTACTCTACATAAATTCACATAATCCTAGTGACTGCGCACACAACATGGCCAAACGAAAGCAAAAGACGGTACCTGGCCTATCAATCCAATGGAAACTCATAGGCAACGCATTCCATTGGACTAGGCAATTACATAGAGCCATACAAAGTCCATGGGCCTTGCTTCAGAGTCAAACCCACAACCTCTCACAGCCCAAGTAAAGAGCCTACCACTACACCAACACAGAGAAGTGCAAAACTTACTCTACATAAATTCACATAATCCTAGTGACTGCGCACACAACATGGCCAAACAAAAGCAAAAGACGGTACCAGGCCTATCAATCCAATGGAAACTCAAAGGCAACACAATCCATTGGACTAGGCAATTACATGCAGCCATACAAAGTCCATGGGCCTTGCCTCAGCGTCGAACCCACAACCTCTCGCAGCCCAAGCAAAGAGCCTACCACTACACCAACACAGAGAAATGTGAAACTAATTTTACATTAACTCACATTATCCTAGTGACTGCGCACACAACATGGCCAAACGAAAGCAAAAGACGGTTCCTGGCCTATCAATCCAATGGAAACTCATAGGCAACGCATTCCATTGGACTAGGCAATTACATAGAGCCATACAAAATCCATGGGCCTTGCTTCAGAGTCAAACCCACAACCTCTCACAGCCCAAGTAAAGAGCCTACCACTACACCAACACAGAGAAGTGCAAAACTTACTCTACATAAATTCACATAATCCTAGTGACTGCGCACACAACATGGCCAAACAAAAGCAAAAGACGGTACCAGGCCTATCAATCCAATGGAAACTCAAAGGCAACTCAATCCATTGGACTAGGCAATTACATGCAGCCATACAAAGTCCAGGGGCCTTGCCTCAGCGTCGAACCCACAACCTCTCGCAGCCCAAGCAAAGAGCCTACCACTACACCAACACAGAGAAGTGTGAAACAGATTCTACATTAACTCACATTATCCTAGTGACTGCGCACACAACATGGCCAAACGAAAGCAAAAGACGGTACCTGGCCTATCAATCCAATGGAAACTCATAGGCAACGCATTCCATTGGACTAGGCAATTACATAGAGCCATACAAAATCCATGGGCCTTGCTTCAGAGTCAAACCCACAACCTCTCACAGCCCAAGTAAAGAGCCTACCACTACACCAACACAGAGAAGTGCAAAACTTACTCTACATAAATTCACATAATCCTAGTGACTGCGCACACAACATGACCAAACGAAAGCAAAAGATGGTACCTGGCCTATCAATCCAATGGAAACTCATAGGCAACGCATTCCATTGGACTAGGCAATTACATAGAGCCATACAAAATCCATGGGCCTTGCTTCAGAGTCAAACCCACAACCTCTCACAGCCAAAGTAAAGAGCCTACCACTACACCAACACAGAGAAGTGCAAAACTTACTCTACATAAATTCACATAATCCTAGTGACTGCGCACACAACATGGCCAAACGAAAGCAAAAGACGGTACCTGGCCTATCAATCCAATGGAAACTCATAGGCAACGCATTCCATTGGACTAGGCAATTACATAGAGCCATACAAAATCCATGGGTCTTGCTTCAGAGTCAAACCCACAACCTCTCACAGCCTATGTAAAGAGCCTACCACTACACCAACACAGAGAAGTGCAAAACTTACTCTAAATAAATTCACATAATCCTAGTGACTGCGCACACAACATGGCCAAACGAAAGCAAAAGACGGTACCTGGCCTATCAATCCAATGGAAACTCATAGGCAACGCATTCCATTGGACTAGGCAATTACATAGAGCCATACAAAATCCATGGGCCTTGCTTCAGAGTCAAACCCACAACCTCTCACAGCCCAAGCAAAGAGCCTACCACTACACCAACACAGAGAAGTGTGAAACTGATTCTACATTAACTCACATTATCCTAGTGACTGCGCACACAACATGGCCAAACGAAAGCAAAAGACGGTACATGGCCTATCAATCCAATGGAAACTCATAGGCAACGCATTCCATTGGACTAGGCAATTACATAGAGCCATACAAAATCCATGGGCCTTGCTTCAGAGTCAAACCCACAACCTCTCACAGCCCAAGTAAAGAGCCTACCACTACACCAACACAGAGAAGTGCAAAACTTATTCTACATAAATTCACATAATCCTAGTGACTGCGCACACAACATGGCCAAACGAAAGCAAAAGACGGTACCTGGCCTATCAATCCAATGGAAACTCATAGGCAACGCATTCCATTTGACTAGGCAATTACATAGAGCCATACAAAATCCATGGGCCTTGCTTCAGAGTCAAACCCACAACCTCTCACAGACCAAGTAAAGAGCCTACCATAACACCAACACAGAGAAGTGCAAAACTTACTCTACATAAATTCACATAATCCTAGTGACTGCGCACACAACATGGCCAAACGAAAGCAAAAGACGGTACCTGGCCTATCAATCCAATGGAAACTCATAGGCAACGCATTCCATTGGACTAGGCAATTACATAGAGCCATACAAAATCCATGGGCCTTGCTTCAGAGTCAAACCCACAACCTCTCACAGCCCAAGTAAAGAGCCTACCACTACACCAACACAGAGAAGTGCAAAACTTACTCTACATAAATTCACATAATCCTAGTGACTGCGCACACAACATGGCCAAACGAAAGCAAAAGACGGTACCTGGCCTATCAATCCAATGGAAACTCATAGGCAACGCATTCCATTGCACTAGGCAATTACATAGAGCCATACAAAATCCATGGGCCTTGCTTCAGAGTCAAACCCACAACCTCTCGCAGCCCAAGCAAAGAGGCTACCACTACACCAACACAGAGAAGTGTGAAACTGCTTCTACATTAACTCACATTATCCTAGTGACTGCACACACAACATGGCCAAACGAAAGCAAAAGACGGTACCTGGCCTATCAATCCAATGGAAACTCATAGGCAACGCATTCCATTGGACTAGGCAATTACATAGAGCCATACAAAATCCATGGGCCTTGCTTCAGAGTCAAACCCACAACCTCTCACAGCCCAATTAAAGAGCCTACCACTACACCAACACAGAGAAGTGCAAAACTTACTCTACATAAATTCACATAATCCTAGTGACTGCGCACACAACATGGCCAAACAAAAGCAAAAGACGGTACCAGACCTATCAATCCAATGGAAACTCAAAGGCAACACAATCCATTGGACTAGGCAATTACATGCAGCCATACAAAGTCCATGGGCCTTGCTTCAGCGTCGAACCCACAACCTCTCACAGCCCAAGTAAAGAGCCTACCACTACACCAACACAGAGAAGTGCAAAACTTACTCTACATAAATTCACATAATCCTAGTGACTGCGCACACAACATGGCCAAACAAAAGCAAAAGATGGTACCAGGCCTATCAATCCAATGGAAACTCAAAGGCAACACAATCCATTGGACTAGGCAATTACATGCAGCCATACAAAGTCCTTGGGCCTTGCCTCAGCATCGAACCCACAACCTCTCGCAGCCCAAGTAAAGAGCCTACCACTACACCAACACAGAGAAGTGCAAAACTTACTCTACATAAATTCACATAATCCTAGTGACTGCGCACACAACATGGCCAAACAAAAGCAAAAGACGGTACCAGGCCTATCAATCCAATGGAAACTCATAGGCAACGCATTCCATTGGACTAGGCAATTACATAGAGCCATACAAAATCCATGGGCCTTGCTTCAGAGTCAAACCCACAACCTCTCACAGCCCAAGTAAAGAGCCTACCACTACACCAACACAGAGAAGTGCAAAACTTACTCTACATAAATTCACATAATCCTAGTGACTGCGCACACAACATGGCCAAACAAAAGCAAAAGACGGTACCAGGCCTATCAATCCAATGGAAACTCATAGGCAACGCATTCCATTGGACTAGGCAATTACATAGAGCCATACAAAATCCATGGGCCTTGCTTCAGAGTCAAACCCACAACCTCTCACAGCCCAAGTAAAGAGCCTACCACTACACCAACACAGAGAAGTGCAAAACTTACTCTACATAAATTCACATAATCCTAGTGACTGCGCACACAACATGGCCAAACAAAAGCAAAAGACGGTACCAGGCCTATGAATCCAATGGAAACTCAAAGGCAACACAATCCATTGGACTAGGCAATTACATGCAGCCATACAAAGTCCATGGGCCTTGCCTCAGCGTCGAACCCACAACCTCTCGCAGCCCAAGTAAAGAGCCTACCACTACACCAACACAGAGAAGTGTGAAACTGATTCTACATTAACTCACATTATCCTGGTGACTGCGCACACAACATGGCCAAACGAAAGCAAAAGACGGTACCTGGCCTATCAATCCAATGGAAACTTATAGGCAACGCATTCCATTGGACTAGGCAATTACATAGAGCCATACAAAATCCATGGGCCTTGCTTCAGAGTCAAACCCACAACCTCTCACAGCCCAAGTAAAGAGCCTACCACTACACCAACACAGAGAAGTGCAAAACTTACTCTACATAAATTCACATAATCCTAGTGACTGCGCACACAACATGGCCAAACGAAAGCAAAAGACGGTACCTGGCCTATCAATCCAATGGAAACTCATAAGCAACGCATTCCATTGGACTAGGCAATTACATAGAGCCATACAAAATCCATGGGCCTTGCTTCAGAGTCAAACCCACAACCTCTCGCAGCCCAAGCAAAGAGCCTACCACTACACCAACACAGAGAAGTGTGAAACTAATTCTACATTAACTCACATTATCCTAGTGACTGCGCACACAACATGGCCAAACGAAAGCAAAAGACGGTACCTGGCCTATCAATCCAATGGAAACTCATAGGCAACGCATTCCATTGGACTAGGCAATTACATAGAGCCATACAAAATCCATGGGCCTTGCTTCAGAGTCAAACCCACAACCTCTCACAGCCCAAGTAAAGAGCCTACCACTACACCAACACAGAGAAGTGCAAAACTTACTCTACATAAATTCACATAATCCTAGTGACTGCGCACACAACATGGCCAAACGAAAGCAAAAGACGGTACCTGGCCTATCAATCCAATGGAAACTCATAGGCAACGCATTCCATTGGACTAGGCAATTACATAGAGCCATACAAAATCCATGGGCCTTGCTTCAGAGTCAAACCCACAACCTCTCACAGCCAAAGTAAAGAGCCTACCACTACACCAACAAAGAGAAGTGCAAAACTTACTCTACATAAATTCACATAATCCTAGTGACTGCGCACACAACATGGCCAAACAAAAGCAAAAGACGGTACCAGGCCTATCAATCCAATGGAAACTCAAAGGCAACACAATCCATTGGACTAGGCAATTACATGCAGCCATACAAAGTCCATGGGCCTTGCCTCAGCGTCGAGCCCACAACCTCCCGCAGCCCAAGCAAAGAGCCTACCACTACACCAACACAGAGAAGTGTGAAACTAATTCTACATTAACTCACATTATCCTAGTGACTGCGCACACAACATGGCCAAACGAAAGCAAAAGACGGTTCCTGGCCTATCAATCCAATGGAAACTCATAGGCAACGCATTCCATTGGACTAGGCAATTACATAGAGCCATACAAAATCCATGGGCCTTGCTTCAGAGTCAAACCCACAACCTCTCACAGCCCAAGTTAAGAGCCTACCACTACACCAACACAGAGAAGTGCAAAACTTATTCTACATAAATTCACATAATCCTAGTGACTGCGCACACAACATGGCCAAACAAAAGCAAAAGACGGTACCAGGCCTATCAATCCAATGGAAACTTAAAGACAACTCAATCCATTGGACTAGGCAATTACATGCAGCCATACAAAGTCCATGGGCCTTGCCTCAGCGTCGAACCCACAACCTCTCGCAGCCCAAGCAAAGAGCCTACCACTACACAAACACAGAGAAGTGTGAAACGGATTCTACATAAATTCACATAATCCTAGTGACTGCGCACACAACATGGCCAAACGAAAGCAAAAGACGGTACCTGGCCTATCAATCCAATGGAAACTCATAGGCAACGCATTCCATTGGACTAGGCAATTACATAGAGCCATACAAAATCCATGGGCCTTGCTTCAGAGTCAAACCCACAACCTCTCACAGCCCAAGTAAAGAGCCTACCACTACACCAACACAGAGAAGTGCAAAACTTACTCTACATAAATTCACATAATCCTAGTGACTGCGCACACAACATGGCCAAACGAAAGCAAAAGACGGTACCTGGCCTATCAATCCAATGGAAACTCATAGGCAACGCATTCCATTGGACTAGGCAATTACATAGAGCCATACAAAATCCATGGGCCTTGCTTCAGAGTCAAACCCACAACCTCTCACAGCCCAAGTAAAGAGCCTACCACTACACCAACACAGAGAAGTGCAAAACTTACTCTACATAAATTCACATAATCCTAGTGACTGCGCACACAACATGGCCAAACGAAAGCAAAAGATGGTACCTGGCCTATCAATCCAATGGAAACTCATAGGCAACGCATTCCATTGGACTAGGCAATTACATAGAGCCATACAAAATCCATGGGCCTTGCTTCAGAGTCAAACCCACAACCTCTCACAGACCAAGTAAAGAGCCTACCACTACACCAACACAGAGAAGTGCAAAACTTACTCTACATAAATTCACATAATCCTAGTGACTGCGCACACAACATGGCCAAACGAAAGCAAAAGACGGTACCTGGCCTATCAATCCAATGGAAACTCATAGGCAACGCATTCCATTGGACTAGGCAATTACATAGAGCCATACAAAATCCATGGGCCTTGCTTCAGAGTCAAACCCACAACCTCTCACAGCCCAAGTAAAGAGCCTACCACTACACCAACACAGAGAAGTGCAAAACTTACGCTACATAAATTCACATAATCCTAGTGACTGCGCACACAACATGGCCAAACGAAAGCAAAAGACGGTACCTGGCCTATCAATCCAATGGAAACTCATAGGCAACGCATTCCATTGGACTAGGCAATTACATAGAGCCATACAAAATCCATGGGCCTTGCTTCAGAGTCAAACCCACAACCTCTCGCAGCCCAAGCAAAGAGGCTACCACTACACCAACACAGAGAAGTGTGAAACTGATTCTACATTAACTCACATTATCCTAGTGACTGCGCACACAACATGGCCAAACGAAAGCAAAAGACGGTACCTGGCCTATCAATCCAATGGAAACTCATTGGCAAGGCATTCCTTTGGACTAGCCAATTACATAGAGCCATACAAAATCCATGGGCCTTGCTTCAGAGTCAAACCCACAACCTCTCACAGCCCAATTAAAGAGCCTACCACTACACCAACACAGAGAAGTGCAAAACTTTCTCTACATAAATTCACATAATCCTAGTGACTGCGCACACAACATGGCCAAACAAAAGCAAAAGACGGTACCAGACCTATCAATCCAATGGAAACTCAAAGGCAACACAATCCATTGGACTAGGCAATTACATGCAGCCATACAAAGTCCATGGGCCTTGCTTCAGCGTCGAACCCACAACCTCTCACAGCCCAAGTAAAGAGCCTACCACTACACCAACACAGAGAAGTGCAAAACTTACTCTACATAAATTCACATAATCCTAGTGACTGCGCACACAACATGGCCAAACAAAAGCAAAAGATGGTACCAGGCCTATCAATCCAATGGAAACTCAAAGGCAACACAATCCATTGGACTAGGCAATTACATGCAGCCATACAAAGTCCTTGGGCCTTGCCTCAGCGTCGAACCCACAACCTCTCGCAGCCCGAGCAAAGAGCCTACCACTACACCAACACAGAGAAGTGTGAAACTGATTATACATTAACTCACATTATCCTAGTGACTGCGCACACAACATGGCCAAGCGAAAGCAAAAGACGGTACCTGGCCTATCAATCCAATGGAAACTCATAGGCAACGCATTCCATTGGACTAGGCAATTACATAGAGCCATACAAAATCCATGGGCCTTGCTTCAGAGTCAAACCCACAACCTCTCACAGCCCAAGTAAAGAGCCTACCACTACACCAACACAGAGAAGTGCAAAACTTACTCTACATAAATTCACATAATCCTAGTGACTGCGCACACAACATGGCCAAACAAAAGCAAAAGACGGTACCAGGCCTATCAATCCAATGGAAACTCAAAGGCAACACAATCCGTTGGACTAGGCAATTACATGCAGCCATACAAAGTCCATGGGCCTTGCCTCAGCGTCGAACCCACAACCTCTCGCAGCCCAAGCAAAGAGCCTACCACTACACCAACACAGAGAAGTGTGAAACTAATTCTACATTAACTCACATTATCCTAGTGACTGCGCACACAACATGGCCAAACGAAAGCAAAAGACGGTTCCTGGCCTATCAATCCAATGGAAACTCATAGGCAACGCATTCCATTGGACTAGGCAATTACATAGAGCCATACAAAATCCATGGGCCTTGCTTCAGAGTCAAACTCACAACCTCTCACAGCCCAAGTTAAGAGCCTACCACTACACCAACACAGAGAAGTGCAAAACTTACTCTACATAAATTCACATAATCCTAGTGACTGCGCACACAACATGGCCAAACGAAAGCAAAAGACGGTACCTGGCCTATCAATCCAATGGAAACTCATAGGCAACGCATTCCATTGGACTAGGCAATTACATAGAGCCATACAAAATCCATGGGCCTTGCTTCAGAGTCAAACCCACAACCTCTCACAGCCCAAGTAAAGAGCCTACCACTACACCAACACAGAGAAGTGCAAAACTTACTCTACATAAATTCACATAATCCTAGTGACTGCGCACACAACATGGCCAAACGAAAGCAAAAGACGGTACCTGGCCTATCAATCCAATGGAAACTCATAGGCAACGCATTCCATTGGACTAGGCAATTACATAGAGCCATACAAAATCCATGGGCCTTGCTTCAGAGTCAAACCCACAACCTCTCACAGCCTAAGTAAAGAGCCTACCACTACACCAACACAGAGAAGTGCAAAACTTACTCTAAATAAATTCACATAATCCTAGTGACTGCGCACACAACATGGCCAAACGAAAGCAAAAGACGGTACCTGGCCTATCAATCCAATGGAAACTCATAGGCAACGTATTCCATTGGACTAGGCAATTACATAGAGCCATACAAAATCCATGGGCCTTGCTTCAGAGTCAAACCCACAACCTCTCACAGCCCAAGCAAAGAGCCTACCACTACACCAACACAGAGAAGTGTGAAACTTACTCTACATAAATTCACATAATCCTAGTGACTGCGCACACAACATGGCCAAACGAAAGCAAAAGACGGTACCTGGCCTATCAATCCAATGGAAACTCATAGGCAACGCATTCCATTGGACTAGGCAATTACATAGAGCCATACAAAATCCATGGGCCCTGCTTCAGAGTCAAACCCACAACCTCTCACAGCCCAAGTAAAGAGCCTACCACTACACCAACACAGAGAAGTGCAAAACTTACTCTACATAAATTCACATAATCCTAGTGACTGCGCACACAACATGGCCAAACGAAAGCAAAAGACGGTACCTGGCCTATCAATCCAATGGAAACTCATAGGCAACGCATTCCATTGGACTAGGCAATTACATAGAGCCATACAAAATCCATGGGCCTTGCTTCAGAGTCAAACCCACAACCTCTCACAGACCAAGTAAAGAGCCTACCACTACACCAACACAGAGAAGTGCAAAACTTACTTTACATAAATTCACATAATCCTAGTGACTGCGCACACAACATGGCCAAACGAAAGCAAAAGACGGTACCTGGCCTATCAATCCAATGGAAACTCATAGGCAACGCATTCCATTGGACTAGGCAATTACATAGAGCCATACAAAATCCATGGGCCTTGCTTCAGAGTCAAACCCACAACCTCTCACAGCCCAAGTAAAGAGCCTACCACTACACCAACACAGAGAAGTGCAAAACTTACTCTACATAAATTCACATAATCCTAGTGACTGCGCACACAACATGGCCAAACGAAAGCAAAAGACGGTACCTGGCCTATCAATCCAATGGAAACTCATAGGCAACGCATTCCATTGGACTAGGCAATTACATAGAGCCATACAAAATCCATGGGCCTTGCTTCAGAGTCAAACCCACAACCTCTCGCAGCCCAAGCAAAGAGGCTACCACTACACCAACACAGAGAAGTGTGAAACTGATTCTACATTAACTCACATTATCCTAGTGACTGCGCACACAACATGGCTAAACGAAAGCAAAAGACGGTACCTGGCCTATCAATCCAATGGAAACTCATAGGCAACGCATTCCATTGGACTAGCCAATTACATAGAGCCATACAAAATCCATGGGCCTTGCTTCAGAGTCAAACCCACAACCTCTCACAGCCCAATTAAAGAGCCTACCACTACACCAACACAGAGAAGTGCAAAACTTTCTCTACATAAATTCACATAATCCTAGTGACTGCGCACACAACATGGCCAAACAAAAGCAAAAGACGGTACCAGACCTATCAATCCAATGGAAACTCAAAGGCAACACAATCCATTGGACTAGGCAATTACATGCAGCCATACAAAGTCCATGGGCCTTGCTTCAGCGTCGAACCCACAACCTCAGTAAAGAGCCTACCACTACACCAACACAGAGAAGTGCAAAACTTACTCTACATAAATTCACATAATCCTAGTGACTGCGCACACAACATGGCCAAACAAAAGCAAAAGATGGTACCAGGCCTATCAATCCAATGGAAACTCAAAGGCAACACAATCCATTGGACTAGGCAATTACATGCAGCCATACAAAGTCCTTGGGCCTTGCCTCAGCGTCGAACCCACAACCTCTCGCAGCCCAAGCAAAGAGCCTACCACTACACCAACACAGACAAGTGTGAAACTGATTCTACATTAACTCACATTATCCTAGTGACTGCGCACACAACATGGCCAAGCGAAAGCAAAAGACGGTACCTGGCCTATCAATCCAATGGAAACTCATAGGCAACGCATTCCATTGGACTAGGCAATTACATAGAGCCATACAAAATCCATGGGCCTTGCTTCAGAGTCAAACCCACAACCTCTCACAGCCCAAGTAAAGAGCCTACCACTACACCAACACAGAGAAGTGCAAAACTTACTCTACATAAATTCACATAATCCTAGTGACTGCGCACACAACATGGCCAAACAAAAGCAAAAGACGGTACCAGGCCTATCAATCCAATGGAAACTCAAAGGCAACACAATCCATTGGACTAGGCAATTACATGTAGCCATACAAAGTCCTTGGGCCTTGCCTCAGCATCGAACACACAACCTCTCGCAGCCCAAGTAAAGAGCCTACCACTACACCAACACAGAGAAGTGCAAAACTTACTCTACATAAATTCACATAATCCTAGTGACTGCGCACACAACATGGCCAAACAAAAGCAAAAAAACGGTACCAGGCCTATCAATCCAATGGAAACTCAAAGGCAACACAATCCATTGGACTAGGCAATTACATGCAGCCATACAAAGTCCATGGGCCTTGCCTCAGCGTCGAACCCACAACATTTCGCAGCCCAAGCAAAGAGCCTACCACTACACCAACACAGAGAAGTGTGAAACTGATTCTACATTAACTCACATTATCCTAGTGACTGCGCACACAACATGGCCAAACGAAAGCAAAAGACGGTACCTGGCCTATCAATCCAATGGAAACTCATAGGCAACGCATTCCATTGGACTAGGCAATTACATAGAGCCATACAAAATCCATGGGCCTTGCTTCAGAGTCAAACCCACAACCTCTCACAGCCCAAGTAAAGAGCCTACCACTACACCAACACAGAGAAGTGCAAAACTTACTCTACATAAATTCACATAATCCTAGTGACTGCGCACACAACATGGCCAAACGAAAGCAAAAGACAATACCTGGCCTAACAATCCAATGGAAACTCATAGGCAACGCATTCCATTGGACTAGGCAATTAAATAGAGCCATACAAAATCCATGGGCCTTGCTTCAGAGCCAAACCCACAACCTCTCACAACCCAAGTAAAGAGCCTACCACTACACCAACACAGAGAAGTGCAAAACTTACTCTACATAAATTCACATAATCCTAGTGACTGCGCACACAACATGGCCAAACAAAAGCAAAAGACGGTACCAGGCCTATCAATCCAATGGAAACTCAAAGGCAACACAATCTATTGGACTAGGCAATTACATGCAGCCATACAACGTCCATGGGCCTTGCCTCAGCGTCGAACCCACAACCTCTCGCAGCCCAAGCAAAGAGCCTACCACTACACCAACACAGAGAAATGTGAAACCGATTCTACATTAACTCACATTATCCTAGTGACTGCGCACACAACATGGCCAAACAAAAGCAAAAGACGGTACCAGGCCTATCAATCCAATGGAAACTCAAAAGAAACACAATCCATTGGACTAGGCAATTACATGCAGCCATACAAAGTCCATGGGCCTTGCCTCAGCGTCGAACCCACAACCTCTCGCAGCCCAAGCAAAGAGCCTACCACTACACCAACACAGAGAAGTGTGAAACTGATTCTACATTAACTCACATTATCCTAGTGACTGCGCACACAACATGGCCAAACGAAAGCAAAAGACGGTACCTGGCCTATCAATCCAATGGAAACTCATAGGCAACACAATCCATTGGACTAGGCAATTACATACAGCGTCCATAGGCCTTGCCTCAGCGTCGAACCCACAACCTCTCGCAGCCCAAGCAAAGAGCCTACCACTACACCAACACAGAGAAGTGTGAAACTGATTCTACATTAACTCACATTATCCTAGTGACTGCGCACACAACATGGCCAAACGAAAGCAAAAGACGGTACCTGGCCTATCAATCCAATGGAAACTCATAGGCAACGCATTCCATTGGACTAGGCAATTACATAGAGCCATACAAAATCCATGGGCCTTGCTTCAGAGTCAAACCCACAACCTCTCACAGCCCAAGTAAAGAGCCTACCACTACACCAACACAGAGAAGTGCAAAACTTACTCTACATAAATTCACATAATCCTAGTGACTGCGCACACAACATGGCCAAACAAAAGCAAAAGACGGTACCAAGCCTATCAATCCAATGGAAACTCATAGGCAACGCATTCCATTGGACTAGGCAATTACATAGAGCCATACAAAATCCATGGGCCTTGCTTCAGAGTCAAACCCACAACCTCTCACAGCCCAAGTAAAGAGCCTACCACTACACCAACACAGAGAAGTGCAAAACTTGCTCTACATAAATTCACATAATCCTAGTGACTGCGCACACAACATGGCCAAACGAAAGCAAAAGACGGTACCTGGCCTATCAATCCAATGGAAACTCATAGGCAACGCATTCCATTGGACTAGGCAATTACATAGAGCCATACAAAATCCATGGGCCTTGCTTCAGAGTCAAACCCACAACCTCTCACAGCCCAAGTAAAGAGCCTACCACTACACCAACACAGAGAAGTGCAAAACTTACTCTACATAAATTCACATAATCCTAGTGACTGCGCACACAACATGGCCAAACGAAAGCAAAAGACGGTACCTGGCCTGTCAATCCAATGGAAACTCATAGGCAACGCATTCCATTGGACTAGGCAATTACATAGAGCCATACAAAATCCTTGGGCCTTGCTTCAGAGTCAAACCCACAACCTCTCACATCCCAAGTAAAGAGCCTACCACTACACCAACACAGAGAAGTGCAAAACTTACTCTACATAAATTCACATAATCCTAGTGACTGCGCACACAACATGGCCAAACAAAAGCAAAAGACGGTAACAGAACTATCAATCCAATGGAAACTCAAAGGCAACACAATCCATTGGACTAGGCAATTACATGCAGCCATACAAAGTCAATGGGCCTTGCCTCAGCGTCGAACCCACAGCCTCTCGCAGCCCAAGCAAAGAGCCTACCACTACACCAACACAGAGAAGTGGGAAACAGCCTCTTCATTAATTCCCATAATCCTAGTGAGTGCGCATACAACATGGCCAAACAAAAGCAAAAGACAATACCTGGCCTTTCAATCCAATTGAAACTCATAGGCAACACAGTCTATTGGACTAGGTAATTACATGCAGCCATACAAAGTCCATGGGCCTTGCCTCAGCGTCGAACCCACAACCTCTCGCAGCCCAAGCAAAGAGCCTACCACTACACCAACACAGAGAAGTGTGAAACTGTTTCTACATTAACTCACATTATCCTAGTGACTGCGCACACAACATGGCCAAACGAAAGCAAAAGACGGTACCTGGCCTATCAATCCAATGGAAACTCATAGGCAACGCATTCCATTGGACTAGGCAATTACATAGAGCCATACAAAATCCATGGGCCTTGCTTCCGAGTCAAACCCACAACCTCTCACACCCGAAGTAAAGAGCCTACCACTACACCAACACAGAGATGTGCAAAACTTACTCTACATAAATTCACATAATCCTAGTGACTGCGCACACAACATGGCCAAACGAAAGCAAAAGACGGTACCTGGCCTATCAATCCAATGAAAACTCATAGGCAACGCATTCCATTGGACTAGGCAATTACATAGAGCCATACAAAATCCATGGGCCTTGCTTCAGAGTCAAACCCACAACCTCTCACAGCCTAAGTAAAGAGCCTACCACTACACCAACACAGAGAAGTGCAAAACTTACTCTACATAAATTCACATAATCCTAGTGACTGCGCACACAACATGGCCAAACAAAAGCAAAAGACGGTACCAGGCCTATCAATCCAATGGAAACTCAAAGGCAACACAATCCATTGGACTAGGCAATTACATGCAGCCATACAAAGTCCATGGGCCTTGCCTCAGTGTCGAACCCACAACCTCTCGCAGCCCAAGCAAAGCGCCTACCACTACACCAACACAGAGAAGTGGGAAACAGCCTCTTCATTAATTCCCATAATCCTAGTGACTGCGCATACAACATGGCCAAACAAAAGCAAAAGACAATACCTGGCCTATCAATCCAATTGAAACTCATAGGCAACACAGTCTATTGGACTAGGTCATTACATGCAGCCATACAAAGTCCATGGGCCTTGCCTCAGCGTCGAACCCACAACCTCTCGCAGCCCAAGCAAAGAGCCTACCACTACACCAACACAGAGAAGAGTGAAACTGATTCTACATTAACTCACATTATCCTAGTGACTGCGCACACAACATGGCCAAACGAAAGCAAAAGACGGTACCTGGCCTATCAATCCAATGGAAACTCATAGGCAACGCATTCCATTGGACTAGGCAATTACATAGAGCCATACAAAATCCATGGGCCTTGCTTCAGAGTCAAACCCACAACCTCTCACAGCCCAAGTAAAGAGCCTACCACTACACCAACACAGAGAAGTGCAAAACTTACTCTACATAAATTCACATAATCCTAGTGACTGCGCACACAACATGGCCAAACAAAAGCGAAAGACGGTACCAGGCCTATCAATCCAATGGAATCTCAAAGGCAACACATTCCATTGGACTAGGCAATTACATAGAGCCATACAAAATCCATGGGCCTTGCTTCAGAGTCAAACCCACAACCTCTCACAGCCCAAGTAAAGAGCCTACCACTACACCAACAAAGAGAAGTGCAAAACTTACTCTACATAAATTCACATAATCCTAGTGACTGCGCACACAACATGGCCAAACGAAAGCAAAAGACGGTACCTGGCCTATCAATCCAATGGAAACTCATAGGCAACGCATTCCATTGGACTAGGCAATTACATAGAGCCATACAAAATCCATGGGCCTTGCTTCAGAGTCAAACCCACAACCTCTCACAGCCCAAGTAAAGAGCCTACCACTACACCAACACAGAGAAGTGCAAAACTTACTCTACATAAATTCACATAATCCTAGTGACTGCGCACACAACATGGCCAAAGAAAAGCAAAAGACGGTACCAGGCCTATCAATCCAATGAAAACTCAAAGGCAACACAATCCATTGGACTAGGCAATTACATGCAGCCATACAAAGTCCATGGGCCTTGCCTCAGCGTCGAACCCACAACCTCTCGCAGCCCAAGCAAAGAGCCTACCACTACACCAACACAGAGAAGTGTTAAACTGATTCTACATTAACTCACATTATCCTAGTGACTGCGCACACAACATGGCCAAACAAAAGCAAAAGACAATACCTGGCCTATCAATCCAATTTAAACTCATAGGCAACACAGTCTATTAGACTAGGTCATTACATGCAGCCATACAAAGTCCATGGGCCTTGCCCCAGCGTCGAACCCACAACCTCTCGCAGCCCAAGCAAAGAGCCTACCACTACACCAACATAGAGAAGTGTGAAACTGTTTCTACATTAACTCACATTATCCTAGTGACTGCGCACACAACATGGAAAAACGAAAGCAAAAGACGGTACCTGGCCTATCAATCCAATGGAAACTCATAGGCAACGCATTCCATTGGACTAGGCAATTACATAGAGCCATACAAAATCCATGGGCCTTGCTTCCGAGTCAAACCCACAACCTCTCACAGCCCAAGTAAAGAGCCTACCACTACACCAACACAGAGAAGTGCAAAACTTACTCTACATAAATTCACATAATCCTAGTGACTGCGCACACAACATGGCCAAACAAAAGCAAAAGACGGTATCAGGCCTATCAATCCAATGGAAACTCAAAGGCAACACAATCCATTGGACTAGGCAATTACATGCAGCCATACAAAGTCCATGGGCCTTGCCTTAGCGTCGAACCCACACCCTCTCGCAGCCCAAGCAAAGAGCCTACCACTACACCAACACAGAGAATTGGGAAACAGCCTCTTCATTAATTCCCATAATCCTAGTGACTGCGCACACAACATGGCCAAACAAAAGCAAAAGACGGTACCTGGCCTATCAATCCAATTGAAACTCATAGGCAACACAGTCTATTGGACTAGGTCATTACATGCAGCCATACAAAGTCCATGGGCCTTGCCTCAGCGTCGAACCCACAACCTCTCGCAGCCCAAGCAAAGAGCCTACCACTACACCAACACAGAGAAGAGTGAAACTGATTCTACATTAACTCACATTATCCTAGTGACTGCGCACACAACATGGCCAAACGAAAGCAAAAGACGGTACCTGGCCTATCAATCCAATGAAAACTCATAGGCAACGCATTCCATTGGACTAGGCAATTACATAGAGCCATACAAAATCCATGGGCCTTGCTTCACAGTCAAACCCACAACCTCTCACAGCCCAAGTAAAGAGCCTACCACTACACCAACACAGAGAAGTGCAAAACTTACTCTACATAAATTCACATAATCCTAGTGACTGCGCACACAACATGGCCAAACGAAAGCAAAAGACGGTACCAGGCCTATCAATCCAATGGAAACTCAAAGGCAACACATTCCATTGGACTAGGCAATTACATAGAGCCATACAAAATCCATGGGCCTTGCTTCAGAGTCAAACCCACAACCTCTCACAGCCCAAGTAAAGAGCCTACCACTACACCAACACAGAGAAGTGTGAAACTGATTCTACATTAACTCACATTATCCTAGTGACTGCGCACACAACATGGCCAAACGAAAGCAAAAGACGGTACCTGGCCTATCAATCCAATGGAAACTCATAGGCAACGCATTCCATTGGACTAGGCAATTACATAGAGCCATACAAAATCCATGGGCCTTGCTTCAGAGTCAAACCCACAACCTCTCACAGCCCAAGTAAAGAGCCTACCACTACACCAACACAGAGAAGTGCAAAACTTACTCTACATAAATTCACATAATCCTAGTGACTGCGCACACAACATGGCCAAACAAAAGCAAAAGACGGTACCAGGCCTATCAATCCAATGGAAACTCAAAGGCAACACATTCCATTGGACTAGGCAATTACATAGAGCCATACAAAATCCATGGGCCTTGCTTCAGAGTCAAACCCACAACCTCTCACAGCCCAAGTAAAGAGCCTACCACTACACCAACACAGAGAAGTGCAAAACTTACTCTACATAAATTCACATAATCCTAGTGACTGCGCACACAACATGGCCAAACGAAAGCAAAAAACGGTACCTGGCCTATCAATCCAATGGAAACTCATAGGCAACTCATTCCATTGGACTAGGCAATTACATAGAGCCATACAAAATCCATGGGCCTTGCTTCAGAGTCAAACCCACAACCTCTCACAGCCCAAGTAAAGAGCCTACCACTACACCAACACAGAGAAGTGCAAAACTTACTCTACATAAATTCACATAATCCTAGTGACTGCGCACACAACATGGCCAAACAAAAGCAAAAGACGGTACCAGGCCTATCAATCCAATTGAAACTCAAAGGCAACACAATCCATTGGACTAGGCAATTACATGCAGCCATACAAAGTCCATGGGCCTTGCCTCAACGTCGAACCCACAACCTCTCGCAGCCCAAGCAAAGAGCCTACCACTACACCAACACAGAGAAGTGTGAAACTGATTCTACATTAACTCACATTATCCTAGTGACTGCACACACAACATGGCCAAACGAAAGCAAAAGACGTTACCTGGCATATCAATCCAATGGAATCTCATAGGCAACGCATTCCATTGGACTAGGCAATTACATAGAGCCATACAAAATCCATGGGCCTTGCTTCAGCGTCGAACCCACAACCTCTCACAGCCCAAGTAAAGAGCCTACCACTACACCAACACAGAGAAGTGCAAAACTTACTCTACATAAATTCACATAATCTTAGTGACTGCGCACACAACATGGCCAAACAAAAGCAAAAGACGGTACCAGGCCTATCAATCCAATGGAAACTCAAAGGCAACACAATCCATTGGACTAGGCAATTACATGCAGCCATACAAAGTCCATGGGCCTTGCCTCAGCGTCGAACCCACAATCTCTCGCAGCCCAAGCAAAGAGCCTACCACTACACCAACACAGAGAAGTGTGCAACTGATTCTACATTAACTCACATTATCCTAGTGACTGCGCACACAACATGGCCAAACGAAAGCAAAAGACGGTACCTGGCCTATCAATCCAATGGAAACTCATAGGCAACGCATTCCATTGGACTAGGCAATTACATAGAGCCATACAAAATCCATGGGCCTTGCTTCAGAGTCAAACCCACAACCTCTCACAGCCCAAGTAAAGAGCCTACCACTACACCAACACAGAGAAGTGCTAAACTTACTCTACATAAATTCACATAATCCTAGTGACTGCGCACACAACATGGCCAAACGAAAGCAAAAGACGGTACCAGGCCTATCAATCCAATGGAAACTCAAAGGCAACACAATCCATTGGACTTGGCAATTACATGCAGCCATACAAAGTCCATGGGCCTTGCCTCAGCGTCGAACCCACAACCTCTCGCAGCCCAAGCAAAGAGCCTACCACTACACCAACACAGAGAAGTGTGAAACTGATTCTACATTAACTCACATTATCCTAGTGACTGCGCACACAACATGGCCAAACGAAAGCAAAAGACGGTACCTGGCCTATCAATCCAATGGAAACTCATAGGCAACGCATTCCATTGGACTAGGCAATTACATAGAGCCATACAAAATCCATGGGCCTTGCTTCAGAGTCAAACCCACAACCTCTCACAGCCCAAGTAAAGAGCCTACCACTACACCAACACAGAGAAGTGCAAAACTTACTCTACATAAATTCACATAATCCTAGTGACTGCGCACACAACATGGCCAAACAAAAGCAAAAGACGGTACCAGGCCTACCAATCCAATGGAAACTCAAAGGCAACACAATCCATTGGACTAGGCAATTACATGCAGCCATACAAAGTCCATGGGCTTTGCCTCAGCGTCGAACCCACAACCTCTCGCAGCCCAAGCAAAGAGCCTACCACTACACCAACACAGAGAAGTGGGAAACAGACTCTTCATTAATTCCCATAATCCTAGTGACTGCGCATACAACATGGCCAAACAAAAGCAAAAGACAATACCTGGCCTATCAATCCAATTGAAACTCATAGGCAACACAGCCTATTGGACTAGGTCATTACATGCAGCCATACAAAGTCCATGGGCCTTGCCTCAGCGTCGAACCCACAACCTCTCGCAGCCCAAGCAAAGAGCCTACCACTACACCAACACAGAGAAGTGTGAAACTGATTCTACATTAACTCACATTATCCTAGTGACTGCGCACACAACATGGCCAAACGAAAGCAAAAGACGGTACCTGGCCTATCAATCCAATGGAAACTCATAGGCAACGCATTCCATTGGACTAGGCAATTACATAGAGCCATACAAAATCCATGGGCCTTGCTTCAGAGTCAAACCCACAACCTATCACAGCCCAAGTAAAGAGCCTACCACTACACCAACACAGAGAAGTGCAAAACTTACACTACATAAATTCACATAATCCTAGTGACTGCGCACACAACATGGCCAAACGAAAGCAAAAGACGGTACCTGGCCTATCAATCCAATGGAAACTCATAGGCAACGCATTCCATTGGACTAGGCAATTACATAGAGCCATACAAAATCCATGGGCCTTGCTTCAGAGTCAAACCCACAACCTCTCACCGCCCAAGTAAAGAGCCTACCACTACACCAACACAGAGAAGTGCAAAACTTACTCTACATAAATTCACATAATCCTAGTGACTGCGCACACAACATGGCCAAACAAAAGCAAAAGACGGTACCAGGCCTATCAATCCAATGGAAACTCAAAGGCAACACAATCCATTGGACTAGGCAATTACATGCAGCCATACAAAGTCCATGGGGTTTGCCTCAGCGTCGAACCCACAACCTCTCGCAGCCCAAGCAAAGAGCCTACCACTACACCAACACAGAGAAGTGTGAAACTGATTCTACATTAACTCACATTATCCTAGTGACTGCGCACACAACATGGCCAAACGAAAGCAAAAGACGGTACCTGGCCTATCAATCCAATGGAAACTCATAGGCAACGCATTCCATTGGACTAGGCAATTACATAGAGCCATACAAAATCCATGGGCCTTGCTTCAGAGTCAAACCCACAACCTCTCACAGCCTAAGTAAAGAGCCTACCACTATTACCAACACAGAGAAGTGCAAAACTTACTCTATATAAATTCACATAATCCTAGTGACTGCGCACACAACATGGCCAAACAAAAGCAAAAGACGGTACCAGGCCTATCAATCCAATGGAAACTCAAAGGCAACACAATCCATTGGACTAGGCAATTACATGCAGCCATACAAAGTCCATGGGCCTTGCATCAGCGTCGAACCCACAACCTCTCGCAGCCCAAGCAAAGAGCCTACCACTACACCAACACAGAGAAGTGGGAAACAGACTCTTCATTAATTCCCATAATCCTAGTGACTGCGCATACAACATGGCCAAACAAAAGCAAAAGACAATACCTGGCCTATCAATCCAATTGAAACTCATAGGCAACACAGTCTATTGGACTAGGTAATTACATGCAGCCATACAAAGTCCATGGGCCTTGCCTCAGCGTCGAACCCACAACCTCTCGCAGCCCAAGCAAAGAGCCTACCACTACACCAACACAGAGAAGTGTGAAACTGATTCTACATTAACTCACATTATCCTAGTGACTGCGCACACAACATGGCCAAACGAAAGCAAAAGACGGTACCTGGCCTATCAATCCAATGGAAACTCATAGGCAACGCATTCCATTGGACTAGGCAATTACATAGAGCCATACAAAATCCATGGGCCTTGCTTCAGAGTCAAACCCACAACCTATCACAGCCCAAGTAAAGAGCCTACCACTACATTAACACAGAGAAGTGCAAAACTTACACTACATAAATTCACATAATCCTAGTGACTGCGCACACAACATGGCCAAACGAAAGCAAAAGACGGTACCTGGCCTATCAATCCAATGGAAACTCATAGGCAACGCATTCCATTGGACTAGGCAATTACATAGAGCCATACAAAATCCATGGGCCTTGCTTCAGAGTCAAACCCACAACCTCTCACCGCCCAAGTAAAGAGCCTACCACTACACCAACACAGAGAAGTGCAAAACTTACTCTACATAAATTCACATAATCCTAGTGACTGCGCACACAACATGGCCAAACAAAAGCAAAAGACGGTACCAGGCCTATCAATCCAATGGAAACTCAAAGGCAACACAATCCATTGGACTAGGCAATTACATGCAGCCATACAAAGTCCATGGGCCTTGCCTCAGCGTCGAACCCACAACCTCTCGCAGCCCAAGCAAAGAGCCTACCACTACACCAACACAGAGAAGTGTGAAACTGATTCTACATTAACTCACATTATCCTAGTGACTGCGCACACAACATGGCCAAACGAAAGCAAAAGACGGTACCTGGCCTATCAATCCAATGGAAACTCATAGGCAACGCATTCCATTGGACTAGGCAATTACATAGAGCCATACAAAATCCATGGGCCTTGCTTCAGAGTCAAACCCACAACCTCTCACAGCCCAAGTAAAGAGCCTACCACTACACCAACACAGAGAAGTGCAAAACTTACTCTACATAAATTCACATAATCCTAGTGACTGCACACAAAACATGGCCAAACGAAAGCAAAAGACGGTACCTGGCCTATCAATCCAATGGAAACTCATAGGCAACGCATTCCATTGGACTAGGCAATTACATAGAGCCATACAAAATCCATGGGCCTTGCTTCAGAGTCAAACCCACAACCTCTCACAGCCTAAGTAAAGAGCCTACCACTATTACCAACACAAAGAAGTGCAAAACTTACTCTACATAAATTCACATAATCCTAGTGACTGCGCACACAACATGGCCAAACAAAAGCAAAAAACGGTACCTGGCCTATCAATCCAATGGAAACTCATAGGCAACGCATTCCATTGGACTAGGCAATTACATAGAGCCATACAAAATCCATGGGCCTTGCTTCAGAGTCAAACCCACAACCTCTCACAGCTCAAGTAAAGAGCCTACCACTACACCAACACAGAGAAGTGCAAAGCTTGATCTACATAAATTCACATAATCCTAGTGACTGCGCACACAACATGGCCAAACGAAAGCAAAAGACGGTACCTGGCCTATCAATCCAATGGAAACTCATAGGCAACGTATTCCATTGGACTAGGCAATTACATAAAGCCATACAAAATCCATGGGCCTTGCTTCAGAGTCAAACCCACAACCTCTCACAGCCCAAGCAAAGAGCCTACCACTACACCAACACAGAGAAGTGTGAAACTGATTCTACATTAACTCACATTATTCTAGTGACTGCGCACACAACATGGAAAAACGAAAGCAAAAGACGGTACCTGGCCTATCAATCCAATGGAAACTCATAGGCAATGCATTCCATTGGACTAGGCAATTACATAGAGCCATACAAAATCCATGGGCCTTGCTTCAGTGTCGAACCCACAACCTCTCACAGCCCAAGTAAAGAGCCTACCACCACACCAACACAGAGAAGTGCAAAACTTGCTCTACATAAATTCACATAATCCTAGTGACTGCGCACACAACATGGCCAAACAAAAGCAAAAGACGGTACCAGGCCTATCAATCCAATGGAAACTCAAAGGCAACACAATCCATTGGACTAGGCAATTACATGCAGCCATACAAAGTCCATGGGCCTTGCCTCAGCGTCGAACCCACAACCTCTCGCAGCCCAAGCAAAGAGCCTACCACTACACCAACACAGAGAAGTGTGAAACTGATTCTACATTAACTCACATTATCCTAGTGACTGCGCACACAACATGGCCAAACGAAAGCAAAAGACGGTACCTGGCCTATCAATCCAATGAAAACTCATAGGCAACGTATTCCATTGGACTAGGCAATTACATAGAGCCATACAAAATCCATGGGACTTGCTTCAGAGTCAAACCCACAACCTCTCACATCCCAAGTAAAGAGCCTACCACTACACCAACACAGAGAAGTGCAAAGCTTACTCTATATAAATTCACATAATCCTAGTGACTGCGCACACAACATGGCCAAACGAAAGCAAAAGACGGTACCTGGCCTATCAATCCAATGGAAACTCATAGGCAACGCATTCCATTGGACTAGGCAATTACATAGAGCCATACAAAATCCATGGGCCTTGCTTCAGAGTCAAACCCACAACCTCTCGCAGCCCAAGCAAAGAGCCTACCACTACACCAACACAGAAAAGTGTGAAACTGATTCTACATTAACTCACATTATCCTAGTGACAGCGCACACAACATGGCCAAACGAAAGCAAAAGACGGTACCTGGCCTATCAATCCAATGGAAACTCATAGGCAACGCATTCCATTGGACTAGGCAATTACATAGAGCCATACAAAATCCATGGGCCTTGCTTCAGTGTCGAACCCACAACCTCTCACAGCCCAAGTAAAGAGCCTACCACTACACCAACACAGAGAAGTGCAAAACTTACTCTACATAAATTCACATAATCCTAGTGACTGCGCACACAACATGGCCAAACAAAAGCAAAAGACGGTACCAGGCCTATCAATCCAATGGAAACTCAAAGGCAACACAATCCATTGGACTAGGCAATTACATGCAGCCATACAAAGTTCATGGGCCTTGCCTCAGCATCGAACCCACAACCTCTCGCAGCCCAAGCAAAGAGCCTACCACTACACCAACACAGAGAAGTGTGAAACTGAACCTACATTAACTCACATTATCCTAGTGACTGCGCACACAACATGGCCAAACGAAAGCAAAAGACGGTACCTGGCCTATCAATCCAATGGAAACTCATAGGCAACGCATTCCATTGGACTAGGCAATTACATAGAGCCATACAAAATCCATGGGCCTTGCTTCAGAGTCAAACCCACAACCTCTCACAGCCCAAGTAAAGAGCCTACCACTACACCAACACAGAGAAGTGCAAAACTTACTCTACATAAATTCACATAATCCTAGTGACTGCGCACACAACATGGCCAAACGAAAGCAAAAGACGGTACCTGGCCTATCAATCCAATGAAAACTCATAGGCAACGCATTCCATTGGACTAGGCAATTACATAGAGCCATACAAAATCCATGGGCCTTGCTTCAGAGTCAAACCCACAACCTCTCACAGCCAAAGTAAAGAGCCTACCACTACACCAACACAGAGAAGTGCGAAACTTACTCTACATAAATTCACATAATCCTAGTGACTGCGCACACAACATGGCCAAACAAAAGCAAAAGACGGTACCAGGCCTATCAATCCAATGGAAACTCAAAGGCAGCACAATCCATTGGACTAGGCAATTACATGCAGCCATACAAAGTCCATGGGCCTTGCCTCAGCGTCGAACCCACAACCTCTCGCAGCCCAAGCAAAGAGCCTACCACTACACCAACACAGAGAAGTGTGAAACTGATTCTACATTAACTCACATTATCCTAGTGACTGCGCACACAACATGGCCAAACGAAAGCAAAAGACGGTACCTGGCCTATCAATCCAATGGAAACTCATAGGTAACGCATTCCATTGGACTAGGCAATTACATAGAGCCATACAAAATCCATAGGCCTTGCTTCAGAGTCAAACCCACAACCTCTCACAGCCCAAGTAAAGAGCCTACCACTACACCAACACAGAGAAGTGCAAAAACTTACTCTACATAAATTCACATAATCCTAGTGACTGCGCACACAACATGGCCAAACAAAAGCAAAAGACGGTACCAGGCCTATCGATCCAATGGAAACTCAAAGGCAACACAATCCATTGGACTAGGCAATTACATGCAGCCATACAAAGTCCATGGGCCTTGCCTCAGCGTCAAACCCACAACCTCTCGCAGCCCAAGCAAAGAGCCTACCGCTACACCAACACAGAGAAGTGTGAAACTGATTCTACATTAACTCACATTATCCTAGTGACTGCGCACACAACATGGCCAAACGAAAGCAAAAGACGGTACCTGGCCTATCAATCCAATGGAAACTCATAGGCAACGCATTCCATTGGACTAGGCAATTACATAGAGCCATACAAAATCCATGGGCCTTGCTTCAGAGTCAAACCCACAACCGCTCACAGCCCAAGTAAAGAGCCTACCACTACACCAACACAGAGAAGTGCAAAACTTACTCTACATAAATTCACATAATCCTAGTGACTGCGCACACAACATGGCCAAACAAAAGCAAAAGACGGTACCAGGCCTATCAATCCAATGGATACTCATAGGCAACGTATTCCATTGGACTAGGCAATTACATAGAGCCATACAAAATCCATGGGCCTTGCTTCAGAGTCAAACCCACAACCTCTCACAGCCCAAGTAAAGAGCCTACCACTACACCAACTCAGAGAAGTGCGAAACTTACTCTACATAAATTCACATAATCCTAGTGACTGCGCACACAACATGGCCAAACGAAAGCAAAAGACGGTACCTGGCCTATCAATCCAATGGAAACTCATAGGCAACGCATTCCATTGGACTAGGCAATTACATAGAGCCATACAAAATCCATGGGCCTTGCTTCAGAGTCAAACCCACAACCTCTAACAGGCCAAGTAAAGAGCCTACCACTACACCAACACAGAGAAGTGCAAAGCTTACTCTACATAAATTCACATAATCCTAGTGACTGCGCACACAACATGGCCAAACGAAAGCAAAAGACAATACCTGGCCTATCAATCCAATGGAAACTCATAGGCAACGCATTCCATTGGACTAGGCAATTACATAGAGCCATACAAAATCCATGGTCCTTGCTTCAGAGTCAAACCCACAACCTCTCACAGCCCAAGTAAAGAGCCTACCACTACACCAACACAGAGAAGTGCAAAACTTACTCTACATAAATTCACATAATCCTAGTGACTGCGCACACAACATGGCCAAACGAAAGCAAAAGACGGTACCTGGCCTATCAATCCAATGGAAACTCATAGGCAACGCATTCCATTGGACTAGGCAATTACATAGAGCCATACAAAATCCATGGGCCTTGCTTCAGAGTCAAACCCACAACCTCTCACAGCCCAAGTAAAGAGCCTACCACTACACCAACACAGAGAAGTGTAAAACTTACTCTACATAAATTCACATAATCCTAGTGACTGCGAACACAACATGGCCAAACAAAAGCAAAAGACGGTACCCGGCCTATCAATCCAATGGAAACTCATAGGCAACGCATTCCATTTGACTAGGCAATTACATAGAGCCATACTAAATCCATGGGCCTTGCTTCAGAGTCGAACCCACAACCTCTCGCAGCCCAAGCAAAGAGCCTACCACTACACCAACACAGAGAAGTGTGAAACTGATTCTACATTAACTCACATTATCCTAGTGACTGCGCACACAACATGGCCAAACGAAAGCAAAAGACGGTACCTGGCCTATCAATCCAATGGAAACTCATAGGCAACGCATTTCATTGGACTAGGCAATTACATAGAGCCATACAAAATCCATGGGCCTTGCTTCAGAGTCAAACCCACAACCTCTCACAGCCCAAGTAAAGAGCCTACCACTACACCAACACAGAGAAGTGCAAAACTTACTCTACATAAATTCACATAATCCTAGTGACTGCGCACACAACATGGCCAAACAAAAGCAAAAGACGGTACCAGGCCTATCAATTCAATGGAAACTCAAAGGCAACACAATCCATTGGACTAGGCAATTACATGCAGCCATACAACGTCCAAGGGCCTTGCTTCAGCGTCGAACCCACAACCTCTCGCAGCCCAAGCAAAGAGCCTACCACTACACCAACACAGAGAAGTGTGAAACTGATTCTACATTAACTCACATTATCCTAGTGACTGCGCACACAACATGGCCAAACGAAAGGATAAGACGGTACCTGGCCTATCAATCCAATGGAAACTCATAGGCAACGTATTCCATTGGACTAGGCAATTACATAGAGCCATACAAAATCCATGGGCCTTGCTTCAGAGTCAAACCCACAACCTCTCACAGCCCAAGTAAAGAGCCTACCACTACACCAACACAGAGAAGTGCAAAACTTACTCTACATAAATTCACATAATCCTAGTGACTGCGCACACAACATGGCCAAACAAAAGCAAAAGACGGTACCAGGCCTATCATTCCAATGGAAACTCAAAGGCAACACAATGCATTGGACTAGGCAATTACATGCAGCCATACAAAGTCCATGGGCCTTGCCTCAGCGTCGAACCCACAACCTCTCGCAGCCCAAGCAAAGAGCCTACCACTACACCAACACAGAGAAGTGTGAAACTAATTCTACATTAACTCACATTATCCTAGTGACTGCGCACACAACATGGCCAAACGAAAGCAAAAGACGGTACCTGGCCTATCAATCCAATGGAAACTCATAGGCAACACATTCCATTGGACTAGGCAATTACATAGAGCCATGCAAAATCCATGGGCCTTGCTTCAGAGTCAAACCCACAACCTCTCACAGCCCAAGTAAAGAGCCTACCACTACACCAACACAGAGAAGTGCAAAACTTACTCTACATAAATTCACATAATCCTAGTGACTGCGCACACAACATGGCCAAACAAAAGCAAAAGACGGTACCAGGCCTATCAATCCAATGAAAACTCCTAGGCAACGCATTCCATTGGACTAGGCAATTACATAGAGCCATACAAAATCCATGGGCCTTGCTTCAGAGTCAAACCCACAACCTCTCACAGCCCAAGTAAAGAGCCTACCACTACACCAACACAGAGAAGTGCAAAACTTACTCTACATAAATTCACATAATCCTAGTGACTGCGCACACAACATGGCCAAACAAAAGCAAAAGACGGTACCTGGCCTATCAATCCAATGGAAACTCATAGGCAACGCATTCCATTGGACTAGGCAATTACATAGAGCCATACAAAATTCATGGGCCTTGCTTCAGAGTCAAACCCACAACCTCTCACAGCCCAAGTAAAGAGCCTACCACTACACCAACACAGAGAAGTGCAAAACTTACTCTACATAAATTCACATAATCCTAGTGACTGCGCACACAACATGGCCAAACGAAAGCAAAAGACGGTACCTGGCCTATCAATCCAATGGAAACTCAAAGGCAACACAATCCATTGGACTAGGCAATTACATGCAGCCATACAAAGTCCATGGGCCTTGCCTCAGCGTCGAACCCACAACCTCTCGCAGCCCAAGCAAAGAGCCTACCACTACACCAACACAGAGAAGCGTGAAACTGATTCTACATTAACTCACATTATCCTAGTGACTGCGCACACAACATGGCCAAACGAAAGCAAAAGACGGTACCCTGCCTATCAATCCAATGGAAACTCATAGGCAACGCATTCCATTGGACTCGGCAATTACATAGAGCCATACAAAATCCATGGGCATTGCCTCAGAGACGAACCCACAACCTCTCACAGCCCAAGCAAATAGCCTACCACTACACCAACACAGAGAAGTGCAAAACTTACTCTACATAAATTCACATAATCCTAGTGACTGCGCACACAACATGGCCAAACAAAAGCAAAAGACGGTACCAGGCCTATCAATCCAATGGAAACTCAAAGGCAACACAATCCATTGGACTAGGCAATTATATGCAGCCATACAAAGTCCATGGGCCTTGCCTCAGCGTCGAACCCACAACCTCTCGCAGCCCAAGCAAAGAGCCTACCACTACACCAACACAGAGAAGTGTGAAACTGATTCTACATTAACTCACATTATCCTAGTGACTGCGCACACAACATGGCCAAACGAAAGCAAAAGACGGTACCTGGCCTATCAATCCAATGGAAACTCCTAGGCAACGCATTCCATTGGACTAGGCAATTACATAGAGCCATACAAAATCCATGGGCCTTGCTTCAGAGTCAAACCCACAACCTCTCACAGCCCAAGTAAAGAGCCTACCACTACTCCAACACAGAGAAGTGCAAAACTTACTCTACATAAATTCACATAATCCTAGTGACTGCGCACACAACATGGCCAAACAAAAGCAAAAGACGGTACCTGGCCTATCAATCCAATGGAAACTCAAAGGCAATGCATTCCATTGGACTAGGCAATTACATAGAGCCATACAAAATTCATGGGCCTTGCTTCAGAGTCAAACCCACAACCTCTCACAGCCCAAGTAAAGAGCCTACCACTACACCAACACAGAGAAGTGCAAAACTTACTCTACATAAATTCACATAATCCTAGTGACTGCGCACACAACATTGCCAAACGAAAGCAAAAGACGGTACCTGGCCTATCAATCCAATGGAAACTCAAAGGCAACACAATCCATTGGACTAGGCAATTACATGCAGCCATACAAAGTCCATGGGCCTTGCCTCAGCGTCGAACCCACAACCTCTCGCAGCCCAAGCAAAGAGCCTACCACTACACCAACACAGAGAAGCGTGAAACTGATTCTACATTAACTCACATTATCCTAGTGACTGCGCACACAACATGGCCAAACGAAAGCAAAAGACGGTACCTGGCTCATCAATCCAATGGAAACTCATAGGCAACGCATTCCATTGGACTCGGCAATTACATAGAGCCATACAAAATCCATGGGCCTTGCTTCAGAGTCAAGCCCACAACCTCTCACAGCCCAAGTATAGAGCCTACCACTACACCAACACAGAGAAGTGCAAAACTTACTCTACATAAATTCACATAATCCTAGTGACTGCGCACACAACATGGCCAAACAAAAGCAAAAGACGGTACCAGGCCTATCAATCCAATGGAAACTCAAAGGCAACACAATCCATTGGACTAGGCAATTACAAGCAGCCATACAAAGTCCATGGGCATTGCCTCAGAGACGAACCCGCAACCTCTCACAGCCCAAGCAAATAGCCTACCACTACACCAACACAGAGAAGTGCAAAACTTACTCTACATAAATTCACATAATCCTAGTGACTGCGCACACAACATGGCCAAACAAAAGCAAAAGACGGTACCAGGCCTATCAATCCAATGGAAACTCATAGGCAACGCATTCCATTGGACTCGGCAATTACATAGAGCCATACAAAATCCATGGGCCTTGCTTCAGAGTCAAGCCCACAACCTCTCACAGCCCAAGTATAGAGCCTACCACTACACCAACACAGAGAAGTGCAAAACTTACTCTACATAAATTCACATAATCCTAGTGACTGCGCACACAACATGGCCAAACAAAAGCAAAAGACGGTACCAGGCCTATCAATCCAATGGAAACTCAAAGGCAACACAATCCATTGGACTAGGCAAATACAAGCAGCCATACAAAGTCCATGGGCATTGCCTCAGAGCCGAACAAACAACCTCTCACAGCCCAAGCAAATAGCCTACCACTACACCAACACAGAGAAGTGGGAAACAGCCTCTTCATTAATTCCCATAATCCTAGTGACTGCGCATACAACATGGCCAAACAAAAGCAAAAGACAATACCTGGCCTATCAATCCAATGGAAACTCATAGGCAACACAGTCTACTGGACTAGGTCATTACATGCAGCCATACAAAGTCCATGGGCCTTGCCTCAGAGACGAACTCACAACCTCTCGCAGCCCAAGCAATAAGCCTACCACTACACCAACACAGAGAAGTGTGAAACTGATTCTACATTAACTCACATTATCCTAGTGACTGCGCACACAACATGGCCAAACGAAAGCAAAAGACAGTACCTGGCCTATCAGTCCAATGGAAACTCATAGGCAACGCATTCCATTGGACTAGGCAATTACATAGAGCCATACAAAATCCATGGGCCTTGCTTCAGAGTCAAACCCACAACCTCTCACAGCCCAAGTAAAGAGCCTACCACTACACCAACACAGAGAAGTGCAAAACTTACTCTACATAAATTCACATAATCCTAGTGACTGCGCACACAACATGGCCAAACGAAAGCAAAAGACGGTACCTGGCCTATCAATCCAATGGAAACTCATAGGCAACGCATTCCATTGGACTAGGCAATTACATAGAGCCATACAAAATCCATGGGCCTTGCTTCAGAGTCAAACCCACAACCTCTCACAGCCCAAGTAAAGAGCCTACCACTACACCAACACAGAGAAGTGCAAAACTTACTCTACATAAATTCACATAATCCTAGTGACTGCGCACACAACATGGCCAAACAAAAGCAAAAGACGGTACCAGGCCTATCAATCCAATGGAAACTCAAAGGCAACACAATCCATTGGACTAGGCAATTACATGCAGCCATACAAAGTCCATGGGCCTTGACTCAGCGTCGAACCCACAACCTCTCGCAGCCCAAGCAAAGAGCCTACCACTACACCAACACAGAGAAGTGTGAAGCTGATTCTACATTACCTCACATTATCCTAGTGACTGCGCACACAACATGGCCAAACGAAAGCAAAAGACGGTACCTGGCCTATCAATCCAATGGAAACTCATAGGCAACGCATTCCATTGGACTAGGCAATTACATAGAGCCATACAAAATCCATGGGCCTTGCTTCAGAGTCAAACCCACAACCTCTCACAGCCCAAGTAAAGAGCCTACCACTACACCAACACAGAGAAGTGCAAAACTTACTCTACATAAATTCACATAATCCTAGTGACTGCGCACACAACATGGCCAAACGAAAGCAAAAGACGGTACCTGGCCTATCAATCCAATGGAAACTCATAGGCAACGCATTCCATTGGACTAGGCAATTACATAGAGCCATACAAAATCCATGGGCCTTGCTTCAGAGTCAAACCCACAACCTCTCACAGCCCAAGTAAAGAGCCTACCACTACACCAACACAGAGAAGTGCAAAACTTACTCTACATAAATTCACATAATCCTAGTGACTGCGCACACAACATGGCCAAACAAAAGCAAAAGACGGTACCAGGCCTATCAATCCAATGGAAACTCAAAGGCAACACAATCCATTGGACTAGGCAATTACATGCAGCCATACAAAGTCCATGGGCCTTGACTCAGCGTCGAACCCACAACCTCTCGCAGCCCAAGCAAAGAGCCTACCACTACACCAACACAGAGAAGTGTGAAGCTGATTCTACATTACCTCACATTATCCTAGTGACTGCGCACACAACATGGCCAAACGAAAGCAAAAGACGGTACCTGGCCTATCAATCCAATGGAAACTCATAGGCAACGCATTCCATTGGACTAGGCAATTACATAGAGCCATACAAAATCCATGGGCCTTGCTTCAGAGTCAAACCCACAACCTCTCACAGCCCAAGTAAAGAGCCTACCACTACACCAACACAGAGAAGTGCAAAACTTACTCTACATAAATTCACATAATCCTAGTGACTGCGCACACAACATGGCCAAACAAAAGCAAAAGACGGTACCAGGCCTATCAATCCAATGGAAACTCAAAGGCAACACAATCCATTGGACTAGGCAATTACATGCAGCCATACAAAGTCCATGGGCCTTGCCTCAGCGTCGAACCCACAACCTCTCGCAGCCCAAGCAAAGAGCCTACCACTACACCAACACAGAGAAGTGTGAACCTGATTCTACATTAACTCACATTATCCTAGTGACTGCGCACACAACATGGCCAAACGAAAGCAAAAGACGGTACCTGGCCTATCAATCCAATGGAAACTCATAGGCAACGCATTCCATTGGACTAGGCAATTACATAGAGCCATACAAAATCCATGGGTCTTGCTTCAGAGTCAAACCCACAACCTCTCACAGCCCAAGTAAAGAGCCTACCACTACACCAACACAGAGAAGTGCAAAACTTACTCTACATAAATTCACATAATCCTAGTGACTGCGCACACAACATGGCCAAACGAAAGCAAAACACGGTACCTGGCCTATCAATCCAATGGAAACTCATAGGCAACGCATTCCATTGGACTAGGCAATTACATAGAGCCATACAAAGTCCATGGGCCTTGCCTCAGTGTCGAACCAACAACCTCTTGCAGCCCAAGCAAAGAGCCTACCACTACACCAACACAGAGAAATGCTAAACTTACTCTTCATAAATTCACATAATCCTAGTGACTGCGCACACAACATGGCCAAACAAAAGCAAAAGACGGTACCAGGCCTATCAATCCAAGGGAAACTCAAAGGCAACACAATCCATTGGACTAGGCAATTACATAGAGCCATACAAAGTCCATGGGCCTTGCCTCAGTGTCGAACCAACACCCTCTCGCAGCCCAAGCAAAGAGCCTACCACTACAACAACTCAGAGAAGTGTGAAACTGATTCTGCATTAACTCACATTATCCTAGTGACTGCGCACACAACATGGCCAAACGAAAGCAAAATACGGTACCTGGCCTATCAATCCAATGGAAACTCATAGGCAACGCATTCCATTGGACTAGGCAATTACATAGAGCCATACAAAATCCATGGGCCTTGCTTCAGAGTCAAACCCACATCCTCTCACAGCCCAAGTAAAGAGCCTACCACTACACCAACACAGAGAAGTGCAAAACTTACTCTACATAAATTCACATAATCCTAGTGACTGCGCACACAACATGGCCAAACAAAAGCAAAAGACAGTACCAGGCCTATCAATCCAATGGAAACTCAAAGGCAACACAATCTATTGGACTAGGCAATTACATGCAGCCATACAAAGTCCATGGGCATTGCCTCAGAGCTGAACAAACAACCTCTCACAGCCCAAGCAAATAGCCTACCACTACACCAACACAGAGAAGTGGGAAACAGCCTCTTCATTAATTCCCATAATCCTAGTGACTGCGCATACAACATGGCCAAACAAAAGCAAAAGACAATACCTGGCCTATCAATCCAATTGAAACTCATAGGCAACACAGTCTACTGGACTAGGACATTACATGCAGCCATACAAAGTCCATGGGCCTTGCCTCAGAGACGAACTCACAACCTCTCGCAGCCCAAGCAATAAGCCTACCACTACACCAACACAGAGAAGTGTGAAACTGATTCTACATTAACTCACATTATCCTAGTGACTGCGCACACAACATGGCCAAACGAAAGCAAAAGACGGTACCTGGCCTATCAGTCCAATGGAAACTCATAGGCAACGCATTCCATTGGACTAGGCAATTACATAGAGCCATACAAAATCCATGGGCCTTGCTTCAGAGTCAAACCCACAACCTCTCACAGCCCAAGTAAAGAGCCTACCACTACACCAACACAGAGAAGTGCAAAACTTACTCTACATAAATTCACATAATCCTAGTGACTGCGCACACAACATGGCCAAACGAAAGCAAAAGACGGTACTTGGCCTATCAATCCAATGGAAACTCATAGGCAACGCATTCCATTGGACTAGGCAATTACATAGAGCCATACAAAATCCATGGGCCTTGCTTCAGAGTCAAACCCACAACCTCTCACAGCCCAAGTAAAGAGCCTACCACTACACCAACACAGAGAAGTGCAAAACTTACTCTACATAAATTCACATAATCCTAGTGACTGCGCACACAACATGGCCAAACAAAAGCAAAAGACGGTACCAGGCCTATCAATCCAATGGAAACTCAAAGGCAACACAATCCATTGGACTAGGCAATTACATGAAGCCATACAAAGTCCTTAGGCCTTGCCTCAGCGTCGAACCCACAACCTCTCGCAGCCCAAGCAAAGAGCCTACCACTACACCAACACAGAGAAGTGTGAAGCTGATTCTACATTAACTCACATTATCCTAGTGACTGCGCACACAACATGGCCAAACGAAAGCAAAAGACAGTACCTGGCCTATCAATCCAATGGAAACTCATAGGCAACGCATTCCATTGGACTAGGCAATTACATAGAGCCATACAAAATCCATGGGCCTTGCTTCAGAGTCAAACCCACAACCTCTCACAGCCCAAGTAAAGAGCCTACCACTACACCAACACAGAGAAGTGCAAACCTTACTCTACATAAATTCACATAATCCTAGTGACTGCGCACACAACATGGCCATACAAAAGCAAAAGACGGTACCAGGCCTATCAATCCAATGGAAACTCAAAGGCAACACAATCCATTGGACTAGGCAATTACATAGAGCCATACAAAGTCCATGGGCCTTGCCTCAGTGTCGAACCAACAACCTCTCGCAGCCCAAGCAAAGAGCCTACCACTACACCAACACAGAGAAGTGTGAAACAGATTCTGCATTAACTCACATTATCCTAGTGACTGCGCACACAACATGGCCAAACGAAAGCAAAAGACGGTACCTGGCCTATCAATCCAATGGAAACTCATAGGCAACGCATTCCATTGGACTAGGCAATTACATAGAGCCATAGAAAATCCATGGGCCTTGCTTCAGAGTCAAACCCACAACCTCTCACAGCCCAAGTAAAGAGCCTACCACTACACCAACACAGAGAAGTGCAAAACTTACTCTACATAAATTCACATAATCCTAGTGACTGCGCACACAACATGGCGAAACAAAAGCAAAAGACAGTACCAGGCCTATCAATCCAATGGAAACTCAAAGGCAACACAATCCATTGGACTAGGCAATTACATGCAGCCATACAAAGTCCATTGGCATTGCCTCAGAGCCGAACAAACAACCTCTCACAGCCCAAGCAAATAGCCTACCACTACACCAACACAGAAAAGTGGGAAACAGCCTCTTCATTAATTCCCATAATCCTAGTGACTGCGCATACAACATGGCCAAACAAAAGCAAAAGACAACACCTGGCCTATCAATCCAATTGAAACTCATATGCAACACAGTCTACTGGACTAGGTCATTACATGCAGCCATACAAAGTCCATGGGCCTTGCCTCAGAGACGAACTCACAACCTCTCGCAGCCCAAGCAATAAGCCTACCACTACATCAACACAGAGAAGTGTGAAACTGATTCTACATTAACTCACATTATCCTAGTGACTGCGCACACAACATGGCCAATCGAAAGCAAAAGACGGTACCTGGCCTATCAGTCCAATGGAAACTCATAGGCAACGCATTCCATTGGACTAGGCAATTACATAGAGCCATACAAAATCCATGGGCCTTGCTTCAGAGTCAAACCCACAACCTCTCACAGCCCAAGTAAAGAGCCTACCACTACACCAACACAGAGAAGTGCAAAACTTACTCTACATAAATTCACATAATCCTAGTGACTGCGCACACAACATGGCCAAACGAAAGCAAAAGATGGTACCTGGCCTATCAATCCAATGGAAACTCATAGGCAACGCATTCAATTGGACTAGGCAATTACATAGAGCCATACAAAATCCATGGGCCTTGCTTCAGAGTCAAACCCACAACCTCTCACAGCCCAAGTAAAGAGCCTACCACTACACCAACACAGAGAAGTGCAAAACTTACTCTACATTAACTCACATTGTCCTAGTGACTGCGCACACAACATGGCCAAACGAAAGCAAAAGACGGTACCTGGTCTATCAATCCAATGGAAACTCATAGGCAACGCATTCCATTGGACTATTGGACTAGGCAATTACATAGAGCCATACAAAATCCATGGGGCTTGCTTCAGAGTCAAACCCACAACCTCTCACAGCCCAAGTAAAGAGCCTACCACTACACCAACACAGAGAAGTGCAAAACTTACTCTACATAAATTCACATAATCCTAGTGACTGCGCACACAACATGGCCAAACAAAAGCAAAAGACGGTACCAGGAATATCAATCCAATGGAAACTCAAAGAAAACACAATCCATTGGACTAGGCAATTACATGCAGCCATACCAAGTCCATGGGCCTTGCCTCAGCGTTGAACCCACAACCTCTCGCAGCCCAAGCAAAGAGCCTACCAGTACACCAGCACAGAGAAGTGTGAAACTGATTCTACATTAACTCACATTATCCTAGTGACTGCGCACACAACATGGCCAAACGAAAGCAAAAGACGGTACCTGGCCTATCAATCCAATGGAAACTCATAGGCAACGCATTCCATTGGACTAGGCAATTACATAGAGCCATACAAAATCCATGGGCCTTGCTTCAGAGTCAAACCCACAACCTCTCACAGCCCAAGTAAAGAGCCTACCAATACACCAACACAGAGAAGTGCAAAACTTACTCTACATAAATTCACATAATCCTAGTGACTGCGCACACAACATGGCCAAACGAAAGCAAAAGACGGTACCTGGCCTATCAATCCAATGGAAACTCATAGGCGACGCATTCCATTGGACTAGGCAATTACATAGAGCCATACAAAATCCATGGGCCTTGCTTCAGAGTCAAACCCACAACCTCTCACAGCCCAAGTAAAGAGCCTACCACTACACCAACACAGAGAAGTGCAAAACTTACTCTACATAAATTCACATAATCCTAGTGACTGCGCACACAACATGGCCAAACAAAAGCAAAAGACGGTACCATGCCTATCAATCCAATGGAAACTCAAAAGCAACACAATCCATTGGACTTAGCAATTACATGCAGCCATACAAAGTCCATGGGCCTTGCCTCAGCGTCGAACCCACAACCTCTCACAGCCCAAGCAAAGAGCCTACCACTACACCAACACAGAGAAGTGTGAAACTGATTCTACATTAACTCACATTATCCTAGTGACTGCGCACACAACATGGCCAAACGAAAGCAAAAGACGGTACCTGGCCTATCAATCCAATGGAAACTCATAGGCAACGCATTCCATTGGACTATTGGACTAGGCAATTACATAGAGCCATACAAAATCCATGGGCCTTGCTTCAGAGTCAAACCCACAACCTCTCACAGCCCAAGTAAAGAGCCTACCACTACACCAACACAGAGAAGTGCAAAACTTACTCTACATAAATTCACATAATCCTAGTGACTGCGCACACAACATGGCCAAACAAAAGCAAAAGACGGTACCAGGCCTATCAATCCAATGGAAACTCAAAGGAAACACAATCCTTTGGACTAGGCAATTACATGCAGCCATACAAAGTCCATGGGCCTTGCCTCAGCTTCAAACCCACAACCTCTCGAAGCCCAAGCAAAGAGCCTACCACTACACCAGCACAGAGAAGTGTGAAACTGATTCTACATTAACTCACATTATCCTAGTGACTGCGCACACAACATGGCCAAACGAAAGCAAAAGACGGTACCTGGCCTATCAATCCAATGGAAACTCATAGGCAACGCATTCCATTGGACTAGGCAATTACATAGAGCCATACAAAATCCATGGGCCTTGCTTCAGAGTCAAACCCACAACCTCTCACAGCCCAAGTAAAGAGCCTACCAATACACCAACACAGAGAAGTGCAAAACTTACTCTACATAAATTCACATAATCCTAGTGACTGCGCACACAACATGGCCAAACGAAAGCAAAAGACGGTACCTGGCCTATCAATCCAATGGAAACTCATAGGCAACGCATTCCATTGGACTAGGCAATTACATAGAGCCATACAAAATCCATGGGCCTTGCTTCAGAGTCAAACCCACAACCTCTCACAGCCCAAGTAAAGAGCCTACCACTACACCAACACAGAGAAGTGCAAAACTTACTCTACATAAATTCACATAATCCTAGTGACTGCGCACACAACATGGCCAAACAAAAGCAAAAGACGGTACCAGGCCTATCAATCCAATGGAAACTCAAAGGCAACACAATCCATTGGACTTAGCAATTAAATGCAGCCATACAAAGTCCATGGGCCTTGCCTCAGCGTCATACCCACAACCTCTCGCAGCCCAAGCAAAGAGCCTACCACTACACCAACACAGAGAAGTGTGAAACTGATTCTACATTAACTCACATTATCCTAGTGACTGCGCACACAACATGGCCAAACGAAAGCAAAAGACGGTACCTGGCCTATCAATCCAATGGAAACTCATAGGCAACGCATTCCATTGGACTAGGCAATTACATAGAGCCATACAAAATCCATGGGCCTTGCTTCAGAGTCAAACCCACAACCTCTCACAGCCCAAGTAAAGAGCCTACCACTACACCAACACAGAGAAGTGCAAAACTTACTCTACATAAATTCACATAATCCTAGTGACTGCGCACACAACATGGCCAAACGAAAGCAAAAGACGGTACCTGGCCTATCAATCCAATGGAAACTCATAGGCAATGCATTCCATGGGACTAGGCAATTACATAGAGCCATACAAAATCCATGGGCTTTGCTTCAGAGTCAAACCCACAACCTCTCACAGCCCAAGTAAAGAGCCTACCACAACACCAACACAGAGAAGTGCAAAACTTACTCTACATAAATTCACATAATCCTAGTGACTGCGCACACAACATGGCCAAACGAAAGCAAAAGACGGTACCTGGCCTATCAATCCAATGGAAACTCATAGGCAACGCATTCCATTGGACTAGGCAATTACATAGAGCCATACAAAATCCATGGGCCTTGCTTCAGAGTCAAACCCACAACCTCTCACAGCCCAAGTAGAGCCTACCACTACACCAACACAGAGAAGTGCAAAACTTACTCTACATAAATTCACATAATCCTAGTGACTGCGCACACAACATGGCCAAACAAAAGCAAAAGACGGTACCATGCCTATCAATCCAATGGAAACTCAAAAGCAACACAATCCATTGGACTTAGCAATTACATGCAGCCATACAAAGTCCATGGGCCTTGCCTCAGCGTCGAACCCACAACCTCTCACAGCCCAAGCAAAGAGCCTACCACTACACCAACACAGAGAAGTGTGAAACTGATTCTACATTAACTCACATTATCCTAGTGACTGCGCACACAACATGGCCAAACGAAAGCAAAAGACGGTACCTGGCCTATCAATCCAATGGAAACTCATAGGCAACGCATTCCATTGGACTATTGGACTAGGCAATTACATAGAGCCATACAAAATCCATGGGCCTTGCTTCAGAGTCAAACCCACAACCTCTCACAGCCCAAGTAAAGAGCCTACCACTACACCAACACAGAGAAGTGCAAAACTTACTCTACATAAATTCACATAATCCTAGTGACTGCGCACACAACATGGCCAAACAAAAGCTAAAGACGGTACCAGGCCTATCAATCCAATGGAAACTCAAAGGAAACACAATCCATTGGACTAGGCAATTACATGCAGCCATACAAAGTCCATGGGCCTTGCCTCAGCGTCGAACCCACAACCTCTCGAAGCCCAAGCAAAGAGCCTACCACTACACCAGCACAGAGAAGTGTGAAACTGATTCTACATTAACTCACATTATCCTAGTGACTGCGCACACAACATGGCCAAACGAAAGCAAAAGACGGTACCTGGCCTATCAATCCAATGGAAACTCATAGGCAACGCATTCCATTGGACTAGGCAATTACATAGAGCCATACAAAATCCATGGGCCTTGCTTCAGAGTCAAACCCACAACCTCTCACAGCCCAAGTAAAGAGCCTACCAATACACCAACACAGAGAAGTGCAAAACTTACTCTACATAAATTCACATAATCCTAGTGACTGCGCACACAACATGGCCAAACGAAAGCAAAAGACGGTACCTGACCTATCAATCCAATGGAAACTCATAGGCAACGCATTCCATTGGACTAGGCAATTACATAGAGCCATACAAAATCCATGGGCCTTGCTTCAGAGTCAAACCCACAACCTCTCACAGCCCAAGTAAAGAGCCTACCACTACACCAACACAGAGAAGTGCAAAACTTACTCTACATAAATTCACATAATCCTAGTGACTGCGCACACAACATGGCCAAACAAAAGCAAAAGACGGTACTAGGCCTATCAATCCAATGGAAACTCAAAGGCAACACAATCCATTGGACTTAGCAATTACATGCAGCCATACAAAGTCCATGGGCCTTGCCTCAGCGTCGTACCCACAACCTCTCGCAGCCCAAGCAAAGAGCCTACCACTACACCAACACAGAGAAGTGTGAAACTGATTCTACATTAACTCACATTATCCTAGTGACTGCGCACACAACATGGCCAAACGAAAGCAAAAGACGGTACCTGGCCTATCAATCCAATGGAAACTCATAGGCAACGCATTCCATTGGACTAGGCAATTACATAGAGCCATACAAAATCCATGGGCCTTGCTTCAGAGTCAAACCCACAACCTCTCACAGCCCAAGTAAAGAGCCTACCACTACACCAACACAGAGAAGTGCAAAACTTACTCTACATAAATTCACATAATCCTAGTGACTGCGCACACAACATGGCCAAACGAAAGCAAAAGACGGTACCTGGCCTATCAATCCAATGGAAACTCATAGGCAATGCATTCCATTGGACTAGGCAATTACATAGAGCCATACAAAATCCATGGGCCTTGCTTCAGAGTCAAACCCACAACCTCTCACAGCCCAAGTAAAGAGCCTACCACTACACCAACACAGAGAAGTGCAAAACTTACTCTACATAAATTCACATAATCCTAGTGACTGCGCACACAACATGGCCAAACAAAAGCAAAAGACGGTACCAGGCCTATCAATCCAATGGAAACTCAAAGGCAACACAATCCATTGGACTAGGCAATTACATGCAGCCATACAAAGTCCATGGGCCTTGCCTCAGCGTCGAACCCACAACCTCTCGCAGCCCGAGCAAAGAGCCTACCACTACACCAACACAGAGAAGTGTGAAACTGATTCTACATTAACTCACATTATCCTAGTGACTGCGCACACAACATGGCCAAACGAAAGCAAAAAACGGTACCTGGCCTATCAATCCAATGGAAACTCATAGGCAACGCATTCCATTGGACTAGGCAATTACATAGAGCCATACAAAATCCATGGGCCTTGCTTCAGAGTCAAACCCACAACCTCTCACAGCCCACGTAAAGAGCCTACCACTACACCAACACAGAGAAGTGCAAAACTTACTCTACATAAATTCACATAATCCTAGTGACTGCGCACACAACATGGCCAAACGAAAGCAAAAGACGGTACCTGGCCTATCAATCCAATGGAAACTCATAGGCAATGCATTCCATTGGACTAGGCAATTACATAGAGCCATACAAAATCCATGGGCCTTGCTTCAGAGTCAAACCCACAACCGCTCACAGCCCAAGTAAAGAGCCTACCACTACACCAACACAGAGAAGTGCAAAACTTACTCTACATAAATTCACATAATCCTAGTGACTGCGCACACAACATGGCCAAACAAAAGCAAAAGACGGTACCAGGCCTATCAATCCAATGGAAACTCAAAGGCAACACAATCCATTGGACTAGGCAATTACATGCAGCCATACAAAGTCCATGGGCCTTGCCTCAGCGTCGAACCCACAACCTCTCGCAGCCCAAGCAAAGAGCCTACCACTACACCAACACGGAGAAGTGTGAAACTAATTCTACATTAACTCACATTATCCTAGTGACTGCGCACACAACATGGCCAAACGAAAGCAAAAGACGGTACCTGGCCTATCAATCCAATGGAAACTCATAGGCAACGCATTCCATTGGACTAGGCAATTACATAGAGCCATACAAAATCCATGGGCCTTGCTTCAGAGTCAAACCCACAACCTCTCACAGCCCAAGTAAAGAGCCTACCACTACACCAACACAGAGAAGTGCAAAACGTACTCTACATAAATTCACATAATCCTAGTGATTGCGCACACAACATGGCCAAACAAAAGCAAAAGACGGTACCAGGCCTATCAATCCAATGGAAACTCATAGGCAACGCATTCCATTGGACTAGGCAATTACATAGAGCCATACAAGATCCATGGGCCTTGCTTCAGAGTCAAACCCACAACCTCTCACAGCCCATGTAAAGAGCCTACCACTACACTAACACAGAGAAGTGCAAAACTTACTCTACATAAATTCACATAATCCTAGTGACTGCGCACACAACATGGCCAAACAAAAGCAAAAGACGGTACCAGGCCTATCAATCCAATGGAAACTCAAAAGCAACGCATTCCATTGGACTAGGCAATTACATGCAGCCATACAAAGTCCATGGGCCTTGCCTCAGCATCGAACCCACAACCTCTCGCAGCCCGAGCAAAGAGCCTACCACTACACCAACACAGAGAAGTGTGAAACTGATTGTACATTAACTCACATTATCCTAGTGACTGCGCACACAACATGGCCAAACGAAAGCAAAAGACGGTACCTGGCCTATCAATCCAATGGAAACTCATAGGCAACGCATTCCATTGGACTAGGCAATTACATAGAGCCATACAAAATCCATGGGTCTTGCTTCAGAGTCAAACCCACAAGCTCTCACAGCCCAAGTAAAGAGCCTACCACTACACCAACACAGAGAAGTGCAAAACTTACTCTACATAAATTCACATAATCCTAGTGACTGCGCACACAACATGGCCAAACAAAAGCAAAAGACGGTACCAGGCCTATCAATCCAATGGAAACTCAAAGGCAACACAATCCATTGGACTAGGCAATTACATGCAGCCATACAAAGTCCATGGGCCTTGCCTCAGCGTCGAACCCACAACCTCTCACAGCCCAAGTAAAGAGCCTACCACTACACCAACACAGAGAAGTGTGAAACTGATTCTACATTAACTCACATAATCCTAGTGACTGCGCACACAACATGGCCAAACGAAAGCAAAAGACGGTACCTGGCCTATCAATCCAATGGAAACTCATAGGCAACGCATTCCATTGGTCTAGGCAATTACATAGAGCCATACAAAATCCATGGGCCTTGCTTCAGAGTCAAACCCACAACCTCTCACCGCCCAAGTAAAGAGCCTACCACTACACCAACACAGAGAAGTGCAAAACTTACTCTACATAAATTCACATAATCCTAGTGACTGCGCACACAACATGGCCAAACAAAAGCAAAGACGGTACCAGGCCTATCAATCCAATGGAAACTCAAAGGCAACACAATCCATTGGACTAGGCAATTACATGCAGCCATACAAAGTCCATGGGCCTTGCCTCAGCGTCGAACCCACAACCTCTCGCAGCCCAAGCAAAGAGCCTAGCACTACACCAACACAGAGAAGTGTGAAACTGATTCTACATTAACTCACATTATCCTAGTGACTGCGCACACAACATGGCCAAACAAAATCAAAAGATGGTACCAGGCCTATCAATCCAATGGAAACTCATAGGCAACGCATTCCATTGGACTAGGCAATTACATAGAGCCATACAAAATCCATGGGCCTTGCTTCAGAGTCAAACCCACAACCTCTCACAGCCCAAGTAAAGAGCCTACCACTACACCAACACAGAGAAGTGCAAAACTTACTCTACATAAATTCACATAATCCTAGTGACTGCGCACACAACATGGCCAAACAAAAGCAAAAGACGGTACCAGGCCTATCAATCCAATGGAAACTCAAAGACAACACAATCCATTGGACTAGGCAATTACATGCAGCCATACAAAGTCCATGGGCCTTGCCTCAGCGTCGAACCCACAACCTCTCGCAGCCCAAGCAAAGAGCCTACCACTACACCAACACAGAGAAGTGTGAAACTGATTCTACATTAACTCACATTATCCTAGTGACTGCGCACACAACATGGCCAAACGAAAGCAAAAGACGGTACCTGGCCTATCAATCCAATGGAAACTCATAGCCAACGCATTCCATTGGACTAGGCAATTACATAGAGCCATACAAAATCCATGGGCCTTGCTTCAGAGTCAAACCCACAACCTCTCACAGCCCAAGTAAAGAGCCTACCACTACACCAACACAGAGAAGTGCAAAACTTACTCTACATAAATTCACATAATCCTAGTGACTGCGCACACAACATGGCCAAACAAAAGCAAAAGACGGTACCAGGCCTATCAATCCAATGGAAACTCAAAGGCAACACAATCCATTGGACTAGGCAATTACATGCAGCCATACAAAGTCCATGGGCCTTGCCTCAGCGTCGAACCCACAACCTCTCACAGCCCAAGTAAAGAGCCTACCACTACACCAACACAGAGAAGTGTGAAACTGATTCTACATTAACTCACATAATCCTAGTGACTGCGCACACAACATGGCCAAACGAAAGCAAAAGACGGTACCTGGCCTATCAATCCAATGGAAACTCATAGGCAACGCATTCCATTGGACTAGGCAATTACATAGAGCCATACAAAATCCATGGGCCTTGCTTCAGAGTCAAACCCACAGCCTCTCACAGCCCAAGTAAAGAGCCTACCACTACACCAACACAGAGAAGTGCAAAATGTACTCTACATAAATTCACATAATCCTAGTGACTGCGCACACAACATGGCCAAACAAAAGCAGAAGACGGTACCAGGCCTATCAATCCAATGGAAACTCATAGGCAACGCATTCCATTGGACTAGGCAATTACATAGAGCCATACAAAATCCATGGGCCTTGCTTCAGAGTCAAACCCACAAACTCTCACAGCCCAAGTAAAGAGCCTACCACTACACCAACACAGAGAAGTGCAAAACTTACTCTACATAAATTCACATAATCCTAGTGACTGCGCACACAACATGGCCAAACGAAAGCAAAAGACGGTACCTGGCCTATCAATCCAATGGAAACTCATAGGCAACGCATTCCATTGGACTAGGCAAATCCATAGAGCCATACAAAATCCATGGGCCTTGCTTCAGAGTCAAACCCACAACATCTCACAGCCCAAGTAAAGAGCCTACCACTACACCAACACAGAGAAGTGCAAAACTTACTCTACATAAATTCACATAATCCTAGTGACTGCGCACACAACATGGCCAAACAAAAGCAAAAGACGGTACCTGGCCTATCAATCCAATGGAAACTCATAGGCAACGCATTCCATTGGACTAGGCAATTACATAGAGCCATACAAAATCCATGGGCCTTGCTTCAGAGTCAAACCCACAACCTCTCACAGCCCAAGTAAAGAGCCTACCACTACACTAACACAGAGAAGTGCAAAACTTACTCTACATAAATTCACATAATCCTAGTGACTGCGCACACAACATGGCCAAACGAAAGCAAAAGACGGTACCTGGCCTATCAATCCAATGGAAACTCATAGGCAACGCATTCCATTGGACTAGGCAATTACATGCAGCCATACAAAGTCCATGGGCCTTGCCTCAGCGTCGAACCCACAACCTCTCGCAGCCCAAGCAAAGAGCCTAGCACTACACCAACACAGAGAAGTGTGAAACTGATTCTACATTAACTCACATTATCCTAGTGACTACGCACACAACATGGCCAAACAAAATCAAAAGATGGTACCAGGCCTATCAATCCAATGGAAACTCATAGGCAACGCATTCCATTGGACTAGGCAATTACATAGAGCCATACAAAATCCATGGGCCTTGCTTCAGAGTCAAACCCACAACCTCTCACAGCCCAAGTAAAGAGCCTACCACTACACCAACACAGAGAAGTGCAAAACTTACTCTACATAAATTCACATAATCCTAGTGACTGCGCACACAACATGGCCAAACAAAAGCAAAAGACGGTACCAGGCCTATCAATCCAATGGAAACTCAAAGGCAACACAATCCATTGGACTAGGCAATTACATGCAGCCATACAAAGTCCATGGGCCTTGCCTCAGCGTCGAACCCACAACCTCTCGCAGCCCAAGCAAAGAGCCTACCACTACACCAACACAGAGAAGTGTGAAACTGATTCTACATTAACTCACATTATCCTAGTGACTGCGCACACAACATGGCCAAACGAAAGCAAAAGACGGTACCTGGCCTATCAATCCAATGGAAACTCATAGGCAACGCATTCCATTGGACTAGGCAATTACATAGAGCCATACAAAATCCATGGGCCTTGCTTCAGAGTCAAACCCACAACCTCTCACAGCCCAAGTAAAGAGCCTACCACTACACTAACACAGAGAAGTGCAAAACTTACTCTACATAAATTCACATAATCCTAGTGACTGCGCACACAACATGGCCAAACGAAAGCAAAAGACGGTACCTGGCCTATCAATCCAATGGAAACTCATAGGCAACGCATTCCATTGGACTAGGCAATTACATGCAGCCATACAAAGTCCATGGGCCTTGCCTCAGCGTCGAACCCACAACCTCTCGCAGCCCAAGCAAAGAGCCTAGCACTACACCAACACAGAGAAGTGTGAAACTGATTCTACATTAACTCACATTATCCTAGTGACTACGCACACAACATGGCCAAACAAAATCAAAAGATGGTACCAGGCCTATCAATCCAATGGAAACTCATAGGCAACGCATTCCATTGGACTAGGCAATTACATAGAGCCATACAAAATCCATGGGCCTTGCTTCAGAGTCAAACCCACAACCTCTCACAGCCCAAGTAAAGAGCCTACCACTACACCAACACAGAGAAGTGCAAAACTTACTCTACATAAATTCACATAATCCTAGTGACTGCGCACACAACATGGCCAAACAAAAGCAAAAGACGGTACCAGGCCTATCAATCCAATGGAAACTCAAAGGCAACACAATCCATTGGACTAGGCAATTACATGCAGCCATACAAAGTCCATGGGCCTTGCCTCAGCGTCGAACCCACAACCTCTCGCAGCCCAAGCAAAGAGCCTACCACTACACCAACACAGAGAAGTGTGAAACTGATTCTACATTAACTCACATTATCCTAGTGACTGCGCACACAACATGGCCAAACGAAAGCAAAAGACGGTACCTGGCCTATCAATCCAATGGAAACTCATAGGCAACGCATTCCATTGGACTAGGCAATTACATAGAGCCATACAAAATCCATGGGCCTTGCTTCAGAGTCAAACCCACAACCTCTCACAGCCCAAGTAAAGAGCCTACCACTACACCAACACAGAGAAGTGCAAAACTTACTCTACATAAATTCACATAATCCTAGTGACTGCGCACACAACATGGCCAAACAAAAGCAAAAGACGGTACCAGGCCTATCAATCCAATGGAAACTCAAAGGCAACACAATCCATTGGACTAGGCAATTACATGCAGCCATACAAAGTCCATGGGCCTTGCCTCAGTGTCGAACCCACAACCTCTCGCAGCCCAAGCAAAGAGCCTACCACTACACCAACACAGAGAAGTGTGAAACTGATTCTACATTAACTCACATTATCCTAGTGACTGCGCACACAACATGGCCAAACAAAAGCAAAGGACAGTAACTGGCCTATCAATCCAATGGAAACTCATAGGCAATGCATTCCATTGGACTAGGCAATTACATAGAGCCATACAAAATCCATGGGCCTTGCTTCAGAGTCAAACCCACAACTTCTCACAGCCCAAGTAAAGAGCCTACCACTACACCAACACAGAGAAGTGCAAAACTTACTCTACATAAATTCACATAATCCTAGTGACTGTGCACACAACATGGCCAAACAAAAGCAAAAGACGGTACCAGGCCTATCAATCCAATGGAAACTCAAAGGCAACACAATCCATTGGACCAGGCAATTACATGCAGCTATACAAAGTCCATGGGCCTTGCTTCAGAGTCAAACCCACAACCTCTCAAAGCCCAAGTAAAGAGCCTACCACTACACCAACACAGAGAAGTGCAAAACTTGCTCTACATAAATTCACATAATCCTAGTGACTGCGCACACAACATGGCCAAACAAAAGCAAAAGACGGTACCAGGCCTATCAATCCAATGGAAACTCATAGGCAACGCATTCCATTGGACTAGGCAATTACATAGAGCCATACAAAATCCATGGGCCTTGCTTCAGAGTCAAACCCACAACCTCTCACAGCCTAAGTAAAGAGCCTACCACTACACCAACACAGAGAAGTGCAAAACTTACTCTACATAAATTCACATAATCCTAGTGACTGCGCACACAACATGGCCAAACAAAAGCAAAAGACGGTACCTGGCCTATCAATCCAATGGAAATTCATAGGCAACGCATTCCATTGGACTAGGCAATTACATAGAGCCATACAAAATCCATGGGCCTTGCTTCAGAGTCAAACCCACAACCTCTCACAGCCTAAGTAAAGAGCCTACCACTACACCAACACAGAGAAGTGCAAAACTTACTCTACATAAATTCACATAATCCTAGTGACTGCGCACACAACATGGCCAAACAAAAGCAAAAGACGGTACCAGGCCTATCAATCCAATGGAAACTCATAGGCAACGCATTCCATTGGACTAGGCAATTACATAGAGCCATACAAAATCCATGGGCCTTGCTTCAGAGTCAAACCCACAACCTCTCACAGCCTAAGTAAAGAGCCTACCACTACACCAACACAGAGAAGTGCAAAACTTACTCTACATAAATTCACATAATCCTAGTGACTGCGCACACAACATGGCCAAACGAAAGCAAAGGACGGTACCTGGCCTATCAATCCAATGGAAACTCATAGGCAACGAATTCCATTGGACTAGGCAATTACATAGAGCCATACAAAATCCATGAGCCTTGCTTCAGAGTCAAACCCACAACCTCTCACAGCCCAAGTAAAGAGCCTACCACTACACCAACACAGAGAAGTGCAAAACTTACTCTACATAAATTCACATAATCCTAGTGACTGCGCACACAACATGGCCAAACGAGAGCAAAAGACGGTACCTGGCCTATCAATCCAATGGAAACTCATAGGCAACGAATTCCATTGGACTAGGCAATTACATAGAGCCATACAAAATCCATGGGCCTTGCTTCAGAGTCAAACCCACAACCTCTCACAGCCCAAGTAAAGAGCCTACCACTACACCAACACAGAGAAGTGCAAAACTTACTCTACATAAATTCACATAATCCTAGTGACTGCGCACACAACATGGCCAAACGAAAGCAAAAGACGGTACCTGGCCTATCAATCCAATGGAAACTCATAGGCAACGCATTCCATTGGACTAGGCAATTACATAGAGCCATACAAAATCCATGGGACTTGCTTCAGAGTCAAACCCACAACCTCTCACAGCCCAAGTAAAGGGCCTACCACTACACCAACACAGAGAAGTGCAAAACTTACTCTACATAAATTCACATAATCCTAGTGACTGCGCACACAACATGGCCAAACAAAAGCAAAAGACAGTACCAGGCCTATCAATCCAATGGAAACTCAAAGGCAACACAATCCATTGGACTAGGCAATTACATGCAGCCATACAAAGTCCATGGGCCTTGCCTCAGCGTCGAACCCACAACCTCTCGCAGCCCAAGCAAAGAGCCTACCACTACACCAACACAGAGAAGTGTGAAACTGATTCTACATTAACTCACATTATCCTAGTGACTGCGCACACAACATGGCCAAACGAAAGCAAAAGACGGTACCTGGCCTATCAATCCAATGGAAACTCATAGGCAACGCATTCCATTGGACTAGGCAATTACATAGAGCCATACAAAATCCATGGGCCTTGCTTCAGCGTCGAACCCACAACCTCTCACAGCCCAAGTAAAGAGCCTACCACTACACCAACACAGAGAAGTGCTAAACTTACTCTACATAAATTCACATAATCCTAGTGACTGCGCACACAACATGGCCAAACGAAAGCAAAAGACGGTACCAGGCCTATCAATCCAATGGAAACTCATAGGCAACCCATTCCATTGGACTAGGCAATTACATGCAGCCATACAAAGTCCATGGGCCTTGCCTCAGCGTCGAACCCACAACCTCTCGCAGCCCAAGCAAAGAGCCTACCACTACACCAACACAGAGAAGTGTGAAACTGATTCTACATTAACTCACATTATCCTAGTGATTGCGCACACAACATGGCCAAACGAAAGCAAAAGACGGTACCTGGCCTATCAATCCAATGGAAACTCATAGGCAACGCATTCCATTGGACTAGGCAATTACATAGAGCCATACAAAATCCATGGGCCTTGCTTCAGAGTCAAACCCACAACCTCTCACAGTCCAAGTAAAGAGCCTACCACTACACCAACACAGAGAAGTGCAAAACTTACTCTACATAAATTCACATAATCCTAGTGACTGCGCACACAACATGGCCAAACACGGTACCAGGCCTATCAATCCAATGGAAACTCAAAGGCAACACAATCCATTGGACTAGGCAATTACATGCAGCCATACAAAGTCCATGGGCCTTGCCTCAGCGTCGAACCCACAACCTCTCGCAGCCCAAGTAAAGAGCCTACCACTACACCAACACAGAGAAGTGTGAACTTGATTCTACATTAACTCACATTATCCTAGTGACTGCGCACACAACATGGCCAAACGAATGCAAAAGATGGTACCTGGCCTATCAATCCAATTGAAACTCATAGGCAACGCATTCCATTGGACTAGGCAATTACATAGAGCCATACAAAATCCATAGGCCTTGCTTCAGAGTCAAACCCACAACCTCTCACAGACTAAGTAAAGAGCCTACCACTACACCAACACAGAGAAGTGCAAAACTTACTCTACATAAATTCACATAATCCTAGTGACTGCGCACACAACATGGCCAAACAAAAACAAAAGACGGTACCAGGCCTATCAATCCAATGGAAACTCAAAGGCAACACAATCCATTGGACTACGCAATTACATGCAGCCATACAAAGTCCATGGGCCTTGCCTCAGCGTCGAACTCACAACCTCTCGCAGCCCAAGCAAAGAGCCTACCACTACACCAACACAGAGAAGTGTGAAACTGATTCTACATTAACTCACATTATCCTAGTGACTGCGCACACAACATGGCCAAACGAAAGCAAAAGACGGTACCTGGCCTATCAATCCAATGGAAACTCATAGGCAACGCATTCCATTGGACTAGGCAATTACATAGAGCCATACAAAATCCATGGGCCTTGCTTCAGAGTCAAACCCACAACCTCTCACAGCCCAAGTAAAGAGCCTACCACTACACCAACACAGAGAAGTGCAAAACTTGCTCTACATAAATTCACATAATCCTAGTGACTGCGCACACAACATGGCCAAGCAAAAGACGGTACCAGGCCTGTCAATCCAATGGAAACTCAAACTCAACACAATCCATTGGAATAGGCAATTACATGCAGCCATACAAAGTCCATGGGCCTTGCCTCAGCGTCGAACCCACAACCTCTCACAGCCCAAGCAAAGAGCCTACCACTACACCAACACAGAGAAGTGTGAAACTGATGCTACATTAACTCACATTATCCTAGTGACTGCGCGCACAACATGGCCAAACGAAAGCAAAAGACGGTACCTGGCCTATCAATCCAATGGAAACTCATAGGCAACGCATTCCATTGGACTAGGCAATTACATAGAGCCATACAAAATCCATGGGCCTTGCTTCAGCGTCGAACCCACAACCTCTCACAGCCCAAGTAAAGAGCCTACCACTACACCAACACAGAGAAGTGTGAAACTGATTCTACATTAACTCACATTATCCTAGTGACTGCGCACACAACATGGCCAAACGAAAGCAAAAGACGGTACCTGGCCTATCAATCCAATGGAAACTCATAGGCAACGCATTCCATTGGACTAGGCAATTACATAGAGCCATACAAAATCCATGGGCCTTGCTTCAGAGTCAAACCCACAACCTCTCACAGCCCAAGTAAAGAGCCTACCACTACACCAACACAGAGAAGTGCAAAACTTACTCTACATAAATTCACATAATCCTAGTGACTGCGCACACAACATGGCCAAACAAAAGCAAAAGACGGTACCAGGCCTATCAATCCAATGGAAACTCAAAGGCAACACAATCCATTGGACTAGGCAATTACATGCAGCCATACAAAGTCCATGGGCCTTGCCTCAGCGTCGAACCCACAACCTCTCACAGCCCAAGCAAAGAGCCTACCACTACACCAACACAGAGAAGTGTGAAACTGATTCTACATTAACTCACATTATCCTAGTGACTGCGCACACAACATGGCCAAACGAAAGCAAAAGACGGTACCTGGCCTATCAATCCAATGGAAACTCATAGGCAACGCATTCCATCGGACTAGGCAATTACATAGAGCCATACAAAATCCATGGGCCTTGCTTCAGCGTTGAACCCACAACCTCTCACAGCCCAACTAAAGAGCCTACCACTACACCAACACAGAGAAGTGTGAAACTGATTCTACATTAACTCACATTATCCTAGTGACTGCGCACACAACATGGCCAAACGAAAGCAAAAGACGGTACCTGGCCTATCAATCCAATGGAAACTCATAGGCAACGCATTCCATTGGACTAGGCAATTACATAGAGCCATACAAAATCCATGGGCCTTGCTTCAGAGTCAAACCCACAACCTCTCACAGCCCAAGTAAAGAGCCTACCACTACACCAACACAGAGAAGTGCAACACTTACTCTACATAAATTCACATAATCCTAGTGACTGCGCACACAACATGGCCAAACAAAAGCAAAAGACGGTACCAGGCCTATCAATCCAATGGAAACTCAAAGGCAACACAATCCATTGGACTAGGCAATTACATGCAGCCATACAAAGTCCATGGGCCTTGCCTCAGCGTCGAACCCACAACCTCTCGCAGCCCAAGCAAAGAGCCTACCACTACACCAACACAGAGAAGTGTGAAACTGATTCTACATTAACTCACATTATCCTAGTGACTGCGCACACAACATGGCCAAACGAAAGCAAAAGACGGTCCCTGGCCTATCAATCCAATGGAAACTCATAGGCAATGCATTCCATTGGACTAGGCAATTACATAGAGCCATACAAAATCCATGGGCCTTGCTTCAGAGTCAAACCCACAACCTCTCACAGCCCAAGTAAAGAGCCTACCACAACACCAACACAGAGAAGTGCAAAACTTACTCTACATAAATTCACATAATCCTAGTGACTGCGCACACAACATGGCCAAACAAAAGCAAAAGACGGTACCAGGCCTATCAATCCAATGGAAACTCAAAGGCAACACAATCCATTGGACTAGGCAATTACATGCGGCCATACAAAGTCCATGGGCCTTGCCTCAGCGTCGAACCCACAACCTCTCGCAGCCCAAGCAAAGAGCCTACCACTACACCAACACAGAGAAGTGTGAAACTGATTCTACATTAACTCACATTATCCTAGTGACTGCGCACACAACATGGCCAAACGAAAGCAAAAGACGGTACCTGGCCTATCAATCCAATGGAAACTCATAGGCAATGCATTCCATTGGACTAGGCAATTACATAGAGCCATACAAAATCCATGGGCCTTGCTTCAGAGTCAAACCCACAACCTCTCACAGCACAAGTAAAGAGCCTACCACTACACCAACACAGAGAAGTGCAAAACTTACTCTACATAAATTCACATAATCCTAGTGACTGCGCACACAACATGGCCAAAAAAAAGCAAAAGACGGTACCAGGCCTATCAATCCAATGGAAACTCAAAGGCAACACAATCCATTGGACTAGGCAATTACATAGAGCCATACAAAATCCATGGGCCTTGCTTCAGAGTCAAACCCACAACCTCTCACAGCCCAAGTAAAGAGCCTACCACTACACCAACACAGAGAAGTGCAAAACTTACTCTACATAAATTCACATAATCCTAGTGACTGCGCACACAACATGGCCAAACGAAAGCAAAAGACAGTACCTGGCCTATCAATCCAATGGAAACTCATAGGCAACGAATTCCATTGGACTAGGCAATTACATAGAGCCATACAAAATCCATGGGCCTTGCTTCAGAGTCAAACCCACAACCTCTCACAGCCCAAGTAAAGAGCCTACCACTACACCAACACAGAGAAGTGCAAAACTTACTCTACATAAATTCACATAATCCTAGTGACTGCGCACACAACATGGCCAAACGAAAGCAAAAGACGGTACCTGGCCTATCAATCCAATGGAAACTCATAGGCAACGCATTCCATTGGACTAGGCAATTACATAGAGCCATACAAAATCCATGGGACTTGCTTCAGAGTCAAACCCACAACCTCTCACAGCCCAAGTAAAGGGCCTACCACTACACCAACACAGAGAAATGCAAAACTTGCTCTACATAAATTCACATAATCCTAGTGACTGCGCACACAACATGGCCAAACAAAAGCAAAAGACAGTACCAGGCCTATCAATCCAATGGAAACTCAAAGGCAACACAATCAATTGGACTAGGCAATCACATGCAGCCATACAAAGTCCATGGGCCTTGCCTCAGCGTCGAACCCACAACCTCTTGCAGCCCAAGCAAAGAGCCTACCACTACACCAACACAGAGAAGTGTGAAACTGATTCTACATTAACTCACATTATCCTAGTGACTGCGCACACAACATGGCCAAACGAAAGCAAAAGACGGTACCTGGCCTATCAATCCAATGGAAACTCATAGGCAACGCATTCCATTGGACTAGGCAATTACATAGAGCCATACAAAATCCATGGGCCTTGCTTCAGAGTCAAACCCACAACCGCTCACAGCCCAAGTAAAGAGCCTACCACTACACCAACACAGAGAAGTGCAAAACTTGCTCTACATAAATTCACATAATCCTAGTGACTGCGCACACAACATGGCCAAACAAAAGCAAAAGAAGGTACCAGGCCTATCAATCCAATGGAAACTCAAACTCAACACAATCCATTGGAATAGGCAATTACATGCAGCCATACAAAGTCCATGGGCCTTGCCTCAGCGTCAAACCCACAACCTCTCACAGCCCAAGCAAAGAGCCTACCACTACACCAACACAGAGAAGTGCAACACTTACTCTACATAAATTCACATAATCCTAGTGACTGCGCACACAACATGGCCAAACAAAAGCAAAAGACGGTACCAGGCCTATCAATCCAATGGAAACTCAAAGGCAACACAATCCATTGGACTAGGCAATTACATGCAGCCATACAAAGTCCATGGGCCTTGCCTCAGCGTCGAACCCACAACCTCTCGCAGCCCAAGCAAAGAGCCTACCACTACACCAACACAGAGAAGTGTGAAACTGATTCTACATTAACTCATATTATCCTAGTGACTGCGCACACAACATGGCCAAACGAAAGCAAAAGACGGTACCTGGCCTATCAATCCAATGGAAACTCATAGGCAATGCATTCCATTGGACTAGGCAATTACATAGAGCCATACAAAATCCATGGGCCTTGCTTCAGAGTCAAACCCACAACCTCTCACAGCCCAAGTAAAGAGCCTACCACTACACCAACACAGAGAAGTGCAAAACTTACTCTACATAAATTCACATAATCCTAGTGACTGCGCACACAACATGGCCAAACAAAAGCAAAAGACGGTACCAGGCCTATCAATCCAATGGAAACTCAAAGGCAACACAATCCATTGGACTAGGCAATTACATAGAGCCATACAAAATCCATGGGCCTTGCTTCAGAGTCAAACCCACAACCTCTCACAGCCCAAGTAAAGAGCCTACCACTACACCAACACAGAGAACTGCAAAACTTACTCTACATAAATTCACATAATCCTAGTGACTGCGCACACAACATGGCCAAACGAAAGCAAAAGACGGTACCTGGCCTATCAATCCAATGGAAACTCATAGGCAACGCATTCCATTGGACTAGGCAATTACATAGAGCCATACAAAATCCATGGGCCTTGCTTCAGAGTCAAACCCACAACCTCTCACAGCCCAAGTAAAGAGCCTACCACTACACCAACACAGAGAAGTGCAAAACTTACTCTACATAAATTCACATAATCCTAGTGACTGCGCACACAACATGGCCAAACAAAAGCAAAAGACGGTACCAGGCCTATCAATCCAATGGAAACTCAAAGGCAACACAATCCATTGGACTAGGCAATTACATGCGGCCATACAAAGTCCATGGGCCTTGCCTCAGCGTCGAACCCACAACCTCTTGCAGCCCAAGCAAAGAGCCTACCACTACACCAACACAGAGAAGTGTGAAACAGATTCTACATTAACTCACATTATCCTAGTGACTGCGCACACAACATGGCCAAACGAAAGCAAAAGACGGTACCTGGCCTATCAATCCAATGGAAACTCATAGGCAACGCATTCCATTGGACTAGGCAATTACATAGAGCCATACAAAATCCATGGGCCTTGCTTCAGAGTCAAACCCACAACCTCTCACAGCCCAAGTAAAGATCCTACCACTACACCAACACAGAGAAGTGCAAAACTTACTCTACATAAATTCACATAATCCTAGTGACTGCGCACACAAGATGGCCAAACAAAAGCAAAAGACGGTACCAGGCCTATCAATCCAATGGAAACTCAAAGGCAACGCGTTCCATTGGACTAGGCAATTACATAGAGCCATACAAAATCCATGGGCCTTGCTTCAGAGTCAAACCCACAACCTCTCACAGCCCAAGTAAAGAGCCTACCACTACACCAACACAGAGAAATGCAAAACTTGCTCTACATAAATTCACATAATCCTAGTGACTGCGCACACAACATGGCCAAACGAAAGCAAAAGACGGTACCTGGCCTATCAATCCATTAGAAACTCATAGGCAACGCATTCCATTGGACTAGGCAATTACATAGAGCCATACAAAATCCATGGGCCTTGCTTCAGAGTCAAACCCACAACCTCTCACAGCCCAAGTAAAGAGCCTACCACTACACCAACACAGAGAAGAGCAAAACTTACTCTACATAAATTCACATAATCCTAGTGACTGCGCACACAACATGGCCAAACAAAAGCAAAAGACGGTACCAGGCCTATCAATCCAATGGAAACTCAAAGACAACACAATCCATTGGACTAGGCAATTACATGCAGCCATACAAAGTCAATGGGCCTTGCCTCAGCGTCGAACCCACAACCTCTCGCAGCCCAAGCAAAGAGCCTACCACTACACCAACACAGAGAAGTGTGAAACTGATTCTACATTAACTCACATTATCCTAGTGACTGCGCACACAACATGGCCAAACGAAAGCAAAAGACGGTACCTGGCCTATCAATCTAATGGAAACTCATAGGCAACGCATTCCATTGGACTAGGCAATTACATAGAGCCATACAAAATCCATGGGCCTTGCTTCAGAGTCAAACCCAGAACCTCTCACAGCCCAAGTAAAGAGCCTACCACTACACCAACACAGAGAAGTGCAAAACTTACTCCACATAAATTCACATAATCCTAGTGACTGCGCACACAACATGGCCAAACAAAAGCAAAAGACGGTACCAGGCCTATCAATCCAATGGAAACTCAAAGGCAACACAATCCATTGGACTAGGCAATTACATGCAGCCATACAAAGTCCATGGGCCTTGCCTCAGCGTCGAACCCACAACCTCTCGCAGCCCAAGCAAAGAGCCTACCACTACACCAACACAGAGAAGTGTGAAACTGATTCTACAATAACTCACATTATCCTAGTGACTGCGCATACAACATGGCCAAACGAAAGCAAAAGACGGTACCTGGCCTATCAATCCAATGGAAACTCATAGGCAACGCATTCCATTGGACTAGGCAATTACATAGAGCCATACAAAATCCATGGGCCTTGCTTCAGAGTCAAACCCACAACCTCTCACAGCCAAAGTAAAGAGCCTACCACTACACCAACACAGAGAAGTGCAAAACTTACTCTACATAAATTCACATAATCCTAGTGACTGCGCACACAACATGGCCAAACACGGTACCAGGCCTATCAATCCAATGGAAACTCAAAGGCAACACAATCCATTGGACTAGGCAATTACATGCAGCCATACAAAGTCCATGGGCCTTGCCTCAGCGTTGAACCCACAACATCTCGCAGGCCAAGCAAAGAGCCTACCACTACACCAACACAGAGAAGTGTGAAACTGATTCTACATTAACTCACATTATCCTAGTGACTGCGCACACAACATGGCCAAACGAAAGCAAAAGACGGTACCTGGCCTATCAATCCAATGGAAACTAATGGGCAACGCATTCCATTGGACTAGGCAATTACATAGAGCCATACAAAATCCATGGGCCTTGCTTCAGAGTCAAACCCACAACCTCTCACAGCCCGAGTAAAGAGCCTACCACTACACCAACACAGAGAAGTGCAAAGCTTACTCTACATAAATTCACATAATCCTAGTGACTGCGCACACAACATGGCCAAACAAAAGCAAAAGACGGTACCAGGCCTATCAATCCAATGGAAACTCAAAGGCAACACAATCCATTGGACTAGGCAATTACATGCAGCCATACAAAGTCCATGGGCCTTGCCTCAGCGTCGAACCCACAACCTCTCGCAGCCCAAGCAAAGAGCCTACCACTACACCAACACAGAGAAGTGTGAAACTGATTCTACATTAACTCACATTATCCTAGTGACTGCGCACACAACATGGCCAAACGAAAGCAAAAGACGGTACCTGGCCTATCAATCCAATGGAAACTCATAGGCAACGCATTCCATTGGACTAGGCAATTACATAGAGCCATACAAAGTCCATGGGCCTTGCTTCAGAGTCAAACCCACAACCTCTCACAGCCCAAGTAAAGAGACTACCACTACACCAACACAGAGAAGTGCAAAACTTACTCTACATAAATTCACATAATCCTAGTGACTGCGCACACAACATGGCCAAACAAAAGCAAAAGACGGTACCAGGCTTATCAATCCATTGGACTAGGCAATTACATGCAGCCATACAAAGTCCATGGGCCTTGCCTCGGCGTCGAACCCACAACCTCTCGCAGCCCAAGCAAAGTGCCTACCACTACACCAACACAGAGAAGTGTGAAACTGATGCTACATTAACTCACATTATCCTAGTGACTGCGCACACAACATGGCCAAACGAAAGCAAAAGACAGTACCTGGCCTATCAATCCAATGGAAACTCATAGGCAACGCATTCCATTGGACTAGGCAATTACATAGAGCCATACAAAATCCATGGGCCTGCTTCAGAGTCAAACCCACAACCTCTCACAGCCCAAGTAAAGAGCCTACCACTACACCAACACAGAGAAGTGCAAAACTTACTCTACATAAATTCACATAATCCTAGTGACTGCGCACACAACATGGCCAAACGAAAGCAAAAGACGGTACCTGGCCTATCAATCCAATGGAAACTCATAGGCAACGTATTCCATTGGACTAGGCAATTACATAGAGCCATACAAAATCCATGGGCCTTGCTTCAGAGTCAAACCCACAACCTCTCACAGCCCAAGTAAAGAGCCTACCACTACACCAACACAGAGAAGTGCAAAACTTACTCTACATAAATTCACATAATCCTAGTGACTGCGCACACAACATGGCCAAACGAAAGCAAAAGATGTTACCTGGCCTATCAATCCAATGGAAACTCATAGGCAACGCATTCCATTGGACTAGGCAATTACATAGAGCCATACAAAATCCATGGGCCTTGCTTCAGAGTCAAACCCACAACCTCTCACAGCCCAAGTAAAGAGCCTACCACTACACCAACACAGAGAAGTGCAAAACTTACTCTACATAAATTCACATAATCCTAGTGACTGCGCACACAACATGGCCAAACAAAAGCAAAAGACGGTACCAGGCCTACCAATCCAATGGAAACTCAAAGGCAACACAATCCATTGGACTAGGCAATTACATGCAGCCATACAAAGTCCATGGGCCTTGCCTCAGCGTCGAACCCACAACCTCTCGCAGCCCAAGCAAAGAGCCTACCACTACACCAACACAGAGAAGTGTGAAATTGATTATACATTAACTCACATTATCCTAGTGACTGCGCACACAACATGGCCAAACGAAAGCAAAAGACGGTACCTGGGCTATCAATCCAATGGAAAATCATAGGCAACGCATTCCATTGGACTAGGCAATTACATAGAGCCATACAAAATCCATGGGCCTTGCTTCAGAGTCAAAGCCACAACCTCTCACAGCCCAAGTAAAGAGCCTACCACTACACCAACACAGAGAAGTGCAAAACTTACTCTACATAAATTCACATAATCCTAGTGACTGCGCACACAACATGGCCAAACGAAAGCAAAAGACGGTACCTGGCCTATCAATCCAATGGAAACTCAAAGGCAACGCATTCCATTGGACTAGGCAATTACATAGAGCCAAACAAAATCCATGGGCCTTGCTTCAGAGTCAAACCCACAACCTCTCACAGCCCAAGTAAAGAGCCTACCACTACACCAACACAGAGAAGTGCAAAACTTACTCTACATAAATTCACATAATCCTAGTGACTGCGCACACAACATGGCCAAACGAAAGCAAAAGACGGTAACTGGCCTATCAATCCAATGGAAACTCATAGGCAACGCATTTCATTGGACTAGGCAATTACATAGAGCCATACAAAATCCATGGGCCTTGCTTCAGAGTCAAACCCACAACCTCACACAGCCCAAGTAAAGAGGCTACCACTACACCAACACAGAGAAGTGCAAAACTTGCTCTACATAAATTCACATAATCCTAGTGACTGCGCACACAACATGGCCAAACAAAAGCAAAAGACGGTATCTGGCCTATTAATCCAATGGAAACTCATAGGCAACGCATTCCATTGGACTGGGCAATTACATAGAGCCATACAAAATCCATGGGCCTTGCTTCAGAGTCAAACCCACAACCTCTCACAGCCCAAGTAAAGAGCCTACCACTACACCAACACAGAGAAGTGCAAAACTTACTCTACATAAATTCACATAATCCTAGTGACTGCGCACACAACATGGCCAAACAAAAGCAAAAGACGGTACCAGGCCTATCAATCCAATGGAAACTCATAGGCAACGCATTCCATTGGACTAGGCAATTACATAGAGCCATACAAAATCCATGGGCCTTGCTTCAGAGTCAAACCCACAACCTCTCACAGCCCAAGTAAAGAGCCTACCACTACACCAACACAGAGAAATGCAAAACTTACTCTACATAAATTCACATAATCCTAGTGACTGCGCACACAACATGGCCAAACAAAAGCAAAAGACGGTACCAGGCCTATCAATCCAATGGAAACTCAAAGGCAACACAATCCATTGGACTAGGCAATTACATGCAGCCATACAAAGTCCATGGGCCTTGCCTCAGCGTCGAACCCACAACCTCTCGCAGCCCAAGCAAAGAGCCTACCACTACACCAACACAGAGAAGTGTGAAACTGCTTCTACATTAACTCACATTATCCTAGTGACTGCGCACACAACATGGCCAAACGAAAGCAAAAGACAGTACCTGGCCTATCAATCCAATGGAAACTCATAGGCAACGCATTCCATTGGACTAGGCAATTACATAGAGCCATAGAAAATTCATGGGCCTTGCTTCAGAGTCAAACCCACAACCTCTCACAGCCCAAGTAAAGAGCCTACCACTACACCAACACAGAGAAGCGCAAAACTTACTCTACATAAATTCACATAATCCTAGTGACTGCGCACACAACATGGCCAAACGAAAGCAAAAGACGGTACCTGGCCTATCAATCCAATGGAAACTCATAGGCAACGCATTCCATTGGACTAGGCAATTACATAGAGCCATACAAAATCCATGGGCCTTGCTTCAGAGTCAAACCCACAACCTCTCACAGCCCAAATAAAGAGCCTACCACTACACCAACACAGAGAAGTGCAAAACTTACTCTACATAAATTCACATAATCCTAGTGACTGCGCACACAACATGGCCAAACGAAAGCAAAAGACGTTACCTGGCCTATCAATCCAATGGAAACTCATAGGCAACGCATTGCATTGGACTAGGCAATTACATAGAGCCATACAAAATCCATGGGCCTTGCTTCAGAGTCAAACCCACAATCTCTCACAGCCCAAGTAAAGAGCCTACCACTACACCAACACAGAGAAATGAAAAACTTACTCTACATAAATTCACATAATCCTAGTGACTGCGCACACAACATGGCCAAACAAAAGCAAAAGACGGTACCAGGCCTATCAATCCAATGGAAACTCAAAGGCAACACAATCCATTGGACTAGGCAATTACATGCAGACATACAAAGTCCATGGGCCTTGCCTCAGCGTCGAACCCACAACCTCTCGCAGCCCAAGCAAAGAGCCTACCACTACACCAACACAGAGAAGTGTGAAACTGATTCTACATTAACTCACATTATCCTAGTGACTGCGCACACAACATGGCCAAACGAAAGCAAAAGACGGTACCAGGCCTATCAATCCAATGGAAAATCATACGCAACGCATTCCATTGGACTAGGCAATTACATAGAGCCATACAAAATCCATGGGCCTTGCTTCAGAGTCAAACCCACAACCTCTCACAGCCCAAGTAAAGAGCCTACCACTACACCAACACAGAGAAGTGCAAAACTTACTCTACATAAATTCACATAATCCTAGTGACTGCGCACACAACATGGCCAAACAAAAGCAAAAGACGGTACCAGGCCTATCAATCCAATGGAAACTCATAGGCAACGCATTCCATTGGACTAGGCAATTACATAGAGCCATACAAAATCCATGGGCCTTGCTTCAGAGTCAAACCCACAACCTCTCACAGCCCAAGTAAAGAGCCTACCACTACACCAACACAGAGAAATGCAAAACTTACTCTACATAAATTCACATAATCCTAGTGACTGCGCACACAACATGGCCAAACAAAAGCAAAAAACGGTACCAGGCCTATCAATCCAATGGAAACTCAAAGGCAACACAATCCATTGGACTAGGCAATTACATGCAGCCATACAAAGTCCATGGGCCTTGCCTCAGCGTCGAACCCACAACCTCTCGCAGCCCAAGTAAAGAGCCTACCACTACACCAACACAGAGAAGTGTGAAATTGATTATACATTAACTCACATTATCCTAGTGACTGCGCACACAACATGGCCAAACGAAAGCAAAAGACGGTACCTGGGCTATCAATCCAATGGAAAATCATAGGCAACGCATTCCATTGGACTAGGCAATTACATAGAGCCATACAAAATCCATGGGCCTTGCTTCAGAGTCAAAGCCACAACCTCTCACAGCCCAAGTAAAGAGCCTACCACTACACCAACACAGAGAAGTGCAAAACTTACTCTACATAAATTCACATAATCCTAGTGACTGCGCACACAACATGGCCAAACGAAAGCAAAAGACGGTACCTGGCCTATCAATCCAATGGAAACTCAAAGGCAACGCATTCCATTGGACTAGGCAATTACATAGAGCCAAACAAAATCCATGGGCCTTGCTTCAGAGTCAAACCCACAACCTCTCACAGCCCAAGTAAAGAGCCTACCACTACACCAACACAGAGAAGTGCAAAACTTACTCTACATAAATTCACATAATCCTAGTGACTGCGCACACAACATGGCCAAACGAAAGCAAAAGACGGTAACTGGCCTATCAATCCAATGGAAACTCATAGGCAACGCATTTCATTGGACTAGGCAATTACATAGAGCCATACAAAATCCATGGGCCTTGCTTCAGAGTCAAACCCACAACCTCACACAGCCCAAGTAAAGAGGCTACCACTACACCAACACAGAGAAGTGCAAAACTTGCTCTACATAAATTCACATAATCCTAGTGACTGCGCACACAACATGGCCAAACAAAAGCAAAAGACGGTATCTGGCCTATTAATGCAATGGAAACTCATAGGCAACGCATTCCATTGGACTGGGCAATTACATAGAGCCATACAAAATCCATGGGCCTTGCTTCAGAGTCAAACCCACAACCTCTCACAGCCCAAGTAAAGAGCCTACCACTACACCAACACAGAGAAGTGCAAAACTTACTCTACATAAATTCACATAATCCTAGTGACTGCGCACACAACATGGCCAAACAAAAGCAAAAGACGGTACCAGGCCTATCAATCCAATGGAAACTCATAGGCAACGCATTCCATTGGACTAGGCAATTACATAGAGCCATACAAAATCCATGGGCCTTGCTTCAGAGTCAAACCCACAACCTCTCACAGCCCAAGTAAAGAGCCTACCACTACACCAACACAGAGAAATGCAAAACTTACTCTACATAAATTCACATAATCCTAGTGACTGCGCACACAACATGGCCAAACAAAAGCAAAAGACGGTACCAGGCCTATCAATCCAATGGAAACTCAAAGGCAACACAATCCATTGGACTAGGCAATTACATGCAGCCATACAAAGTCCATGGGCCTTGCCTCAGCGTCGAACCCACAACCTCTCGCAGCCCAAGCAAAGAGCCTACCACTACACCAACACAGAGAAGTGTGAAACTGCTTCTACATTAACTCACATTATCCTAGTGACTGCGCACACAACATGGCCAAACGAAAGCAAAAGACAGTACCTGGCCTATCAATCCAATGGAAACTCATAGGCAACGCATTCCATTGGACTAGGCAATTACATAGAGCCATAGAAAATTCATGGGCCTTGCTTCAGAGTCAAACCCACAACCTCTCACAGCCCAAGTAAAGAGCCTACCACTACACCAACACAGAGAAGCGCAAAACTTACTCTACATAAATTCACATAATCCTAGTGACTGCGCACACAACATGGCCAAACAAAAGCAAAAGACGGTACCAGGCCTATCAATCCAATGTAAACTCAAAGGCAACACAATCCATTGGACTGGGAAATTACATGCAGACATACAAAGTCCATGGGCCTTGCCTCAGCGTCGAACCCACAACCTCTCGCAGCCCAAGCAAAGAGCCTACCACTACACCAACACAGAGAAGTGTGAAACTGATGCTACATTAACTCACATTATCCTAGTGACTGCGCACACAACATGGCCAAACGAAAGCAAAAGACAGTACCTGGCCTATCAATCCAATGGAAACTCATAGGCAACGCATTCCATTGGACTAGGCAATTACATAGAGCCATACAAAATCCATGGGCCTGCTTCAGAGTCAAACCCACAACCTCTCACAGCCCAAGTAAAGAGCCTACCACTACACCAACACAGAGAAGTGCAAAACTTACTCTACATAAATTCACATAATCCTAGTGACTGCGCACACAACATGGCCAAACGAAAGCAAAAGACGGTACCTGGCCTATCAATCCAATGGAAACTCATAGGCAACGCATTCCATTGGACTAGGCAATTACATAGAGCCATACAAAATCCATGGGCCTTGCTTCAGAGTCAAACCCACAACCTCTCACAGCCCAAATAAAGAGCCTACCACTACACCAACACAGAGAAGTGCAAAACTTACTCTACATAAATTCACATAATCCTAGTGACTGCGCACACAACATGGCCAAACGAAAGCAAAAGACGTTACCTGGCCTATCAATCCAATGGAAACTCATAGGCAACGCATTGCATTGGACTAGGCAATTACATAGAGCCATACAAAATCCATGGGCCTTGCTTCAGAGTCAAACCCACAACCTCTCAAAGCCCAAGTAAAGAGCCTACCACTACACCAACACAGAGAAATGAAAAACTTACTCTACATAAATTCACATAATCCTAGTGACTGCGCACACAACATGGCCAAACAAAAGCAAAAGACGGTACCAGGCCTATCAATCCAATGGAAACTCAAAGGCAACACAATCCATTGGACTAGGCAATTACATGCAGCCATACAAAGTCCATGGGCCTTGCCTCAGCGTCGAACCCACAACCTCTCGCAGCCCAAGCAAAGAGCCTACCACTACACCAACACAGAGAAGTGTGAAACTGATTCTACATTAACTCACATTATCCTAGTGACTGCGCACACAACATGGCCAAACGAAAGCAAAAGACGGTACCTGGCCTATCAATCCAATGGAAAATCATACGCAACGCATTCCATTGGACTAGGCAATTACATAGAGCCATACAAAATCCATGGGCCTTGCTTCAGAGTCAAACCCACAACCTCTCACAGCCCAAGTAAAGAGCCTACCACTACACCAACACAGAGAAGTGCAAAACTTACTCTACATAAATTCACATAATCCTAGTGACTGCGCACACAACATGGCCAAACAAAAGCAAAAGACGGTACCAGGCCTATCAATCCAATGGAAACTCATAGGCAACGCATTCCATTGGACTAGGCAATTACATAGAGCCATACAAAATCCATGGGCCTTGCTTCAGAGTCAAACCCACAACCTCTCACAGCCCAAGTAAAGAGCCTACCACTACACCAACACAGAGAAATGCAAAACTTACTCTACATAAATTCACATAATCCTAGTGACTGCGCACACAACATGGCCAAACAAAAGCAAAAAACGGTACCAGGCCTATCAATCCAATGGAAACTCAAAGGCAACACAATCCATTGGACTAGGCAATTACATGCAGCCATACAAAGTCCATGGGCCTTGCCTCAGCGTCGAACCCACAACCTCTCGCAGCCCAAGTAAAGAGCCTACCACTACACCAACACAGAGAAGTGTGAAACTGATTCTACATTAACTCACATTATCCTAGTGACTGCGCACACAACATGGCCAAACGAAAGCAAAAGACGGTACCTGGCCTATCAATCCAATGGAAACTCATAGGCAACGCATTCCATTGGACTAGGCAATTACATAGAGCCATACAAAATCCATGGGCCTTGCTTCAGAGTCAAACCCACAACCTCTCACAGCCTAAGCAAAGAGCCTACCACTACACCAACACAGAGAAGGGGGAAACTGACTCTACAATAATTCACATAATCCTAGTGACTGCGCACACAACTTAGCCAAACAAAAGCTAAAGACACTACCTGGCCTATCAATCCAATGGAAACTCAAAGGCAACACAGTCCATTGGACTAGGCAATTACATGCAGCCATACAAAGTCAATGGGCCTTGCCTCAGAGTCTAGCCCGCAATCTCTCATAGCCCAAGCAAAGAGCCTACCACTACACCAACACAGAGAAATGGGAAACCGACTCTACATTAATTCACATAATCCTAGTGACTGCGCACACAAGATGGCAAAACAAAAGCAAAATCAGTCCCTTGCCTATCAATCCAATGGAAACTCATAGGCAACACAGTCCGTTGGACTAGGCTAATTTCATGCAGCCATACAAAGTCCATGGGCCTTGCCTCAGAGTCGAACCCTCAACATCGCGCAGCCCAAACAAAGAGCCTACCACTACACCAACACAGAGAAGTGGGAAACTGACTCTACATTAATTCACATAATCCTAGTGACTGCGCACACAACATGACCAAACAAAAGCAAAAGATAGCACCAGGCCTATCAATCCAATGGAAACTCATACGCATCACAGTCCATTGGACTAGGCAATTACATGCAGCCATGCAAAATCCATGGGCCTTGCCTCAGAGTCAAACACACAACCTCTCTTAGCCCAAGCAGAGAGCCTACCACTACACCAACACAGAGAAGTAGGAAGCTGACTCTACATTAATTCACATAATCCTGGTGACTGCGCACACAACATGGCCAAACAAAAGCAAAAGACAGTACCTGGCCTATCAATCCAATGGAAACTCATACGCAACGGCGATACACAAATGTGCACCGTGTACCGGAGAGATGCACTCGCAGGTCCTACATGACGCGTTATAGTCATGTGACCAGTCTGTAGCCAATGAGATAATAGCCATGTGACTGGTCACATGGCTATTTTGACGTAACGATAGGTCCTGCATCTCTGCTGGCAGTGCCGTCACCGGGAGGATTCAGCGATCATCGGATGGAATAGCGGCAGGAGACAGAGTGCAGGAGGGATCGCGGGGACTGGTAAGTGTTATGGCAATGTTTATTAACTGTATGTGTACATTTATAATGCGTTTTTATGTGTTTGTCTCCCATTATAGCCTATTGGTTCGTCGAACCGAACTCAAACGAGACCTCCGTTCGGCGAACCGAGCTCGAGCCGAACCACGGCCAGTTCGCTCATCTCTACACACAACTTCTCGTAGCCCAAGAAAAGAGTCTACCACTACACCAACACAGAGAAGTGGGAAACTGACTCTACATTAAATCACATAATTCTAGTGACTGCGCACACAACATGGCCAAACAAAAGCAAAATATTGTACCTGGCCTATCAATCCAATGGAAACTCATAGGCAACACAGTCCATTGGACTAAGCAATTACATGCAGCCTTACAAAGTCCATAGACCTTGCCTCAGAATCAAACCCACAACCTCTCGCAGCCCAAGCAAAGAGCCTACCACTACACCAACACAGAGAAGTGGGAAACTAATTGTACAATAATTCACATAATCCTAGTTACTGCGCACACAACATGGCCAAACAAAAGCAAAAGATTGTACCTGGCCTATCAATCCAATGGAAACTCATAGGCAACACAGTCCATTGGACTAAACAATTACATGCAACCTTACAAAGTCCATGGGCCTTGCCTCAGAATCAAACCCACAACCTCGCGCAGCCCAAGCAAAGGACCTACCACTAAACCAACATAAGAGAAGTGGGAAACTGATTGTACAATAATTCTCATAATCCTAGTGACTGCGCACACAACATGGCCAAACAAAAGCAAAAGACAGTACCTGGCTTATCTATCCAACGGAAATCCATAGGCAACACAGTCCATTGGACTAGGCTATTACATGCAGCCATACAAAGTCCATGGGCCTTGCCTCAGAGTCAAACCCAGAACCTCTTAATGCCCAAGCAAAGAGCCTACCACTACTCCAACACAGAGAAGTGGGAAACTGATTTTACATTAACTCAAATAATCCTAGTGACTGCGCACACAACATGGTCAAACAAAAGCAAAAGACAGTAGCTGGCCTATCAATCCATTCGAAACTCATAGGCAACACAGTCCATTGGACTAGGCTATTACATGCAGCCATACAAAGTCCATGGGCTTTGCCTCAGAATCGAACCCGCAACCTCTCACAGCCCAAGCAAAGAGCCTACCACTACACCAACAAAGAGAAGTGGGAAACTGACTCTACATTAATTCACATAATCCTAGTGACTAGAGATGAGCGAACCAGTCCCGATTTGGCTCGAGTTCGGTTTGCCGAACGGAGATCTCGTTCGAGTTCGGTTTGACGAACCGAACTCGAACCGCATAGGAAACAATGGCAGGCAATCACAAACACAGAAAAATACCTAGAAAACAATCTCAAAGGTGTCCAAAAGGTGACAAACAACTCACAACACAACACAAACACATGGGAAAGTGACAAGGACATATACTCATGCGAAAACAAAAGAGCTGGACAAGGAAAAAGAGCAGGACACACAGATATATGAGTATATGCAAGGAAACATCGATGCCATTACTGTGCAACTTGAGCCCTGCTCATTTTAGGCTTCCAATCTGGATAAATTGCCTGAGCTTGCCACGTACGCCTTGGGGATCTTGTCGTGTCCTGCAGCCAGCGTTCTCTCGGAACCTGTCTTCAGCGCTGCTGGGGGTCTGCTGGAAGATAAGCACACGTGTCTGTCCACTGACAATGTGGACATGGCTCTCAGAGGACTTTTCTTCCCCTGGGTCAGCCAGGGGAGGCGAAAGGTATGCGTATTTTTGAGAGTGCTTCATGCAAAGCATCTTTTTCTTTTTCAAAAGGGGGGTCAACTGATGCCAGTCAAGTGGGGTGTGTATGGCCCAATTAGTGGCAACGAGGGAGACTGTGGTTGGATTCCCCTCGCTGTGTTTTACAAGATTTTCAAAGGGCATGACATGCCTAAGAGGTTGAGTTTCATCATCTGCAACTTGTTGGCAACAGAAAGGCTCCCTTTACACCCTTTTGAGGCCGAGGATTTTCGAGACCTTATGCCCATTGCAGTGCCCCAAGAGCCGATGGCCAGTCGTCACTCCTTCTCCAAGAAAGGCGTGCCCGCGCTACACCAGAAGGTCGCACACAACCTCACCGATTCCTTGAGAAACTCTGTGTGTGACAGGGTGCATTTTACCACAGATACTTGGACCAGTAAGCATGCACAGGGGAGTTACATGTTGCTGACTGGGCACTGGGTAACTATGGTGAGAGATGGAGAAGGGTTTGCTGTACAAGTCTTGCCGTCCCCACGACTTGTGTGTCAATCCTTCCTCTGTATGTACAAGTTCCTCCACTGCTTCTGCCTCCTCAACCTCGTGTAGGTCCTCCACCTCGGCCCAAACCCTGTGTGGTCAGGCCACCCTTCCTTGTAACTGCGCCCAAGGAAGCCCACACACCTCCTTACTATGCTGGCAGCACAGCTCAACAGCATGATGCGGTCGACTCTTTACTTAGAAATGTCTGGGAAATGTGAGTCACACCGCTGAGGAGTTGTGGACGGTAAGCTCTGGAGAGTGAGACTGAGTTTCATCAATGGTTGTCTCCACTCAACCAGCAGCCAGGGAAGGTCGGGTGCGACAATGATGCAAACCAGTCTGCGACTCTTCTTCAGGGCAATGTGACACACGTGCCTTGTATGGCTCACGTGTTGAACCTGGTTGTCCAGCAATTTTTAAAACACTATCCCGGCCTACATGGCCTTCTGCAGAGGGTACGGTGTAACGCCTGCCTGGATCGACACACTCAGATGGGCTGTAAAGGATAGGCTAGAGGCAAGCCACTCACCAAGCTGGACACCCAGAACCCTGAAACCCTTTAACCCCTATACAGTGATTTGGAATTACACAGGGCCCAAGTTGATCAATACCTGAAGAAGGCTGCAGTTCAAGAGAATAGTAGTCATGCAGGGTCAAAAACATTAATTGAGGAAGAGGAACAGAATGGGATGGCCAGGACTTAATCAGAAAACAAGCAGAGGTGAAATGCGGATCGGCCAACGAGGTACATAAACAGCAAGCAGGAAAAGTAGTTAGGTAACAAGCACACAAAATCATAAAACTGAACTGGGGGTAACAGTAACAAGAGATTCATAGCTTTGTCTGGCAGTGGTCTGCAGACAGGAGGGGCCTAAAAAAGGGTGTGGTGTCTTCCCATTGGTTGTAGCTGAATGATGGTACTTCACCTGTGAGATACCCACCACCTACATTCAGCCTGTGGTTCTGTATCTGTCAAGGTAACGCAACCCAGTGGGTGACCATAACCTGCGTCCACCTGCGCCGCTGGCATCGACTCCTTTCCCATCATCAGCACTATGCACGAAAGGAACACGTTGTCACCTGGCGACCGGAGTACAAATTGATTGAGTGGACTACGTTGGTGACTTAACAGCCGTGTGCGGCAATGATGCAAACCTGTCTGCGGCCCTTCGTCAGGGCAATTTGTGACACACGTGCCTTGTATGGCCCATGTGTTGAATCTTATTCTCCAGCAATTTTTAAAATACCATCCCGGCCTACATGGCCTTGTGCAGCGGGCACGCTGCTATGTGCTCACTTTCATCCTTCGCACCCAGCAGCTCAACAACTTTCATCGCTCCTGAAGTCTTAGGGTCTGGCGGTTAAACGCCGGAAATGCGATGTTCCGACACGCAGGAATTGGAATCTGCACATGTTGCAGCGTCTATGGCAGCACCGCAGAGCCCTGCTGAAATACGGTATGACGTATACCCTGGGCTAACTTGATCCAGAGGTGGTGCAGATCACGCTGCTGGAGTGGTGTCAGATCAAGGACCTATGCACCCTTCTACACAGTTTACAAATGTCGACGAAGATGTTTAGCACTGGCGATGCCATTCTCAGCGTGACAATTCTGGTCATCTACAAGATGGAGCACACTGTAAGCATTATTCGGAGTCAGGTGTTGGTCCAAGAGGAAGGGGAGGAAGTACAGGAGGAGTCATATGCAGAAGGGATAATAAGACCTACAAGGTCAAGACGGTGAGCGGCACCTAGGCGGAAGTCAAGGGACGGTGGGGGAGAGGGATTAACAAGGGAGCATAGTATCAGCAAAAATTGTTGAGGAAGGTGCAGGAGCCCATGAAGAAATGGAGGATGAACTGGCGATGGGCATGGAAGACTCAGCAGATGAGTGAGAGCTTGCTCACATTTCGGTTGTGCGAGGTTGGGGGGAGAGGGCAGAGGAAGGAGGCACGATTCTCACCTCTCTGCCACCAACACACCAAGGACTTGGTCCTCCTGGATGCACAAGACACATGAGCGCCTTCTTGCTGCACTACCTACAACATGACCCTCGGATTGTACGAATTCGAAATAATGCTAACTACTGGGTTGCCACACTGTAAGATCCCTGGTACAAGACAAAATTTGGCGAAATAATTCCTGCCATAGAAAGGGACGCACGTATACAGGAGTATCTGCAGAAGGTGGTACGGATTCTTAGATCTGCTTTTCCAGTAAACACCAGTGCTGCACAGAGTGAATCTCAACGCTTTGTCATGGATAGGAGGAAATGGTCTTTTACTTGTCCACATCTGAGGGACCGAGGGCTGGCTGCTGTGCTGAGATGGCATTTAGTACGGTGTCCCTGCAGAGTTGCACTTTTGGTCATATACCAAATGAGTTGAAAAAGGACAGATGCTGGTGGAAAGGGTAACAGTTGTGTTGGAAAGGGGAAAAAAGTTATTGTCCGTGGGTTTGGTGGTTAAGCAAAAGTAACATTTGATGAAGAAACACCATCTGTTACGGTGGGACTGGCAGATTTGGAAAAGGTGGTATATACTATATTACCACTATATAACGAAAATTAATAAGAAAAGAAAGAGAAAGGTATATATCCCCATCAGCAGTCAATGTCCACCGTGCTCCCAGATGGAAAAGGAGAGGTTGGAAACTGGAAGGTTAGGTGGAGGATACATATCTGTGTGGCTATGAAACTAATAGTTGCCTGAATCGAGTTAGACGCCACTCAGATCTGGAGACAGGGAGCCCTGTTAGCGTCACAGGGTCCACACGCCCACCCAGCCCAGGAACTCCCTGTTAACATCACAGGAGCCATTAAGTACGCTGACCGTGTGCATTGGGGCCACACCTGTGGACAGCAGGCGCATCAGCAGCAGCAGGCCTGTTAATGCCACTGGGCTGCACAAGCAGGACTTGTAGGACAGGAGCTGGTCTTAACCGTTCTGCGTTACCAACTGTGGTGGCGGCCTGCATCGACGCCCTATCCCTGCCTACCTCTGGCCTAAAGCCGCAATGGGTTCAACACATGGAGGTGTGCTCTTTTGGAGCATAATTTAAGACTGCGCACCTCCTTGTTGGCTCAAGCCCGTTTTATAACCTGGGTCCGCCCCAAACCAGGGTGGACCACAATGCACCTCCTGGAGACAAAAGCAGAGTGACACGTCATGAGTGGCATAACTAGCGTCCTATTTGGATCCGCAACTTCAATAATGACCTGATGGCTGCCACGACACAAACACCTCACCAGTCATCGTCTGACCATCAATAATGAGGTGACAAGTCATAGGGGCGGGCCTCTGCAAGCCATTTGGGAGTGGCCTGGCCACATCGTCAGGACACCTGATGCCCTGTGTTCTAAATGGGCCCCTCACATCAGGGGCAGGGCCAAAGAGTTCATTACCGGCCCTAGTCTCTGATGCAGTAAGTGCCTGAGCATGTTCAGAACCATGAAATACAGTCTCTGAAAAAAGACTATCAGCTTTAGCATGGTGTTTCGGCACAAAACAGGACTTAGACCTGGCACGGAATGCAAGTACCCGTGCAAAGAGGCTTTTCGCACTAAGTGTGGGAGCATGCGCTGTATCCCGAAATGAAGACTTAGCCTAAGGAATGGCACAGTCAGGCTGAGCATACTCACTAGGCGAAACACTGTAGTTAGGCTGCAGCTGGGGTAAATCGGCACACGCATGCGCACTAGCTGCCTCTCCACACTTAGACGTGGAGGAGAAATTGCTCTTCGGGTGTGGACTTGGAGATGCTGTCCATGAACAGAAGGAAAAGCTAAAGGAAGCCTCACTTTCTATCCGTCCAAATGATCAAATGCAGCAAGGAATTCCCTGAGTTTGCTATAAAATTAGCGTAGCAAAATGTGCATGAGGGTGTCATGCAGAGGTGCTGCAAATAGATTTGCACCAGTGGGACACTAATGGAAGTCCAACAGTCACTTCTTGTACGCCACTAAATGGCAGCATTTTTTGCTATCATTATAGCTTATTTAAAACAGAGCAGGAGGGTGTCCTGCACAGGTGCTAGAAATAGCTTGGCACCAGTGGGACAATAATGGAAGTCCAACAGCCACTTTTAGGATGCCACTAAGTTCACTCAGTGTTTGCTAGTATAATGGCTTAGTAACAATGAGATTGAGTGTGCAATGCAGGTAGACGTGCTGCAAATATCTTTGCACTAGTGGGACAATACAGAAGTCCAACAGCCACGTTTAGGATGCCACTAAGTTCACTCAGTGTTTGCTAGTATAATGGCTTAGTAACAATGAGTTTGAGTGTGCAATGCAGGCAGACGTGCTGCAAATATCTTTGCACTAATGGGACAATACAGAAGTCCAACAGCCACGTTTAGGATGCGACTAAGTTCACTCAGTGTTTGCTAGTATAATGGCTTAGTAACAATGAGCTTGAGTGTGCAAAGGGCAGGAGGGTACAGTGGCAGGGTTGTTGGTCTGGGTAGAGGAAAGGAAGCCTGCCTTCCTATTCCTCCTAATGGGGAAATGCAGTGAGGAAATCCCTGACCTTAGCTACACAGATGCTGTCATCTTGTGTAGCTGTTAAACTCTATTTTAAACTCTGTCACCTATGGCTCTGACCCTGCCGGTATGAGCCCTTAAAAGGACTGATAGAAACTGCTATCCCTATTCTGTACAGCGCTGTGTATAGAGCGTACACAGCAGTATCGGAGATAGGAGCTGCGCCAGCGGTGTCTGACACCAAGGACGCAGAAGGCAGATAATGGCGTGCTGGAGGAAAATGTCTGTTTTTATAATGCAGGGATATGTGACATGGACATCCTATCACACATGCCGTTGCTTCTCTGGCTAAAAGTCCACTTAGCTGTGTGTGTGTCTGGGATTGGCTGACATGCTGGCCCTCCCCACTACACGCGCGCAATTAGGGAAGGAAGACAAAGAAAAAAAAAAAAAATGGCATTATACATACAGCAGTGATCTGAATGCACTGTTCCCGCACACTATACACTGAAATTTCATAATAGTGTGAGTCACAGAGTTACTTACACTATTACAGCAGAAAGCCAGCTAGTAATTAGCTGGTCTTTTTGCTGCTAGAACCGTTCTCAGAGTCAAACCCATAACCTCTCGTAGTGGTAGGTTCTTTGATTGGGCTATGAGAAGTTATGGGTTCGACTCTGAGGCAAGTCCCATGGACTTTGTATGTCTGCATGTAATTGCCTAGTCCAATAGACTGTGCTACCTATGAGTGCCCATTGGATTGATAGGCCAGGTACTGTGTTTTGCTTTTTTTGGCCACGTTGTGTGCGCAGTCACTAGGATTATGTGAATTAATGTAGAATCAGTTTCCCACTTCTTTGTGTTGGTGTAGTAGTAGGCTCTTTGCTTGGGCTGCGAGACATTGTGTGATCAACTCTGAGGCAAGGCCAATGGACTTTGTATGGCTGCATGTCATTGCCTAGTCCAATGGACTGTGTTACCTATGAGTGCCCATTGGATTGATAGGCCAGGTACAGTGTTTTGCTTTTTTTGGTCACGTTGTGTGCGCAGTCACTAGGATTATGTGAATTATTGTAGAATCAGTTTCTCACTTCTCTGTGTTGGTGTAGTGGTAAGCACTTTGCTTGGGCTACGAGAGGTTGTGGGTTTGACTCTGAGGCAAGGCCCATGGACTTTTGTATGACTGCATGTAGTTTCCTAGTCCAATGGACTATGTTGCCTATGAGTTGCCATTGGATCGATAGGCCAGATACTGTCTTTTGCTTTTGTTTGGCCATGTTGTGTGCGCAGTCAATAGGATTATGTGAATTAATGTAGAATCAGTTTCTACTTCTTTGTGTTGGTGTAGTGGTAGGCTCTTTGCTTGGGCTGTGAGAGGTTGTGGGTTTGACTCTGAGGCAAGGTCTATGGATTTTGTATGGCTGCATGTAATTGTCTAGTCCAATGGACTGTGTTGCCTATGAGTTTTCATTGGATTGATAGGTCAGATACTGTATTTTGCTTTTGTTTGGCCATGTTGTGTGCGCAGTCACTAGGATTATGTGAGTTAATGTAGAATCAGTTTCCCACTTCTCTGTGTTGGTGTAGTGGTAGGCTCTTTGCTTGGGCTATGAGAGGATTTAGGTTTGACTCTGAGGCAAGGCCCATTGACTTTACATGGCTGCATGTAATTGCCTAGTCCAATGGACTGTGTTGCCTATGAGTTTCCACTGGATTGATAGGCCAGGTACTGTCTTTTGCTTTTGTTTGGCCATGTTTTGTGCGCAGTCACTAGGATTATGTGAAATAATGTAGAGTCAGCTTTCCATTTCTCTGTGTTGGTGCAGTGGTAGGCTCTCTGCTTGCGCTATGAGAGGTTATGGGTTCGACTCTGAGGCAAGGCTCATGGACTTTGTATGGCTGCATGTAATTGCCTAGTCCAATAGACTGTGCTACCTATGAGTGCCCATTGGATTGATAGGCCAGGTACTGTGTTTTGCTTTTTTTGACCACGTTGTGTGCGCAGTCACTAGGATTATGTGAATAAATGTAGAATCAGTTTTCCACTTCTTTGTGTTGGTGTAGTGGTAGGCTCTTTGCTTGGGCTGCGAGAGATTGTTGTAATTAACTCTGAGGCAAAGCCAATGGACTTTGTATGGCTGCATGTAATTGCCTAGTCCAATGGACTGTGTTCACTATGTGTTTTCATTGGATTGATAGGCCAGGTACTGTCTTTTGCTTTTGTTTGGCCATGTTGTGTGCGCAGTCACTAGGATTATGTGAAATAATGTAGAGTCAGCTTTCCACTCCCCTGTGTTGGTGTAGTGGTAGGCTTTTTGCTTGGGTCTGCGATAGGTTGTGAGTTCGACTTTGAGGCAAGGCCCATGGACTTTGTATGGTTGCATGTAATTGCCTAGTCCAATGGACTGTGTTGCCTATGAGTTTCCACTGGATTGATAGGCCAGGTACTGTCTTTTGCTTTGGTTTGGCCATGTTGTGTGCGCAGTCAATAGGATTATGTGAATTAATGTAGAATCAGTTTCCACTTCTTTGTGTTGGTGTAGTGGCAGGCTCTTTGCTTGGGCTGTGAGAGGTTGTGGTTTTGATTCTAAGGCAAGGTCCATGGATTTTGTATGGCTGCATGTAATTGTCTAGTCCAATGGACTGTGTTGCCTATGAGTTTCCATTGGATTCATAGGCAAGGTACTTTCTTTTGCTTTTGTTTGGCCATGTTGTGTGCGCAGTCACTAGGATTATGTGAATTATTGTAGAGTCAGTTTCCCTCTTCTCTGTGTTGGTGTAGTGGTAGGCTTTTTTCTTGGGCTACGAGAGGTTGTGAGTTCAACTCTGAGGCAAGGCCCATGGACTTTGTATGGCTGCATGTAATTGCCTATGCCAAAAAATGGAGAAATTCAGCTCACCCCTCTTCAATCCAGATCTTACCTCCGGTGTACGGAAACACCCTGACCTGGGTGGAGAACACGTGGAGAAAAAAGGGAATATTCCAGCAACTCCAGAAGAGAATCGACTTAAAATCAATTTCTTTATTTAATGATAAAAATCTTCCATCAATACAGAACAAAAATTAGGAGGCAGATGAGACAGAGGAGCAATTTCCTTCGCGTTTCGACCTGTGGAGGTCTTAATCATGGAATGCGCAGAGAAAGTCACCAAAGCAGTATTTGAAGTCTGTGCACGTCAAAACAGGTTAAATTAATTGAATGAGATACACACCCACCACACTTGGTGTAGAAAGCACAGAAAAAAATAAAAAACAGAGACAACTGCACCAGAATTTGCAGACAACAGAAAAATGGAAAATACAATACAAGTAAATAGAGTGGTTAAAAGCAAATGTCGCGGGCGGGGAGGAGGGTGTCAGCACACCGCGCTCACCCCTTCTGCTCGGGTCCGGCAGTTGCTCCTGGTGGCTCGAGCTGCGGGCCGGATCCCGGGGTGTCTCGAGCGGCACTCCTCGCCCGTGAGTGAAAGGGGGGTTGTTTGTTGGGGTTATAGTTCGGGACGCCACCCACGGTTGTGGTGATTGCACCACCGCTGCTCGGTGTGGGGGTCCCGGGGATGGTGATGGGAGCAGCCAGGTGTTGTGTTGCCCCTCCGTGGGTAGGGGTTGGTGATCCCGGGGCCCGGTGGAGAGATGTGAAGTGTAGGGCCTGGAGGGTGCAGGGACGCGGGGACAGCGCTGTGCCTTGCGGCACTATGGTACTCACTCAGCCTGACACGGACACAGTTTGTACGGTAAACCAACGGCTGGTAGGACGGTCCCACAGACGGCTGCACCTGCACTCCCGGTAGGTGACGGTGACTTCTCTCTTCCTTGCACCTATGTGGTCTGATGGTATCGGTGGATTCCCTCCGGTTACCCGCTCCCCGACTGCAATCTGGGCCGGAGGAGCTCTACACTTTGCCCGCAGGCGCTGGCCCTGGGGAAACTGGTGCCTTGACGGTGGCGGTGTCTCCCCGTTAATGGTCGGGCTGTTGCCGTCAATCGGGACTTTGTTGTTGGGGGATCTGCGTCCCCGTCACTGACGGATTCGGCAAATTGGGCGACTCCTAGCCTTGCCGGGGTCCGAGAGGCCCCTGCCCTGGTGCTGACTGTCCTTCGGAACACTGCTCCAGACCAACGGGCACACAGCCAACGGGGTCCTTCCAGGAACTTCCGAACTGTCCCACTCCGGACAGTCACCGCCGTCGCTGACCTTGCTGTTCTAGCCCTACACAAAGCTGGGCTCTCAGGCTTTTCACACTCTCTGTGCTGTCTCCGCTTCTTGCTTTCCTCCTTTTCCACTTTCCTTTCCTTCACTTTCACTTCTGGTTGTTTACTCTAGCCCCTGCCTGGGCTACTCCTCACTCCTTCCACTTCCTCCTCCCTGACAGAACTGCCTGGTCACTTCCCGCCTCCAGAGTTGTGAGCTCCTTGGTGGGCGGAGCCAACCGCCTGGCCCACCCCCTGGTGTGCATCATCAACCTCTGGAGGAAGGCAACAAGGATTTCTGGTTAGCAGGTGTGCCTACCTGGAGTGTGGGGTGTGGTGGTGTTGTTACTCGTGTCCCCTGGCTTGTCCAGGGCGACACACAAATATGACCAGAGAAGCCACAGGAGAAGAATGCAGACTAGTAGAAGTTATCATAACAGTACTATTGTAGACAAAGAAGTTTTTTGGTGGAATTAAATAAAAAACAAGCATTCTCCATATTTTTATATAGTGTAGATTTATATGCTAAAAAATAGCCTGAAAAGAAGGTGAGGAGAGGGAATGACTCTCAAACGTTAAATTCCAATAGTATGTCAGAATAAAAAGTAATATTATTGCTAACATTGAGAATATAAAGCAGACGATCAGAAGTTGACTATATTATGGAATGGGCACGGGGATAGAGATCTTCAGGTGTACTGCATAACAAGATCTCTCCTCATGTTTAGACCATGCGGAATTCTAGTGCCCAATTTAGAAATCCAGAAAGATTCTCTGTTGAGAATCTTTCTTCTGAGATCCCCTCCTCTAATCGGTCTGTATACTTTTTCTATACTGGTGAATACTAGGGTATCCAGACACCTATTATGAACAGAAGTAAAGTGTCTGGAAACAGCAGATACATTCACCGCAGATGTATTAAGTGTATCTGACATATGTCTACATATTCTTTGTTTAAGGGGACAACTTGTGCAACCTACATATTGTACATGGCAAGAAGTACATTCTATTAAATATACCACATTGGGGGTATTACAGTTTATGAAACTATTGATATTATAAGAGAGACCCGTATAGGTAGACGTGAATGATTTACATTTTTTTACATGTTTACATGAGATGCAGAAGTTGTGCCCGCAACCAAAAAAACCCGTACAAGACAACCAATTTTTGGAGATGGCATTGTCTTTTTTGCTGACGACCAAGCTGGGGGATAAAATATTAGCGAGATTGGGAGCTCTTTTAGCCACAAAATTAATTTTGTTCTTAGTGAGAATACGGCTCAGTAAATCATTACTTTGTAAAATGGGCAAATGTTTTTCTACTATTTTTACTATGTCATGAAATTGTGGAGAAAAGTTCGTTGTGAACGTCACCCAGGGCCGGATTATAGGCGGGGCAAGCGGGGCTCCAGCCCAGGGGCCCCCACCAAAAGAGCTTCTAAGGGGGCCCCCACCACCAGGGCCATACTTGTCAGCTTTTTTTTTTTCTTCACTCCCCCTCCGTAAAGACAGTCTAATAAATCAGCTGTGTTTTCAGAGGGGGGGGGCGGTGCACCGGCATTTATTTGTATCTGCGTCTTTAAGATGCAAAAACAAACTGCGGGCACAGGACGCTGAATGACCCCGGAAGTACCAGCGATTGCACTTCCGGGGTCAGAGGTGTGCCAATGAGCTCCCTGCTATGTGCTGCGGCCGTCATGGGCGTACCCAGCGAGGGGCGGGGGGGCACCTGCCCCCCCCCTTCCTAGAAGCAGGGGCACGGTGTAATGGGCCGCTGTATGTGCAGCCACGGTCCTCCGCAGTGTGTGCATGCAGGCCTGACACACTAGCTGCAGCAGGAGCAGGAGGCAGCGCTGTGCTGTGCCGGCTCTGCTGTGTGCTGTGTGCCCGGCATGCACACAATGCAGAGGAGCGCAGCGGAGCCGGAGCCGGTGCTCGCAGCTTCCTCCTTCTTCCTATTCAAATGTATTTGCGTCTTTCAGACGTAAATACATTTGAACAGCGCGCCGGGACTGGGCCCCGCCCCCGACGTGCAGCAACGTGATGAGATCAGCACCTTGCTGACGTCATCACAGTGCTGCGGGCGCCGGCACAATGGGGACATCAGATGGTAAGCGCTCCATGAAGGAGCCGAAGAGACAAGCTTAATTAATGATGATGAGTGGGGAGGGGCTGAGGACACATAACGGGGAACATCTGTGAAGGAAGTGGAACACAGCTTTGTGACATGCAGAGGGGGGGGGTACTGTATTCCGAGGGAGGGGGGGAGGCAGGAGTGTGTAGGGATGGGGCAGTGTGATTTGTGTGTGTAGGAGGTGATGAGGGTTGCATTGTATTGTGTGTGGGGGAGGGGTAATGGGGGGTGCATTGTGTGTGTGTGTAGAGGTGATGGGTGGGTGCATTGTGTGTGTGGGGGGGTGATGGGGGGATGCATTGTGTGTGGGGGGGGTGATGGGGGGATGCATTGTGTGTGTGTGTGTGTGTAGGGGGTGATGGGTGGGTGCATTGTGTGTGTGTGTGTAGGGGGTGATGGGGGGTGTATTATGTGTGTGTTTTGTGTGGGGGGAGTAATGGGGGGTGCATTGTATTTGTGTGTGTGTAGGGAGGAATGGTGGGTGCATTGTATTTGTGTGTGTGTGTGTGTGTGTGTGTAGGGGGTGATGGGTGGGTGCATTGTATGTGTGTTTTGTGTGGGGGGAGCAATGGGGGGTGCATTGTATTTGTGTGTGTGTGTGTAGGGAGGAATGGTGGGTGCATTGTATTTGTGTGTGTGTGTGTGTGTGTGTGTAGAGGGTGATGGGGGGTGCATTGTGTTTGTAGGGGGTGATGGGGGTTGCATTGTGTGTGTTTGTGTGTGTGTGTGTAGGGGGTGATGGGGGGTGCATTGTGTGTGTGTGTGTAGAGGTAAAGGGGGGTGCATTGTGTGTGTGTAGGAGATGATGGGGAGTGCATTGTGTGTATCTGTGTGTAGGGGTAAAGGGGGGTGCATTGTGTGTGTGTGTGTAGGCGGTAAAGGGGGGTGCATTGTGTGTGTGTGTGTGTGTGTAGGGGGTGATGGGGGGTGCATTGTGTGTGTGTGTGTGTGTAAAGGGGGGTGCATTGTGTGTGTGTGTAGGGGGTGATGGGGGGTGCATTGTGTTTGTCAGAGCTGTGTGTGTGTGTCGGAGCTGTGTGTGTGTCAGAGCTGTGTGTGTGTAGGCGGTAAAGGGAGGTGCATTGTGTGTGTGTGTAGGGGGTGATGGGGAGTGCATTGTGTGTGTGTGTGTAGGGGGTGATGGGGGATGCATTGTGTGTGTGTGTGTGTGTGTGTAGGGGGTGATGGGGGGTGCATTGTGTGTGTGTGTGTATGTGTGTGTAAAGGGGGGTGCATTGTGTGTGTGTGTAGGGGGTGATGGGGGGTGCATTGTGTGTGTGTGTGTAGGCGGTAAAGGGGTGTGCATTGTGTGTGTGTGTAGGGGATGATGGGTGGGTGCATTGTGTGTGTCAGAGCTGTGTGTGTGTCAAAGCTGTGTGTGTGTCAGAGCTGTGTATGTGTGTCAGAGCTGTGTGTGTGTGTCAGAGCTGTGGGTGTGTGTGTCAGAGCTGTGGGTGTGTGTGTCAGAGCTGTGGGGGTGTGTGTCAGAGCTGTGGGTGTGTGTGTCAGAGCTGTGGGTGTGTGTGTCAGAGCTGTGGGTGTGTGTGTCAGAGCTGTGTGTGTAAGAAGCAGTCTGTGCAGCCCCCCAGAACTATATGGGTCCCCCAGAGCGCTATGTCACCCATCCCAGTAATGAGTACACCACCAGAGCTGTTTGCCACTCTAGTAACGTCTATGCCCCCTGCCCCTCTTGTAATGTATATATTGTAGCCCCCAGCCCCTCCTGTGATGTATATACAGCAGTGCTGTCAGTATGCAGTCATGTCTGTTAGTGACAGCCATCGTGAAACACAGCCACATTTCCTAAAAGAGCTGGACGGAAACAAGCGGGAGAGGTGAGTGAGGCTGCTGGCGATTTCCCCATATTAATACCTGTAAGGGCTCATACGCACGTAACTACTGAATATTCTGCAGCGATTTGACAGCACATGTGCGCGTCAAATCGCTGCAGAAACACTGCATAATGGATGCAGTTTTTCTTTACAAAAAATGCCGATTTCATGCGCTCTGGCTGCTACCCCCACCATAGACAGAGTGGGAGCTGCATCCAAAGCGCACGGAATAATTGACATGCTCATTTTATGAACTCACAGATTTGGGTCAACATTTTAGCACCCAAATCGCAGCGTTCATAAAAGCAACGTGCGCACGTATCATGCACAATCTACATAGCTTGTATAGGGGACGCAGGACGCATTCATTTACACTGCAGTGCTATACGCAGCATAAATGCATGGAATTACGCAACGTGCGCACGAGCCCTAATGCGTCTGTGTCTGCATGTATGTCAGTGTATATGACCGTGCATATATTTGTCTGTATATATGTATTTTTCTGAATTTGTCTTCAAATATGTATATATACGTATGCCTGTATGTGCATGTGCATGTCTGTGTGTGGATGGGGTCCACTGAGACTCTTTCAACCGGAGGCCACAAAAACCTGGAGCCGGCCCTGGCTGCCTTAACATTGGGATCAATAAAAAATATGTGAGTAAGGTTCTGTACGCACGTTGCGTATTTGCATGCAGTTACGCTGCGATCTGCACCGCAGCGTAACTGCACCGCAGCGTAACTGCATGCGTCCTGCGTCCCCAGCACAGTCTATGGAGATTGTGCAGGGGCCGTGCGCACGTGGCGTATTAGAGTGTAGCGATTCGGCTGCTGCCTGAAGTGCTGCGTTCTAAGAAGTGACGTGTCACTTCTTTCATGTGCTTTGGATGCAGCTCCTGCTCTGTCTATGGGAGGGGCTGCACTCAGAGCGCATGAAATTGGCTTTTCATTACGGACTCTTTCTGTAGCGATTTGAAGCGGACGTGTGCTGTTCAAATTTCTGCAGAAATTTCTGCAGAGACAAACGCAACGTGTGCACATAGCCTAACTCTACTTTCTGTGTATAAGTGACTGCTGTGAGTTATCCTGGACTGTGTCTGTATTGTAGTACTGTAAATCTGAATGTGGCAGAACAGGATAAGATAAATGTTCATTGGATTTATATCTAAATGCTACGGTTCACGCTCTACTGTTATAGCTAAAAATGTTAACGTTATGGGGCTCTCACCAGATTTTCTGCCCAGGGGCCCCCACCAACCTTAATCCGGCCCTGACGTCACCTTATTATTAAATTTGTCATTATTTTTATTTTTGTTGTTATCCTTAAAGAGATCAGATCTATCAATTTTGTTGACTATAGTTTGTGCCCGGTCCAGGCACCATTTCGGATAGCCCCTGTGTTTAAGCTTTGCCAGAACAGTATCAGATTCCGCTTGTAGGAGTTCAGGACGGGAGCAATTGCGTTTCAGTCTGATTAACTCACCAAGCAGAATATTTTTAAAGATGTGCGGAGAATGACACGAACTAGCCAGTAAAATAGAGTTGGAGTCCGTCTCCTTGTGATAGGGAAGAATCTCCACCGTACTGCCATTACCGATCAGGGTAACATCCAAATAGTTAATGCTAGTGGAATGTGTCTGAAAAGTAAATTTGAGATTGAAAGAATTTTGATTAAGATGATTAATGAAGGAATGTGCTGTAGCAACATCCCCCTTCCATATGATCAATAAATCGTCGATATAACGTATGTAAAAAATTTTGTGGTCTGAAAAATTATTATCATCATTAAAAATGTAAAATTCCTCAAAAATAGCAACAACGATGTTAGCAAGGGAGGGGGAAAATATCCCTCCCATGCTAACGCCGCATTTCTGTAGAAAAAATTCTTCATCAAAAGAAAAATAATTGTGGATTAACAAAAAATTAATTGCAGTGATAATGAAATTTTGTATGTGAATGGGATATGAACTGTGTTTCCTAAGAAATAATTGCAAGCAATCGGTGGCTACATGATGTGGAATGGAGGGATAAAGGCTGACGATGTCACAGGTCAACCACATGTAGTTACTATGCCAGGGTATGGAATTCAGATTGTTAATAAGAGATTTGGTATCCCTCAGGAAACCTGGCAAATCCCTAACCGAAGGCTGTAAAAAATAGTCTAACCAAGCACCAAGTTTTTCACCAAGGGAACCAATGCCGGATATGATGGGCCTAAAGGGGGGTGGAAAGATGCCTTTATGTAGTTTGGGGAGGGCATGATACACAGGAATAATGGGATGGTCCACCTTGAGAAAGTCATAAATTTTTTGTGAAAAAATGCCCCCCTCAAAACCTGCCTGAAGCATTTTATCAATTTTTGTCTTATAGAAATTGGTTGGATCCCCCTGTAGATGTAAATAGGTGTTATCGTCAGATAAAATGGCATGGTTCATTTTGAAATACAAAGGTAAATCTAAGGAAAAAGAAAAAAATCCAGCACTCGTGTCCAGGAAATGTAATAAAATTTGCTTCTTTTATTTATTCAATTTTCATAGTAAAATTGGATCATATCCACAAAGTATAAAAAATCCCCATAAAGACAGGATGGGATGACAGAGGAGTACGCGTTTCGAGCTACATGCTCTTAATCTCAATCCACATTGAATGAACAACCACATGGGGATTTAAAGGGAAAAAAAAAAAAAAAAAAAGGAGGAGGAAAAATTTGAATTTAAGACGGATATGACACCATAGAAAAAAAGTCAGAACCAAACAAAATAGCAGCAGATAAAAACAGAGCAGAATAACTAAGTACATTGTATGAATAGCAACCCCATATATACATATATAGAGAGGGGACGATCTGCAGTAAAAATATGCAAAGTGACAAAACACATGTATCAAATATATTCTAGACGTACAAGTGCATCCTTATATATTTTATATTATAAATTTTTATCGACATTGTACATATAAGGAAAAAAAAAAACAAAAAAAAAACAAAAAAAACCCCATCATTTCATTTTATCAAAGCCGTGTACCAATTTCAAATGCATTAATATATATTTCTTAATTCATCTCTTAAATTCATGCCTTGAGGGGCTCTAGTCTCCATCAAGAAAATCCATTTTGCCTCCTTCTTGCGCATGATTTTTGTGATATCACCCCCTCTATGTGGTAACACAATTTTCTCAATAGCATTCACACGGCAGCTGTTTGTGCAGCCACCGTGAACAGAGATAAAGTGTTGTGAAGCACCTGAAGGGCTTCTGCTACTTCTGTTACAAGCATCATATAGGTGTTCTGAAATCCTTTTCCTAAGGCTACGGCCAGTGCTTCCAATATACTGAATATTACATGTATCGCATGTAATGAGATACACGGCATGAGTTGTACTACAGTTTATAAAAGAATTGATATTATATTCTTTTTTCGTTACACTAGATACAATTTTTTTCGTGTTAGGCATATATTTGCACAAGCCGCATACCTTCTGTCCACACCTATATGAGCCCGTAACAGATAGCCAATTATACACACCACCTCTATTACGATTTGTATGGTCACTGGGAGAGATCATAGAGGCAATAGTGTTGTTACGTTTAGAGACAAATTTTATTCCCTCCTCAAGAATATTTTTAACGGTATCATCCGTACTGAGTATAGGGAGATATTTCTTAATGATGTTGACAATAGAATAAAAATCCGTACTATATTTAGTGGAAAATACAATTGATGGCTGTTTATGTGTGAGGTCCATTTGTTTGTTCAATAGATACTGATCTCTGGTTTTAGAATCTGCACGTGCTTTAGCTTTGGAAATAATCGCATCAGAGAAACCCCGACAGAGAAACCTTTCCCTAATGATCCTACATTCTTTCACATATGCTTCCTCTGATGAGCAACACCTCCTTGCCCGTATGAACTCTCCTGTGGGAATGTTTTGGATGACAGCTATTAGCGTGGAGCAGGGAATTCCCTGCTGTCGGCTTTCTAAATAAACTGCAAGTTACACCCTCATTCCCAGGTTTAGATGAAAAAATAACATCCAAAAATGTAATTTGTTCTTTATGATGTTCATATGTAAACCCAAGATTGTAGGGGTTGTTATTTAGATATGTCATGAAATCTACAATCTCCTCATCCTCCCCTTTCCACACAATGATCACGTCATCAATATAACGGAGGAATATTGCAATATTATGTGAAAATGGGTTGTCCACAGAAAAAATGTTTCCCTCCTCCCACCAAGACAAATAAATATTTGCTAGGGAGGGGGAAAATTTCGCACACATAGCACAGCCTTGAGTCTGGACATAGTAACTACCGTATTTTTCGGACTATAAGACGCACCGGACTATAAGACGCACCCTGGTTTTAGAGGAGGAAAATGGGAAAATAAAACTTTAAGCAAAAAATGTGGTCATGACACACTGTTATAGGGCGAGGATCTGCTGCTGACACTGTTATTGGGGTAATGTCCCCAAATTCTCTACTAAGGTACCCCATCCTGGTAATGATCCTCCTGCCTTGTATATGATCCTGCTATAAACCCCCATCCAGCCTGTTCACATACCCCCCCCATCCAGCCTGTTCACATACCCCCCCCATCCAGCCTGTTCACATACCCCCCCCATCCAGCCTGTTCACATACCCCCCCCATCCAGCCTGTTCACATACCCCCCCATCCAGCCTGTTCACATACCCCCCCCATCCAGCCTGTTCACATACCCCCCCCATCCAGCCTGTTCACATACCCCCCCCATCCAGCCTGTTCACATACCCCCCCCATCCAGCCTGTTCACATACCCCCCCCATCCAGCCTGTTCACATACCCCCCCATCCAGCCTGTTCACATACCCCCCCCATCCAGCCTGTTCACATACCCCCCCCATCCAGCCTGTTCACATACCCCCCCCATCCAGCCTGTTCACATACCCCCCCCATCCAGCCTGTTCACATACCCCCCCCATCCAGCCTGTTCACATACCCCCCCCATCCAGCCTGTTCACATACCCCCCCATCCAGCCTGTTCACATACCCCCCCATCCAGCCTGTTCACATACCCCCCATCCAGCCTGTTCACATACCCCCCCATCCAGCCTGTTCACATACTCCCCCATCCAGCCTGTTCACATACCCCCCCATCCAGCCTGTTCACATACCCCCCCATCCAGCCTGTTCACATACCCCCCCATCCAGCCTGTTCACATACCCCCCCATCCAGCCTGTTCACATACCCCCCCATCCAGCCTGTTCACATACCCCCCCATCGTGCTCATATACCATCCTGGTATATGGCCTGTATCCTATACCACAGAGAAAAAAAATAAACGTTTATACTCACCTTTTCCTCACTCCCTGCAGCACCGATCACATCTTCCTCTCTGGCACGCTGATCTGTGTGTGTGGAGCCGTTCCCCTGCTTCACGCGATGTCTTCCTGTTTGTGCCGATCAGCTGACCGGCTCAGCACAGATCAGCTGACCGGCACAGACAGGAAGTCATCGCGTGAAGCAGGGGGGCGGCTCCACACACGGGGACGGGTGAGTGCACTGATTCACTGCACCCCGCGCTGGTAATGACGCGCGGGGTGCAGTGAATACAGCCGCATGATCACTCCAGGCTGTAATTGCCAGGGGTGATCATGCGGCCGGCTCTTTGCTATGCGCGCGTCCCCGCTCGTCCACCCGTCCACCTGTCAGTGCCGGCTTCAGCGCTGAGAGATGGGCGGGAGGATGGGCGTGCATATGTAATGAGCGGGCCCACGTGGTCACGGCAGGCGCTGCTGCTGCCTGCTCGTGCCCCCGATGACCTGCAGCACCCTCATTCCCAGCCGCAGCCCTATAGTCAGACCATAAGACGCACCCCCAACTTTCCCCCAACATTTGGGGGAAAAAAAGTGCGTCTTATGGTCCGAAAAATACGGTACCCATGAAGGTGAAAAAATTGTTTTTTAATAAAAACCAAGTCACATCCAAAATAAAATTTTGAAGATCAGATGAGTAGCCACTATGTCCAGACATATGATGTTTCAAGGCCATGAGGGCTAATTCATGGGGTATGGAAGTGTACAAGCTGGTAATGTCACAGGTTAGCCAGCTGTATCCTTCTTTCCATGAAAAATTAGAAAAAATACTCAGAATGTGTTTGGTATCTCTTACATAGCTTGGTGAGATTTGTGCCAATGATTGTAAACGTAAATCCAACCATTCTGATAGATGCTCAGTCATAGAACCAATCCCTGATATAATAGGTCTGAACTCTGGAGGAAAGCGATTTTTATGCGTTTTCGGTAAAGCGTGAAACAATGGAATAATAGATGTTGATGGATTTAAATATTCACTTTGCTTTGTCGAAATTACCCCAAGTTGCACACCCTCCTCCAGAATTCTAGATAAACATTTTTTTACCTCATTAATGGGATTATTAGAAATTTTTTTATAAATGGAATTTTCTCTAAGCATTTTGTTTAGTTCCATTTCATAGAGTCCAATATCCAAAACTACAACAGAACCGCCTTTATCAGATCTTTTAATAACGATACTGTTGTTATCCTGTAACTGGGATAAGGCGGTCTGTTCATGTATGCTCAAATTATGATTAATATTTTTTTTACTTTTTTTCAATTTAATTAATTCAGATTCTACAACATTTTGGAAATCTTCCATACTCGTGGTTTTAGATTGAGTAGGATAGTAGTTTGGATTAGGAACTCTATTTGAAAACCGTGTATCACAATGATTTTGGGATTCTGAGCCTAGATCAGAAAGGCCACATAATACAATCAAAGACATTTGTTCAGAAAAGGTGGTAGGAAAAAATTCACACGCTGTATTAGTTTCATCGGGGCATACAGGTTCAATATCATTACAGAAAAAATGTTTCTTAATGGTTAAACGTCTGATGAATTTATTAACATCTAAAAGGGTTTCAAAGACGTTGAACCTCGTAGTTGGGACGAAATTCAAACCTCTTTGCAAACCACTTATCTGATCTTCATTTAAGATATTGGCTGACATATTTAATACCGTAAGGTCATTATGGCCCCCTAATAATTCCCTCTCCGGGTTCGGTGAAAGAAAATGTCCTTTTCTATTGTGGTGTTTCCGTCCGGCCCGTCTGTAATGTTGTTTTTCTTTTTTGTTTTTTTTGGGAATTTTTCCTGGGTGTTTTTTGACAGATTCGTCTGGGCAGTCCATGTATTCAATACAGAAGATCCCTCAGAATCTGTAGTATTAATGTTGTTATCAGAGGAATCCATTTCCGTAGAGGAAAAACTTACTCTTTTTCTGATAATTGATCTGGGTGTCTGTCTGTATTGTCTCCGATTCTGGGGCCAATCATATACTTGGTTGTTTTCGTAGTCAAAAACATCTCTTTTTAACTTTTTTTCCTTCATAAGAGTAATAGAATCTTCCAATTTAGTTAAATTATTGCTGATTTTTTCTTTGAGGATAGAAAATTGTGAATTACTGGAATAGGTTTTTAATTCAACCTCAATCTCTTTGACTTTTGATTCCGTCTCATTTAATTTCAACAGTTCTCTCTCTGTAATCAGCTTAATAAGTTTGAGGGAGCATTCAGAGAGGACAGTGTCCCATTCCTTCAGAAAATCAGTATCAAACTCAGTGGTAGGTCGTTTTTTTATCCTCAGTCCTCTGGGAATCATTTTCTGATCCAAGTAAGCGGATAAGGTTTTAAAATCCCACCATGTTTTCAGCCGAGATGTCATATGCTTCTCCAATTGATGCATTAAAGTATTCAGATCATTCTGATCTTGTGAGGTTGTATCCCCAGCTTTATGTAGAAAAATATTTGCTGCTCTGTTAAGTCTTGTCTGACAATTAACATTGAAAAAATCATCGGTATTCGTAGAAATATTAGGATTAGGGGTCTCCATATTCAAATACATAAAGATCCGTTGGTGTGATCCAATAAACACACTTATATTGCAGAGAAATTCATAAGATCAAGGGAGCACGAAGGCCATAACAACAGAGAAACAGAAAGGTAGAATCAGCTCACCCAGATCACATGGAGACTCCAATGAAGGACAGGTGCACGGGAAGGCCGGCCCGGCCAAGAAACTCCAGGAAAAAGAAAAAAATCCAGCACTCGTGTCCAGGAAATGTAATAAAATTTGCTTCTTTTATTTATTCAATTTTCATAGTAAAATTGGATCATATCCACAAAGTATAAAAAATCCCCATAAAGACAGGATGGGATGACAGAGGAGTACGCGTTTCGAGCTACATGCTCTTAATCTCAATCCACATTGAATGAACAACCACATGGGGATAGCAAATATTTATTTGTCTTGGTGGGAGGAGGGAAACATTTTTTCTGTGGACAACCCATTTTCACATAATATTGCAATATTCCTCCGTTATATTGATGACGGGATCATTGTGTGGAAAGGGGAGGATGAGGAGATTGTAGATTTCATGACATATCTAAATAACAACCCCTACAATCTTGGGTTTACATATGAACATCATAAAGAACAAATTACATTTTTGGATGTTATTTTTTCATCTAAACCTGGGAATGAGGGTGTAACTTGCAGTTTATTTAGAAAGCCGACAGCAGGGAATTCCCTGCTCCACGCTAATAGCTGTCATCCAAAACATTCCCACAGGAGAGTTCATACGGGCAAGGAGGTGTTGCTCATCAGAGGAAGCATATGTGAAAGAATGTAGGATCATTAGGGAAAGGTTTCTCTGTCGGGGTTTCTCTGATGCGATTATTTCCAAAGCTAAAGCACGTGCAGATTCTAAAACCAGAGATCAGTATCTATTGAACAAACAAATGGACCTCACACATAAACAGCCATCAATTGTATTTTCCACTAAATATAGTACGGATTTTTATTCTATTGTCAACATCATTAAGAAATATCTCCCTATACTCAGTACGGATGATACCGTTAAAAATATTCTTGAGGAGGGAATAAAATTTGTCTCTAAACGTAACAACACTATTGCCTCTATGATCTCTCCCAGTGACCATACAAATCGTAATAGAGGTGGTGTGTATAATTGGCTATCTGTTACGGGCTCATATAGGTGTGGACAGAAGGTATGCGGCTTGTGCAAATATATGCCTAACACGAAAAAAATTGTATCTAGTGTAACGAAAAAAGAATATAATATCAATTCTTTTATAAACTGTAGTACAACTCATGCCGTGTATCTCATTACATGCGATACATGTAATATTCAGTATATTGGAAGCACTGGCCGTAGCCTTAGGAAAAGGATTTCAGAACACCTATATGATGCTTGTAACAGAAGTAGCAGAAGCCCTTCAGGTGCTTCACAACACTTTATCTCTGTTCACGGTGGCTGCACAAACAGCTGCCGTGTGAATGCTATTGAGAAAATTGTGTTACCACATAGAGGGGGTGATATCACAAAAATCATGCGCAAGAAGGAGGCAAAATGGATTTTCTTGATGGAGACTAGAGCCCCTCAAGGCATGAATTTAAGAGATGAATTAAGAAATATATATTAATGCATTTGAAATTGGTACACGGCTTTGATAAAATGAAATGATGGGGTTTTTTTTGGGTTTTTTTTGGTTTGTTTTTTTTCCTTATATGTACAATGTCGATAAAAATTTATAATATAAAATATATAAGGATGCACTTGTACGTCTAGAATATATTTGATACATGTGTTTTGTCACTTTGCATATTTTTACTGCAGATCGTCCCCTCTCTATATATGTATATATGGGGTTGCTATTCATACAATGTACTTAGTTATTCTGCTCTGTTTTTATCTGCTGCTATTTTGTTTGGTTCTGACTTTTTTTCTATGGTGTCATATCCGTCTTAAATTCAAATTTTTCCTCCTCCTTCTTTTTTTTTTTTTTTTTTCCCTTTAAATCCCCATGTGGTTGTTCATTCAATGTGGATTGAGATTAAGAGCATGTAGCTCGAAACGCGTACTCCTCTGTCATCCCATCCTGTCTTTATGGGGATTTTTTATACTTTGTGGATATGATCCAATTTTACTATGAAAATTGAATAAATAAAAGAAGCAAATTTTATTACATTTCCTGGACACGAGTGCTGGATTTTTTTCTTTTTCCTGGAGTTTCTTGGCCGGGCCGGCCTTCCCGTGCACCTGTCCTTCATTGGAGTCTCCATGTGATCTGGGTGAGCTGATTCTACCTTTCTGTTTCTCTAAAGGTAAATCTAAAACAACAACCCCCTCCCCCCCCCCTTATCGGCTTCCCTGATGATCAAACCAGTATTGGACTGTAAATCTTGTAAAGCCAAAGCTTCTTGGGGGTTGAGATTGTTGTTTTTAATACTCGTGATTCTATCTAAGACAACCAAATCCTCCTCAATATGTTCCTGAAAAATATCCAATACAGATGGCCTGGACTGAATAGGATAAAGCAGAATTGGTAGTCATGAACTTGTCAGGGAGAAATTCATAGCTTCTGGATTCCGATTCTAGTTGTCGTAAATCAGAAAGTTTTTTCAACTCACAGAACTTATGAATCACATTGGAATCAAGCATGTCAAGATCTGAGGAAGGACTGAAATTATCCTGTGAATCTTCACTGTTACTGAAATGGCACTTCAAGGTTCAATTTCTGGCCAATTTATTTATATCCAGCAACGTGTTGAAAAGGTTAAATTTATTTGTGGGACAAAAACTGAGTCCTTTGGATAAAACTGATAAGTGATGCTGTGAAAGAATCTGAGCTGAAAGGTTCCAGACTGGACAGGTTAGTATCTCCGCTTCCTGCGGTCCGGATACCTGGTGTTACCGATGTTTGCGCCCTCCTCTCCTAGTCCTCCAATGCACTGTGTTGCCTTTTAGTTTCCATTGGATTGATAGGCCAGGTACTGTCTTTTGCTTTTGTTTGGCCATGTTGTGTGCGCAGTCACTAGGATTATGTGAATTAATGTAGACTCAGTTTCCCACTTCTTTGTGTTGGTGTAGTGGTAGGCTCTTCACTTGGGTTGTGAGAGGTTGTGGGTTCAACTCTGAGACAAGGCCCATGGACTTTGAATGGCTGCATGTAATTGCCTAGTCCAATGGACTGTGTTACCTATGAGTTTCCATTGGATTGATAGACCAGGTACTGTCTTTTGCTTTTGTTTGGCCATGTTGTGTGCGCAGTCACTAGGATTTTGTGAATTAATGTAGAGTCAGTTTCCCACTTCTCTGAGTTAGTGTAGTGGTACGTGTGGAGACACAAGGCTCAGTGGGTGCTATTGTCCACTGAACCAGCTGCCTTTAGAAAGACAGCGTGGAACAGGGCTCATCCCAACTGAACGCACGACCTCCTTAACCGTGGGCGGAGCACTACTCAGACAACACAGGGTGAGGGAACCACAATAATTAGACTTTATTGGATTCCAAAACAATTAACGGCACATATACATAACCAGCAAAACACAAATGTAACAGGCAACAGAGTCTCACCCTTCCGCTGGCTCACCAGGGATTAGAATGTCTTTGCCTCAGAGCTTCCAGGGCCGCTTACTCCAATCCAGCAGCACCCTGCTTTTGGCGGGCACCCACCGAGAAAGGAATAATGCCAGATTTAGGAAGCTGTGTGAGGTCTGCAAAGTCTGTAGCAGGTGACTGAACTGTCCCAACCTGAGTGTCCTCCTTAGGTAGTCCTGGTATGATGTTACAATCCTGGCAGCTGGAGTTGAAATCCCTAGGCTATGGATATGGTCTCCAACCGGAACCGGAGTCCCTAGATTGAAACCATAGATATCCTGATCCTCTAGTCAGCTCCTAAGAGCTTAGACTGGATCCATCAGCATCCATCAAGAACCTTCATCAATCTGGTGGCTTAAAGAAGTCCTCTCTTATAGCCACAGCCCTCCCTCTGGGCACACTGCGTTCTCATCGATTGGTTGAATAAGATCGCCTCTCCCATTGGATGAATCTCAAGCCACATGGACAATGTTCATCCACATGATGTCTAGAGAAATACTGAGGGTATACATGTAGTCTGGAATGCACATACTAGATAATGGCTACCAAGGTAATCACATTAGCAATACACAACTACAATACAATGATTACTGGAAGAGTCTGGAGGAACAATACGTCTGGCTTTCAGTGGCCAACACAATTACATGAGTCAACAAGAGTCTTGTAAAAACAATGAGGGACTTATCCTCCGTCTATAAACAATCTATCATCCTGTCTGGCTGAATTTTAAGAAACTTTAACCCATGAGAGTCCATGTCGTCACAGTAGGCTCTTTGCTTGGACTGCGAGATGTTGTGGGTTCAACTCTGAGGCAAGGCCCATGGACTTTGTATGGCTGCATGTAATTGCCTAGTCCAATGGACTGTGTTGCCTATGAGTTTCCATTGGATTGATAGGCCAGGTACTGACTTTTGCTTTTGATTGGCCATGTTATGTGCGCAGTCACTAGGATTATGTGAATTAATGTAGAATCAATTGCCCACTTCTCTGTGTTGGTGTAGTGTTAGGCTCTTTGCTTGGGCTGTGGGAGGTTGTGAGTTTGACTCTGAGGCAAAGCCCATGGACTTTGTATGGCTGCATGTAATTGCCTAGTCCCATGGGCTGTGTTGCCTATGAGTTTCCATTGGATTGATAAGCCAGATACCATCTTTTACTTTTGTTTGGCCATGTTGTGTGCGCAGTCACTAGGATTATGTGAATTAATGTAGAGTCAAGTTTCCACTTCTCTGTGTTGGTGTAGTGGTAGGCTCTTTCCTTGGGCTGCGAGAGGTTGTGGGTTTGATTTTGAGGCAAGGCCCATGGACTTTGTTTGGCTGCATGTAATTGCCGAGTCCAATGGACTGTGTTGCCTATGAGTTTCCATTGGATTGATAGACCAGGTCCTTTTTTTGCTGTTGTGTGCGCAGTCACTATGAATATGTGAATTAATGTAGAGTCAGATACCCACTTCTCTGTGTTGGTGTAGTGGAAGGCTCTTTGCTTGGGCTACAAGAGGTTGTGGGTTTGACTCTGAAGCAAGACCCATGGACGTTTGTATGGCTGCATGTAATTGCCTTGTCCAATGGACTGTGTTACCTATGAGTTTCCATTGGATTGATAGGCCAGGTACTGTCTTTTGCTTTTGTTTGGCCATGTTGTGTGCGCAGTCACTAGGATTATGTGAATTAATGTAGAGTCCGTTTCCCTTTTCTCTGTGTTGGTGTAGTGGTAGGCTCTTTGCTTGGGCTACAAGAGGTTGTGGGGTTGAGTCTGAGACAAGGCCCATGGACTTTGTATGGCTGCATGTAATTGCCTAGTCCAATGGACTCTGTTGCCTATGATTTTCCATTGGATTGATAAGACAGAAATTGCCTTTTGCTTTTGTTTGGCCATGTTGTGTGCGCAGTCACTAGGATTATGTGAATTAATGTAAAGTCTGTTTCCTACTTCTCTGTGTTGGTGTAGTGGTGGGCATTCTGCTTGGGCTGCGAGAGGTTGTGTGTTCGACTCTGAGACAAGGCACATGGACTTTGAATGGCTGCATGTAATTGCCTAGTCCAATGGACAGTGTTGCCTATGAGTTCTCATTGGATTGATAGACCAGGTACTATCTTTTGCTTTTGTTTGGCCATGTTGTGTGCGCAGTCACTAGGATTATGTGAATTAATGTAAAGTCTTTTTCCTATTTCCTTGTGTTGGTGTAGTGGTAGGCTCTTTGCTTGGGATACGTAGAGGTTGAGAGTTCGACTCTGTGGCAAGGCCCATGGACTTTGTATGGCTGCATGTAATTGCCTTGTCCAATGGACTGTGTTGCCTATGAGTTTCCATTGGATTCATAGGCCAGGTACTGTCTTTTGCTTTTGTTTGGCCATGTTGTGTGCGCAGTCACTAGGATTATGTGAATTAATATACAGTCAGCTCCCCACTTCTCTGCTTTGGTGTAGTGGTAGGGTATTTGCTTGGGCTACGAGAGGTTGTGGGTTCAACTCTGAGGTAAGGCAATGGACTCTGTTGCTTTAAGTTTCCATTGGAGTGATAGGCCAGGTACAGTCTTTTGCTTTTTTTGGCCATGTTGTGTGTGCAGTCACTAGGATTATGTGAATTAATGTAGACTCATCTTCACACTTCTTTGTGTTGGTGTAGTGGTAGGCTCTTTGCTAGATCTGCGAGAGGTTGTGGGTTTGACGCTGAGGCAAGGCCCATGGACTTTGTACGACTGCATTTAATTGCCTAGTCTAATGGACTGTGTTACCTATGCGTTTCCATTGGATTGACAGGCCTGGTACTGTCTTTTGCTTTTGTTTGGCCATGTTGTGTGCGCAGTCACTAGGATTATGTGAATTAATGTAGAGTCTGTTTCTAACTTCTCTGTGTTAGTGTAGTGGTAGGCTCTTTGCTTGGGCTGCGAGAGGTTGTGGCTTCGACTCTGAGGTAAGGCCCATGGACTTTGCGTGGCTGAATGTAATTGCTTAGTCTAATAGACTGTGTTGCCTATGAGTTTCCATTGGTTTGATAGGCCAGGTACTGTCTTTTGCTTTTGTTTGGCCATGTTGTGTGCACAGTCACTAGGATTATGTGAATTAATTGTAGAGTCAGAATCCTACTTTTCTGTGTTGGTGTGGTGGTAGGCTCTTTGCCTGGGCTGCGAGAGATTATGGGTTCGACTCTGAGGCTAAGGCCCATGTACTTTATATGGCTGTATGTAATTGCCTAGTCCAATGGACTGAGTTGCCTATGCGTTTCTATTGGATTGAAAGGCCAGGTACTGTCTTTTCCTTTTATTTGGCCATGTTGTGTGCGCAGTCACTAGGATTATGTGAAGTAATGTAAAATCAGTTTCCCACTTCTCTGTGTTGGTGTAGTGGTAGGCTCTTTCCTTGGGCTGCGAGAGGTTGTGGGTTTGATTTTGAGGCAAGGCCCATGGACTTTGTTTGGCTGCATGTAATTGCCGAGTCCAATGGACTGTGTTACCTATGAGTTTCCATTAGATTGATAGACCAGGTCCTTTTTTTGCTGTTGTGTGCGCAGTCACTATGAATATGTGAATTAATGTAGAGACAGATACCCACTTCTCTGTGTTAGTGTAGTGGAAGGCTCTTTGCTTGGGCTGTGATGGGTTGTGGGTTTGACTCTGAAGCAAGACCCATGGACGGTTGTATGGCTGCATGTAATTTCCTTGTCCAATGGACTGTGTTACCTATGAGTTTCCATTAGATTGATAGGCCAGGTACTGTCTTTTGCTTTTGTTTGGCCATGTTGTGTGCGCAGTCACTAGGATTATGTGAATTAATGTAAAGTCTTTTTCCCATTTCTCTGTGTTGGTGTAGTGGTAGGCTCTTTGCTTGGGCTACAAGAGGTTGTGGGGTTGACTCTGAGACAAGGCCCGTGGACTTTGTATGGCTGCATGCAATTGCCTAGTCCAATGGACTCTGTTGCCTATGATTTTCCATTGTCTTGATAAGACAGATATTGTCTTTTGCTTTTGTTTGGCCATGTTGTGTGCGCAGTCACTAGGATTATGTGAATTAATGTAAAGTCTTTTTCCTATTTCCTTGTGTTGGTGTAGTGATAGGCTCTTTGCTTGGGCTGCGTAGAGGTTGTGTGTTCGACTCTGTGGCAAGGCCCATGGACTTTGTATGGCTGCATGTAATTGCCTTGTCCAATGGACTGTGGTGCCTATGAGTTTCCATTGGATTCATAGGCCAGATACTGACTTTTGCTTTTGTTTGGCCATGTTGTGTGCGCAGTCACTAGGATTATGTGAATTAATATACAGTCAGCTTCCCACTTCTCTGCTTTGGTGTAGTGGTAGGGTATGTGCTTGGGCCACGAGAGGTTGTGGGTTCAACTCTGAGGTAAGGCCAATGGATTTTGTATGGCTGCATGTAATTGCTTAGTCCAATGGACTCTGTTGCTTTGAGTTTCCATTGGATTGATAGGACAGGTATTGTCTTTTGCTTTTGTTTGGCCATGTTGTGTGCGCAGTCACTAGGATTATGTGAATTAATGTAGACTCAGCCTCACACTTCTTTGTGTTGGTGTAGTGGTAGGCTCTTTGCTTTAACTGCAAGAGGTTGTGGGTTTGACGCTGAGGCAAGGCCCATGGACTTTGTATGACTGCATTTAATTGCCTAGTCTAATGGACAGTGTTACCTATGAGTTTCCATTGGATTGACAGGCCTGGTACTGTCTTTTGCTTTTGTTGGCCATGTTGTGTGCGCAGTCACTAGGATTATGTGAATTAATGTAGAGTCAGTTTCTCACTTCTCTGTGTTAGTGTAGTGGTAGGCTCTTTGCTTAGGCTGCGAGAGGTTGTGGCTTCGACTCTGAGGCAAGGCCCATGGACTTTGCGTGGCTGAATGTTGTTGCTTAGTCTAATAGTCTGTGTTGCCTATGATTTTCCATTGGTTTGATAGGCCAGGTACTGTCTTTTGCTTTTGTTTGGCCATGTTGTGTGCACAGTCACTAGGATTATGTGAATTAATTGTAGAGTGAGAATCCCACTTTTCTGTGTTGGTGTGGTGGTAGGCTCTTTGCCTGGGCTGCGAGAGATTATGGATTCATCTCTGAGGCTAAGGCCCATGTACTTTGTATGGCTGTATGTAATTGCCTAGTCCAATGGACTGTGTTGCCTAGGCGTTTCTATTGGATTGAAAGGCCAGGTACTGTCTTTTCCTTTTATTTGGCCATGTTGTGTGCGCAGTCACTAGGATTATGTGAATTAATGTAAAATCAGTTTCCCACTTCTATGTGTTGGTGTAGTGGTAGGCTCTTTGCTTGGGCTGCGAGAGGTTGTGGGTTTGACTCTGCGGCAAGGCCCATGGACTTTGTATGGCTGCATGTAATTGCCTAGTCCAATGGTCTGTGTTGCCTATGAGTTTCCATTGGTTTGATAGGCCAGGTAGTGTCTTTTGCTTTTGTTTGGTTATGTTGTGTGCGCCGTCACAAGGATTATGTGAATTAATGTAGAGTCAGTTTCCCACTTCTATGTGTTGGTGTGGTGTTAGGCTCATTGCTTGAGCTGCGAGAAGTTGTGGGTTCAACTCTGAGGAAAGGCCCATGGACTTTGTATGGCTACATGTAATTGCCTAGTCAAACGCACTTTGTTACATATGAGTTTACATTGGATTAATAGGCCAGGTACTGTCTTTTGCTATTGTTAGGCCATGTTGTCTGCACAGTCACTAGGATTATGTGAATTAATTGTAGAGTCAGAATCTCACTTTTCTGTGTTGGTGTGGTGGTAGGCTCTTTGCTTGGGCTGCGAGAGATTATGAGTTTGATTCTGAGGCTAAGGCCCATGTACTTTGTATGGCTGTATGTAATTGCCTAGTCCAATGGACTGTGTTGCCTATGCGTTTCTATTGGATTGACAGGCCAGGTACTGTCTTTTGCTTTCGTTTGGCCATGTTGTGTGCGCAGTCACTAGGAGTATGTGAATTAATGTAGAGTCAGTTTCACCATTCTCTGTGTTAGTGTAGTAGTAGGCTCTTTGCTGGGGCTATGGGAGGTTGTCGTTTCAACTCTGAGGCAACGCCCATAGACTTTGTATGGCTGCATGTAATTGTCTAGTCCAAAGTACTGTGTTGCCTATGAGTTTCCTTTGGATTGATAGGCCAGGTACTGTCTTTTGCTTTCGCTTGGCCATGTTGTGTGCGCAGTCACTAGGATTATGTGAATTAATGTAGAATCAGTTTCCAGCTTCTCTGTGTTGGTGTAGTGGTAGGCTCTTTGCTTGGGCTACGAGAGGTTGTGGAGTCGACTCTGAGGCAAGGCCCATGGACTTTTTATGGCTGCATTTAATTGCCTAGTCCAATGGACTGTGTTGCCTATGAGTTTCCATTGGATTGATAGGCCAGGTACTGTCTTTTGCTTTCGTTTGGCCATGTTGTGTGCGCAGTCACTAGGATTATGTGAATTAATGTAGAGTCATTCTCCTACTTCTCTGTGTTGGTGTAGTGGTAGGCTCTTTGCTTGGGCTACGAGAAGTAGTGGGTTCGACTCTGAGGCAAGGCCCATGGACGTTGTATGACTGCATGTAATTGCCTAGTCCAATGGACTGTGTTGCCTATGAGTTTCCATTGAATTGATAGGCCAGGTACTGATTTTGCTTTTGTTTGGCCATGTTGTGTGCGCAGTCACTAGGATTATGTGAATTAATGTAGAGTCCACTTTGCACTTTTCTGTGTTGGTATAGTGGTAGGCTCTTTGCTTAGGCTACGAAAGATTGTGAGCTCGATTCTGAGGCATGGCCCAGGGACTTTGTATGGCTGCATGTAATTGCCTAGTCCAATGGACTGTGTTGACTATGAGTTTCCATTGGATTGATAGGCCTGGTACTGTCTTTTGGTTTTGTTTGGCCATGTTGTGTGCGCAGTCACTAGGATTATGTGAATTAATGTAGAGTCCATTTCCTGCTTCTTTCTGTTGGTGTGGTGGTAGGCTCTTTGCTTGGGCTGCGCGAGGTTGTGGGTTTGACTCTGAGGCAAGGCCCATGGACTTTTTATGGCTGCATGTAATTGCCTAGTCCAATGGACTGTGTTGCCTATGCGTTTCCATTGGATTGATAGGCCAGGTACCGTCTTTTGCTTTCGTTTGGCCATGTTGTGTGCGCAGTCACTAGGATTATGTGAATTAATGTAGAGTGAGTTTGACACTTCTCTGTGTTGGTGTAGTGGTAGGCTCTTTGCTTGGGCTACGAGAGGTTGTGGGTTCGATTCTGAGGCAAGGCCCATGGACTTTGTATGGCTGTATGTAATTGCCTAGTCTAATGGACTGTGTTGCCTATGAGTTTCCATTGGATTGATAGGTCAGGCACTGTCTTTTGTTTTTGTTTGGCCATGTTATGTGCGCAGTCACTAGGATTATGTGAATTAATGTAGAGTCTATTTCCTGCTTCTCTGTGTTGGTGTAGTGGTAGGCTCTTTGCTTGGGTTGCGAGAGGTTGTGGGTTTGTCTCTGAGGCAAGGCCCATGGACTTTTTATGGCTGCATGTAATTGCCTAGTCCAATGGACTGTGTTGCCTATGAGTTTCCATTGGATTGATAGGCCAGGTACTGTCTTTTGCTTTCGTTTGGCCATATTGTGTGCGCAGTCACTAGGATTATGTGAATTAATGTAGATTCAGTTTCCAGCTTCTCTGTGTTGGTGTAGTGGTAGGCTCTTTGCTTGGGCTACGAGAGGTTGTGGGTTCGACTCTGAGGCAAGGCCCATGGACTTTGTATGGCAGTATATGATTGCCTAGTCTAATGGACTGTGTTGGCTATGAGTTTCCATTGGATTGATAGGTCAGGTACTTTCTTTTGCTTTTGTTTGGCCTTGTTGTGTGCGCAGTCACTAGGATTATGTGAATTAATGTAGAGTCATTCTCCTACTTCTCTGTGTTGGTGTAGTGGTAGGCTCTTTGCTCGGCCTATGATAAGTAGTGGGTTCGACTCTGAGGCAAAGCCCATGGACTTTGTATGGCTGTATGTAATTGCCTAGTCTAATGGACTGTGTTGCCTATGAGTTTCCATTGGATTGATAGGCCAGGTACTGTCTTTTGCTTTCGTTTGGCCATGTTGTGTGCGCAGTCACTAGGATTATGTGAATTAATGTAGAGTCAGTTTGACACATCTCTGTGTTGGTGTAGTGGTAGGCTCTTTGCTTGGGCTACGAGAGGTTGTGGGTTCGATTCTGAGGCAAGTCCCATGGACTTTTTATGGCTGCATGTAATTGCCTAGTCCAATGGACTGTGTTGCCTATGAGTTTCCATTGGATTGATAGGTCAGGTACTGTCTTTTGTTTTTGTTTGGCCATGTTATGTGCGCAGTCACTAGGATTATGTGAATTAATGTAGAGTCTATTTCCTGCTTCTCTGTGTTGGTGTAGTGGTAGGCTCTTTGCTTGGGTTGCGAGAGGTTGTGGGTTTGTCTCTGAGGCAAGGCCCAGGGACTTTTTATGGCTGCATGTAATTGCCTAGTCCAATGGACTGTGTTGCCTATGAGTTTCCATTGGATTGATAGGCCAGGTACTGCCTTTTGCTTTTGTTTGGCCATGTTGTGTGCGCAGTTACTAGGATTATGTGAATTAATGTAGAGACCGTTTCTTACTTTTCTGTGTTGGTATAGTGGTAGGCTCTTTGCTTAGGCTACGAGAGGTTCTGAGTTCGATTCTGAGACATGGCCCATGGACTTTGTATGGCTACATGTATTTGCCTAGTCCACTGGACTGTGTTGCCTATGAGTTTCCATTGGATTGATAGGCCAGGTACTGTCTTTTGCTCTTGTTTGGCCATGTTGTGTGCGCAGTCACTAAGATTATGTGAATTAATGTAGAGTCAGTTTCCAGCTTCTCTGTGTTGGTGTAGTGGTAGGCACTTTGCTTGGGCTTCGAGAGGTTGTGGGATTGTCTCTGAGGCAAGGCCCATGGACTTTGTATGGATGCAGGTAATTGCCTAGTCCATTGGACTGTGTTGCCTATGAGTCTCCATTAGATTGATAGGTCAGGTACTGTCATTTGCTTTTGTTTGGCCATGTTGTCTGCGCAGTCACTAGGATTATGTGAATTAATGTAGAGTCATTCTCCTACTTCTCTGTGTTGGTGTAGTGGTAGGCTCTTTGCTTGGGCTACGAGAAGTTGTGGGTTCGACTCTGTGGCAAGGCCCATGGACTTTGTATGGCTGCATGTAATTGCCTAGTCCAATGGACTGTGTTGCCTATGAGTTTCCATTGAATTGATAGGCCAGGTACTGATTTTGCTTTTGTTTGGCCATGTTGTGTGCGAAGTCACTAGGATTATGTGAATTAATGTAGAGTCCGCTTTCCACTTTTCTGTGTTGGTATAGTGGTAGGCTCTTTGCTTAGGCTACGAGAGGTTGTGAGCTCGATTCTGAGGCATGTCCCATGGACTTTGTATGGCTGCATGTAATTGCCTAGTCCAATGGACTGTGTTGACTATGAGTTTCCATTGGGTTGATAGGCCAGGTACTGTCTTTTGGTTTTGTTTGGCCATGTTGTGTGTGCAGTCACTAGGATTATGTGAATTAATGTAGAGTCCATTTCCTGCTTCTTTCTGTTGGTGTAGTGGTAGGCTCTTTGCTTGGGGTGCGAGAGGTTGTGGGTTTGTTTCTGTGGCAAGGCCCATGGACTTTATATTGCTGCATGTAATTGCCTAGTCCAATGGACTGTGTTGCCTATGAGTTTCAATTGGATTGATAGGCCAGGTACTGTCTTTTGATTTCGTTTGGCCATGTTGTGTGCGCAATCACTAGGATTATGTGAATTCATGTAGAGTCAGTTTCCAGCTTCTCTGTGTTGGTGTGGTGGTAGGCTCTTTGCTTGGGCTGCGAGAGGTTGTGGGTTTGACTCTGAGGCAAGGCCCATGGACTTTGTATGGCTGTATGTAATTACCTAGTCTAATGGACTGTGTTGCCTATGAGTTTCCACTGGATTGATAGGTCAGGTACTGTCTTTTGCTTTTGTTTGGCCATGTTATGTGCGCAGTCACTAGGATTATGTGAATTAATGTAGAGTCCATTTCCTGCTTCTCTGTGTTGGTGTAGTGGTAGGCTCTTTGCTTGGGTTCCGAGAGGTTGTGGGTTTGTCTCTGAGGCAAGGCACATGGACTTTTTATGGCTGCATGTAATTGCCTAGTCCAATGGACTGTGTTGCCTATGAGTTTCCATTGGATTGATAGGTCAGGTACTGTCTTTTGCTTTTGTTTGGCCTTGTTGTGTGCGCAGTCACTAGGATTATGTGAATTAATGTAGAGTCATTCTCCTACTTCTCTGTGTTAGTGTAGTGGTAGGCTCTTTGCTCGGGCTGTGATAAGTTGTGGGTTCGACTCTGAGGCAAGGCCCATGGACTTTGTATGGCTGCATGTAATTGCCTAGTTCAATGGACTGTGTTGCCTATGAGTTTCCATTGGATTAATAGGCCAGGTACTGCCTTTTGCTTTTGTTTGGCCATGTTGTGTGCGCAGTCACTAGGATTATGTGAATTAATGTAGAGTCCATTTCTCACTTTTCTTTGTTGGTATAGTGGTAGGCTCTTTGCTTAGGCTACGAGAGGTTGTGAGTTCAATTCTGAGGCATGGCCCATGGACTTTGTATGGCTGCATGAAATTGCCTAGTCCAATGGACTGTGTTGCCTATGAGTTTCCATTGGATTGATAGGCCATGTTCTGTCTTTTGCTTTTGTTTGGCCATGTTGTGTGCGCAGTCACTAGGATTATGTGAATTAATGCAGAGTCAGTTTGACACTTCTCTGTGTTGGTGTAGTGGTAGGCTCTTTGCTTGGGCTGCGAGAAGTTGTGGGTTTGACTCTGAGGCAAAGCCCATGGACTTTGTATGGCTGCATGTAATTGCATAGTCCAATGGACTGTGTTGCCTATGAGTTTCCATTAAATTGAAAGGCCATGTATTTTCTTTTGTTTGGCCATGTTGTGTGCGCAGTCGGTAGGATTATGTGAATTAATGTAGAATCAGTTTCCCGCTTCTCTGTGTTGGTGTAGTGGTAGGCTCTTTTCTTGGCTGCGAGAGGTTGTGGGTTTGACTCTGAGGCAAAGCCCATGGACTTTGTTTGGCTCCATGTAATTGTCTAGTCCAATGGACTGTGTTGCCTATGAGTTTCCATTGGATTGATAGGCCAGGTATTGTCTTTTGTTTGGCCATGTTGTGTGCGCAGTCACTAGGATTATGTGAATTAATGTAAAAGCGGTTTTCTACCTCTCTGTGTTGGTGCATTGGTAGGCTCTTTTCTTGTTCTCCACGAGGTTGTGGGTTCGATTCTAAGGCAAGGCCCATGGACTTTGTATGGCTGCATGTAATTGCCTAGTTTAAGGGACTGTGTTCCCAATGAGTTTCCATTAGATTGATAGGCCAGTTATTGTCTTTTGCTTTTGTTTGGCCATGTTGTGTGCGCAGTCACTAGGATTATGTAAATTAATGTAGAATCAGTTTTCCACCTCTCTGTGTTGGTGTAGTGGTAGACTCTTTGCTTGATCTGAGATTGGTTGTAGGTTTGTTTCTAATGCAAGGCACATGGACTTTGTATGACTGCATATAATTGCGTAGTCCAATGGACTGTGTTACCTATGAGTTTCCATTGGATTGATAGGCCAGGTACTGTCTTTTGCTTTTGTTTGGTCATGTTGTGTGTGCAGTCACTAGGATTATGTGAATAAATGTAAAGTCATTTCCAGCTTCTCTATGTTGGTTTAGTGGTAGGCTCTTTGCTTAAGCTGCGAGAGGTTGTGGGTTCAACTCTGAGGCAAGGCCCATGAACTTTGTATAGCTGCATGTAATTGCCTACTCCAAAGGACTGTGTTGCCTATGAGTTTCCATTGGATTGATAGGCCAGATAATGTCTTTTGCATTTGTTTGGCCATGTTGTGTGCGCAGTCACCAGGATTATGTGAATTAATGTAGAATCAGTTTTGCACTTCTCTGTGTTGGTGTAGTGGTAGGCTCTTTGCTTGGGCTATGAGAGGTTGATAGTTCGACTCTGAGGCAAAGCCCATGGGCCTTGCCTCAGAGTTGAACAGACAACCTCTCGCAGCTCAAGCAAAAAGCCTACCTCTACACTAACACAGAGAAGGTTGAAACTGACTCTACATTAATTCACATAATCCTAGTGACTGCGCACACAACATGGCCAAACGAAAGCAAACTACAGTACCTGGCCTATCAATCCAATGGAAACTCATAGGCAACACAGTCCATTGGACTAGGCAATTACGTGCAGCCATACAAAATCCATGGACCTTGCCTCAGAGTTGAACCCATAACCTCTCGTAGCCCAAGCAAAGAGCCTTGCACTACACCAACACAGAGAAGTGGGAAACTGGCTCTACAATAATTCACATAATCCTAGTGACTGCGCACACAACATGGTCAAACAAAAGCAAAAGACAGTACCTGGCCTATCTATAAAATGTAAACTCATAGGCAAAACAATTCATTGGACTAGACAAAGGCTTTTTGCTTTGGCAGCGAGAGGTTGTGGGTTTGACTCTGAGGCAAGGCCCATGGACTTTGTATGGCAGCATGTAACTGTCTAGTCCTAAGGACTGTGTTGCGTATGAGTTTCCATTGGATTGATAGGCCAGATACTGTCTTTTGCTTTTGTTTGGCCATGTTGTGTGCGCAGTCACTAGGATTATGTGAATTAATATAGAATCAGTTTCCCACTTCTCTGTGTTGGTGTAGTGGTAGACACTTTGCTTTGGCTGCAAGAGGTTGTGGGTTGGACTCTGAGGCAAGGCCCATAGACTTTGTGTGGCTGCATGTAATTGCCTAGTCTAATGGACTGTGTTGCCTATGAGTTTCCAATGGATTGACAGGCCAGGTACTGTCTTGTGCTTTTGTTTGGCCATGTGGTGTGCGCAGTCACTAGGATTATGTGAATTAATGTAGAATCAGTTTCCCACTTCACTGTGTTGGTGTAGTGGTAGGCTCTTTGCTTGGGCTGCAAGAGGTTGTGGGTTGTGGACTAGTCAATTACAAAAAGCAATAGATTGTACCTGGCTTATCAAGCTTATCAATCCAATGGAAACTCATAGCTAACACTGTCCATTGGACTTGGCAATTACATGCAACCATACAAAGTTCATGGGCCTTGCTTCAGAGTCAAACCCACAACCTCTCGCAGCCCAAGCAAAGAGCCTACCACTACACCAACACAGAGAAGTGAGAAACTGACTCTATATTAATTCACATAATCCTTGTGACTAGAGATGAGCGAACTGGTGCCAGTTCGGCTCGAGTTCGGTTCGCCGAACGGAGGTCTCGTTCGAGTTCAGTTCGACGAACTGAACTCGAACTGCACAGGAAACAATGGCAGGCAATCACAAACACAGAAAAACACCTAGAAAACACCCTCAAAGGTGTCCAAAAGGTGACAAACAACTCACAACACAACACAAACACATGGGAAAGTGACAAGGACATATACTCATGCGAAAACAAAAGAGCTGGACAAGGAAAAAGAGGAGGACACACAGATATATGAGTATATGCAAGGAAACATCGATGCCATTACTGTGCCACTTGAGCCCTGCTCATTTTAGGTTTCCAATCTGGATATATTGCCTGAGCTTGCCACGTACGCCTTGGGGATCTTGTCATGTCCTGCAGCCAGCGTTCTCTCGGAACCTGTCTTCAGTGCTGCTGGGGGTCTGCTGGCAGATAAGCACACATGTCTGTCCACTGACAATGTGGACATGGCTCTCAGAGGACTTTTCTTCCCCTGGGTCAGCCAGGGGAGGCGAAAGGCACGCCTATTTTTGAGAGTGCTTCATGCAAAGCATCTTTTTCTTTTTCAAAAGGGGGGTCAACTGATGCCAGTCAAGTGGGGTGTGTGTGGCCCAATTAGTGGCAACGAGGGAGACTGTGGTTGTAGTCGCCTCGCTGTGTTTTACATGATTTTCAAAGGGCATGACATGCCTAAGAGGTTGAGTTTCATCTTCTGCAACTTGTTGGCAACAGAAAGGCTGCCTTTACACCCTTTTGAGACCGAGGATTTTCGAGACCTTATGCCCATTGCAGTGCCCCAAGAGCCAATGGCCAGTCGTCACTCCTTCTCCAAGAAAGGCGTGCCCGCGCTACCACAGCAGGTCGCACACAACCTCACCGATTCCTTGAGAAACTCTGTGTGTGACAGGGTGCATTTCACCACAGATACTTGGACCAGTAAGCATGGACAGGGGAGTTACATGTTGCTGACTGGGCACTGGGTAACTATGGTGAGAGATGGAGAAGGGTTTGCTGTACAAGTCTTGCCGTCCCCACGACTTGTGTGTCAATCCTTCCTCTGTATGTACAAGTTCCTCCACTGCTTCTGCCTCCTCAACCTCGTGTGGGTCCTTTACCTCGGCCCAAACCCTGTGTGGTCAGGCCACCGTTCCTTGTAACTGCGCCCAAGGAAGCCCACACACCTCCTTACTATGCTGGCAGCACAGCTCAACAGCATGATGCGGTCGACTCTTTACTTAGAAATGTCTGGGAAATGTGAGTCACACCGCTGAGGAGTTGTGGACGGTAAGCTCTGGAGAGTGAGACCGAGTTTCATCAATGGTTGTCTCCACTCAACCAGCAGCCTGGGAAGGTCGGGTGCGACAATGATGCAAACCAGTCTGCGACCCTTCTTCAGGGCAATGTGACACACGTGCCTTGTATGGCTCACGTGTTGAACCTGGTTGTCCAGCAATTTTTAAAACACTATCCCGGCCTACATGGCCTTCTGCAGAGGGCACGGTGTAACGCCTGCCTGGATCGACACACTCAGATGGGCTGTAAAGGATAGGCTAGAGGCAAGCACACTCACCAAGCTGGACACCCAGAACCCTGAAACCCTTTAACCCCTATACAGTGATTTGGAATTACACAGGGCCCAAGTTGATCAATACCTGAAGAAGGCTGCAGTTCAAGAGACTAGTAGTCATGCAGGGTCAACAACATTAATTGAGGAAGAGGAACAGAATGGGATGGCCAGGACTTAATCAGAAAACAAGCAGAGGTGAAATGCGGATCGGCCAACGAGGTATATAAACAGCAAGCAGGAAAAGTAGTCAGGTAACAAGCACACAAAATCATAAAACTGAACTGGGGGTAACAGTAACAAGAGGTTCATAGCTTTGTCTGGCAGTGGTCTGCAGACAGGAGGGGCCTAAAAAAGGGTGTGGTGTCTTCCCATTGGTTGTAGCTGAATGATGGTACTTCATCTGTGAGATACCCACCACCTACATTCAGCCTGTGGTTCTGTATCTGTCAAGGTAACGCAACCCAGTGGGTGACCATAACCTGCGTCCACCTGCGCCGCTGGCATCGACTCCTTTACCATCATCAGCACTATGCACGAAAGGAACACGTTGTCACCTGGCGACCGGAGTACAAATTGATTGAGTGGACTACGTTGGTGACTTAACAGCCGTGTGCGGCAATGATGCAAACCTGTCTGCGGCCCTTCGTCAGGGCAATGTGACACACGTGCCTTGTATGGCTCACGTGTTGAATCTTATTCTCCAGCAATTTTTAAAATACCATCCCGGCCTACATGGCCTTGTGCAGCGGGCACGCTGCTATGTGCTCACTTTCATCCTTCGCACCCAGCAGCTCAACAACTTTCATCGCTCCTGAAGTCTTAGGGTCTGGCGGTTAAACGCCGGAAATGCGATGTTCCGACACGCAGGAATTGGAATCTGCACATGTTGCAGCGTCTGTGGCAGCACCGCAGAGCCCTGCTGAAATACGGTATGACGTATACCCTGGGCTAACATGATCCAGAGGTGGTGCAGATCACGCTGCTGGAGTGGTGTCAGATCAAGGACCTATGCACCATTCTACACAGTTTACAAATGTCGACGAAGATGTTTAGTACTGGCGATGCCATTCTCAGCGTGACAATTCTGGTCATCTACAAGATGGAGCACACTGTAAGCATTATTCGGAGTCAGGTGTTGGTCCAAGAGGAAGGGGAGGAAGTACAGGAGGAGTCATATGCAGAAGGGATAATAAGATCTACAAGGTCCAGACGGTGAGCGGCACCTAGGCGGAATTCAAGGGATGGTGGGGGAGAGGGATTAACAAGGGCGCATAGTATCAGCAAAAATTGTTGAAGAAGGTGCAGGAGCCCATGAAGAAATGGAGGACGAACTGGCGATGGGCATGGAAGACTCAGCAGATGAGTGAGAGCTTGCTCACATTTCGGTTGTGCGAGGTTGGGGGGAGAGGGCAGAGGAAGGAGGCACGATTCTCACCTCTCTGCCACCAACACACCAAGGACTTGGTCCTCCTGGATGCACAAGACACATGAGCGCCTTCTTGCTGCACTACCTACAACATGACCCTCGGATTGTACGAATTCGAAATAATGGTAACTACAGGGTTGCCACACTGTTAGATCCCTGGTACAAGACAAAATTTGGCAAAATAATTCCTGCCATAGAAAGGGACGCACGTATACAGGAGTATCTGCAGAATGTGGTACGCAATCTTAGATCTGCTTTTCCACTAAACACCAGTGCTGCACAGAGTGAATCTCAACGCTTTGTCATGGATAGGAGGAAATGGTCTTTTACTTGTCCACATCTGAGGGACCGAGGGCTGGCTGCTGTTGTGAGATGGCATTGAGTACGGTGTCCCTGCAGAGTTGCACTTTTGGTCATATACCAAATGAGTTGAAAAAGGACAGATGCTGGTGGAAAGGGGAACAGTTGTGTTGGAAAGGGGAAAAAAGTTTTTGTCCGTGGGTTTGGTGGTTAAGCAAAAGTAACATTTGATGAAGAAACACCATCTGTTACGGTGGGACTGGCAGATTTGGATAAGGTGGTATATACTATATTACCGCTATATAACGAAAATTAATAAGAAAAGAAAGAGAAAGGTATATATCCCCATCAGCAGTCAATGTCCACCGTGCTCCCAGATGGAAAAGGAGAGGTTGGCAACTGGAAGGTTAGGTGGAGGATACAGATCTGTGTGGCTATGAAACTAATAGTTGCCTGAACCGAGTTAGACGCCACTCGGATCTGGAGACTGGGAGCCCTGTTAGCGTCACAGGGTCCACACGCCCACCCAGCCCAGGAACTCCCTGTTAACATCACAGGGGCCATTCAGAACGCTGACCGTGTGCATTGGGGCCACACCTGTGGACAGCAGGCGCATCAGCAGCAGCAGGCCTGTTAATGCCACTGGGCTGCACAAGCAGGACTTGTAGTACAGGAGCTGGTTTTAACCGTTCTGCCTTACCAACTGTGGTGGCGGCCTGCATCGACGCCCTATCCCTGCCTACCTCTGGCCTAAAGCCGCAATGGGTTCAACACATGGATGTGTGCTCTTTCAGAGCATAATAGAAGACTGCGCACCTCCTTGTTGGCTCAAGCCCGTTTTATAACTTGGGTCCGCCCCAAACCAGGGTGGACCACAATGCACCTCCTGGAGACAAAAGCAGAGTGACACGTCATGAGTGGCATAACTAGCGTCCTATTTGGAACCGCAACTTCAATAATGACCTGATGGCTGCCACGACACAAACACCTCACCAGTGATCGTCTGACCATCAATAATGAGGTGACAAGTCATAGGGGCGGGCCTCTGCAAGCCATTTGGGAGTGGCCTGGCCACATCGTCAGGACACCTGATGCCCTGTGGTCTATATGGGCCCCCCACATCAGGGGCAGGGCCAAAGAGTTCATTACCGGACCTAGTCTCTGATGCAGTGGGTGCCTGAGCATGCTCAGTAGCATGAAATACAGTCTCTGAAAAAAGACTATCAGCTTTAGCATGGTGTCTAGGCACAAAACAGGACTTAGACCCGGCACGGAATGCAAGTACCCGTGCAAAGAGGCTTTTCGCACTAAGTGTGGGAGCATGCGCTGTATCCCGAAATGAAGACTTAGCCTCAGGAATGGCACAGTCAGGCTGAGCATACTCACTAGGCGAAACACTGTAGTTAGGCTGCGGCTGGGGTAAATCGGCACACGCATGCGCACTAGCTGCCTCTCCACACTTAGACGTGGAGGAGAAATTGCTCTTCGGGTGTGGACTTGGAGATGCTGTCTATGAACAGAAGGAAAAGCTAAAGGAAGCCTCACTTTCTATCCCTCCGAATGATCAAATGCAGCAAGGAATTCCCTGAGTTTGCTATAAAATTAGCGTAGCAAAATGTGCATGAGGGTGTCATGCAGAGGTGCTGCAAATAGATTTGCACCAGTGGGACACAAATGGAAGTCCAACAGTCACTTCTTGTACGCCACTAAATGGCAGCATTTTTTGCTATCATTATAGCTTATTAAAAACAGAGCAGGAGGGTGTCCTGCACAGGTGCTAGAAATAGCTTGGCACCAGTGGGACAATAATGGAAGTCCAACAGCCACTTTTAGGATGCCACTAAGTTCACTCAGTGTTTGCTAGTATAATGGCTTAGTAACAATGAGTTTGAGTGTGCAATGCAGGTAAACGTGCTGCAAATATCTTTGCACTAGTGGGACAATACAGAAGTCCAACAGCCACTTTTAGGATGCCACTAAGTTCACTCAGTGTTTGCTAGTATAATGGCTTAGTAACAATGAGTTTGAGTGTGCAATGCAGGCAGACGTGCTGCAAATATCTTTGCACTAGTGGGACAATACAGAAGTCCAACAGCCACGTTTAGGATGCGACTAAGTTCACTCAGTGTTTGCTAGTATAATGGCTTAGTAACAATGAGTTTGAGTGTGCAATGCAGGCAGACGTGCTGCAAATATCTTTGCACTAGTGGGACAATACAGAAGTCCAACAGTCACTTTTAGGATGCCACTAAGTTCACTCAGTGTTTGCTAGTATAATGGCTTAGTAACAATGAGTTTGAGTGTGCAATGCAGGCAGACGTGCTGCAAATATCTTTGCACTAGTGGGACAATACAGAAGTCCAACAGCCACGTTTAGGATGCCACTAAGTTCACTCAGTGTTTGCTAGTATAATGGCTTAGTAACAATGAGTTTGAGTGTGCAATGCAGGTAGACGTGCTGCAAATATCTTTGCACTGGTGGGACAATACAGAAGTCCAACAGCCACGTTTAGGATGCCACTAAGTTCACTCAGTGTTTGCTAGTATAATGGCTTAGTAACAATGAGTTTGAGTGTGCAATGCAGGCAGACGTGCTGCAAATATCTTTGCACTAGTGGGACAAAACAGAAGTCCAACAGCCACGTTTAGGATGCCACTAAGTTCACTCAGTGTTTGCTAGTATAATGGCTTAGTAACAATGAGCTTGAGTGTGCAAAGGGCAGGAGGGTACAGTGGCAGGGTTGTGGGTCTGGTTAGAGTAAAGGAAGCCTGCCTTTCTATCCCTCCTAATGGGGAAATGCTGCGAGGAAATCCCTGACCTTAGCTACACAGACGCTGTCATCTTGTTTTGCTGTTAAACCCTATTTGAAACCCTGTCACCTATGGCTCTGACCCTGCCGGTATGAGCCCTTAAAAGGACTGATAGAAACTTCTATCCCTATTCTGTACAGCGCTGTGTATAGAGCGTACACAGCAGTATCGGAGATAGGAGCTGCGCCAGCGGTGTCTGACACCAAGGACGCAGAAGGCAGATAATGGCGTGCTGGAGGAAAATGTCCGTTTTTATAATGCAGGGACATGTGACATGGACATCTGCCACGCTCCCCGGTTCCTCTGCCATGCTCCCCGGCTCCCCTGCCTTGCTCACCGGCTCCCCTGCCACGCTTCCCCGCTCTCAGGTTACGCTCCGCCGCTCCCGTGCCAGGCTTCCCGGTCCCCCGCTCCACAGCCTTCATGCCCCATCACCTGCGGTCCCCAGGCAGCCCGGTCCCCGCTCCCGGCGCCCATCGGTAACGCTGAGCCAGCCCGGCACTCCTGCCTCCTGTGCACCGCTCCCTGCTCTGGCTTCTGGCACCCGGGCCTCGCGCATGCGCATTAGGGCGCGTGCGCGGTCGTTGACCCTCTTTTAAAGGGCGAGTGTCCTCCAACAGGATATTGAAGAATCAGGTACAGGGTATATAGGGGGATCCTTTCCAAGTGGGCGGGGCCTGTTCTTCATGTTTGCTAAGCTAGGAGTCAGGTCTCCTTGTGTCTTGTGCCATACTTACCTATCTGTCTTGTAGAGTCGCCCCTGTCTCGCCAACCGGTCCTGACGACTCCCGAACCCGCCATCCCGTCAGTCCCTACCATCTCCGATCCCTGGATCCGTGTGGTGACCCAGCTCCTCGCTCCGTTGGTTTCGGATTCTGCCTGATGTCATCTCGGCCTCCGAACCTGAGCTCCGTCACCCGGACTACCTTCAGAGACTCCGTGGTCCCAGGGACTTCTTCACTCCACTCCTCTGAACGGACTGTCCTGCTACCTGTAGTGCTCCGGCTACCTTGCCCTCGGTGAGGTGTTCAGCCCAGTGGATCCACCTCCTGGGCCTACCCGTCCTCTTGGTCCTAACAGTAAGAACAGGCCATGGATCCCGCCGAAGCACTAGCGGCCCAGCTGGGCAACTTGCAGCAGGAACTCGGACGACAGCGCGAAACACAGTCCCGCATGCTGGCCTTCATGTCCTCGGTGGATACCCACCTGAACACGCTGCAAGCAACTGCCACGTCCCTGGCATCTCAGGCTTCAACAGCACAGGCCACGGCCACAGTTCCCGTGGCGGCTACCTCGGAAGCTTCTAAACTCCGCTTGGCCTCTCCACCCCGCTATGCCGGAGATCCCAAGACCTGCAGAGGATTCTTAAATCAGAGCTCCCTCCACTTTAAGCTGCTTCCGCACCTGTTTGCCTCCGACCAAGCCAAGGTGGCGTTTGTGATGTCCCATCTGGAGGGTGAGGCACTGGCCTGGATGAACCCCTTGTGGGAGAAGGAGGACCCTGTAACTGTGAACATCCAGGACTTCCTTCAGGCGTTTAGAACCATCTTTGATGAACCCGGACGTGCCGCCGCATCCGCCTCATCACTCCTCAGGCTACGTCAGGGGACCCTGACGGTGGGGCAGTATGCCATCCGCTTTCGCACCTTGGCCTCAGAATTGGGGTGGAACAATGAAGCCCTCACCGCCGCCTTCTGGGAAGGACTCTCCAGTCGTATTAAGGACGAGCTGGCAGGCCGCGATGTTCCTTCCACACTGGATGCCCTAATTGCATTAGCCACCCGCGTGGACCTCAGATTCCAGGAACGATCCAAAGAGGTGTCCCGCGAGAGACGTCCGATACGGCATTCCTCTCCTCCGCAGAAGCCCGTCGTACCTCAGTCGGCATCGTCTGGCGTCTCTGTCCACGAACCCATGCAGATTGACCGTCTGAGGCAGTCCGAACAACGCCGAGCAGAACGGCTCGCTAAGGGTCTCTGCTTCTACTGCGGAGAGGGCACACACCTGCTACGTTCCTGTCCAGAGAGGCCGGGAAACTCCAAAGCCTAGGGTTGGTAGGAGAGGCCACCCTATGTGCTGGGACTCTCTCAGACCCGGTTACGTGGACCGTTCAAGTGACAACGGGAGAGATGCGGTTCACGGCCGAGGCGTACCTCGACTCCGGGGCAGCAGGCAATTTCATCCAGCAAGCCACGGTGGACAAGTACCAGGTGCCGGTTACTCCACTCGACAAACCCCTCGTGATTGCCTCTGTAGATGGGAGACCCCTCTCTCACACAATCTCGTGGATCACCAAGCCAGTAGGACTATGTATCGGTGCCCTGCACACCGAGAACATCACTCTGTACGTCCTCCCACACATGTCTCATCAAATCCTGCTGGGACTCCCCTGGTTACGGACACACGAACCGTCGGTCAGCTGGCGTACTGGTGAAATTACCCGATGGGGCTCCTCTTGCTACGAGAACTGCCTGAAATCCATACAGCCCATCCGACGACCTCCGGTTCCGGAGTCCCTACCAGGACTGCCTTCGGCCTACTGGTCCTACGCGGACGTCTTTGATAAAAAGGAGTCAGAGGTACTGCCGCCACATCGTCCTTACGACTGTGCCATCGACCTACTCCCGGGAACTACATCACCTCGAGGACGGATATATCCTTTGTCTCCTGCTGAAACAAGGGCCATGTCTGCCTACATCACTGAGAACCTGGCAAGGGGATTCATCCGGAGATCCTCCTCTCCTGCCGGAGCAGGCTTCTTCTTCGTTAAGAAGAAAGAGGGTGACCTACGCCCATGCATTGACTACCGGGGATTAAACCAAATCACCGTAAAAAATAAATACCCCCTGCCGCTCATCCCCGAATTGTTTGATCGGCTTAGAGGAGCTCGTGTGTTTACCAAGTTGGATCTTCGGGGTGCCTACAACCTGGTCCGCATCCGCTCTGGGGACGAATGGAAGACCGCATTCAATACTCGCGATGGGCACTACGAATACTGTGTGATGCCCTTCGGTCTGTGTAACGCACCAGCAGTCTTTCAGGAATTGGTGAACGACGTGTTCCGGGACCTTCTCTACGTCTGTGTGGTGGTGTATCTGGATGACATCCTGGTCTTCTCTCCGGACCTCCAGACCTACAGAGAGAACGTGCAGCTGGTACTACAAAGACTGAGAGAGAATCGTCTGTACGCCAAGTACGAGAAGTGTGTCTTCGAGCAGTCCTCTCTTCCCTTCCTGGGTTACATAATCTCCGATACCGGTCTGCAGATGGACCCAGAGAAGGTCTCTTCCATTCTCAACTGGCCCCCTCCTTCCGGACTGAAGGCAATCCAACGGTTTCTTGGATTTGCGAACTATTACCGTCAGTTTATCCCTCACTTCTCTGCCCTGACTGCGCCTCTCTCCTCCTTGACCAAGAAGGGGGCTAATCCAAAGGACTGGTCACCTGCGGCCGACGCCGCGTTTTGCTCCCTGAAACAGGCCTTTGCTTCCTCTCCTGTGCTCCACCGTCCTGAGTTAAACCGACAGTTCCCCTTGGAGGTGGATGCCTCCTCCTCGGGAGCCAGAGCAGTGCTCATGCAGAAGTCCTCCTCTGTGAAGATGGTTACTTGCGGTTTCTACTCCAAGAGCTTCTCAGCGCCTGAACTCAACTACACCATCGGTGACCGAGAGCTATTAGCAGTCAAGCTGGCTCTGGAGGAGTGGCGCTACCTTCTGGAGGGAGCAGTGTACCCCGTGATCATTTACACGGACCACAAGAACCTGGAATACCTGCGGTCTGCTCAGCGACTGAACCCACGACAAGCCAGGTGGTCCTTGTTCTTTGCCAGGTTCGATTTTCAGCTCCATTTTCGGCCCGCGGATAAGAATGTACGAGCAGATGTCTTGTCCAGGTCATTCGTGCCCATGGAACAGGAGGAGGAGACATCCCAGCCCATCATCTGCCCAAGTAAAATCATTCCGGTGGCCCCTGTCACCTTGGCCCAGATACCGCCCGGGAAGACCTATGTCTCTGAGACTGACAGACAAAAAGTGTTGCATTGGGGTCATGCCTCGAGAATAGCCGGCCATGCTGGTCAGGAGAGAACATGGAGTACAATTGTACGTCACTACTGGTGGCCATCCCTTCGCACGGACGTCGCGTCCTTTGTCTCAGCCTGCTCCTCTTGTGCCCGGAACAAGACGCCCAAACACCTGCCATATGGTCGCCTTCTGCCTCTGCCAATTCCCTCCGTTCCGTGGCAACACATTGCTATGGACTTTATTACAGACTTACCCTTGTCCGCCGGACACACAGTCATATGGGTCGTGGTGGATCGGTTCTCCAAAATGGCTCATTTCGTCCCTATGGCTGGATTGCCCTCTGCCCAGGAACTCGCTGACGCCTACATACAGCACATCTTCCGATTGCATGGCTTTCCATCACACATTGTGTCCGACAGAGGAACTCAGTTTACCTCCCGCTTCTGGAGGGCCCTCTGCAAACATCTGGGAGTGGCTCTGGACTTTTCTTCAGCCTACCATCCTCAGTCGAATGGCCAAGTGGAACGAGTCAATCAGATCCTGACCTCCTTCTTGCGTCACTACGTTAATACCCATCACGACGACTGGTCCATGCTTCTTCCTTGGGCTGAATTCTCCCATAACCACCACGTCAGTGAGTCCTCCTCCAGCTCTCCCTTCCATGTCGTTTACGGACTTCAGCCTTCCATCCCATTACCTGTATCTTCTTCCTCGGATGTCCCTGCTGCTGATGCTGTAGTCCGTGACTTTACAACAATTTGGGACTCTGTCAAGACGTCCCTTGGACGTGCCTCCCTGCGGATGAAGAGACACGCAGACAAGAGGCGCCTGGATCCTCCGTGTTTCTCTCCAGGAGATCTGGTCTGGCTTGCTTCCAAGTACGTCCGATTGAAGCTACCATCATACAAGCTGGGTCCTCGCTACATCGGGCCGTTTAAAGTCATCAGCAAGATCAATGAGGTCTCCTACAAGCTGCAGCTCCCGGCCACGATGAGGATACTCAACTCCTTCCACGTCTCCCTGCTCAAGCCAGTTGTCCTTGGTCCCTTCTCCGCTGTTGCCAGTTCTGCTCCTCCTCCTATTGCTGATGATGACATCTATGCGGTAAGGGATATCGTGGCCATGAAGACCGTGCGGGGCCGACAGTTCTTCCTGGTGGACTGGGCTGGGTATGGTCCTGAGGATAGGTCCTGGGAACCCCGGGATAATGTGGGTACTCCTCTGATACGTGCCTTCCTGTCCCGGTTGCGGGGAGGGGGGGCGTGGGGGAGGGGGTACTGTCACGCTCCCCGGTTCCTCTGCCATGCTCCCCGGCTCCCCTGCCTTGCTCACCGGCTCCCCTGCCATGCTTACCCGCTCTCAGGTTACGCTCTGCCGCTCCCGTGCCAGGCTTCCCGGTCCCCCGCTTCACAGCCTTCATGCCCCATCACCTGCGGTCCCCAGGCAGCCCGGTCCCCGCTCCCAGCGCCCATCGGTAACGCTGAGCCAGCCCGGCACTCCTGCCTCCTGTGCACCGCTCCCTGCTCTGGCTTCTGGCACCCGGGCCTCGCGCATGCGCATTAGGGCGCGTGCGCGGTCATTGACCCTCTCTTAAAGGGCCAGTGTCCTCCAACAGGATATTGAAGAATCAGGTACAGGGTATATAGGGGGATCCTTTCCAAGTGGGCGGGGCCTGTTCTTCGTGTTTGCTAAGCTAGGAGTCAGGTCTCCTTGTGTCTTGTGCCATACTTACCTATCTGTCTTGTAGAGTCGCCCCTGTCTCGCCAACCGGTCCTGACGACTCCCGAACCCCGAACGGTGACTGCCTGCCATCCTGTTAGTCCCTACCATCTCCGATCCCTGGATCCGTATGGTGACCCAGCTCCTCGCTCCGTTGGTTCCGGATTCTGCCTGACGTCATCTCGGCCTCCGAACCTGAGCTCCGTCACCCGGACTACCTTCAGAGACTCCGTGGTCCCAGGGAGTTCTTCACTCCACTCCTCTGAACGGACTGTCCTGCTACCTGTAGTGCTCCGGCTACCGGGCACCTTGCCCTCGGTGAGGTGTTCAGCCCAGTGGATCCACCTCCTGGGCCTACCCGTCCTCTTGGTCCTAACAACATCCTATCACACATGCCGTTGCTTCTCTGGCTAAAAGGCCACTTAGCTGTGTGTGTGTCTGGGATTGGCTGACATGCTGGCCCGCCCCACTACACGCGCGCGCTTAGGGAAGGAAGACAAGGAAAAAAACAAAAAACAAAATGGCGATCGCCATTATACATACAGCAGTGATCTGAATGCGCTGTTCCCGCACACTATACACTGAAATTTCATAATAGTGTGAGTCACAGAGTGACTTACACTATTACAGCAGAAAGCCAGCTAGTAATTAGCTGGTCTTTTTACTGCTAGAACCGTTCTCGAACGTATCTACAACTATCGAGCTTTAGCAAAAAGCTACATTAATTCACACAATCCTAGAGACACAACATGGCCAAACAAAAGCAAAAGACAACACCTGGCCTATCAATCCAATGGAAACTCATAGGCAACACAGTCCATTGGACTAGGCAATTACATGCAGCCATACAAAGTCCATAGGCCTTGCCTCAGAGTCGAACTCACAACCTCTCGTAGCCCAAGCAAAGAGCCTACCAATACACCAACACAGAGAAGTGGGAAAGTGACTCTACATTAATTCACATAATCCTAGTGACTGCGCTCACAACATGGCCAAACAAAAGCAAAAGACAGTACCTGGCCTATCAATCCAATGGAAAAGCATAGGTAACACAGCCATTGGACTAGGCAATTACATGCAGCCATACAAAGTCCATGGGCTTTGCCTCAGAGTCAAACCCACAACCTCTCGTAGCCCAAACAAAGAGCCTACCAATACTCCAACACAGAGATGTGGGAAACTGACTCTACTTTAATTCACATAATCCTAGTAACTTCGCACACAACATGGCCAAACAAAAGCAAAAGACAGTACATGACCTATCAATCCAATGGAAACTCATAGGCAAAACAGTCCATTGGACTAGGCAATTACAAGCAGCCATACAAAGTCCATAGGCCTTGCCTCAGAGTCGAACTCACAACCTCTCGTAGCCCAAGCAAAGAGCCTACCACTACACCAACACAGAGAAGTGGGAAACTGACTCTACAATAATTCATGTAATCCTAGTGACTGCGCACACAACATGGCCAAACAAAAGCAAAATACAGTACCTGGCCTATCAATCCAATGGAAACTCATAGCTAACACAGTCCATTGGACTAGGCAATTACATGCAGCCATACAAAGTCCATGGGCCTTGCCTCAGAGTCAAACCCACAACCTCTCGCTGCCAAAGCAAAAAGCCTACCACTACACCAACACAGAGAGGTGGGAAACCGACTCTACATTAATTCACATAATCCTAGTGACTGCGCATGCAACATGGCCAAACAAAAGCAAAAGACAGTACCTGGCCTATCAATCCAATGGAACCTCATAGACAACACAGTCCATTGGACTTGGCAATTACATGCAACCAAACAAAGTTCATGGGCCTTGCTTCAGAGTCAAACCCACAACCTCTCACAGCCCAAGCAAAGAGCCTACCACTACACCAACACAGAGAAGTGAGAAACTGACTCTACATTAATTCACATAATCCTTGTGACTAGAGATGAGCGAACCGGTCCCGGTTCGGCTCGAGTTCGGTTCGCCGAACGGAGGTCTCGTTCGAGTTCGGTTCGTCGAACGTTCGACGAACCGAACTCGAACCGCATAGGAAACAATGGCAGGCAATCACAAACACAGAAAAACACCTAGAAAACACCCTCAAAGGTGTCCAAAAGGTGACAAACAACTCACAACACAAACACATGGGAAAGTGACAAGGACATATACTCATGCGAAAACAAAAGAACTGGACAAGGAAAAAGAGGAGGACACACAGATATATTAGTATATGCAAGGAAACATCGATGCCATTACTGTGCAACTTGAGCCCTGCTCATTTTAGGCTTCCAATCTGGATAAATTGCCTGAGCTTGCCACGTACGCCTTGGAGATCTTGTCGTGTCCTGCAGCCAGCGTTCTCTCGGAACCTGTCTTCAGTGCTGCTGGGGGTCTGCTGGCAGATAAGCACACGTGTCTGTCCACTGACAATGTGGACATGGCTCTCAGAGGACTTTTCTTCAATCAAGTGGGGTGTGTGTGGCCCAATTAGTGGCAACGAGGGAGACTGTGGTTGGAGTCCCCTCGCTGTGTTTCTAAAAGAACCAAGATGAACAAGTCATGGCTCTCAGAGGACTTTTCTTCCCCTGGGTCATCCAGGGGATGCGAAAGGCACGCATATTTTTGAGAGTGCTTCATGCAAATCATCTTTTTCTTTTTCAAAAGGGGGGTCAACTGATGCCAGTCAAGTGGGGTGTGTGTGGCCTAATTAGTGGTAACGAGGGAGACTGTGGTTGGAGTCCCCTCGCTGTGTTTTACATGATTTTCAAAGGGCATGACATGCCTAAGAGGTTGAGGTTCATCATCTGCAACTTGTTGGCAACAGAAAGGCTGCCTTTACACCCTTTTGAGACCGAGGATTTTCGAGACCTTATGCCCATTGCAGTGCCCCAAGAGCCGATGGCCAGTCGTCACTCCTTCTCCAAGAAAGGCGTGCCCGCGCTACCACAGCAGGTTGCACACAACCTCACCGATTCCTTGAGAAACTCTGTGTGTGACAGGGTGCATTTCACCACAGATACTTGGACCAGTAAGCATGGACAGGGGAGTTACATGTTGCTGACTGGGCACTGGGTAACTATGGTGAGAGATGGAGAAGAGTTTGCTGTACAAGTCTTGCCGTCCCCACGACTTGTGTGTCAATCCTTCCTCTGTATGTACAAGTTCCTCCACTGCTTCTGCCTCCTCAACCTCATGTGGGTCCTCCACCTCGGCTCAAACCCTGTGTGGTCAGGCCACCCTTCCTGGTAACTGCGCCCAAGGAAGCCCACACACCTCCTTACTATGCTGGCAGCACAGCTCAACAGCATGATGCGGTCGACTCTTTACTTAGAAATGTCTGGGAAATGTGAGTCACACCGCTGAGGAGTTGTGGACGGTAAGCTCTGGAGAGTGAGACCGAGTTTCATCAATGGTTGTCTCCACTCAACCAGCAGCCAGGGAAGGTCGGGTGCGACAATGAAGCAAACCAGTCTGTGACCCGTCTTCAGGGCAATGTGACACACGTGCCTTGTATGGCTCACGTGTTGAACCTGGTTGTCCAGCAATTTTTAAAACACTATCCCGGCCTACATGGCCTTCTGCAGAGGGCACGGTGTAACGCCTGCCTGGATCGACACACTCAGATGGGCTGTAAAGGATAGGCTAGAGGCAAGCCACTCACCAAGCTGGACACCCAGAACCCTGAAACCCTTTAACCCCTATACAGTGATTTGGAATTACACAGGGCCCAAGTTGATCAATACCTGAAGAAGGCTGTAGTTCAAGAGAATAGTAGTCATGCAGGGTCAAAAACATTAATTGAGGAAGAGGAACAGAATGGGATGGCCAGGACTTAATCAGAAAACAAGCAGAGGTGAAATGCGGATCAGCCAACGAGGTACATAAACAGCAAGCAGGAAAAGTAGTCAGGTAACAAGCACACAAAATCATAAAACTGAACTGGGGGTAACAGTAATAAGAGGTTCATAGCTTTGTCTGGCAGTGGTCTGCAGACAGGAGGGGCCTAAAAAAGGGTGTGTGTCTTCCCATTGGTTGTAGCTGAATGATGGTACTTCATCTGTGAGATACCCACCACCTACATTCAGCCTGTGGTTCTGTATCTGTCAAGGTAACGCAACCCAGTGGGTGACCATAACCTGCGTCCACCTGCGCCGCTGGCATTGACTCCTTTCCCATCATCAGCACTATGCACGAAAGGAACACGTTGTCACCTGGCGACCGGAGTACAAATTGATTGAGTGGACTACGTTGGTGACTTAACAGCCGTGTGCGGCAATGATGCAAACCTGTCTGCGGCCCGTCGTCAGGGCAATGTGACACATGTGCCTTGTATGGCTCACGTGTTAAATCTTATTCTCCAGCAATTTTTAAAATACCATCCCGGCCTACATGGCCTTGTGCAGCGGGCACGCTGCTATGTGCTCACTTTCATCCTTCGCACCCAGCAGCTCAACAACTTTCATCGCTCCTGAAGTCTTAGGGTCTGGCGGTTAAACGCCGGAAATGCGATGTTCCGACACGCAGGAATTGGAATCTGCACATGTTGCAGCGTCTGTGGCAGCACCGCAGAGCCCTGCTGAAATACGGTATGACGTATACCCTGGGCTAACATGATCCAGAGGTGGTGCAGATCACGCTGCTGGAGTGGTGTCAGGTCAAGGACCGATGCACCCTTCTACACAGTTTACAAATGTCGACGAAGATGTTTAGCACTGGCGATGCCATTCTCAGCGTGACAATTCTGGTCATCTACAAGATGGAGCACACTGTAAGCATTATTCGGAGTCAGGTGTAGGTCCAAGAGGAAGGGGAGGAAGTACAGGAGGAGTCATATGCAGAAGGGATAATAAGATCTACAAGGTCCAGACGGTGAGCGGCACCTAGGCGGAAGTCAAGGGATGTTGGGGGAGAGGGATTAACAAGGGCGCATAGTATCAGCAAAAATTGTTGAGGAAGGTGCAGGAGCCCATGAAGAAATGGAGGACGAACTGGCGATGGGCATGGAAGACTCAGCAGATGAGTGAGAGCTTGCTCACATTTCGGTTGTGCGAGGTTGGGGGGAGAGGGCAGAGGAAGGAGGCACGATTCTCACCTCTCTGCCACCAACACACCAAGGACTTGGTCCTCCTGGATGCACAAGACACATGAGCGCCTTCTTGCTGCACTACCTACAACATGACCCTCGGATTGTACTAATTCGAAGTAATGCTAACTACTGGGTTGCCACACTGTTAGATCCCTGGTACAAGACTAAATTTGGCGAAATAATTCCTGCCATAGAAAGGGACGCACGTATACATGAGTATCTGCAGAAGGTGGTACGGATTCTTAGATCTGCTTTTCCAGTAAACACCAGTGCTGCACAGAGTGAATCTCAACGCTTTGTCATGGATAGGAGGAAATGGGCTTTTACTTGTCCACATCTGAGGGACCGAGGGCTGGCTGCTGTGCTGAGATGGCATTTAGTACGGTGTCCCTGCAGAGTTGCACTTTTGGTCATATACCAAATGAGTTGAAAAAGGACAGATGCTGGTGGAAAGGGGAACAGTTGTGTTGGAAAGGGGAAAAAAGTTTTTGTCCGTGGGTTTGGTGGTTAAGCAGAAGTAACATTTGATGAAGAAACACCATCTGTTACGGTGGGACTGGCAGATTTGGATAAGGTGGTATATACTATATTACCGCTATATAACGAAAATTAATAAGAAAAGAAAGAGAAAGGTATATATCCCCATCAGCAGTCAATGTCCACCGTGCTCCCAGATGGAAAAGGAGAGGTTGGCAACTGGAAGGTTAGGTGGAGGATACAGATCTGTGTGGCTATGAAACTAATAGTTGCCTGAACCGAGTTAGACGCCACTCGGATCTGGAGACTGGGAGCCCTGTTAGCGTCACAGGGTCCACACGCCCACCCAGCCCAGGAACTCCCTCTTAACATCACAGGGGCCATTCAGAACGCTGACCGTGTGCATTGGGGCCACACCTGTGGACAGCAGGCGCATCAGCAGCAGCAGGCCTGTTAATGCCACTGGGCTGCACAAGCAGGACTTGTAGTACAGGAGCTGGTTTTAACCATTCTGGGTTACCAACTGTGGTGGCGGCCTGCATCAACGCCCTATCCCTGCCTACCTCTGGCCTAAAGCCGCAATGGGTTCAACACATGGAGGTGTGCTCTTTCGGAGCATAATAGAAGACTGCGCACCTCCTTGTTGGCTCAAGCCCGTTTTATAACCTGGGTCCACCCCAAACCAGGGTGGACCACAATGCACCTCCTGGAGACAAAAGCAGAGTGACACGTCATGAGTGGCATAACTAGCGTCCTCTTTGGAACCGCAACTTCAATAATGACCTGATGGCTGCCACAACACAAACACCTCACCAGTCATCGTCTGACCATCAATAATGAGGTGACAAGTCATAGGGGCGGGCCTCTGCAAGCCATTTGGGAGTGGCCTGGCCACATCGTCAGGACACCTGATGCCCTGTGGTCTATATGGGCCCCCCACATCAGGGGCAGGGCCAAAGAGTTCATTACCGGACCTAGTCTCTGATGCAGTAAGTACCTGAGCATGCTCAGTAGCATGAAATACAGTCTCTGAAAAAAGACTATCAGCTTTAGCATGGTGTCTAGGCACAAAACAGGACTTAGACCCGGCACGGAATGCAAGTACCCGTGCAAAGAGGCTTTTCGCAATAAGTGTGGGAGCATGCGCTGTATCCCGAAATGAAGACTTAGCCTCAGGAATGGCACAGTCAGGCTGAGCATACTCACTAGGCGAAACACTGTAGTTAGGCTGCGGCTGGGGTAAATCGGCATACGCATGCGCACTAGCTGCCTCTCCACACTTAGACGTGGAGGAGAAATTGCTCTTCGGGTGTGGACTTGGAGATGCTGTCTATAAACAGAAGGAAAAGCTAAAGGAAGCCTCACTTTCTATCCGTCCGAATGATCAAATGCAGCAAGGAATTCCCTGAGTTTGCTATAAAATTAGCGTAGCAAAATGTGCATGAGGTTGTCATGCAGAGGTGCTGCAAATAGATTTGCACCAGTGGGACACTAATGGAAGTCCAACAGTCACTTCTTGTATGCCGCTTAATGGCAGCATTTTTTGCTATCATTATAGCTTATTAAAAACAGAGCAGGAGGGTGTCCTGCACAGGTGCTAGAAATAGCTTGGCACCAGTGGGACAATAATGGAAGTCCAACAGCCCCTTTTAGGATGCCACTAAGTTCACTCAGTGTTTGCTAGTATAATGGCTTAGTAACAATGAGTTTGAGTGTGCAATGCAGGCAGACGTGCTGCAAATATCTTTGCACTAGTGGGACAATACAGAAGTCCAACAGCCACGTTTAGGATGCCACTAAGTTCACTCAGTGTTTGCTAGTATAATGGCTTAGTAACAATGAGCTTGAGTATGAAAAGGGCAGGAGGGTACAGTGGCAGGGTTGTGGGTCTGGGTAGAGGAAAGGAAACCTGCCTTTCTATTCCTCCTAATGGGGAAATGCAGTGAGGAAATCCCTGACCTTAGATACACAGACGCTGTCATCTTGTGTAGCTGTTAAACTCTATTTTAAACTCTGTCACCTATGGCTCTGACCCTGCCGGTATGAGCCCTTAAAAGGACTGATAGAAACTTCTATCCCTATTCTGTACAGCGCTGTGTATAAAGCAGACACAGCAGTATCGGAGATAGGAGCTGCGCCAGCGGTGTCTGACACCAAGGACACAGAACTCAGATAATGGCGTGCTGGAGGAAAATGTCCGTTTTTATAATGCATGGACATGTGACATGGACATCCTATCACACATGCCGTTGCTTCTCTGGCTAAAAGTCCACTTAGCTGTGTGTGTGTCTGGGATTGGCTGACATGCTGGCCCTCCCCACTACACGCGCGCGCTTAGGGAAGGAAGACAAGGAAAAAAAAAAAAAAAAAATGGCGATCACCATTATACATACAGCAGTGATCTGAATGCGCTGTTCCCGCACACTATACACTGAAATTTCATAATAGCGTGAGTCACAGAGTGACTTACACTATTACAGCAGAAAGCCAGCTAGTAATTAGCTGGTCTTTTTGCTGCTAGAACCGTTCTCGAACGTATCTAGAACTATCGAGCTTTAGCAAAAAGCTCGAGTTCTAGTTCAATCTAGAACAGCCCCCAAAATCACTCTAGCCGCGAACTGGAGAACCTCGAACCTCGAACCGCGCTCAACTCTACTAGTGACTACGCACACAACATGGCCAAACAAAAGCAAAAGACAGTACCTGGCCTATCAATCCAATGGAAACTCATTGGCAACACAGTCCTTTGGACTAGGCAATTACATGCAGCCATACAAAGTCTATGGGCCTTGCCTCAGAGTCAAACCCACAACCTCTCACAGCGCAAGCAAAGAGCCTACCACTACACCAACACAGAGAAGTGGGAAACTACTTCTACATTAATTCACATAATCCTAGTGACTGCGCACACAACATGGCCAAACAAAAGCAAAAGACAGTACCTTGCCTATCAATCCAATGGAAACTCATAGGCAACACAGTCTATTGGACAAGGCAATTACATACAGCCATACAAAGTCCATGGGCCTTGCCTCAGAATCAAACCCACAACCTCTCACAGACCAAGCAAACAGCCTACCACTACACCAACACAGAGAAGTGGGAAACTATCTCTACATTAATTCACATAATCCTAGTGACGGCGCACACAATATGGCCAAGCAAAAGACAGTACCTGGCCTATCAATCCAATGGAAACTCATAGGCAACACAGTCCATTGGACTAGGCAATTACATGCAGCCATATAAAGTCCATGGCCCTTGCCTCAGAGTTGAAACCACAACCTCACGTAACCCAAGCAAAGAGCCTACCACTACACTAACAGAGAGATGTGGGAAACTGACTCTACATTAATTCACATAATCCTAGTGACTGCGCACACAACATGGCCAAACAAAAGCAAGAGATAGTACCTGGCCTATCAATCCAATGGAAACTTACAGGCAAAACAGTCCATTGGACTAAGCAATTACATGCAGCCATACAAAGTCCATGGGTCTTGTCTCTGAGTCAAACCCACAACCTCTCATAGACCAAACAAACAGTCTACCACTACACCAACACAGAGAAGTGGGAAACTGATTCTACATTAATTCACATAATCCTAGTGACTGCGTACACAACATGGCCAAACAAAAGCAAAAGACTGTCCCTGGCCTATCAATCCAATGGATACTCATAAGCAACACAGTCCATTGGACTAAGCAATTACATGCAGCCATACAAAGTCCATGGGCCTTGCCTCAGAGTAGAACCCAGAACCTTTCGTAGCCCAAGGAAAAAACCTACCCCTACACCAGCACAGAGAAGTGGGAACCTGACTCTCCATTAATTCACATAATCCTAGTGACTGCGCACACAACATGGCCAAACAAAAGCAAACGACAGTACCTAGCCTATCAATCCAATGGAAACTCATATGCAACACAGGCCATTGGACTAGGCAATTACAGGCAGCCATTCAAAGTGCATGGGCTTTGCCTCAGAGTTGAACCCACAACCTCTCGTAGCCCAAGCAAAGAGCCTACCACTACACCAACACAGAGAAGTGGGAAACTGGCTCTACATTAATTCACATAATCCTAGTGACTGCACACACAACATGGCCAAACAAAAGCAAACGACAGTACCTGGCCTATCAATCCAATGGAAACTAATAAGCAACACTGTCCATTGGACTAGGCAAATACATGCAGCCATACAAAGTCTTTGGGCCTTGTCACAGAGTCAAACCCACAACTTCTCGTAGCCCAAGCAAAGAGCCTACCACTACACCAACACAGAGAATTGAGAAACTGATTATACAATAATTCACATAATCCTAGTGACTGCGCACACAACATGGCCAAACAAAAGCAAAACACAGTTCCTGGCCTATCTATCCAACGGAAACTCATCAGCAACATAGTCCATTGGTCAAGGTAATTACATGCAGCCATACAAAGTCTTTGGGCCTTGCCTCAGAGTCAAACCAACAACTTCTCGCAGCGCAAGCAAACAGCCTACCACTACACCAACACAGAGAAGTTGGAAATTGATTCTACATTAATTCACATAATCCTAGTGACTGCGCACACAACAGGCAAAACAAAAGCAAAAGACAGTACCTGGCTTATCAATCCAATAAAAACTCATAGCCAACACAGTCCATTGAACTAGGCAATTACATTCAGCCATACAAGGTCCATGGACCTTGCCTCAGAGTCAAACCCACAACTTCTCGCAGCCTAAGCAAAGAGCCTACCACTATACCAACACAGAGTAGTGAGAATCTGACTCTACATTATTTCACATAATCCTGGTGACTGCGCACACAACTTGGCCAAACAAAAGCAAAAGAGAGTACCTGGCCTGTCAATCAAATGGAAACTCATAGGCAACACAGTCCATTGGACTAGGCAATTACATGCAGCCATACAAAGTCCATGGGCCTTGTCTCAGAGTCAAAGCCACAAACTCTCATAGCCCAAGCAAAGAAACCACCACTACAACAACACAGAGAAGTGGGAAACTGATTCTACATTAATTCACATAATCCTAGTGACTGCACACACAACATGGCCAAACAAAAGCAAAAGACAGTACCTAGCCTATCAATCCAATGAAAACTCATAGATAACACTGTCCAATGGACTAGGCAATTACATGCAGCCATACAAAGTCCATGGGCCTTGCCTCAGAGTCAAACCGACATCGTCTGGCAGCCAAGCAAAGAGCCTACCTCTACACCAACACAGAGAAATGGGAAACTGAGTCTACATTAATTCACATAATCCTAGTGACTGCGCACACAACAATGCCAAACACAGTACCTGGCCTATCAATCCAATGGAAACACATAGGTAACACACTCCTTTGGACTAGGCAATTACATGCAGCCATACAAAGTCAAACCCACAACCTCTCGTAGCCAAGTAAAGAGCCTACCACTACACCAACACAGAGAAGTGGGAAACTGAGTCTACATTAATTCACATAATCCTAGTGACGGCGCACACAATATGGCCAAGCAAAAGCAAAAGACAGTACCTGGCCTATCAATCGAATGGAAACTCATAGGCAACACAGTCCATTGGTCTAGGCAATTACATGCAGCCATATAAAGTCCATGGCCCTTGCCTCAGAGTTGAAACCACAACCTCACGTAACCCAAGCAAAGAGCCTACCACTACACTAACAGAGAGATGTGGGAAATTGATTCTACATTAATTCACATAATCCTAGTGACTGCGCACACAACATGGCCAAACAAAAGCAAAAGATAGTACTTGGCCTATCAATCCAATGGAAACTTACAGGCAAAACAGTCCATTGGACTAAGCAGTTACATGCAGCCATACAAAGTCCATGGGTCTTGTCTCTGAGTCAAACCCACAACCTCTCGTAGACCAAACAAACAGTCTACCACTACACCAACACAGAGAAGTGGGAAACTGATTCTACATTAATTCACATAATCCTAGTGACTGCGTACACAACATGGCCAAACAAAAGCAAAAGACTGTCCCTGACCTATCAATCCAATGGATACTCATAAGCAACACAGTCCATTGGACTAAGCAATTACATGCAGCCATACTAAGTCCATGGGCCTTGCCTCAGAGTAGAACCCACAACCTTTCGTAGCCCAAGGAAAAAACCTACCTCTACACCAACACAGAGAAGTGGGAAACTGACTCTACATTAATTCACATAATCCTAGTGACTGCGCACACAACATGGCCAAGCAAAAGCAAAAGACAGTACCTGGCCTATCAATCCAATAAAAACTCATAGGCTACACAGTCCATTGGACTATGCATTTACATGCAGCCATTCAAAGTCCATGGGCCTTTCCTCAGAGTCAAACCCACAACCTCTCGTAGCCTAAACAAAGAGCCTACCACTACACCAACACAGAGAAGTGGGAAACTGATTCTACATTAATTCACATAATCCTAGTAACTGCGCACACAACATGGCCAAACAAAAGCAAAGGACAGTACCTGGCTTATCAATCCAATGGACACTCATAGGTAACAAAGTCCATTGGACTAGGTAATTACATGCAACAATTCAAAGACCATGGGCCTTGCCTCAGAATTGAACCCACAACCTCTCGAAGCCCAAGCAAAGAGCCTACCACTACACCAACACAGATAAGTAGGAAACTGACTTTACATTAATTCACATAATCATAGTGACTGCGCACACAACATGGCCAAACAAAAGCAAAAGACAGTACCTAGCCTATTAATCCAATGGAAATTCACAAGAAGCACAGGCCATTGGACTAGGCAACTACATGCAGCCATATAAAGTCCATAGGCCTTGCCTCAGAGTCGAACCCACAACCTCTCGCAGCCCAAGCAAAGAGCCTACCACCACACCAACACAGAGAGGTGGGAATCTGACTCTACATTAATTCACATAATCCTAGTGACTGCGCACACAACATGGCCAAACAATGCAAAAGACAGTACCTGGCTTATCAATCCAATGGAAACGCATAGGTAACATAGTCCATTGGACTAGGCAATTACATGCAGCCATACAAAGTCCATGGGCCTTGTCTCAGAGTCAAAGCCACAAACTCTCATAGCCCAAGCAAAGAAACCACCACTACAACAACACAGAGAAGTGGGAAACTGATTCTACATTAATTCACATAAACCTAGTGACTGCGCACACAACATGGTCAAACAAAAGCAAAAGACAGTACCTAGCCTATCAATCCAATGAAAACTCATTGATAACACAGTCCAATGGACTAGGCAATTACATGCAGCCATACAAAGTCCATGGGCCTTGCCTCAGAGTCGAACCAACATCGTCTCGCAGCCAAGCAGAGAGCCTACCTCTACACCCACACAGAGAAATGGGAAACTGAGTCTACATTAATTCACATAATCATAGTGACTGCGCACACAACAATGCCAAACACAGTACCTGGCCTATCAATCCAATGGAAACACATAGGTAACACACTCCTTTGGACTAGACAATTACATGCAACCATACAAAGTCAAACCCACAACCTCTCGTAGCCAAGCAAAGAGCCTACCACTACACCAACGCAGAGAAGTGGGAAACTGAGTCTACATTAATTCACATAATCCTAGTGACGGCGCACACAATATGGCCAAGCAAAAGCAAAAGACAGTACCTAGCCTATTAATCCAATGGAAATTCACAGGCAACACAGGCCATTGGACTAGGCAACTACATGCAGCTATATAAAGTCCATGGGCCTTGCCTCAGAGTCAAACCCACAACCTCTCGTAGACCAAGCAATGAGCCTACCACTACACCAACACAGAGAAGTGGAAAACCAACTCTACATTAATTCACATAATCCTAGTGGCTGCGCACACAACATGGCCAAACAAAAGCAAAAGACAGTACCTAGCCTTTCAATCAAATGGAAACTCATAGGCAACACAGTCCATTGGACTAGGCAAATACATGCAGCCATACTAAGTCCATGGGCCTTGTCTCAGAGTCAAACCCACAACCTCTCGCAGCCCAAGCAAAGACCCTACCACTATACCGACACAGAGAAGTGAGAAACTAATTCGACATTAATTCACATAATCCTAGTGACTGCGCACACAACATGGCCAAACAAAAGCAAAAGACAGTACCTGGCCCATCAATCCAATGGAAACTCAAAGGCAACACAGTCCATTGGACTAGACAATTTCATGCCGCCATACAAAGTCCATGGGCCTTGCCTCAGTGTCGAACCCACAACCTCTCGCAGCCCGAGCAAACAGCCTACCACTACACAAACACAGAGAAGTGGGAAACTGACTCTACATTGGTTTCGCACTTGTTTGTGTTGGTATATATGCAAGAGAACCACGAGTTTTTTTGTGCAAAATTAGACAAATTTTATTACATACAAAGGGTGAACAGTCATAAAATCACATAAGATCCATAGTTCATGGGACCAGATGCTGGGGTATACACCATATCAGGGCTCAATTACAGACAAAAGTAGTATGGTACAATATACTAATGCACCCATTCCAGTGCATGAATGAAATACATTTTACTCCAGTGTCAACATGTCAGAATCGAAAATCCCTCAGGAACCCATCACATAAAGGCAACTGCCATGCTAACATTAGTATATCTACCGGTCAGTGGTGGGATGGTAAGCCCAGGCCTGGTCACAATAGGAACCTCACAGAACGACGTACGTTTCGAAGAGACGATATTTTAAAATCTTCATCAGGGTGGAGGTATTCTGACCGTCCATCCCAGAGCTCCGGTTTTTAAATGTGCGCGTTAAAGCGCCAGCCGGAAGTTCGCATACGGCGCATGCGCCGGCCCGCAGGCAAGTCCCGCGAGACCGCCGCCGTCACGTCACAATCGCGCATGCGCGGGAGTACGGACGCGTCTCCATGACTCCCGCGCAGGCGCGAGACGGCCAGACGGCGGCGATCAAGCAAGGACGAGCATATGAGCCAGCGCGCGCGCACAGGAACTCCCGGATCTCACAAAGAGCGTGCTAGAATATGCATGATATCATGATGCAGGCGTGCTAAACTCACAGGTGTGATAACATGACAGACATAATGGCATTATTCATATCATTTTTCACAAGAAAGATCATTTCATATCTTTAGTGATCCATATGGGTGATCTGTCACACTTCCACCAATGGTAATTTTTGGATATTGTCCTGCAATCACAAAAGATGTTTGTGTTGGTGTAGTGGTAGGCTCTTTGCTTGGGCTGCGAGAGGTTGTGGGTTCGACTCTGAGGCAAGGCCCATGGACTTTGTATGGCTGCATGTAATTGTCTAGTCCAATGGACTGTGTTGCCTATGAGTTTCCATTGGATTTATAGGCCTGGTACTGTCTTTTGCTTTTGTTTGGCCATGTTGTGTGCGCAGTCACTAGGATTATGTGAATTAATGTAGAGCTCATTTCCCACTTCTCTGTGTCGGTGTGGTGGTAGGCTCTTTGATTGGGCTGCGAGAGGTTGTGGGTACAACTCTGAGGCAAGGCCCATGGACTTTGTATGGCTGCATGTAATTGCCTAGTCCAATGGACTGTGTTGCCTATGAGTTTCCATTGGATTTATAGGCCTGGTACTGTCTTTTGCTTTTGTTTGGCCATGTTGTGTGCGCAGTCACTAGGATTATGTGAATTAATGTAGAACCAGTTTCCCACTTCTCTGTGTCGGTGTAGTGGTGGGCTCTTTGATTGGGCTGCGAGAGGTTGTGGGATCAACTCTGAGGCAAGGCCTATGGACTTTGTATGGCTGCATGTAATTGCCTAGTCCAATGGACTGTGTTGCTTATGTGGTTCAATTGGATTGGTAGGCCAGGTACTGTCTTTTGCTTTTGTTTGGCCATGTTGTGTGCGCAGTCACTAGGATTATGTGAATTAATGTAGAACTAGTTTCCCTCTTCTCTTTGTTGGTGTAGTGGTAGGCTCTTTGCTCGGGTTGCGAGAGGTTGTGGGTTTGACTCTAAGGCAAGACCCACGGACTTTATATGGCTGCATGTAATTGCCTAGTCCAATGGACTGTGTTGCGTATGAGTTTCCATTGGATTGATAGGCTAGGTACTGTCTTTTGCTTTTGTTTGGCCATGTTGTGTGCGCAGTCACTAGGATTATGTGAATTAAGGTAGAATCAGTTTCCCACTTCTCTGTGTTGGTGTAGTGGTAGGCTCTTTGCTTGGGCTACGAGAGGTTGTGGATTCGACTCTGAGACGAGGCCCCTGGACTTTGTATGGCTGCATGTAACTGCCTAGTCCAATGGACTGTGATGACTATGAGTTTCCATTGGATTGATAGGCCAGGTAATGTGTTTTGCTTTTGTTTGGCCATTTTGTGTGCGCAGTCACTAGGATTATGTGAATTAATGTAGAGTCAGTTTCCCACTTCTCTGTGTTGGTGTAGTGGTAGGTGTGGAGACACGTGGCTCAGTGGGTGCTCTTGTCCACTGAACCAGCCGCCTTTAGAAAGACAGCGTGGCTCAGGGCTCATCCCAACTGAACGTACAACCTCCTTAACCGTGGGCAGAACACTACTCAGACAAAACAGGGTGAGGGAACCACAATAATTAGACTTTATTGGATTCCCAAACAATTAACGGCACATAACCAGCAAAACACAAATGTAACAGGCAACAGAGTCTCACCCTTCCACTGGCTCACCAGGGATTAGAATGTCCTTGTTTCAGAGCTTCCAGGGCCTCTTACTCCAATCCAGCAGCACCCCGCTTTTGGCGGGCACCCACCGAGAAAGGAATAATGCCAGATTTAGGAAGCTGTGTAAGGTCTGTAAAGTCTGTAGCAGGTGACTGAACTGTCCCAACCTGAGTGTCCTCCTTAGGTAGTCCTGGTATGATGATGCAATCCTGGCAGCCGGTGTTTCGAAATCCCTAGGCTGTGGAAATGGTCTCCAACCGGAATCGGAGTCCCTAGATTGAAGCCATAGATATCCTGATCCTCTAGTCAGCTCCTAAGAGCTTAGACTGGATCGATCAGCATCCATCAACAACCTTCATCAATCTGGTGGCTTAAAGAAGTCCTCTCTTATAGCCACAGCCCTCCCTCTGGGCACACTGCGTCCTCATCGATTGGTTGGACAAGATCGCCTCTCCCATTGGATGAATCTCAAGCTGCATGGACAATGTTCATCCACATGATGTCTACAGAAATACTGAGGGTATACATGTAGTCTGGAATGCACATTGTTGTGAATGTTAGTTATGTCTTGGCTGCTGGGAGGCTCCCTCTGGTGGCCAGGAAGGGTTTGGACAGAGACCAGGTGGGTTGTGCAGTGGGTGTTTCCTTTCCTGACTCTCTGCTTATTTAAGTCCTGGTCTGATTGCAGGCTGTTGCCGGATGTCTGTTGTTCTTTGTATCTCCAGCCTGCTTAATCCTGCTCTACATTTCATCCACTCCAGATAAGGTCTTGCTCTTTATTTATTGCCTGGTTCTTTTGCTTATCTGGGTTTGTCATTTGTTGTGGTTGGTTTCCTTCCAGGGATTTTCTCCCTCAGTGGATTGTTGAGGAACTCCCTGCAGTTCTGTGTGGAGTTTAGCTCCTTTGGGTCCATGTGTTTGTGGCTTGTTGAATTTGTTATAATTCTTGTTTTCTGTTCATTGGTATGACAAGGGCACCTGGTATAGGACAGAGTTCAGATCGAGCGATCTGAGGGCCTTTTTGTACTATCAGGAAGTTGGTATATTGCAGGTTTTTTCTCTGGCTAACCAAAACAGTCCCTTTCCTGTTCTTTCCTATTTTAGTCAGTGGGGGCCTCACCTTTTGCTATCCTGTCATCTACCTGTGTATTGTGTTTTTCCTATATCACCGCAGTCTTTGAATGTGGGGGGCTTGCTATCCTTGTCTATTTTCTGAGGCAGAGAGTTATTCATCTTTCCTACCTTTAGGATAGTTCTCCGGCTGGGTTCGCGGTGCACAGGATGTTAGTTCACCCCTCGGCTACTTCTAGTTGTGTTGGTTAGTAAGGGGATGGCGGCCAGATTAGTTGCCAAGGCTCTTGTCACCTTTTTGCCAATGATTTGTGGTGATCTTCCATGGTTCCGGATCATAACAGTACATCCGGCCAAACAAATTTAAAGGGTACTCTTAACCCCTTAACGACCTTTGACGTACTGGGTACGTCACGGTGACATGGTGCTAAACGACCCATGACGTACCCAGTACGTCATGGCGAAATCGCGGTCCCGGAGCCCTGGGGAGTCCAATTTCTTTGATTAAACGGTAGATTCGGGAAGGAGGGGACCTCTGCCTGACCTCAGGAGGGGTGGTGCCTCCTCCCCGAACCTACAGAGGCTGTGATTGGCTGACAAACGCCGCTCAGCCAATTACAGTCACTGTAATGTTCCAGCCATTGAAAATGGATGGAACATTTAAATCCAGCCCTGATCAGTGCTGCTGTAGCACTGGCCATTGGCTGGAGCTGAGTGATCGGTGCTTCACCCGCCCCCAGCTCTGATTGGAGAGACCGGTCTTGTGACCGATTTCTCCAATCAATGTGGTTCTGGGGCCTGTGACCGTCCCTGGAAGCCGAGGAGAGCGGTCTCTGCGGGTGCCAATCGGTAAGTTGCTGCCCCCGCCGCCCGCCCCTATCCCCGATCGCCCTGCCAGCCCCGCCGCTGCTCCCCATCCACCGGTGTCCCCGCCGCCACGCTCGTCACTGTCCCCGCCGCTGCTCCCGATCCACCGCTGTCCCCGCCGCTGCTCCCGATCCACCGCTGTCCCCGCCGCTGCTCCCGATCCACCGCTGTCCCCGCCGCTGCTCCCGATCCACCGCTGTCCCCGCCGCCACGCTCGCCGCTGTCCCCGCCGCCACGCTCGCCACTGTCCCCGCCGCCACGCTCGCCACTGTCCCCGCCGCTGCTCCCGATCCACCGCCGCCACGCTCGCCACTGTCCCCGCCGCCACGCTCGCCACTGTCCCCGCCGCTGCTCCCGATCCACCGCTGTCCCCGCCGCCACTGTCCCCGCCGCCACGCTCGCCACTGTCCCCGCCGCCGCTCCCGATCCACCGCTGTCTCCGCCGCCACTGTCCCCGCCGCCACGCTCACCGCTGTCCCCGCCGCCACACTCGCCACTGTCCCCGCCGCCATGCTCGCCACTGTCCCCGCTGCCGTCGCACCCACCTTTTTCAGCCGCTGCTGCCCCCGAATCGGCCCCCACTGTTCCCGATCGGCGGCCGCCGCCGCCTCCTTCATCGGCTGCCCCTTCTCCATCGCCACTACACCTCCTTTCCCTCCATGTGCTGCAAGCCACCCTCCCCCCACATGTGGGGGGAGGGTGGCTTGCAGCACATGTGGGGGGAGGGTGGCTTGCAGCACACGTGGGGTGCTGCAAGCCACCCTCCCCCCACATGTGCTGCAAGCCACCCTCCCCCCACATGTGCTGCAAGCCACCCTCCCCCCTCCATGTTCTGGGGGCCACCCTCCCCCCGGGGCCCCCCTCCTCCATGTGCCATCTCTCTCTCCCATCAGACTCTGCCCCCCTCCCCGATCTGCTGCCTGCTCTCTCCCATCCTCTTCATCTACTGCCCCCTCTCACCCTCCTCAATCTGTTGCCTCCGTCATCTGCTGCCTCTTCTGTCTGCTGTGATCCTGCTGCCTAGATCCATCCTGTAAGAAAGGTATCCCCATCTCACCTCCCTTCCCCCCCCATCCTCCGCCACTCCTCCATCCGCTGCGCCATTTCCCATCATCCATCCGCTGCGCCCTTTCCCATCCTCTGCCGCTCCTCCATCCACTGCGCCATTTCCCATCATCCATCCGCTGCACCCTTTCCCATCCTCTGCCGCTCCTCCATCCGCTGCGCCATTTCCCATCATCCATCCGCTGCGCCCTTTCCCATCTTCTGCCGCTCCTCCATCCGCTGCGCCCTTTCCCATCCTCTGCCGCTCCTTCATCCGCTGCGCCATTTCCCATCATCCATCCGCTGCGCCCTTTCCCATCCTCTGCCGCTCCTCCACCCGCTGCGCCCTTTCTCATCTTCCATCCGCTGCGCCCTTTCTCATCTTCCATCCGCTGCGCCCTTTCTCATCTGCCGCCCCGCCCTCTCGCATCGCATTATCCAGCGCAGTTGCTCGCTTCCAGACTGCAGTGGATGATGCGATGCGAGACTCGTGCATTGCTCTCACGTTTGGCACTTGTCTTAGTGGCAGGCGCTCATATTTTTTTTTTTTTTTATACTATTTTTTTTTTTTTTACTTTTGTCTGTATTTTTTATTTCGCCAAACTAATTTTTTTGTATGGGGGGGGTCTAGTTTCCAAAACGGGATCACATGTGGGGGAGCTCCATCGTTTAGGCACCTCAGGGGTTCTCCAAATGCAACATGGCGTCTGCTAATAATTTCAATCAATTTTACTGTGAAATGGCGCTCCTTCTCTTCTGAGCCCCGCCGTATGCCCAAACAATTGATTTCAACCACATATGAGGTACCTGTGTACTGAGGAGAAATTGCACAATACATTTTATGGTGCATTTTTTCCTGATACCCTTGTGAAAAAAAAAGCTACCTGTTTGAAAAAACAATTTTGTGGTAAAAAAAAGAATAAAATATTTTCACGGCTGAACATTACGAACGTTTGTGAAGCCTCCAGGGTTTCAAAGTGCTCACTAAACAGCTAGATAAATTCCATGAGGGGTCTAGTTTCCAAAATGGGGTCAATTGTGGGGTAGCTCCATTGTTTAGGCACTTCAAGGGCGTCTCCAAACGCAACATGGCGTCCGCTAATAATTCCAACCAATTTTGCTGTGAAACGGCGCTCCTTGCCTTCCGAGTCCTGCTGTGTGCCCAAACATTTGATTTCCACCACATATGAGGTATCTGCATACTCAGGAGAAAATGCACAATACATTTTATGGTGCATTTTTTCCTGATACCCTTGTGATAAAAAAAGCTACCTGGTTGAAGCAACAGTTTTGTGGTAAAAAAAAGTTTTTCTTTTCACGGCTCAACGTTATAAACTTCTGTGAAGCCCCCAGGGGTTCAAAGTGCACATCAAACATCTAGAAAAAATATTTGAGGTCTCTAGTTTCCAAAATGGGGTCACTTATGGGGGAGCTCCATTGTTTAGGCACCTCAGGGAGTCTTCAAACCCGACATGGCGTCCGCTAATCAGTGCAGCTAATTTTGCACTCAAAAATTCAAATGGCGCTCCTTGCCTTACGAGTCCTGCCGTGTGCCCAAACATTTGATTTCCACCACATATGAGGTATCTGCGTACTCAGGAGAAAATGCACGATACATTTTATGATGCATTTTTCCTGATACCCTTGTGAAAATACTAATTTTTATGGCTAAAGTAACATTTTTGTGTTAAAGTAAAATTTTCATTTTTTCTTCTACATTGCTTTGGTTGCTGTGAAGCTCCTAAAGGGTAAATAAACTTCTTGGATGTGGTTTTGAGCAGAGTGAGGGGTGCAGATTTTAGAATGGGGTCACTTTTGGGTATTTTCTGTCGCCTAGCTTTCTCAAATCACTCAAAATGTGATGTGGTACCTAAAAAAAAAAAAATTTTTTTTTTGTAAATTTTGTTGGAAAAATGAGAAATTGCTGATGAACTTTGAACCCTTCTAACTTCCTAACGGAATTTTTTTTTTTTCAAAAATTGCACTGGTGTAAAGCAGACAAGTGGGAAATGTTATTTAGTAACTATTTTGTGTGACATATCTCTCAGATTTATGGGCATAAAATTTCAAATTTTGAAAATTGCAAAATTTTTGCCAAATTTCCGAAATTTTCACAAATAAACGCAAAACATATCGGCCTAAATTTACCACTGACATGAAGTACAATATATCACGAAAAAACAATGTCAGAATCGCCAGGAACCATTGAAGTGTTCCAGAGTTATAACCTGTCAAAGTGACACTGGTCAAAATTGCAAAAAATGGCCGGGTCTTTAAGGTGAAAACAGGCTGGGGGCTGAAGGGGTTAAGAAGGAAAAAAAAAAAAAGCTGCTGAGAATTTTTTTTTTTTTTTTAGGGTGTTTTTCCTCTTCTTCTTTGGGTTCTCTGGAAGATTTCTTTTTTCTAGCATGGATGAATTGGGTGAGCGTGTTGCTCATCTTGAAGCTAAGGTTCGTTGTATAGAGTCTTATCTTGCACAGACTCCCCTTGCAGAGCCTAAAATTCCCGTTCCTGAATTTTTTTCGGGAGATAGGTCGAGATTTTTGAGCTTCAAAAATAATTGTAAATTATATGGACTTTGAATGGCTGCATGTAATTGCCTAGTCCAATGGACTGCTGCCTGTGAGTTTTCATTGGATTGATAGGCCAGGTACTGTCTTTTGCTTTTGTTTGGCCATGTTGTGTGCGCAGTCACTAGGATTATGTGAATTAATGTAGAATCAGTTTTACCCTTCTCAGTGTTGGTGTAGTGGTAGGCTCTTTGTTTAGGCTACGAGAGGTTGTGGGCTTGACTCTGAGGAAAGGCCCATGGACTTTGAATGGCTGCATGTAAATGCATAGTCCAATGGACTGTGTAGCCTATGAGTTTTTATTGGATTGATAGGCCAGGTACTGTCTTTTGCTTTTGCTTGGCCATGTTGTGTGCGCAGTCACTAGGATTATGTGAATTAATGTAGAGTCAGTTTCCCACTTCTCTGTGTTGGTGTAGTGGTAGGCTCTTTGCTTGGGCTGCGAGAGGTTGTGGTTTTGACTCTGAGGCAAGGCCCATGGGCTTTGTATGGCTGCATGTAATTGCCTAGTCCAATGGACTGTGTTGCCTATGAGTTTCCATTGGTTTGATAGGCAAAATACTGTCTTTTGTTTTTGTTTGGCCATGTTGTGTGTGCAGTCACTGGGATTAAGTGAATTATTGTAAATCAGTTTCCCACTTCTCTGTGTTGGTGTAGTGGTAGGCTTTTCGCTTGGGCTACGAGCGGTTGTGAGTTTTACTCTGAGGGAGTTCCTCAACAATCCACTGAGGGGGAAAATCCGCACTGTCCCCGCCGCTGCTCCCGATCCACCGCCGCCACGCTCGCCACTGTCCACGCCGCTGCTCCTGATCCACCGCTGTCCCCGCCGCCACGCTCGCCACTGTCCCCGCCGCCACGCTCGCCACTGTCCCCGCCGCCATCGCACCCACCTTTTTCAGCCGCTGCTGCTCCCGAATCGGCCCCCACTGTTCCCGATCAATGGCCGCCGCCGCCTCCTTCATCGGCTGCCCCTTCTCCATCGCCACTACACCTCCTATCCCTCCATGTGCTGCAAGCCACCCTCCCCCCACAGGTACAATCAGTTTCCCACTTCTCTGTGTTGGTGTAGTGGTAGGCTCTTTGCTTGGCCTACGAGAGGTTGTGGGTTTGACTCTGAGGCATGGCCAATGGACTTTGTATAGCTGCATGTAATTTCCTAGTCCAATGGACTATGTTGCCTATGAGTTTCCATTGGATTGATAGGCCAGGTAATGTCTTTTGCTTTTGTTTGGCCATGTTGTGTGCGCAGTCACTAGGATTATGTGAATTAATGTACAATCAGTTTCCCACTTCTGTGTTGGTGCAGTGGTAGGCTCTTTTCTTGGGCTGCGAGAGGTTGTGGTTTCGACTTTGAGGCAACGCCCATGGACTTTGTATGGCTGAATGTAATTGCCTAGTCCAATGGACTGTGTTACCTATGCGTTTCCATTGGATTGACAGGCCAGGTACTGTCTTATGATTTTGTTTGGCCATGTTGTGTGCGCAGTCACTAGGATTATGTGAATTAATGTAGAGACAATTTCCCACATCTCTGTGTTGGTGTAGTGGTAGGTTCTTTGCTTGGGCTTCCGGAGAGTGAGGGTTCGACTCTGAGGCAAGGCCCATGGACTTTGTATGGATGCATGTAATTGCCTTGTCCAATGGACTGTGTTTCTTATGAGTTTCCATTGGATTGTTAGGCCAGGTACTGTCTTTTGCTTTTGTTTGGCCATGTTGTGTGCGCAGTCACTAGGATTATGTGAATTAATGTAGAGTCAGTTTCCCACTTCCCTGTGTTGGTGTAGTGGTAGGCTTTTTGCTTGGGCTACGAGAGGTTGTGGGTTCGACTCTGAGGCAAGGCCCATGGACTTTGTATGGTGGCATGTAATTGCCTAGTCCAATAGACTGTGTTGCCCATGAGTTTCCATTGGATAGATAGACCAGGTACTGTCTTTTGCTTTCGTTTGGCCATGTTGTGTGCGCAGTCACTAGGATTATGTTACATAGTTACATAGTTACTTAGGTTGAAAAAAGACCTAGGTCCATCTAGTTCAACCTTCCTCCACCAGTTCTACATTTAGTCACTAAGTCATTTATAACCAACAATGTTTTGTGTACTGAGGAAATCATCCAGCCCTTTGTTAAAAGCTGTTATAGTATCTGCCATTACTACCTCTTGTGGTAGTGTATTCCACAGTCTGACCGCTCTAACTGTAAAGAACCCTTTCCTATTTAGGTGTCGGAATCGCTTTTCTTCCACTCGCAGTGAGTGCCCCCTGGTCCTTAGTACTGTCTTTGGAAGAAATAAGTCATGTGCCAGTCCTTTATATTGACCACACATGTATTTATACATATAAATGAGATCTCCTTTGAGACGTCTTTTTTCTAAGCTAAACATATCTAACTTTTTCAACCTGTCATCATATGGGAGGCCTTCCATTCCTTGTAATAGTCTAGTTGCCCGCCTTTGAACTGACTCTAACTTCTGAATGTCCTTTTTAAAATGTGGAGCCCAAAACTGGATCCCGTATTCCAGATGTGGCCTTACAAGTGACTTATAGAGGGGTAACAATACGTTGGGATCACGGGATCTAATCTCTCTTTTTATACACCCTAAAATCTTGTTTGCTTTAGCAGCTGCTGCTTGACATTGAGTGCTGCTGCTCAGCTTATTTGTAATGAGAATACCCAAGTCCTTCTCCTGTTCTGTAGTTCCGAGTTTACTTCCATTTAATGTATACGCAGCTATAGGATTACTCCGTCCTAGGTGCATTACTTTACATTTATCAACATTAAATCTCATTTGCCAAGTATCTGCCCATTCTGACATCTTATCCAGATCTTTTTGTAATATTGTACTATCCAGGTCAGTTTTTAATATCCTACATAGTTTGGTGTCATCGGCAAAGACTGACACTGTACTATCAATCCCATCCACAAGGTCATTAATAAAGAGAGTAAAAAGAATCGGTCCAAGCACAGATCCCTGCGGCACCCCACTGCTGACTATAGCCCATTTAGAGAATGTACCATTTATGACTACTCTTTGTTTCCTATCTTTTAGCCAATTCCTTACCCAGTTGCATATTGTGTCCCCTAGTCCTTGCTTCTGGAGCTTTAGTATAAGGCTATTATGTGGTACAGTATCAAATGCCTTTGCAAAGTCCAAATAAATCACATCGGCTGCATTACCAATATCCAGGTTTGAACTTACCCCCTCATAGAACCCCAACAGGTTGGTTAGACACGACTTATCTTTCATGAATCCATGCTGTTTGTCAGTTATCATATTATTTTCTGCAATATATTTTTGCATGTCATCCCTTAAAATGCCCTCAAAAACTTTGCATACTACTGATGTCAGGCTTACTGGACGGTAGTTGCCTGAATCTACCCTCTTACCTTTCTTAAATATCGGTACCACATCAGCAATCCTCCAATCCTGAGGCACCAACCCTGTTACAAGTGAGTCTAAAAAGATGAGATACAGCGGTCTGTCGATTACGGAGCTCAATTCCCTCAATATTCGTGGATGAATGCCATCTGGCCCTGGGGATTTGTCAATGTTTAATTTACTCAGACGTAGGCGTACTTCATCTTGTGTTAAATTAATTATATCGGGTGGTGGACTTTGATTTTTCACTTGTTGAATGATCCCTGGTACAGTCAGTTCCTTGGTGAATACAGATGAGAAATGCCTATTTAATATCTCAGTCTTTTGTTTGTCCTCTATAACTAACTTGTTATTATATTTTAAGGGGCCGATACTATCCTTTGTTTTCCTTTTGGCATTAATGTATTTATAAAAGATTTTGGCTAAGCTTATATCTGTTCTTTTTTTTTTTCTAGTTTTCTACTTTTTCTTAAATGTTTATTCAATAACTTAAAAGGGGATTGTTTTATGCTGAGAGTGGTCTTGTCAATTATCAGGAAGACATGTTTAGCTGGAACTCTGATTTCTAGTGTATGGTTTGTCATGGAGTGTTAGCATAAGGATAGCTTATAGAGTTCCAATGAAATCTACAATGTGATGTTATTTTTGTCATTCCGAAACTGAGAGATCACTGTTTGTTTTATAATCTTTATAAATGTTCAAGATGTATGCTTGATTTATAAACTTAATAATAAAACAGATTTGAAATAAAAGATTTTGGGATTTATTTTAATGTCATTGGCGATTTTTGTTTCAGTAGCTAATTTTGCTTGTTTGATTTCTTTTTTACATTTCCTATTGATATCTTTATACTCCTGCAATGCTATTTCTGTATTCTCAGCCTGTAAGATTATAAATGCCCTTTGTTTTTGTTTTATTATACTTTGTACAGTCTTATTTATCCATAGTGGTTTCTTTTTATTCCTGGACATTTTATTACCAGAGGGTATACGTTTTTTACAGGACTCTAGTAGTATATCCTTAAACTTACCCCATTTATGTTCGGTATCCCCAGTTACCATGACTTTGTCCCAATCTACACATTTAAGCTCTTCCCTTAATTTGTTGAAATCAGCTTTCCTAAAATTCCAGGTTTTAGCATTTCCCCTTTGAAATGTTCTATTGAATATTATGTTGAAGCTTACCATATTATGATCGCTGGTGCCCAAGTACTCCCGGACCTGTAGATCTGAAATTGTATCCGGTCTATTTGACAGGACCAGATCTAGCAAATTATCTCCCCTGGTCGGTTCACCTACCATCTGAGAGAGGAAATGGTCTTGAATGGTAGATAAGAACTTACAGCTTTTAGCAGAACCAGAAGATTCTATGTCCCACTGTATGTCTGGATAGTTGAAATCCCCCATAATAAGAACCCGATTATTATTATTAGCTGCCTTTTCAATTTGTTCCAGCATTTCACCCTCTATTTGTTCAGGTATGTTAGGAGGCTTATAGCAAACTCCAATTAGCATTTTTCCGTTATTCCCCTCCCCATGTACATTTACCCATACTGACTCTACATTGTTGCTGTTCCCCTCAATGTCATCATACAACACAGGTTTTAGGTTAGATTTAATAAATATACACACCCCACCACCTTTTTGGCCTTTCCTGTCCTTCCTAAATGTACTATAACCCTGTATGTTTGTCACCCAGTCATGGCTTTCATCCAGCCAGGTTTCCGTAATGCCCACCACATCATAATCCATGGTTGACATAAGAGTCTCCAATTCATTCATTTTGTTTGCAAGACTTCTTGCATTTGCCAGTAGACATTTAATCCTATTAACACCTTTATTACTCCTAGCCTCCCTACGTTCCTTGTATGTCCCATCCCCCCCTAAGGCTAGGTTCGCACACTGCGTCTTTTTGGCGCTGCGTTTTTGGCCGCTAAAAACGCACCTGCGTCGAAAAAAACGCATCAAAAAACGCATGCGTTTATGCCGCGATTTGGTGCGTTTTTGGCTGCGTTTTGCTGCGTTTTTGATCTCTGCGTTTTGCTGCGTTTTTCAAATGCATTGCATGGGCGGAAAACGCAGAAAAACGCAGGAAAGAACTGACATGTCCATTTTTTTTTTTTAACTCAAAAACGCAGGTAAAAAAAACAGATGTGTGTGGACAGCAAAAATGAAATCTCATAGACTTTGCTGGGGAAGCAAAGTCCTGCAGTTTTAAGGCCAAAAACGCACCCGAAAAACGCACAAAAACGCCGCGAAAAACGCACTGTGCGCACATAGCCTTATCCTTCATTGACCCCTACCATCTCACTATCTCTATCTGCTCTATCTATCCCCTTATTTGCGCCACTACCCTCCCTCCCCCCCCGATCCTAGTTTAAAAGCTCCTCCATCCGTCTGACCATTTTCTCCCCCAACACAGCTGCACCTTCCCCATTGAGGTGCAGCCCGTCCCTACCGTAGAGCCTGTAGCCGACTGAGAAGTCGGCCCAGTTCTCCATGAACCCGAACCCTTCCTTCCTGCACCAATTTCTAAGCCACATATTTATCTCCCTAAGCTCCCGCTGTCTTTCTAGTGACGCTCGTGGCACCGGTAGTATTTCTGAAAACACCACCTTTGAGGTCCTGGACTTCAGCTTCTCTCCTAGTTCCCTGTAATCATTTTTAAGGACCTTCCACCTGCCTCTAACTTTGTCATTAGTACCAATGTGCACCATGACCGCTGGGTTTTCCCCAGCCCCACCCAGCAATCTGTCTATCCGATCCACAATATGCCGAACCCGAGCACCCGGCAGACAACACACTGTTCGGCATTCACGGTCTCGGCGACAGAAGACCCTGTCTGTCCGCCTAATTATAGAGTCCCCTACCACCAACATCTGTCTGGGCTTTGCTGCACTCTTATTTCCCTCCTTCCTACAGCAGTTGTTTTCCTGGTTGCTAGGAGCAATATCCTGCTGTAGTGACCCTACTCCAGGCCCTTCATTCCTAATATCAGCCAAACAGGCATATTTACTAGGTTGTGCCAGTTCAGGACTAGGCTCCCTGACACTTTTCCCCCTACCTCTTCTTCTAACTGTTACCCAGCTACCTACCTCTGGGTCCTGATCTTCCCCACTTCCACCCTCCTCCATATCACTGGCCCCAGCCAGAGAAAGCTCAGTGAGCTCTAAACTCCTCTCCAGGTTTGCAATGCCCCTTAGTGTTGCAAGCTGCTTATTTAGATCAGTTACCTTGGCTTCCAAATACGCAACATGCTTGCATCGAGTGCAAACATAGTCACCCTCGAACGGCTGCTCAAGGCATGCATACATCTGACAAGATACGCACCTGGTAGCATTGTCCATGGAGCACCTATCAAATGGGGATAAACAGTAAGGTAGAAAAACAAAGAGAAAAAAAAACGAAAAAAAACCCGATGGGAAACGTATAAGGATAAATTCAAACTATGTTCTTGTGTCAAACTATGTAATTGTGTTGAAACTATGCACTTATCTTAAATTCAGCACTTTACTTCAGTTCAGCACCTCGCTCGCTCAGTGTGCTCAATGTGAATTAATGTAGAATCAGTTTCTCACTTCTCTGTGTTGGTGTAGTGGTAGGCTCTTTGCTTGGGCTGCGAGAGGTTGTGGGTTTGACTCTGAGGCAAGGCGCATGGACTTTGTATGGATGCATATAATTGACTAGTCCAATGGACTGTGTTGCCTTTGAATTTCCATTGGATTGATAGGCCAGGTACTGTCTTTTGCTTTTGTTTGGCCATGTTGTGTTCGCAGTCACTAGGATTATGTGAATTAATGTAGAGTCAGTTTCCCACTTCTCTGTGTTGGAGTAGTGGTAGGTGTGGAGACATGGGGCTCAGTGGGTGCTCTTGTCCACTGAACCAGCCGCCTTTAGAAAGACAGCGTGGCTCAGGGCTCATCCCAACTGAACGCACAACCTCCTTAACCGTGGGCGGAACACTACTCAGACAACACAGGGTGAGGGAACCACAATAATTTGACTTTATTGGATTCCCAAACAATTAACAGCACATAACATATAACCAGCAAAACACAAATGTAACAGGCAACAGAGTCTCACCCTTCCACTGGCTCACCAGGGATTAGAATGTCCTTGCCTCAGAGCTTCCAGGGCCGCTTACTCCAATCCAGCAGCAGCCTGCTTTTGCCAGGCACCCACCGAGAAAGGAATAATGCCAGATTTAGGAAGCTGTGTGAGGTCTGCAAAGTCTGTAGCAGGTGACTGAACTGTCCCAACCTGAGTTTCCTCCTTAGGTAGTCCTGGTATGATGATACAATCCTGGCAGCCGGAGTCGAAATCCCTAGGCTGTGGATATGGTCTCCAACCGGAACCGGAGTCCCTAGATTGAAGCCATAGATATCCTGATCTTCTATTCAGCTCCTAGGAGCTTAGACTGGATCCATCAGCATCCATCAACAACCTTCATCAATCTGGTGGCATAAAGAAGTCCTCTCTTATAGCCACAGCCCTCCCTCTGGGCACACTGCGTCCTCATCGATTGGTTGGACAAGATCGCCTCTATCATTGGATGAATCTCAAGCTGCATGGACAATGTTCATCCACATGATGTCTACAGAAATACTGAGGATATACATGTAGTCTGGAATGCACATACTAGATAATGGCTACCAAGGTAATCACATTAGCAATACACAACTACAATACAATGATTACTGGAAGAGTCTGGAGAAACAATACATCTGGCTTTCAGTGGCCAACACAATTACATGAGTCAACAAGAGTCTTGTAAAAACATTGAGGGACTTATCCCCCGTCTATAAACAATCAATCATCCTGTCTGGCTGAATTTTAAGAAACTTTAACCCATGAAAGTCCATGTCGTCAAAGTAGGGTCTTTGCTTGGGCTGCGAGAGGTTGTGGGTTCGACTCTCAGGCAATGCCTATGGACTTTGTATGGCTGCATGTAATTGCTTAGTCCAATGGACTGTGTTACCTATGAGTTTCCATTGGATCGATAGGCCAGGTACTGTCTCTTGCTTTTGTTTGGCCATGTTGTGTGCGCAGTCACTAGGATTATGTGAATTAATGTAGAATCAGTTTCCCTCTTCTCTGTGTTGGTGTAGTGGTAGGCTCTTTGCTTGGGCTATGAGAAGTTGTGGGTTTGACTCTGAGGCAAGACCCATGGACTTTGTATGGTTGCATGTAATTGCCTAGTCCAATGGACTGTGTTGCCTATGTGTTTTCATTGGATTGATAGGCCAGGTATTGTCGTTTGCTTATGTTGGGCTATGGCAATCCTAGTGACTGCGCACACAACATGGCCAAACAAAAGTAAATGACAGTACCTGGCCTAACAATCCAATGGAAACTCATAGGCAACACAGTCCATTGGACAAGGCAATTACATGCAGCCATACAAAGTGCATGGGCTTTGCCTCATAGTCAAACCCACAACCTCTCATAGCCCAAGCAAAGAGCCTACCACTACACCAACACAGAGAAGTGGGAAACTGACTCTACATTAATTCACATAATCCTAGTGACTGCGCACACAACATGGCCAAACAAAAGCAAAAGACAGTACCTGGCCTATCAATCCAATGGAAACGCATAGATAACACAGTCCATTGGACAAGGCAATTACATGCAGCCATACAAAGACCATGGGCCTTGCCTCAGAGTAGAACCCACAACCTTTCACAGCCCAAGCAAAGATCCTACCACTACACCAACACAGAGAAGTAGTACACTGACTCTACATTAATTCCCAAAATCCTAGTGACTGTGCACACAACATGGCCAATCTTGGACTACGAGAGGTTGTGGGTTTGACTATGAGGCAAGGCCCATGGACTTTGTATGCCTGCATGTAATTGCATAGTCCAATGGACTGTGTTGCCTATGAATTTTTATTCAATTGATAGGCCAGGTAATGTCTTTTGCTTTTGTTTGGCCATGTTGTGTGCGCAGTCACTAGGATTATGTGAATTATTGTAGTCCGTTTCCCACTTCTATGTGTTGGTGTAGTGGTAGGCTCTCTGCTTGTGCTACAAGAGGTTGTAGGTTTGACTCTGAGGCAAGCCCCATGGACTTTGTATGGCTGTATGTAATTGCCTAGTGCAATGGACTGTGTTGCCTATGAGTTTCTATTGCATTGATATGCCAGGTACTGTCTTTTGCTTTTGTTTGGCCATGTTGTGTGCGCAGTCACTAGGATTATGTGAATTAATGTAGAATATGATTCCCACTTCTCTGTGTTGGTGTAGTGGTAGGCTCTTTGCTTGGCTGCGAGAAGTTGTGGGTTCGACGCTGAGGCAAGGCCCATGGATTTTGTATGGTTGCATGTAATTGTCTAGTCCAATGGACTGGTTTGTCTATGAGTTTCCATTGGATTGATAAGCCAGGTACAGACTTTTGCGTTTGCTTGGCCATGTTGTGTGCGCAGTCACTAGTAGAGATGAGCGAACCGGTCGCGGTTCGGTTTGCCGAACGGAGGTCTCGTACGAGTTTGGTTCGACGAACCCAACTCGAACCGCATAGGAAACAATGGCAGGCAATCACAAACACATGAAAACACCGTCAAAGGTGTCCAAAAGGTGACAAACAACTCACAACACAACACTAACACATGTGAAAGTGACAAGGACATATACTCATGCAAAAACAAAAGAGCTGGACAAGGAAAAAGAGGAGGAGACACAGATATATGAGTATATGCAAGGAAACATCGATGCCATTACTGTGCAACTTGAGCCCTGATGAACAAGTCATGGCTCTCATTGGACTTTTCTTCCCCTGGGTCAGCCAGGGGAGGCCAAAAGCACACGTATTTTTGAGAGTGCTTCATGCAAAGCATCTTTTTCTTTTTCAAAAGGGGGGTCAAATGATGCCAGTCAAGTGGGGTGTGTGTGGCCCAATTAGCGGAAACGAGGGAGACTGTGGTTGGAGTCCCCTCGCTTTTGAAAAAAGAACCAAGATGAACAAGTCATGGCTCTCAGAGGACTTTTCTTCCCCTGGCTCATCCAGGGGAGGCCAAAGGCATGCGTATTTTTGAGAGTGTTTCATGCAAAGCATCTTTTTCATCTTGAAAATGGGGGTCAAATGATGCCAGTCAAGTGGGGTGTGTGTGGCCCAATTAGTGGAAACGAGGGTGACTGTGGTTAGAGTCCCCTTGCTGTGTTTTACATGCTTTTAGAAGGGCATGACATGGCTTAGAGGTTTACTTTCTGCATCTGCAAACTGTTGGCTACCAAAATGCTACCTTTCCAACCTTTTTAACCGAGGATTTTCGAGACCTTATGCCCATTGCAGTGCCCCAAGAGCCGATGCCCAGGCGCCACTCCTTCTCCAACAAAGGCGTCCACGCGCTACACCAGCATGTCGCACCAAACATCACCGCTTCTTTGAGAAACTGTGTGACAGGGTGCATTTCACCACAGATACTTAGCCCAGTAATCATGGACAGGGGCATTACATGTTGCTGACTGGGCAATGGGTTACTATGGGGAGAGATGTAGAAGGGTCTGCTGTACAAGTCTTGCTGTCCCCACGAGTTGTATCAATCCTTCCTCTGTATGTAGAAGTTAATACACTGCTTCTGCCTCCTCAACCTCGTGTGGGTCCTTCACCTCAGCCCAAACCCTGTGTGGTCAGGGCACCCTTCCTTGTAACTGCGCACAAGGAAAACCACAAACCTCCTTACTATGCTGGCAGCAGAGCTCAATGCCATCATGCGGTCAAATGTTTACTTTGAAATGTATGGGAAATGTGAGTCACACCCCTGAGAAGTTGTTGACGGTTAGCTCTGGAGACCAAGTTTCATCAATGGTTGTCTCCACTCAACCAGCAGCCAGGGAAGGCCGGGTGTGACAATGATGCAAACATGGGTGCGGCCCTTCGCCGTGACAATGTGACACACGTGCCTTGTGTGGCTCACGTGTTGAATCTAATTCTCCAGCAAATTTTAAAACACCATCCCGGCCTACATGGCCTTGTGCAGCGGGTACGCTCGCTATGTGCTCACTTCCATCGTTTGCACACAGCAGCTCAACAACTTTCCTCGCTCCAGAAGTCTTTAGGTCTGGTGGTTATGTGAAGCCCCACAGGTGTAGTTTCGGTGCATTACCTTCAGGGACTCCACTCGGCTGGATCTCGTCACAGGTAGGGAATCTTCTATTGTCGTGACGCCACTCTCAGTATTGCGGTCAGTGGGGGACCGCCACTGCAGGTTGAGGGACGCCTGGGGCTGATGGTGTGTGCAGTTAGTTGGAATAGCCTCCTGAGAGTGAGGCAAGCCCCAGGGCCCTGTGTAGGTGCGTAGTACCACAAGGCGCAGAATAACTCCACACAGGCAGAATGTCTTTCAGGGTTTTTACTCACTTCAGGTGGCAGGGTGAGTAACCCGGGCGTAGCTGGGATGAACCAGGCGGGAACCAGGTGTCCTTCAGGCTGACTTGTGAGGGTGACTACTAACTCGCCTTCCTTAGCCCTTGGTGGTTTGGGGTGACCCCGACTTTGAGTCCCTATGGGGGTCACCCAGGGAAGTTGCTGAAGCCTCACTCCCCTTCGTTTGCCGTGTGCTTGTTGCCTGGGCCAGATCACTCCAGCTTCTTGCCTCCTGTGAGCTATGGGCCCTAACTGTGGCTACGTGGCTGCGGCTTTTTGTGGTGTTGTGGCGTGGGCTTTGAGAGCCCCACACCGGCAGGTTTAGCAAAAGAAAGCTGGATCTATCTCCGCTTCGGGATCTGCCGCCCGTTTGGGCCTGGTACTCTCTAGCAGTCTCCTTACTTCCCACTCCGTGCCCTCTCTTTAGCTGAAGATGGATTTCGGGTAGCACTCCTAGTTGACCGTTCTCCCCCGTCAGTAGCCACTGCGCGGGCGCTGTTAGACAGCAACAGCCCCACAGGTCTGCTCCTCACTGAGCCCTATGGAGTTCTGCTCTAACTGACTCACTGCCCCTCCTCTCCTGTTCTTGCCTACGCCACCTAGCAACCAGACTCTCTTACCACACCCCTTGAGAGGAGATGGAGGCTTTTGGCCCCCTCCACTATTCCAGTGAAGGTCAAGGCTTTTCCCCCTCCTGGGATCCCCAGGGGTCCTCTCATGGGTACATGTGTGAGACCTGATCACTATGCGCCTGTGTTCCACACCCCGGTCAGCCTTCTGGATTACCTGTATTGTACTGTCCCCAGCATGGGTGCAGTACTCAGTGGTGCCTGACCAGGTCAGGGGCGCCACATTCCCCCTTAGTTATCACCAGCACGTCCTCGGGCTGCAAGACAACATTTTAAAATGCATAAAACATTAAAACATGTAAAACATTTTTAAAAGCACCAGGTACCATACATCACCACCCTCCACCCACAAGTCCGTTAACCCACCCAAAACCCTCTCACGTTGGCCGCGGCTTCAGCCACTTCTGGCAGGATGTAGAGGCGGCTTACATGGGCTGGTGGTTTCAGGGTATACCTGGCCTGGTGGATCCGCGCCTTCAGCCTCTTCTGGCAGGATGTAGAGGCGGCCTCCACAGTTGGTGCTGACCAGGTACCCTCTTTGTGGTGGAGAGCCAGGCCCCATAAACAGGCATGCTCTCTGGTCGCAGGTGAGCCAAGGCCCTATATACGGACGGGCTCCTCCTGGTTGCAGACGAGCCAAGCCCCTAAACAGGCTGACTCTGGTGGCGGTGGTGCCCTTTTGGTGTAACTATTTACACTGCGAGAGTTTGTGGCTATAGCCAGTTCATAGCCTTAAGGTTTATTTCTCACATCAGTTTATGTGGGCACATACTTGAACTTTTAAAACGTTGCAAAACAAACTTTCCAACTGGTCAAAACTTGCTGTACTTTACTTGAACTTATGCAGACTCCTCTTCACCAGGGCTTGGGCCTGTAGGGCTGCGGCACCTGTTGGTTTCTTGACCTTTTTCCTCATCTGTAGTGGTCTCATCATTAGGTCTTTGGTCTTTTCTTTCTTTATTACTGTCTTTCCTTTCTTCTTTGGGACATGGTACTACATCTAGCGCGTACCAGCCTCTTTCGCCTTGATGCAGGGTAAACTGTACGGAGTCTCCCATTTTTAAGTTTCTGCCAGGGTGTCCTCTGGGCAGATGAGCTCTCACATCTCTTCTATTGACGAAGATACCTTCTTTGATACCAGGTGCAACAATGAACCCGTATCCTGACTTTAGGCTGAAGTCCTCCACTACTCCTTTACAAAGGGGTCCTCTGACCTGGGCTTTAGACCTTCTCAGGAACCGTTTTTCTTGTAGGTCTCTGGCTGTGACTTCTCTCTGCTCTGGGGATGGCGGTGCAGGGGACAGCGTTGTTCTGTTGCGACGCCTTGTCTTGCGGGCTGGATTCTGCGAAGTGCAGCTTACAAGCTCCCAGGTGGGGCGGTTGGGCAGGTCTTCTTCAGCAGGAGGTGTCAGGTCTTCCTCATCCCAACGGGAATAGGGCAACATCTCCGGCTCTGAGTATAGATCCACTGCTGGTGGCTCCGGAGTCAGCTCCTCAGCTTCCTGGCCTCCTCTCCCCCTTAGTTCTTCTTGGCACTCCTTTGGTGGCAGTGCTGGGGATGGGCTTTCTTCAGCAGGCCCAGGCGGGGGACTCTTTGGCGTGGTTGCTGCAGGGGTTGCCGGAATCCTCTTGGGGGTGTGCGGAGGGAGCAGATACCGATCCACCATCTCTTGTGGGAACTGGGCCTCTAGGTCAGCCTTCAGCTTCCAGTATTCGGGGTCCTCTCCTATCAGGGACTTCCTAGCAGGGACCTCTTTGGACTGGGGAGCGGTGTCTGCTCTGGCCTTGCAGGCCGGGGAAAATGGTGATGCAATCTCTTGGCGGGCCGCGCCTGGCATGGCGGCGGCCTGGTCTTGGCGGGCCGCGCCCGGCATGGCGGCGGCCTGGTCTTGGCGGGCCGCGCCCTGTTTGGCGGCGGCCTGGTCTTGGCGGGCCGCGCCTGGCATGGCGGCGGCCTGGTCTTGGCGGGCCGCGCCTGGCATGGCGGCGGCCTGGTCTTGGCGGGCCGGGCCTAGCAGGGCGGCGGCCTGGGTCAGCGTTACGCCTGCGGCGCGGATGAGGGTCGCGGTGGCAGCCGGTTCTTTGCGGGCCGGACTGGGCGTTGCTGCAGGGACCGGGTCTCGGTGGGCCGAGCAGGGCATCGCTGCGGCCGCTGGGGCTTGGAGGGCCGCACCTGGCGTGGCTGCGGCCTGCTTCAGCGTCGCCGCACCGGACGCCTCTTCGGGGACCGCGGACGCGGCAGCAGGGGTCGGGGCACTTGCGCTGGCCGGGGCATCACTCGACTCACCCATCTGTGGCAGCATCGGGGTCTGCGTCGTCGCCGTCCTGTCTGGCACTCGGCGCGCGGCTCTCCTTTCATAGGCCCGAACCGCGGCAGCCATCTCCAGAAGTTCCATGCGTTCTTCTCTGATCTGCTCCACGACCCGAGTCTCCAGTCGGTCGCAGAACTGGGCCAGCTCCCGATACCACCAGGCAGCGGAGCCCGGTTCTGGATTTCTGCGGTCAGACGCCATTTCTTCTGCGCCCTCTTCTGCACGACTCTCCAACTGTGGACTCGCCGTTGCCTCCAGTAGCAAGCTGTTCAGTTTCCGCTCTGCCTCTTTCAGCAGCTCCTCTCCCAGCAGCAGGCTTCTGGCTCCCTTTCTGTCCCGACGTCTCTGGACGCTTCCACTCTCATAGCTGGCAAGGTCAGAACTCTGCAGGGGATCTCTGGGTAGCCACGCCTCTTCGTGGGCGGTAACTTCTTCCAGCGCGGGCTGCTGTTGTTTTTCGGCGCGCTTTTCATGGTGGCAATATGGCGGCGCTTCCAATTTTTCAAGCGGACCGCCCAGGCACATGGTCACCTGTCTGAACAGGTCTAGTCCTTATCCTGTTCGTGACGCCAGATGTGAAGCCCCACAGGTGTAGTTTCGGTGCATTACCTTCAGGGACTCCACTCGGCTGGATCTCGTCACAGGTAGGGAATCTTCTATTGTCGTGACGCCACTCTCAGTATTGCGGTCAGTGGGGGACCGCCACTGCAGGTTGAGGGACGCCTGGGGCTGATGGTGTGTGCAGTTAGTTGGAATAGCCTCCTGAGAGTGAGGCAAGCCCCAGGGCCCTGTGTAGGTGCGTAGTACCACAAGGCGCAGAATAACTCCACACAGGCAGAATGTCTTTCAGGGTTTTTACTCACTTCAGGTGGCAGGGTGAGTAACCCGGGCGTAGCTGGGATGAACCAGGCGGGAACCAGGTGTCCTTCAGGCTGACTTGTGAGGGTGACTACTAACTCGCCTTCCTTAGCCCTTGGTGGTTTGGGGTGACCCCGACTTTGAGTCCCTATGGGGGTCACCCAGGGAAGTTGCTGAAGCCTCACTCCCCTTCGTTTGCCGTGTGCTTGTTGCCTGGGCCAGATCACTCCAGCTTCTTGCCTCCTGTGAGCTATGGGCCCTAACTGTGGCTACGTGGCTGCGGCTTTTTGTGGTGTTGTGGCGTGGGCTTTGAGAGCCCCACACCGGCAGGTTTAGCAAAAGAAAGCTGGATCTATCTCCGCTTCGGGATCTGCCGCCCGTTTGGGCCTGGTACTCTCTAGCAGTCTCCTTACTTCCCACTCCGTGCCCTCTCTTTAGCTGAAGATGGATTTCGGGTAGCACTCCTAGTTGACCGTTCTCCCCCGTCAGTAGCCACTGCGCGGGCGCTGTTAGACAGCAACAGCCACACTGGTCTGCTCCTCACTGAGCCCTATGGAGTTCTGCTCTAACTGACTCACTGCCCCTCCTCTCCTGTTCTTGCCTACGCCACCTAGCAACCAGACTCTCTTACCACACCCCTTGAGAGGAGATGGAGGCTTTTGGCCCCCTCCACTATTCCAGTGAAGGTCAAGGCTTTTCCCCCTCCTGGGATCCCCAGGGGTCCTCTCATGGGTACATGTGTGAGACCTGATCACTATGCGCCTGTGTTCCACACCCCGGTCAGCCTTCTGGATTACCTGTATTGTACTGTCCCCAGCATGGGTGCAGTACTCAGTGGTGCCTGACCAGGTCAGGGGCGCCACAGTTAAACGCCTGAAATGCGATGTGCCGACACGCAGGAATTTGAATCTGCACATGTTGCAGCATTTGTGGCAGCACCGCCAAACCCTGCTGCAATACGTTATGACTAGAGATGAGCGAACCGGTCGCGGTTCGGTTCGCCGAACGGAGGTCTCGTTCGAGTTCGGTTCGTCGAACGTTCGACGAACCGAACTCGAACCGCATAGGAAACAATGGTAGGCAATCGCAAACACATAAAAACACCTAGAAAACACCCTCAAAGGTGCCCAAAAGGTGACAAAAAACTCACAACACAACACAAACACATGGGAAAGTGACAAGGACATATACTCATGCGAAAACAAAATAGCTGGACAAGGAAAAAGAGGAGGAGACACAGATATAGGCATGTCACGCCCTTCTAAAATAATGTAAAACACCGCAAGGTGACTCCAAGCGGAGAAGGATGACACCGGGGAAGGTAGCTAAGTCTTTTTCTGATCCCAGCTCTGTTCATCTTGGCTCCTTTTAAAAAACACAGCAAGCAAGGGTTACTCCAAGCGGAGTCTCCCTTTTTTCCAAAAATTGGGCCACACACACACCCACCCATTCAGTGGCAGCACTTGTGCCCCAGTTGTACACTTCACAGCTAGATTTGCATCAAGCGCATTCAAAAATACGCCATACTTAACCGTCCCCAGGATGACACCGGGGTAGGTAGCAAAGTCTTTGCTGAACCATGACTTGTTCATCTTGGCTCCTTTTAAAAAACAATGTAAGCAAGTGTGTCACCAGGGGTTAAGGGGATACCCAGAACCGGGCCAAGGGGTCGCTTCTGGAAAGGGGATCACGGTGTCGTGACCCGGTCTGTGCTCCCTGGTTCCACAATAAAAAGGGGGGTTATGTTCGTGACGCCACCCGTGGAATGTGATCAGAGATGACCACCGCTGCTGCAGAACCTCCGGGGTGATGGAAGGCAGCTTGAGATGGGACGGCTCCCCACGGGTAGAGCCTTTTCCCCGGGGAAGTGTGTTAGTCTATGGGGGGAGTGCAGGACACGAGCACAATAAACAGGCAGACTCACGGTTTTGCAGTTTCTTTGTCCTTTACTGATGATGGTATTCAGCAGAGTACTGTCCACGGAGTCTGTGAGGGGTTCAGGGTTTCTCCCACCCAGCCGGGCCGTTTTGGCTTCCTTGTCTGCACTGTGTGTCTGTGGCCCTGCAGCTGTGTGAACTAGGCAGCCGGCTCTGCTCTGCTCCTAGGTACCGACCTGACAGGCAACTCGAGTCCTTCCTAGTATGTTCCTGAACTCTCCTTTGTTGCTGTGTCTGTGGTACAGATAGAGAATGTGGAATCCTCACTTCTCTGGTGTTAACTGTACAGTATGTAACCTGCAGTCTCGGATCCAGCATCCGTTATGTGTGCTCCACTGGGGTGAGCTCTGCAATGCTCTGTCTCCCAGGAATGTTCCTCTGTGTACTCTGTCTCCTTCCCTCAGACCCTCAGCTAGGCCTAGAAATGGTCAGTGGATCCTGAGGTGAGCTAAAGCCAGCTTCCAACCTGCAGATCCTTTCTCCTCAGTGCTCTGCACTGAACTTCCAAACTGAAACTACTGACCATTTCCCCTTCCCACCAGAATATACAGGGAAGCAGCTTGGTCTCCCCCTTCTGGCCAGGAGGTATTGGTGTTGTGTGTGGGGAGTTAACCCTTTGTGTTGTTACTGTGGCAACCCTGGGGTGCCACATTCCCCCTTAGTGAAAAACAGTACTCCGGGACTGTGAAACAAACAAACAAGTTATCACAACAATTATATATATACAGAGTCTCCAAAAGGAAAAAATACAAAAACCTTAAAGCTCAAAAAGAGTCCAAAATGTTCAAAAATATATAAGTGTTCATACAGGATAGTCTCTGTAGGTACTGGGCTTTTGGTCTTAACGTTGCAATTATATAAACATTTAAACAACCAAACGCTTCTTACAGGTGTCTCTACTCTGGTCGTAAGTGCAGTAGGCCTCACGGCCCTCGGGCCACCAACAATGTGATCAAGTTGTAACTCTCCGTGCTGCCACCTTACACCACTCTTCTCTCACCTTTTCTGTACACTAAACTGTTACGGTTTTTCATATAAACATTATAACATATGTACATTTTATTTGCAATTCCACATTAGTCTTTATATCTTGCTGGTATCTGACCCTGAGTACTACGCTGTGACCTGCGTACTGCTGGTGTACTGGGTGTACTTAGCATTAGAGATGAGCGAACCGGTCCCGGTTCGGCTCGAGGTCGGTTCGCCGAACGGAGGTCCCGTTCGAGTTCGGTTCGTCGAACGTTCGACATACCGAACTCGAACCGCATAGGAAACAATGGCAGGCATTCACAAACACATAAAAACACATAGAAAACACCCTCAAAGGTGTCCAAAAGGTGACAAACAACTTACAACACAACACAAACACATGAGAAAGTGACAAGGACATATACTAATGTGAAAACAAAAGAGCAGGACAAGGAAAAAGAGGAAGAGACACAGATATAGGCATGGCACGCCCTTCTAAAATCATGTAAAACACCGCAAGGTGACTCCAAGCGGAGTCTTCCTTTTTTCCAAAAATTGGGCCACACACACCCACCCATTCAGTGGCAGCAGTTGTGCCCCAGTTGTACAATTCACAGCTAGGTTTGCATCAAGCACATTCAAAAATACGCCATAATTAACCGTCCCCAGGATGACACCAGGGTAGGTAGCAAAGTCTTTCCTGATCCCAGCTCTGTTCATCTTGGCTCCTTTTAAAAAACACAGCAAGCAAGGGTTACTCCAAGCGGAGTCTCCCTTTTTTCCAAAAATTGGGCCCCACACACACCCACCCCTTCAGTCGCAGCAGTTGTGCCCCAGTTGTACACTTCACAGCTAGATTTGCATCAAGCACATTCAAAAATACGCCATAATTAACCGTCCCCAGGATGACACCAGGGTAGGTAGCAAAGTCTTTCCTGATCCCAGCTCTGTTCATCTTGGCTCCTTTTAAAAAACACAGCAAGCAAGGGTTACTCCAAGCGGAGTCTCCCTTTTTTCCAAAAATTGGGCCCCACACACACCCACCCCTTCAGTCGCAGCAGTTGTGCCCTAGTTGCAAACAGGATGTTTTGATTTGCATCAAGCACATTCCAAATCCACAAGCATTTACTCTCCCCAGGATGACACAGGGGTAGTAAATTCCTTCTGGATCCATGACTTGTTCATTTTGATGAACGTCAGTCTGTCCACATTGTCACTGGACAGACGCGTGCGCTAATCTCTCAGCACACACCCAGCAGCACTGAAGACACGTTCAGAGACAACGCTGGCAGCTGGACACGACAAAATCTCCAAGGCGTAACTGGAGAGCTCTGGCCATTTTTCTAGATTTGAAGCCCAAAAGGAGCAAGGCTTCATTTGCAAAGTCATGGCATCGATGTTCATTTGGAGATAATCCTGTATCATCCTCTCCAGCCGTTGACTATGTGTCAGACTTGTTGTCTCTGGTGGCCTTGCAAAAGAGGGTCTAAAAAAATTATGAAAAGATTCCATAAAATTGCTGTTACCAGCACCAGATACGGTCCTACTGGTACGGGTAGACTGTTGAAGATGACGAGACCGTCCCATGTTTGGCAAGTTACAAGTGGGAGAATCACTCCCTGCACCTGCACGGTTGTTTGGTGGAAAAGCCGAGCTAAGATCGAGTAACAGCTTCTGCTGATACTCCTGCATACGTGCGTCCCTTTCTATGGCTGGAATTATGTCACAAAATTTGGACTTGTACCGGGGATCTAATAGTGTGGCAAGCCAGTAGTCATCATCACTTCTAATTTTGACAATACGAGGGTCATGTTGGAGGTAGTGCAACAAGAAGGCACTCATGTGTCTTGCGCAGCCATGCGGACCAAGTCCACGCTGTGTTTGTGGCATAGAGGTGCTAACCGTTCTTTCTTCCTCTGACATCTCCCCCCAACCTCTTTCAACTGAAATTTGACCAAGGTCTCCCTCATCTGCTGAGTCTTCCATGTCCATGGACAGTTCGTCCTCCATTTCTTCATGTTCTCCTGCACCTTCCTCAACATTTAGCCTGCTACTATGCGCCCTTGTTGATCCCTGTCCCCCATGGTCCCATGCCTGGCGCCTTGTTGATGATGAACGTCTGGACCTTGGTGATGTTGTTGTGTCTTGCGCATATGAATCCTCCTGTAGTTCATCCCCTTCCTGTTGTCCCACCCCCTGACTCCGAATAGTGTTTAGCGTGTGCTCCAGCATGTAAATGACTGGAATCGTCATGCTGATAATGGCATTGTCAGCGCTAAACATATTCGTCGCCATGTCGAAACTGTGCAGAAGGGTGCATAGGTCCTTGATCTGAGACCACTCCATCAGGGTGATCTGACCCACCTCTGCATCTCGTTGGCCCAGGCTATACGTCATGACGTATTGCACCAGGGCTCGGCGGTGCTGCCACAGTCGCTGTAACATGTGGAGAGTTGAATTCCAGCGTGTCGCCACATCGCATTTCAGGCGATGAACCGGCAGGCCGAAAGACTTCTGGAGCGATGCAAGTCGCTCAGCTGCGGCGCTTGAACGGCAGAAGTGAGCAGACAGTTTTCGTGCCCTGTTCAGAAGGCCATCTAGGCCGGGATAGTGTGTTAAAAATTGCTGGACGACAAGGTTCAACACATGAGCCATACAAGGTACGTGTGTCACCTTGCCCAGGCGAAGGGCCGCACCCAGGTTTGCAGCATTGTCGCACACGGCCTTACCAGGCTGCAGGTTGAGTGGAGACAACCATTTATTAAACTCGGACCGCAGAGCTGACCACAACTCCTCAGCTGTGTGACTCTTATTCCCAAGACATGTCAAGCTAAAGACCGCCTGATGCCGTTGCGCTCTGCTGCCAGCATAGTAATGAGGGGTGCGTGATTCCTTCTGCGCAGTGAGAACGCTGGTGGCCTGACCAGGCAGGCTTGGGGCGGAGGTGGAGGACCCAGATGAGGTGGAGGATGCAGAAGCAGTGGCGGAACTTGGACAGGCAGAGGATTGACACACAAGTCGTGGGGACGGCAAGACTTGTGCAGCAGACCCTTCACCATCTATCACCATAGTTACCCAGTGCCCAGTCAGCGACATGTAACGTCCCTGTCCATGCTTACTGGTCCAAGTATCGGTGGTGAAATGCACCCGTTCACACACAGAGTTTCTCAAGGAAGCGGTGATGTTGTGTGCGACATGCTGGTGTAGCGCAGGCACACCTTTCTTAGAGAAGTAGTGGCGACTAGGCATCTGGTACTGGGGCACAGTGACAGACATAAGGTCTCTAAAATCCTGTGTGTCCACTAGGCGGAAAGGCAGCATTTCGGTAGCCAACAGCTTACAGAGGGATAGAGTCAACCTCTTAGCTTTGTCATGGGTCGCAGGAAGTGGTCTTTTATTTGACCACATCTGAGGGACAGATCTGGCTGCTGTGTGTAGACGGTGTTGAGTAGGGTGTCCCTGGAAAAATGCAGGTTTGTGAGGAAAGTGCAGGCGTAGACATGATGTTGCCTTCATCCAACGTTGGTGCTATCGATGTCTGAGAGAGCTGTACACACTCACTTGTTTCCCCTTCCAAACCAACTGACAACCTACCAAGCAAACTGCCTGTTGCGGTTACAGTGGTGGAAGTTGTGGGTGGAAAAACAGGTGTGACAGCTGTCCCCACAGTCCTAGAAGATGACGAGCGCGCGGATGCACTGGAAGGGGCAGGCGGTGGATGGTTCGCTCCGTTAGGCCGCATTGCAGCACGGTGAGTTTCCCACCGGGACATATGATATTTATTCATGTGACGATTCATGGAAGAAGTTGTCAAACTGCTGAGGTTTTGACCTCTACTAAAAGAACCATGACAAATTTTACAGATCACATAATTTGGGCGATCTTTTTCTATGTCAAAAAAGGACCAGGCTAGGCAAGGCTTAGAGGCCATGCGACCTGTTGATCCACCCCGAATAATGCTCAGAGGCAGAGTGGTGGCTGAGGATGCAGTTGTAGACGTGCTACCAGTACTCCGACTGTGTCCAGGAAGGCGCAAGATAACTTCGTCATCAGTTGCATCCTCCTCCACCACCTCTGTTGACCTCCTCGAGTGCCTGATTGTGGGTTGACAGTAGGTGGGATCTAGAACTTCATCATCAATTGTTGTGTTTGCACTCCCCTCCCCCTCAGACCGAGCCTCTTCTTGCCCTGACCGAATATTTAAGTTGTCATCCCAATCGGGTATCTGCGTCTCATCTTCATCAGTATGTTCCTCATTGTCTATAACCACAGGTGTTACAGTTTGTGACAAAGGGTCAACATTATGCTCAGAAACTTGGTCCTCACGGCCTGAATCAGAGTCACAAAGGTTCTGGGCATCACTGCAGACCATTTCCTGTTCTGTACTCACTGTAGCTTGGGAGCAGACCTCTGATTCCCAGGCTATAGTGTGACTGAACAGCTCTGCAGACTCAGCCATCTCAGTTCCACCATACTGTGCAGGGCTGATGGAGACTTCAGAGCTGGGAGAAAGCAAGTTTGATTGGGATGACAACTCAGAGGACTGGTGTTTTTTGGATGCAGTACTTGAAGTGGCTGAGAGGGCACTTGTTGGACCACTTGAAATCCATTCAAGCATTTTCCTTTTTTGGCCATCATCTACCTTTGTTCCTGTTGTTCGTGTCCGTAAAAAAGGGAGCACATCGGATTGTCCACGGTAAGTAGTAGTCATCTTACTTTTGCTGGTAGATGGTCTATCTTCAGCAGATGATAATGGAGCTTTGCCACCTTCCCCACGGACAAACCCTTTTTTTCCTTTTCCACCACGCCTCTTCCCCTTTCCACCAGCATTTGTCATTTTGCCACTCATGTTGATTGCGACAAGATTGTGCACTGAAAATGTGGTAGTAAAAACTGAGAGGTGGTGTAGATTGCAGCGGTGGTCTAGCTTTATTAACAGCAGAATAATAAAGAATAAATATCCCTGACAATGCAACTACGGCCCTTAAACTGGCAGCATCAATTGCTAGTGTAATGGCTTAGTTATAATGAGTTGGAGTGTGCAATGCAGGCAGAGGTGCTGCAAATGTCTTTGCACTAGTGTGACTAGACAAAAGTCCAATAGCCACGTTTAGGATGCCACTAGGTACACTGAGTGTTTGCTAGTATAATGGCTTAGTTATAATGAGTTGGAGTGTGCAATGCAGGCAGAGGTGCTGCAAATATCTTTGCACTAGTGGGACTATAGCAAAGTCCAATAGCCACGTTTAGGATGCCACTAGGTACACTGAGTGTTTGCTAGTATAATGGCTTAGTTATAATGAGTTGGAGTGTGCAATGCAGGCAGAGGTGCTGCAAATGTCTTTGCACTAGTGTGACTAGACAAAAGTCCAATAGCCACGTTTAGGATGCCACTAGGTACACTGAGTGTTTGCTAGTATAATGGCTTAGTTATAATGAGTTGGAGTGTGCAATGCAGGCAGAGGTGCTGCAAATATCTTTGCACTAGTGTGACTAGACAAAAGTGCAATAGCCACGTTTAGGATGCCACTAGGTACACTGAGTGTTTGCTAGTATAATGGCTTAGTTATAATGAGTTGGAGTGTGCAATGCAGGCAGAGGTGCTGCAAATGTCTTTGCACTAGTGTGACTAGACAAAAGTCCAATAGCCACGTTTAGGATGCCACTAGGTACACTGAGTGTTTGCTAGTATAATGGCTTAGTTATAATGAGTTGGAGTGTGCAATGCAGGCAGAGGTGCTGCAAATATCTTTGCACTAGTGTGACTAGACAAAAGTCCAATAGGCACGTTTAGGATGCCACTAGGTACACTGAGTGTTTGCTAGTATAATGGCTTAGTTATAATGAGTTGGAGTGTGCAGAGGACAGGAGGGTACAGTGCCAGGATTGTGGGACTCTGGGTAGAGGAATGGAAGCCTGCCTTTCTATCCCTCCTAATGGGGAAATGCAGCGACGAAATCCCTGACCTTAGCTACACAGACGCTGTCTCTGTTTTCAGGACCTGTCACCTATGGCTCTGACCCTGCCGGTACGAGCCCTTAAAAGGACTGATGGAAAGTGCTATCCATATGCTGTCCAGCGCTGTGTATGGAGCGCATACAGCTGTATCAGCGATAGGACTAAGGACGGAGCTGCACCAGTGATGTCTGACACCAAGGACGCAGAAGGCAGATAATGGCGTCCTGGAGGAAAATGTCCGGTTTTATAATGCAGGGACATGTGACATGGACATCCTATCACACATGCCGTTGCTTCTCTGGCTAAAAGTCCACTTAGCTGTGTGTGTGTCTGGGATTGGCTGACATAATGGCCCTCCCCACTACACGCGCACGCTTAGGGAAGGAAGACAAGGAAAAAAAAAAAATGGCGATCGCCATTATACAAACAGGAGTGATCTGAAGGCGCTGTTCACGCACACTATACACTGAAATGTCATAATAGTGTGAGTCACAGAGTGACTTACACTATTACAGCGGAAAGCCAGCTAGGAAATAGCTGTTTTTTTGCTGCTAGAACCGTTCTCGAACGTTTCTAGAACTATCGAGCTTTTGCAAAAAGCTCGAGTTCTAGTTCGATCTAGAACAGGCCCCAAAATCACTCGAGCCTAGAACTGGAGAACCTCGAACCGCGCTCAACTCTACTTAGCATAATGGTGTGAGTGGAAGTGTACCTATTTGGTGTTTCTGGTACTTGTGAGGATGCGGGGCTGACTGTAGGACTGGCAAGCTCACTGGGACCAGGAATCTGTTCTTCCTCTACGGTTTCTACTTCCAGTTCTTCTTGTCTTGAGACTTCTTGTGGTACGAGTTCTGATGCTGGTTCCACCACTTGAGGGAAAGCGATCATTGGGACTACTACTGCTCCATAGTAATTTGGCCATGTTTTTGGGAAATCTCCTAAGACTGCATGGAATACATCTTCTTCCTTCTTGACAGGTTGTACCTGTATGGGTAAGGTGACTTCTGGTGTCTTCAGGGTTTCAGGACACGGTTTGAGTTGATCTCTTGACACAACAGCTGATGTCCTTCCTTCATCCTTACTGATGAGACACACTTTGGGATTATCCATACTGGATGGTAAGACTGTATATGGGCTGGTTTCCCACTGATTATCCAATTTGTTTGTGCGCCGTTTCCTCTTGAGAACTTGGTCACCAGGTTGCAATGGGGTTGCTTGAGCATGCAGGTTGAAGTGTCTCTCTTGTCTTCCCCTAGCTTGTTGGAGACTTTTCTCTACGCACTCTTGTACTTGGCGATACTGCTGCTGACGTAGGGTATCCCAATTGGATTCTTGAACTTCCGCATCTGGCTTCAGAATTCCCATATCTAAATCAATTGGCAGTTTACTGGGCCTTGCACGCATAAGGTAAGCGGGGGTGCAGTTTGTAGAACTCACCGGGACATGATTGTACAAGTCCACCAAGTCTGGCAATTTCTCTTGCCATTGATTTCTTTCTGACTCTGGTCTTCAACAGGTCAATCACAATATGGTTCATCTTCTCGCATAAGCCATTTGTTTGGGGATGGTATGCTGTTGTGCGGAATTTTTTTACAGCCATACATGTTACAGAATTCTTGGAAGATCTGTGATTCAAAAGCTGGACCTTGATCTGCAAGGACTTGTTCTGGGTAACCATGGGGTCTGCAAAAGTACGTCTGGAATGCTTTAGCTGCTGTTCTAGCTGTAAGGTCTTTCACGGGTACCACCACTAAGAAGCGTGAGTAATGGTCCACGATGGTTAAGGCATAGACATAGCCGGACCGGCTTGGTGACAACTTGACGTGGTCTAATGCGACTAGCTCGAGTGGTCGCTTGGTTACTATGGACTGGAGTGGAGCTCTCTGGTTCTGTTGATCCTTTCTTCTGAGGTTGCACGGTCCGCATTTTCTACACCAATCTTCAATTGATTTTCTCATGCCAACCCAGTAGAATCTTTCTCTTAAGAGCACTTCCAACTTTTTCCAACCAAAATGACCAGCACCGTCGTGGTAAGCTTCCAGAACCATCTTGACGTCTCTCTTGGGCACGATGATCTGCCAGACCAACTCATGTGTTTTTGGATTGGTGTGCCTTCTACAGAGCTTCCCTTGGTACAGGAACAATTTACCTCTCTCTTTCCAGAGATGTTGTGTCTCAGCTGGGGCATTCTGATTAGGGTATGCACCTTGTTGTGTAAGCAGTTCTTTCACTAGCTTCACAGCTGGATCGCTGTCTTGTGTGTCAGCCCATCCGTGGTGTGCTAATGGGTTGAGAGTCGCCTGCTGTTGTTTTTGGTAGACACTCGGTTGATACTGTCCCATCTTAGGAAGGTGAAAGGCCGGCAGCTCAATTTCTTCCAGTCCCTCCGGTTCCTCTTCCACATCCCCTGAGTGTGGCATCCGGGATAAGGCATCTGCATTCCCATTCTTGTGGCCTGCCCTGTACTTGATGACAAAGTTGTAGTTTGACAGTCGGGCTATCCATCGTTGTTCGAGCGCACCTAATTTTGCCGAATCCAGGTGGGTCAACGGATTGTTGTCAGTAAAGATGGTAAATTCTGCAGCTGCCAGGTAGTGTTTGAAACGCTCTGTTACAGCCCAAACTACTGCCAGTAGTGCTAACTTGAAGGAGCTGTAATTCTCTGGGTTTCTTTCTGTAGGCCGGAGCTTCCTGCTTGCAAAGGCAATAACTTTCTCCTTGCCTTCCTGCTTTTGAGACAATACTGCTCCCAGTCCTACGTTGCTGGCATCCGTGTACAAAATGAAGGGTTGATGGTAATCTGGATATGCCAGGATCTCTTCTCCTGTCAGTGCCCACTTCAACTTCTTAAAGGACTCTTCTTTCTCATCACTCCACTGGAAAGGAGGATTTCGGGCTGCAGACTTCTTTGACTGTCCTACCAGGATGTCTTGTAGGGGAGCTGCTAGCTTCGTGAACCCTTTTATAAATCTTCTATAGTAGCCTACCAGTCCCAGGAATTGCCTCACCTCTTTCACGCTGGTGGGTCTCGGCCAATCTCTGATCACGGTAACTTTTTCAGGATCTGGTGCTACCCCTTCTGAGCTCACGACATGTCCCAGGTACTGTACCCTTGGCTTTAGAAGGTGACACTTGGATGGCTTGATTTTCATGCCGTATCCGGATAAGGCTTCAAACACTTCTGCCAGGTCTTGTAGATGCTGTTCATAGGTCTTGGAGTAGACTATGACATCATCCAGGTACAGGAGGACAATTTCGAAGTTTTTATGTCCTAGGCAGCACTCCATCATTCGCTGGAAGGTACCAGGCGCGTTGCAGAGTCCAAACGGCATACAATTGAACTCACAGAGGCCCATCGGCGTGGTGAACGCTGTCTTCTCCTTGTCAGCCTCTGCCACAGGAACTTGCCCATATCCACTAGTCAGATCTAGGGTGGAAAAGTAAGTAGCAGATTTTAATGCAGCCAATGACTCTTCTATCCTAGGTAATGGGTATGCATCCTTGTGTGTAATGCGGTTGATCTGTCGGTAGTCTACACACATCCTCATGGTCCCATCTTTTTTCTTAACTAGCACTAGTGGGGCTGCCCAGGGGCTACAACTGTCTCTTATTACCCCTGCTTCTTTCATTTCTTTGAGCATGTCTTTGGCGCATTGGTAGTGAGCTGGTGGTACTGGCCTATACCTCTCCTTTATTGGTGGATGGTTACCTGTGGGTATAGTGTGCTCTACCCCTTTGATCTGCCCAAAGTCTAATGGGTGTTTGCTGAATATTTGTTCATATTCTTTCACTACTCGGTATACTCCATGCTTTTGATGGGAGGGTGTAGAATCGGTACCTACATGTAGCTTTTGGCACCAATCCTCCAGCTTTCCCTCTGAGCCATTGTCCTCCGCCTGACTTGATGGCTTCAAGGGCTCCACGGTGGTGATGGTGTTGTTATCAACCGTATATAGCTTAGGCATGGTAGCATACTTTGGTAGGGTGACCTCATCTTCCCCACAATTTAGAAGGCGTATTGGCACTCTTCCCCTGTGTACCTCAACTATTCCTCTGGCCGTCAGTACAGTGGGCCTACTGTCTGAGTACACGGGTTCTACCAGGGCCTGATAGTCTCACCCTCTGATGCCTATTGCGGCTCTACACCAGACCAGCATTTCTGTTTTGGGAGGAATTACAATAGGTATTGGGTCACTTACCTTTGCACTGCCAATTTCACCTCCTGACATTTCTACCTGCTGCTTCAGCATCAAGGCTTTAATTTCCTTCTGCAGGAGTCTCTGTTGCCCAGGTTTGGCAGTCTCGACGATCTGCTGCAAGACAGTAATTACCTCTGCAAAACAATTTTCAATTACATTCATTCCTAGCAGCATAGTTGGTTCACGTTCTCGTCGGTCAACATCAACAATGATAATACCCTGATTCTGCAATTCTACTCTCCCAATCTTAATGGTCATTTCTCTGAAACCAACCTGTGGTACTAATTTGTGAAGCCCCGCAAGTATTGTGTCGGTGCATTACCTTCAGGGACTCCACGCAGCTGGATCCTGTCACAGGTAGGAAATCTTCTATCTAGGATTGTCGTGACGCCACTCTCAGAATTGCGGTCAGTGGGGACCGCCACTGCAGATTAAGGGACGCCTGGGGCTGATGGTGGGTGCAGTCAGTTGTAATAGCCTCCTGAGAGTGAGGCAAGCCCCAGGGCCCTGTGTAAGTGTGTGGAACTACAAGTCGCAGAATGACTCACACGCACAAGCAGGATGTCTTTCAGGGGTTTTACTCACTGATGGTGGCAGGGTGAGTAACCCGGGCGTAGCTGGGATGAACCAGGTGTCCTTTAGGCTGACTGATGAGGGTGGCTACCGACTCGCCTTCCTTAGCCCTTTACGTTTTGGGGTAACCCCGACTTTTAGTCCCTATGGGGGTCACCCAGGGAAGTTGCTGGCGCCTCTCTCCCCTTCTTTTTGGCCCGTTTGCTTGTAGCCTGGACCAGGACACTCCGGCTGCTTGCCTCCTGTGAACTATGGGCCCTAACTGTGGCTACGTGGCTGCGGACTCTGTAGTGTTATCTTGGGGGTGTAAAGTGCCCCCTCATGCAGGTTTGGCAAAGGAAAGGTGAATCTATCCCTGCACTGGGACCTGCTACCCGTTTGGGCCTGGTTCTCCCTGACAGTCTCCTTACTTTCCACTCTGTTGCTCTCTCTTTAGCTGTGTGTGGATTTCGGGTAGCACTCCCAGGTGACCGTTCTCCCCCGTCGGTAGTCACTGCGCGGACGCTGTTAGACTGCCACAGCTCCAGGGTCTGCTCCTCACGTCTGCTTTCCCTGAGCTGCACACTAAACCGGCTCACTCGTGGGACCTGCACTGCTGCTCCTGTCTGAGCTCCACTTCCATGCTCCTCACTCCTCCACACTCTGCTTCAGACAGCCTTCTCCTCCTCCTTCCTCTTTTCCCTTTTGTGCCTGCCTACGCCACCTAGCAACCAGGCTCTCTACCACACCCCTTGAGTGGAGATGGAGGCTTCGCCCCCTCCACCCCTCGGGTGGAGGTGGAGGCTTCGCCCCCTCCTGGGATCCCCAGGGGTCCTCTCAAAGGTACATGTGTGAGACCTGATCACTATGCGCCTGTGTAGTCACACCTCGGTCAGCCTTCTGGATTACCTGTGTTGTACTGTCCCCAGCATGGGTGCAGTACTCAGTGGTGCCTGACCAGGTCAGGGGCGCCACAAATTCACCATTGCTAGCCCATATATTCAATGCAACATTAGATGGACCACTGCTAACGTCTGAATCAGCCCAGTACCTCTTATAAAGGACATGCGGAATTGATGTTATTTGGGAACCAGTGTCCAGCAAGGCATTGAGCGGAATGCCATCCAGCACGATAGGGATGACTGGACGTCCCCCCACATACTTGTCGTGCCAGGGTGAGGGACCTTGAGAGTTCATTCCTGAGGAGCGGCCCGCCTCCCCAGGGGATCCCCATTTAAAGCACATTCACGGGCAAAGTGACCTGGCTCATTGCAACGGCGGCAAATGGGCTGTACATCCGGCTGGTAGCGGTCGCTGGGTCGTCCTCTCGTCGCTTGGTATCTCCTAGGCCTCATCCATGGGACATCCTCCTTGCTGGTCGCCAGCTCAATCTTGGGTGCAGACTTGGATCCACGCAGCTCCTGGACGATTCTAGCCATGGAAGCAACAGTGTCTGTCAGGGCATCAAGCCTTTGATGTAGAGCCTCATTAGTGATCGGCTCCAGGTGGTTAGCAGCAGCCGCTGACATGGCCTATGTCACCGGCACTACTGGTTGCTGGGGTGCCACTGTAAGGTGTTGAACAGAGTCTATATCCTTCGGCTCCTCCACCTGCTGGAGGCGGATGGCTCTATCCTTTAGCTGGGCAAATGTTAGTCCTGGATCCTGGATCACCATCATGCTCAGTTGTCCCCGGTGGGAAGGGGATGAGAGTCCATCCAGGAATTGGTCTATCAGCAGCTTATCTGCTCCAGGGGCTAAGGCAGGTTCTGCTAATTTAAGTGCTCTGAGCGCCTCCTGCAAGTTTAAGGCAAAGTCTCTTGCGCTCTCTCTAGGTTTTTGCTTGCATCCAAAGAACCTCATTTTAGCCCGGCTGCCAGCAGTGGATTCAAAAGCTGCTTTTAGTCCAGCTATTATATGCTCTACAGTGTCCTTTGCATCGTCCGGCCAGGATGTAGCCTCCCGCTGGGCATTGCCAGTTAACTGTCCCATAAGCATACCAACACGCTGGGCTTCTGTCAGGGGGTACATGCTGTAGTAGATTTTTAGCTTTCCGATAAAGTCATTAAGTGTGTTGGGCTCACCTGAGTACTGCGGCAGCCACACTGCACCCGGGGTGTATGGCATCAGGAACGGCATGATAGGTGCCGCTGCACCGCCGGGTACAACAGCGTCTCCCTGCTGCGACATCTTTGCGCCCCCTTAGTTAATTTCACCAGTCTTCTTGACAGCAAGCCTGGGACACTTTTCTGCGTTTTCGTTCGGGTCGCAGCACCGAGCGCACCTTCTCTGCAAGCGGTAGGCAGAGTCTTAATTTAGGCGCGATGGTTTCCCGCGCGTAGCAGCTAATGGAGCGATTAAAGATGGAAAATTTTACCAATGATTTTGGATTCTTCCAGGTATCTTTGCAAAGTTCAAAGTCCGTTCTTTGTTGCAACAATTCACAGAGCAAGTCTTTTATGCGATGCAATAAGTCTTTACAGGCACACGTCACCCGGGTTGCAGCCGGGTCCAGTCCGCATCCTGTTCGTGACACCAAAGTTGTGTCGTCAGGGGTTAAGGGGATACCCAGAACCGGGCCAAGGGGTCGCTTCTGGAAAGGGGATCACGGTGTCGTGACCCGGTCTGTGCTCCCTGGTTCCACAATAAAAAGGGGGGTTATGTTCGTGACACCACCCGTGGAATGTGATCAGAGATGACCACCGCTGCTGCAGAACCTCTGGGGTGATGGAAGGCAGCTTGAGATGGGACGGCTCCCCACGGGTAGAGCCTTTTCCCCGGGGCAGTGTGTTAGTCTATGGGGGGAGTGCAGGACACGAGCACAATAAACAGGCAGACTCACGGTTTTGCAGTTTCTTTGTCCTTTACTGATGATGGTATTCAGCAGAGTACTGTCCACGGAGTCTGTGAGAGGTTCAGGGTTTCTCCCACCCAGCCGGGCCGTTTTGGCTTCCTTGTCTGCACTGTGTGTCTGTGGCCCTGCTGCTGTGTGAACTAAGCAGCCGGCTCTGCTCTGCTCCTAGGAACCGACATGACAGGCAACTCGAGTCCTTCCTAGTATGTTCCTGAACTCTCCTTTGTTGCTGTGTCTGTGGTACAGATAGAGAATGTGGAATCCTCACTTCTCTGGTGTTAACTGTACAATATGTAACCTGCAGTCTCGGATCCAGCATCCGTTCTGTGTGCTCCACTGGGGTGAGCTCTGCAATGCTCTGCCTCCCAGGAATGTTCCTCTGTGTACTCTGTCTCCTTCCCTCAGACCCTCAGCTAGGCCCAGAAATGGTCAGTGGATCCTGAGGTGAGCTAAAGCCAGCTTCCAACCTGCAGATCCTTTCTCCTCAGTGCTCTGCACTGAACTTCCAAACTGAAACTACTGACCATTTCCCCTTCCCACCAGAATATACAGGGAAGCAGCTTGGTCTCCCCCTTCTGGCCAGGAGGTCTTGGTGTTGTGTGTGGGGAGTTAACCCTTTGTGTTGTTACTGTGGCAACCCTGGGGTGCCACACAAGGGTTACTCCAAGCGGAGTCTCCCTTTTTTCCAAAAATTGGGCCACACACACACCCCATCAGTGGCAGCACTTGTGCCCTAGTTGTACACTTCACAGGTAGATTTTCATCAAGCACATTTAAAAATACGCCATCCTTCACCGTCCAGTAAAGAACATTACACCTTAATTAATAATATCGCAGAACATTGCATAGAATTCTAGTGCCATCTGGTGGCCAGTAAATAACATTACACCTTAATTAATAATATCACAGAACATTGCATAGAATTCTAGGGCCATCTGGTGGCCAGTAAAGAACATTACACCTTAATTAATAATATCGCAGAACATGGCATAGAATTCTAGTGCCAATTGGTGGCCAGTAAAGAATATTACACCTTAATTAATAATATCACAGAACATTGCATAGAATTCTAGTACCATCTGGTGGCCAGTAAAGAACATTACACCTTAATTAATAATATCGCAGAACATTGCATAGAATTCTAGTGCCATCTGGTGGCCAGTAAAGAACATTACACCTTAATTAATAATATCGCAGAACATTGCATAGAATTCTAGTGCCATCTGGTGGCCAGTAAAGAACATTACACCTTAATTAATAATATCGCAGAACATGGCATAGAATTCTAGTACCATCTGGTGGCCAGTAAAGAACATTACACCTTAATTAATAATATCGCAGAACATGGCATAGAATTCTAGTGCCAATTGGTGGCCAGTAAAGAATATTACACCTTAATTAATAATATCACAGAACATTGCATAGAATTCTAGTACCATCTGGTGGCCAGTAAAGAACATTACACCTTAATTAATAATATCGCAGAACATTGCATAGAATTCTAGAGCCATCTGGTGGCCAGTAAAGAACATTACACCTTAATTAATAATATCACAGAACATGGCATAGAATGCTAGTACCATCTGGTGGCCAGTAAAGAACATTACACCTTAATTAATAATATCGCAGAACATTGCATAGAATTCTAGTACCATCTGGTTGCCAGTAAATAACATTACACCTTAATTATTAATATCGCAGAACATTGCATAGAATTCTAGTGCCATCTGGTGGCCAGTAAAGAACATTACACCTTAATTAATAATATCGCAGAACATTGCATAGAATTCTAGTACCATCTGGTGGCCAGTAAATAACATTACACCTTAATTAATAATATCGCAGAACATTGCATAGAATTCTAGTGCCATCTGGTGGTCAGTAAAGAATATTACACCTTAATTAATAATATCGCAGAACATTGCATAGAATTCTAGTACCATCTGGTGGCCAGTAAATAATATTACACCTTAATTAATAATATCGCAGAACATTGCATAGAATTCTAGTGCCATCTCGTGGCCAGTAAAGAACATTACACCTTAATTAATAATATCACAGAACATTGCATAGAATTCTAGTGCCATCTGGTGGCCAGTAAATAACATTACACCTTAATTAATAATATCGCAGAACATTGCATAGAATTCTAGTACCATCTGGTGGCCAGTAAAGAACATTACACCTTAATTAATAATATCACAGAACATTGCATAGAATTCTAGTACCATCTGGTGGACAGTAAATAACATTACACCTTAATTAATAATATCGCAGAACATTGCATAGAATGCTAGTACCATCTGGTAGCCAGAAAAGAACATTACACCTTAATTAATAATATCACAGAACATTGCATAGAATTCTAGTGCCACCTGGTGGCCAGTAAATAACATTACACCTTAATTAATAATATCGCAGAACATTGCATAGAATTCTAGTACCATCTGGTGGTCAGTAAAGAACATTACACCTTAATTAATAATATCGCGGAACATTGCATAGAATTTTACTGCCATCTGGTGGCCAGTAAATAACATTACACCTTAATTAATAATATCACAGAACATTGCATAGAATTCTAGTACCATCTGGTGGCCAATAAATAACATTACACCTTAATTAATAATATCGCAGAACATTGCATAGAATGCTAGTACCATCTGGTGGTCAGTAAAGAACATTACACCTTAATTAATAATATCGCAGAACATTGCATAGAATGCTAGTGCCATCTGGTGGTCAGTAAAGAACATTACACCTTAATTAATAATATCGCAGAACATGGCATAGAATTCTAGTGCCATCTGGTGGTCAGTAAAGAACATTACACCTTAATTAATAATATCACAGAACATTGCATAGAATTCTAGTACCATCTGGTGGCCAGTAAAGAACATTACACCTTAATTAATAATATCACAGAACATTGCATAGAATTCTAGGGCCATCTAGTGGCCAGTAAAGAACATTACACCTTAATTAATAATATCACAAAACATTGCATAGAATTCTAGTACCATCTGGTGGCCAGTAAAGAACATTACACCTTAATTAATAATATCATAAAACATTGCATAGAATTCTAGTGCCATCTGGTGGCCAGTAAATAACATTACACCTTAATTAATAATATCGCAGAACATTGCATAGAATTCTAGTGCCATCTGGTGGCCAATAAATAACATTACACCTTAATTAATAATATCGCAGAACATTGCATAGAATGCTAGTACCATCTGGTGGCCAGTAAAAAACATTACACCTTTATTAATAATATCGCAGAACATTGCATAGAATGCTAGTACCATCTGGTGGTCAGTAAAGAACATTACACCTTAATTAATAATATCGCAGAACATTGCATAGAATGCTAGTGCCATCTGGTGGCCAGTAAAGAACATTACACCTTAATTAATAATATCACAGAACATTGCATAGAATTTTACTGCCATCTGGTGGCCAGTAAAGAACATTACACCTTAATTAATAATATCACAGAACATTGCATAGAATGCTAGTGCCATCTGGTGGCCAGTAAAGAACATTACACCTTAATTAATAATATCACAGAACATTGCATAGAATTTTAGTACCATCTGGTGGCCAGTAAATAACATTACACCTTAATTAATATCGCAGAACATTGCATAGAATTCTAGTGCCATCTGGTGGCAAGTAAAGAACATTACACCTTAATTAATAATATCACAGAACATTGCATAGAATTCTAGTACCATCTGGTGGCAAGTAAAGAACATTACACCTTAATTAATAATATCGCAGAACATTGCATAGAATTCTAGTGCCATCTGGTGGCCAGTAAAGAACATTACACCTTAATTAATAATATCGCAGAACATTGCATAGAATGCTAGTACCATCTGGTGGCCAGTAAAGAACATTACACCTTAATTAATAATATCGCAGAACATTGCATAGAATGCTAGTACCATCTGGTGGCCAGTAAAGAACATTACACCTTTATTAATAATATCGCAGAACATTGCATAGAATGCTAGTACCATCTGGTGGTCAGTAAAGAACATTACACCTTAATTAATAATATCGCAAAACATTGCATAGAATTCTAGTGCCATCTGGTGGCCAGTAAAGAACATTACACCTTAATTAATAATATCACAGAACATTGCATAGAATTCTAGTGCCATCTGGTGGCCAATAAATAACATTACACCTTAATTAATAATATCGCAGAACATTGCATAGAATTCTAGTGCCATCTGGTGGCCAGTAAAGAACATTACACCTTTATTAATAATATCGCAGAACATTGCATAGAATGCTAGTACCATCTGGTGGTCAGTAAAGAACATTACACCTTAATTAATAATATCGCAGAACATTGCATAGAATGCTAGTGCCATCTGGTGGCCAGTAAAGAACATTACACCTTAATTAATAATATCGCAGAACATTGCATAGAATGCTAGTACCATCTGGTGGCAAGTAAAGAACATTACACCTTAATTATTAATATCGCAGAACATTGCATAGAATGCTAGTACCATCTGGTGGCCAGTAAAGAACATTACACCTTAATTATTAATATCGCAGAACATTGCATAGAATGCTAGTACCATCTGGTGGCAAGTAAAGAACATTACACCTTAATTAATAATATCGCAGAACATTGCATAGAATTCTAGTACCATCTGGTGGCCAGTAAAGAACATTACACCTTAATTAATAATATCACAGAACATTGCATAGAATTTTACTGCCATCTGGTGGCCAGTAAATAACATTACACCTTAATTAATAATATCACAGAACATTGCATAGAATTTTAGTACCATCTGGTGGCCAGTAAATAACATTACACCTTAATTAATATCGCAGAACATTGCATAGAATTCTAGTACCATCTGGTGGCAAGTAAAGAACATTACACCTTAATTAATAATATCACAGAACATTGCATAGAATTCTAGTGCCATCTGGTGGCCAGTAAAGAACATTACACCTTAATTAATAATATCGCAGAACATTGCATAGAATTTTACTGCCATCTGGTGGCCAGGAAATAACATTACACCTTAATTAATAATATCACAGAACATTGCATAGAATGCTAGTACCATCTGGTGGCCAGTAAAGAACATTACACCTTTATTAATAATATCGCAGAACATTGCATAGAATGCTAGTACCATCTGGTGGTCAGTAAAGAACATTACACCTTAATTAATAATATCGCAGAACATTGCATAGAATTCTAGTACCATCTGGTGGCCAGTAAAGAACATTACACCTTAATTAATAATATCGCAGAACATTGCATAGAATTCTAGTACCATCTGGTGGTCAGTAAAGAACATTACACCTTAATTAATAATATCGCAGAACATGGCATAGAATTCTAGTGCCATCTGGTGGCCAGTAAATAACATTACACCTTAATTAATAATATCGCAGAACATTGCATAGAATTTTACTGCCATCTGGTGGTCAGTAAATAACATTACACCTTAATTAATAATATCCCAGAACATTGCATAGAATTCTAGTGCCATCTGGTGGCCAATAAATAACATTACACCTTAATTAATAATATCGCAGAACATTGCATAGAATGCTAGTACCATCTGGTGGCAAGTAAAGAACATTACACCTTAATTATTAATATCGCAGAACATTGCATAGAATTCTAGTACCATCTGGTGGTCAGTAAAGAACATTACACCTTTATTAATAATATCGCAGAACATTGCATAGAATGCTAGTACCATCTGGTGGTCAGTAAAGAACATTACACCTTAATTAATAATATCGCAGAACATTGCATAGAATGCTAGTGCCATCTGGTGGCCAGTAAAGAACATTACACCTTAATTAATAATATCGCAGAACATTGCATAGAATGCTAGTACCATCTGGTGGCAAGTAAAGAACATTACACCTTAATTATTAATATCGCAGAACATTGCATAGAATGCTAGTACCATCTGGTGGCCAGTAAAGAACATTACACCTTAATTATTAATATCGCAGAACATTGCATAGAATGCTAGTACCATCTGGTGGCAAGTAAAGAACATTACACCTTAATTATTAATATCGCAGAACATTGCATAGAATTCTAGTACCATCTGGTGGTCAGTAAAGAACATTACACCTTAATTAATAATATCGCAGAACATTGCATAGAATTCTAGTACCATCTGGTGGCCAGTAAAGAACATTACACCTTAATTAATAATATCACAGAACATTGCATAGAATTTTACTGCCATCTGGTGGCCAGTAAATAACATTACACCTTAATTAATAATATCACAGAACATTGCATAGAATTTTAGTACCATCTGGTGGCCAGTAAATAACATTACACCTTAATTAATATCGCAGAACATTGCATAGAATTCTAGTACCATCTGGTGGCAAGTAAAGAACATTACACCTTAATTAATAATATCACAGAACATTGCATAGAATTCTAGTGCCATCTGGTGGCCAGTAAAGAACATTACACCTTAATTAATAATATCGCAGAACATTGCATAGAATTTTACTGCCATCTGGTGGCCAGTAAATAACATTACACCTTAATAAATAATATCACAGAACATTGCATAGAATTTTAGTACCATCTGGTGGCCAGTAAATAACATTACACCTTAATTAATATCGCAGAACATTGCATAGAATTCTAGTACCATCTGGTGGCCAGTAAAGAACATTACACCTTTATTAATAATATCGCAGAACATTGCATAGAATGCTAGTACCATCTGGTGGTCAGTAAAGAACATTACACCTTAATTAATAATATCGCAGAACATTGCATAGAATTCTAGTACCATCTGGTGGCCAGTAAAGAACATTACACCTTAATTAATAATATCGCAGAACATTGCATAGAATTCTAGTACCATCTGGTGGTCAGTAAAGAACATTACACCTTAATTAATAATATCGCAGAACATGGCATAGAATTCTAGTGCCATCTGGTGGCCAGTAAATAACATTACACCTTAATTAATAATATCGCAGAACATTGCATAGAATTTTACTGCCATCTGGTGGTCAGTAAATAACATTACACCTTAATTAATAATATCCCAGAACATTGCATAGAATTCTAGTGCCATCTGGTGGCCAATAAATAACATTACACCTTAATTAATAATATCGCAGAACATTGCATAGAATGCTAGTACCATCTGGTGGCCAGTAAAGAACATTACACCTTTATTAATAATATCGCAGAACATTGCATAGAATGCTAGTACCATCTGGTGGTCAGTAAAGAACATTACACCTTAATTAATAATATCGCAAAACATTGCATAGAATTCTAGTGCCATCTGGTGGCCAGTAAAGAACATTACACCTTAATTAATAATATCACAGAACATTGCATAGAATTCTAGTGCCATCTGGTGGCCAATAAATAACATTACACCTTAATTAATAATATCGCAGAACATTGCATAGAATTCTAGTGCCATCTGGTGGCCAGTAAAGAACATTACACCTTTATTAATAATATCGCAGAACATTGCATAGAATGCTAGTACCATCTGGTGGTCAGTAAAGAACATTACACCTTAATTAATAATATCGCAGAACATTGCATAGAATGCTAGTGCCATCTGGTGGCCAGTAAAGAACATTACACCTTAATTAATAATATCGCAGAACATTGCATAGAATGCTAGTACCATCTGGTGGCAAGTAAAGAACATTACACCTTAATTATTAATATCGCAGAACATTGCATAGAATGCTAGTACCATCTGGTGGCCAGTAAAGAACATTACACCTTAATTATTAATATCGCAGAACATTGCATAGAATGCTAGTACCATCTGGTGGCAAGTAAAGAACATTACACCTTAATTAATAATATCGCAGAACATTGCATAGAATTCTAGTACCATCTGGTGGCCAGTAAAGAACATTACACCTTAATTAATAATATCACAGAACATTGCATAGAATTTTACTGCCATCTGGTGGCCAGTAAATAACATTACACCTTAATTAATAATATCACAGAACATTGCATAGAATTTTAGTACCATCTGGTGGCCAGTAAATAACATTACACCTTAATTAATATCGCAGAACATTGCATAGAATTCTAGTACCATCTGGTGGCAAGTAAAGAACATTACACCTTAATTAATAATATCACAGAACATTGCATAGAATTCTAGTGCCATCTGGTGGCCAGTAAAGAACATTACACCTTAATTAATAATATCGCAGAACATTGCATAGAATTTTACTGCCATCTGGTGGCCAGGAAATAACATTACACCTTAATTAATAATATCACAGAACATTGCATAGAATGCTAGTACCATCTGGTGGCCAGTAAAGAACATTACACCTTTATTAATAATATCGCAGAACATTGCATAGAATGCTAGTACCATCTGGTGGTCAGTAAAGAACATTACACCTTAATTAATAATATCGCAGAACATTGCATAGAATTCTAGTACCATCTGGTGGCCAGTAAAGAACATTACACCTTAATTAATAATATCGCAGAACATTGCATAGAATTCTAGTACCATCTGGTGGTCAGTAAAGAACATTACACCTTAATTAATAATATCGCAGAACATGGCATAGAATTCTAGTGCCATCTGGTGGCCAGTAAATAACATTACACCTTAATTAATAATATCGCAGAACATTGCATAGAATTTTACTGCCATCTGGTGGTCAGTAAATAACATTACACCTTAATTAATAATATCCCAGAACATTGCATAGAATTCTAGTGCCATCTGGTGGCCAATAAATAACATTACACCTTAATTAATAATATCGCAGAACATTGCATAGAATGCTAGTACCATCTGGTGGCAAGTAAAGAACATTACACCTTAATTATTAATATCGCAGAACATTGCATAGAATTCTAGTACCATCTGGTGGTCAGTAAAGAACATTACACCTTTATTAATAATATCGCAGAACATTGCATAGAATGCTAGTACCATCTGGTGGTCAGTAAAGAACATTACACCTTAATTAATAATATCGCAGAACATTGCATAGAATGCTAGTGCCATCTGGTGGCCAGTAAAGAACATTACACCTTAATTAATAATATCGCAGAACATTGCATAGAATGCTAGTACCATCTGGTGGCAAGTAAAGAACATTACACCTTAATTATTAATATCGCAGAACATTGCATAGAATGCTAGTACCATCTGGTGGCCAGTAAAGAACATTACACCTTAATTATTAATATCGCAGAACATTGCATAGAATGCTAGTACCATCTGGTGGCAAGTAAAGAACATTACACCTTAATTATTAATATCGCAGAACATTGCATAGAATTCTAGTACCATCTGGTGGTCAGTAAAGAACATTACACCTTAATTAATAATATCGCAGAACATTGCATAGAATTCTAGTACCATCTGGTGGCCAGTAAAGAACATTACACCTTAATTAATAATATCACAGAACATTGCATAGAATTTTACTGCCATCTGGTGGCCAGTAAATAACATTACACCTTAATTAATAATATCACAGAACATTGCATAGAATTTTAGTACCATCTGGTGGCCAGTAAATAACATTACACCTTAATTAATATCGCAGAACATTGCATAGAATTCTAGTACCATCTGGTGGCAAGTAAAGAACATTACACCTTAATTAATAATATCACAGAACATTGCATAGAATTCTAGTGCCATCTGGTGGCCAGTAAAGAACATTACACCTTAATTAATAATATCGCAGAACATTGCATAGAATTTTACTGCCATCTGGTGGCCAGTAAATAACATTACACCTTAATTAATAATATCACAGAACATTGCATAGAATTTTAGTACCATCTGGTGGCCAGTAAATAACATTACACCTTAATTAATATCGCAGAACATTGCATAGAATTCTAGTACCATCTGGTGGCCAGTAAAGAACATTACACCTTTATTAATAATATCGCAGAACATTGCATAGAATGCTAGTACCATCTGGTGGTCAGTAAAGAACATTACACCTTAATTAATAATATCGCAGAACATTGCATAGAATTCTAGTACCATCTGGTGGCCAGTAAAGAACATTACACCTTAATTAATAATATCGCAGAACATTGCATAGAATTCTAGTACCATCTGGTGGTCAGTAAAGAACATTACACCTTAATTAATAATATCGCAGAACATGGCATAGAATTCTAGTGCCATCTGGTGGCCAGTAAATAACATTACACCTTAATTAATAATATCGCAGAACATTGCATAGAATTTTACTGCCATCTGGTGGTCAGTAAATAACATTACACCTTAATTAATAATATCCCAGAACATTGCATAGAATTCTAGTGCCATCTGGTGGCCAATAAATAACATTACACCTTAATTAATAATATCGCAGAACATTGCATAGAATGCTAGTACCATCTGGTGGCCAGTAAAGAACATTACACCTTAATTAATAATATCGCAGAACATTGCATAGAATGCTAGTACCATCTGGTGGTCAGTAAAGAACATTACACCTTAATTAATAATATCGCAGAACATTGCATAGAATGCTAGTGCCATCTGGTGGCCAGTAAAGAACATTACACCTTAATTAATAATATCACAGAACATTGCATAGAATTCTAGTACCATCTGGTGGTCAGTAAAGAACATTACACCTTAATTAATAATATCACAGAACATTGCATAGAATTCTAGTACCATCTGGTGGCCAGTAAAGAACATTACACCTTAATTAATAATATCGCAGAACATTGCATAGAATTCTAGTGCCATCTGGTGGCCAGTAAAGAACATTACACCTTAATTAATAATATCGCAGAACATTGCATAGAATTCTAGGGCCATCTGGTGGTCAGTAAAGAACATTACACCTTAATTAATAATATCGCAGAACATGGCATAGAATTCTAGTGCCATCTGGTGGCCAGTAAATAACATTACACCTTAATTAATAATATCGCAGAACATTGCATAGAATGCTAGTACCATCTGGTGGACAGTAAAGAACATTACACCTTAATTAATAATATCGCAGAACATTGCATAGAATTCTAGTGCCATCTGGTGGCCAGTAAATAACATTACACCTTAATTAATAATATCGCAGAACATTGCATAGAATTCTAGTACCATCTGGTGGACAGTAAATAACATTACACCTTAATTAATAATATCGCAGAACATTGCATAGAATTCTACTGCCATCTGGTGGACAGTAAATAACATTACACCTTAATAATATCGCAGAACATTGCATAGAATTCTAGTACCATCTGGTGGACAGTAAAGTACATTACACCTTAATTAATAATATCGCAGAACATTGCATAGAATGCTAGTACCATCTGGTGGCCAGTAAAGAACATTACACCTTAATTAATAATATCACAGAACATTGCATAGAATTCTAGTGCCATCTGGTGGCCAGTAAAGAACATTACACCTTAATTAATAATATCACAGAACATTGCATAGAATGCTAGTACCATCTGGTGGCCAGTAAAGAACATTACACCTTAATTAATTATATCGCAGAACATTGCATAGAATTCTAGTGCCATCTGGTGGCCAGTAAAGAACATTACACCTTAATTAATAATATCGCAGAACATTGCATAGAATTCTAGTACCATCTGGTGGCCAGTAAATAACATTACACCTTAATTAATAATATCGCAGAACATTGCATAGAATTCTAGTGCCATCTGGTGGCCAGTAAAGAACATTACACCTTAATTATTAATATCGCAGAACATTGCATAGAATTCTAGTACCATCTGGTGGTCAGTAAAGAACATTACACCTTAATTAATAATATCGCAGAACATTGCATAGAATTCTAGTACCATCTGGTGGCCAGTAAATAACATTACACCTTAATTAATAATATCGCAGAACATTGCATAGAATTCTAGTGCCATCTGGTGGCCAGTAAAGAACATTACACCTTAATTATTAATATCGCAGAACATTGCATAGAATTCTAGTACCATCTGGTGGTCAGTAAAGAACATTACACCTTAATTAATAATATCGCAGAACATTGCATAGAATTCTAGTACCATCTGGTGGCCAGTAAAGAACATTACACCTTAATTAATAATATCGCAGAACATGGCATAGAATTCTAGTGCCATCTGGTGGTCAGTAAAGAACATTACACCTTAATTAATAATATCGCAGAACATTGCATAGAATTCTAGTACCATCTGGTGGCCAGTAAAGAACATTACACCTTAATTAATAATATCGCAGAACATTGCATAGAATGCTAGTACCATCTGGTGGCCAGTAAAGAACATTGCACCTTAATTAATAATATCACAGAACATTGCATAGAATTCTAGTGCCATCTGGTGGCCAGTAAAGAACATTACACCTTAATTAATAATATCACAGAACATTGCATAGAATGCTAGTACCATCTGGTGGCCAGTAAAGAACATTACACCTTAATTAATTATATCGCAGAACATTGCATAGAATTCTAGTGCCATCTGGTGGCCAGTAAAGAACATTACACATTAATTAATAATATCGCAGAACATTGCATAGAATTCTAGTACCATCTGGTGGCCAGTAAATAACATTACACCTTAATTAATAATATCGCAGAACATTGCATAGAATTCTAGTGCCATCTGGTGGCCAGTAAAGAACATTACACCTTAATTAATAATATCGCAGAACATTGCATAGAATTCTAGTGCCATCTGGTGGCCAGTAAAGAACATTACACCTTAATTAATAATATCGCAGAACATTGCATAGAATTCTAGTACCATCTGGTGGCCAGTAAATAACATTACACCTTAATTAATAATATCGCAGAACATTGCATAGAATTCTAGTGCCATCTGGTGGCCAGTAAAGAACATTACACCTTAATTAATAATATCGCAGAACATTGCATAGAATTCTAGTACCATCTGGTGGCCAGTAAAGAACATTACACCTTAATTAATAATATCGCAGAACATGGCATAGAATTCTAGTGCCATCTGGTGGTCAGTAAAGAACATTACACCTTAATTAATAATATCGCAGAACATTGCATAGAATGCTAGTACCATCTGGTGGCCAGTAAAGAACATTACACCTTAATTAATAATATCGCAGAACATTGCATAGAATGCTAGTACCATCTGGTGGCCAGTAAAGAACATTACACCTTAATTAATAATATCACAGAACATTGCATAGAATTCTAGTACCATCTGGTGGCCAGTAAAGAACATTACACCTTAATTAATAATATCACAGAACATTGCATAGAATTCTAGGGCCATCTAGTGGCCAGTAAAGAACATTACACCTTAATTAATAATATCACAAAACATTGCATAGAATTCTAGTACCATCTGGTGGCCAGTAAAGAACATTACACCTTAATTAATAATATCACAAAACATTGCATAGAATTCTAGTGCCATCTGGTGGCCAGTAAATAACATTACACCTTAATTAATAATATCGCAGAACATTGCATAGAATTCTAGTGCCATCTGGTGGCCAATAAATAACATTACACCTTAATTAATAATATCGCAGAACATTGCATAGAATGCTAGTACCATCTGGTGGCCAGTAAAAAACATTACACCTTTATTAATAATATCGCAGAACATTGCATAGAATGCTAGTACCATCTGGTGGTCAGTAAAGAACATTACACCTTAATTAATAATATCGCAGAACATTGCATAGAATGCTAGTGCCATCTGGTGGCCAGTAAAGAACATTACACCTTAATTAATAATATCACAGAACATTGCATAGAATTTTACTGCCATCTGGTGGCCAGTAAAGAACATTACACCTTAATTAATAATATCACAGAACATTGCATAGAATGCTAGTGCCATCTGGTGGCCAGTAAAGAACATTACACCTTAATTAATAATATCACAGAACATTGCATAGAATTTTAGTACCATCTGGTGGCCAGTAAATAACATTACACCTTAATTAATATCGCAGAACATTGCATAGAATTCTAGTGCCATCTGGTGGCAAGTAAAGAACATTACACCTTAATTAATAATATCACAGAACATTGCATAGAATTCTAGTACCATCTGGTGGCAAGTAAAGAACATTACACCTTAATTAATAATATCGCAGAACATTGCATAGAATTCTAGTGCCATCTGGTGGCCAGTAAAGAACATTACACCTTAATTAATAATATCGCAGAACATTGCATAGAATGCTAGTACCATCTGGTGGCCAGTAAAGAACATTACACCTTAATTAATAATATCGCAGAACATTGCATAGAATGCTAGTACCATCTGGTGGCCAGTAAAGAACATTACACCTTTATTAATAATATCGCAGAACATTGCATAGAATGCTAGTACCATCTGGTGGTCAGTAAAGAACATTACACCTTAATTAATAATATCGCAAAACATTGCATAGAATTCTAGTGCCATCTGGTGGCCAGTAAAGAACATTACACCTTAATTAATAATATCACAGAACATTGCATAGAATTCTAGTGCCATCTGGTGGCCAATAAATAACATTACACCTTAATTAATAATATCGCAGAACATTGCATAGAATTCTAGTGCCATCTGGTGGCCAGTAAAGAACATTACACCTTTATTAATAATATCGCAGAACATTGCATAGAATGCTAGTACCATCTGGTGGTCAGTAAAGAACCTTACACCTTAATTAATAATATCGCAGAACATTGCATAGAATGCTAGTGCCATCTGGTGGCCAGTAAAGAACATTACACCTTAATTAATAATATCGCAGAACATTGCATAGAATGCTAGTACCATCTGGTGGCAAGTAAAGAACATTACACCTTAATTATTAATATCGCAGAACATTGCATAGAATGCTAGTACCATCTGGTGGCCAGTAAAGAACATTACACCTTAATTAATAATATCTCAGAACATTGCATAGAATTCTAGTGCCATCTGGTGGCCAGTAAAGAACATTACACCTTAATTAATAATATCACAGAACATTGCATAGAATTTTACTGCCATCTGGTGGCCAGTAAATAACATTACACCTTAATTAATAATATCACAGAACATTGCATAGAATTTTAGTACCATCTGGTGGCCAGTAAATAACATTACACCTTAATTAATATCGCAGAACATTGCATAGAATTCTAGTACCATCTGGTGGCAAGTAAAGAACATTACACCTTAATTAATAATATCACAGAACATTGCATAGAATTCTAGTGCCATCTGGTGGCCAGTAAAGAACATTACACCTTAATTAATAATATCGCAGAACATTGCATAGAATTTTACTGCCATCTGGTGGCCAGGAAATAACATTACACCTTAATTAATAATATCACAGAACATTGCATAGAATGCTAGTACCATCTGGTGGCCAGTAAAGAACATTACACCTTTATTAATAATATCGCAGAACATTGCATAGAATGCTAGTACCATCTGGTGGTCAGTAAAGAACATTACACCTTAATTAATAATATCGCAGAACATTGCATAGAATTCTAGTACCATCTGGTGGCCAGTAAAGAACATTACACCTTAATTAATAATATCGCAGAACATTGCATAGAATTCTAGTACCATCTGGTGGTCAGTAAAGAACATTACACCTTAATTAATAATATCGCAGAACATGGCATAGAATTCTAGTGCCATCTGGTGGCCAGTAAATAACATTACACCTTAATTAATAATATCGCAGAACATTGCATAGAATTTTACTGCCATCTGGTGGTCAGTAAATAACATTACACCTTAATTAATAATATCCCAGAACATTGCATAGAATTCTAGTGCCATCTGGTGGCCAATAAATAACATTACACCTTAATTAATAATATCGCAGAACATTGCATAGAATGCTAGTACCATCTGGTGGCCAGTAAAGAACATTACACCTTAATTAATAATATCGCAGAACATTGCATAGAATGCTAGTACCATCTGGTGGTCAGTAAAGAACATTACACCTTAATTAATAATATCGCAGAACATTGCATAGAATGCTAGTGCCATCTGGTGGCCAGTAAAGAACATTACACCTTAATTAATAATATCACAGAACATTGCATAGAATTCTAGTACCATCTGGTGGTCAGTAAAGAACATTACACCTTAATTAATAATATCACAGAACATTGCATAGAATTCTAGTACCATCTGGTGGCCAGTAAAGAACATTACACCTTAATTAATAATATCGCAGAACATTGCATAGAATTCTAGTGCCATCTGGTGGCCAGTAAAGAACATTACACCTTAATTAATATCGCAGAACATTGCATAGAATTCTAGTACCATCTGGTGGCCAGTAAAGAACATTACACCTTAATTAATAATATCGCAGAACATTGCATAGAATTCTAGTGCCATCTGGTGGCCAGTAAATAACATTACACCTTAATTAATAATATCGCAGAACATTGCATAGAATTCTAGTACCATCTGGTGGACAGTAAATAACATTACACCTTAATTAATAATATCGCAGAACATTGCATAGAATTCTACTGCCATCTGGTGGACAGTAAATAACATTACACCTTAATAATATCGCAGAACATTGCATAGAATTCTAGTGCCATCTGGTGGACAGTAAAGTACATTACACCTTAATTAATAATATCGCAGAACATTGCATAGAATGCTAGTACCATCTGGTGGCCAGTAAAGAACATTACACCTTAATTAATAATATCACAGAACATTGCATAGAATTCTAGTGCCATCTGGTGGCCAGTAAAGAACATTACACCTTAATTAATAATATCACAGAACATTGCATAGAATGCTAGTACCATCTGGTGGCCAGTAAAGAACATTACACCTTAATTAATTATATCGCAGAACATTGCATAGAATTCTAGTGCCATCTGGTGGCCAGTAAAGAACATTACACCTTAATTAATAATATCGCAGAACATTGCATAGAATTCTAGTACCATCTGGTGGCCAGTAAATAACATTACACCTTAATTAATAATATCGCAGAACATTGCATAGAATTCTAGTGCCATCTGGTGGCCAGTAAAGAACATTACACCTTAATTATTAATATCGCAGAACATTGCATAGAATTCTAGTACCATCTGGTGGTCAGTAAAGAACATTACACCTTAATTAATAATATCGCAGAACATTGCATAGAATTCTAGTACCATCTGGTGGCCAGTAAATAATATTACACCTTAATTAATAATATAGCAGAACATTGCATAGAATTCTAGTGCCATTTGGTGGCCAGTAAAGAACATTACACCTTAATTAATAATATCGCAGAACATTGCATAGAATTCTAGTGCCATCTGGTGGCCAGTAAAGAACATTACACCTTAATTAATAATATCACAGAACATTGCATAGAATTCTAGTACCATCTGGTGGCCAGTAAAGAACATTACACCTTAATTAATAATATCACAGAACATTGCATAGAATTCTAGTACCATCTGGTGGCCAGTAAAGAACATTACACCTTAATTAATAATATCGCAGAACATTGCATAGAATTCTAGTGCCATCTGGTGGCCAGTAAAGAACATTACACCTTAATTAATAATATCACAGAACATTGCATAGAATGCTAGTGCCATCTGGTGGCCAGTAAAGAACATTACACCTTAATTAATAATATCGCAGAACATTGCATAGAATTCTAGTACCATCTGGTGGCCAGTAAAGAACATTACACCTTAATTAATAATATCACAGAACATTGCATAGAATTCTAGTACCATCTGGTGGACAGTAAATAACATTACACCTTAATTAATAATATCGCAGAACATTGCATAGAATGCTAGTACCATCTGGTGGTCAGTAAAGAACATTACACCTTAATTAATAATATCACAGAACATTGCATAGAATTCTAGTGCCATCTGGTGGCCAGTAAAGAACATTACACCTTAATTAATAATATCGCAGAACATTGCATAGAATTTTACTGCCATCTGGTGGCCAGTAAATAACATTACACCTTAATTAATAATATAACAGAACATTGCATAGAATTCTAGTACCATCTGGTGGCCAATAAATAACATTACACCTTAATTAATAATATCGCAGAACATTGCATAGAATTCTAGTACCATCTGGTGGCCAGTAAAGAACATTACACCTTAATTAATAATATCACAGAACATTGCATAGAATTCTAGGGCCATCTGGTAGCCAGTAAAGAACATTACACCTTAATTAATAATATCGCAGAACATTGCATAGAATGCTAGTACCATCTGGTGGTCAGTAAAGAACATTACACCTTAATTAATAATATCGCAGAACATTGCATAGAATTCTAGTGCCATCTGGTGGCCAGTAAAGAACATTACACCTTAATTAATAATATCGCAGAACATTGCATAGAATTCTAGTACCATCTGGTGGCCAGTAAAGAACATTACACCTTAATTAATAATATCACAGAACATTGCATAGAATTCTAGTACCATCTGGTGGACAGTAAAGAACATTACACCTTAATTAATAATATCGCAGAACATTGCATAGAATGCTAGTGCCATCTGGTGGTCAGTAAAGAACATTACACCTTAATTAATAATATCGCAGAACATGGCATAGAATTCTAGTGCCATCTGGTGGTCAGTAAAGAACATTACACCTTAATTAATAATATCGCAGAACATTGCATAGAATGCTAGTACCATCTGGTGGCCAGTAAAGAACATTACACCTTAATTAATAATATCGCAGAACATTGCATAGAATGCTAGTACCATCTGGTGGCCAGTAAAGAACATTACACCTTAATTAATAATATCACAGAACATTGCATAGAATTCTAGTACCATCTGGTGGCCAGTAAAGAACATTACACCTTAATTAATAATATCACAGAACATTGCATAGAATTCTAGGGCCATCTAGTGGCCAGTAAAGAACATTACACCTTAATTAATAATATCACAGAACATTGCATAGAATTCTAGTACCATCTGGTGGCCAGTAAAGAACATTACACCTTAATTAATAATATCACAAAACATTGCATAGAATTCTAGTGCCATCTGGTGGCCAGTAAATAACATTACACCTTAATTAATAATATCACAGAACATTGCATAGAATTCTAGTGCCATCTGGTGGCCAATAAATAACATTACACCTTAATTAATAATATCGCAGAACATTGCATAGAATGCTAGTACCATCTGGTGGCCAGTAAAAAACATTACACCTTTATTAATAATATCGCAGAACATTGCATAGAATTCTAGTACCATCTGGTGGCAAGTAAAGAACATTACACCTTAATTAATAATATCGCAGAACATTGCATAGAATGCTAGTGCCATCTGGTGGCCAGTAAAGAACATTACACCTTAATTAATAATATCACAGAACATTGCATAGAATTTTACTGCCATCTGGTGGCCAGTAAATAACATTACACCTTAATTAATAATATCACAGAACATTGCATAGAATTTTACTGCCATCTGGTGGCCAGTAAATAACATTACACCTTAATTAATAATATCGCAGAACATTGCATAGAATTCTAGTGCCATCTGGTGGCCAGTAAAGAACATTACACCTTAATTAATAATATCGCAGAACATTGCATAGAATTTTACTGCCATCTGGTGGCCAGGAAATAACATTACACCTTAATTAATAATATCGCAGAACATTGCATAGAATGCTAGTACCATCTGGTGGCCAGTAAAGAACATTACACCTTTATTAATAATATCGCAGAACATTGCATAGAATGCTAGTACCATCTGGTGGTCAGTAAAGAACATTACACCTTTATTAATAATATCACAAAACATTGCATAGAATTCTAGTGCCCTCTGGTGGCCAGTAAATAACATTACACCTTAATTAATAATATCGCAGAACATTGCATAGAATGCTAGTACCATCTGGTGGTCAGTAAAGAACATTACACCTTAATTAATAATATCACAGAACATTGCATAGAATTCTAGTGCCATCTGGTGGCCAATAAATAACATTACACCTTAATTAATAATATCGCAGAACATTGCAAAGAATGCTAGTACCATCTGGTGGCCAGTAAAGAACATTACACCTTTATTAATAATATCGCAGAACATTGCATAGAATGCTAGTACCATCTGGTGGTCAGTAAAGAACATTACACCTTAATTAATAATATCGCAGAACATTGCATAGAATTCTAGTACCATCTGGTGGCAAGTAAAGAACATTACACCTTAATTATTAATATCGCAGAACATTGCATAGAATGCTAGTACCATCTGGTGGCCAGTAAAGAACATTACACCTTTATTAATAATATCGCAGAACATTGCATAGAATGCTAGTACCATCTGGTGGCAAGTAAAGAACATTACACCTTAATTATTAATATCGCAGAACATTGCATAGAATTCTAGTACCATCTGGTGATCAGTAAAGAACATTACACCTTAATTAATAATATCGCAGAACATGGCATAGAATTCTAGTGCCATCTGGTGGTCAGTAAATAACATTACACCTTAATTAATAATATTGCAGAACATTGCATAGAATTCTAGTACCATCTGGTGGCCAGTAAAGAACATTACACCTTAATTAATAATATCACAGAACATTGCATAGAATTTTACTGCCATCTGGTGGCCAGTAAATAACATTACACCTTAATTAATAATATCACAGAACATTGCATAGAATTTTAGTACCATCTGGTGGCCAGTAAATAACATTACACCTTAATTAATATCGCAGAACATTGCATAGAATTCTAGTACCATCTGGTGGCAAGTAAAGAACATTACACCTTAATTAATAATATCACAGAACATTGCATAGAATTCTAGTACCATCTGGTGGCCAGTAAAGAACATTACACCTTAATTAATAATATCGCAGAACATTGCATAGAATTCTAGTGCCATCTGGTGGCCAGTAAAGAACATTACACCTTAATTAATAATATCGCAGAACATTGCATAGAATTTTACTGCCATCTGGTGGCCAGGAAATAACATTACACCTTAATTAATAATATCACAGAACATTGCATAGAATTCTAGTACCATCTGGTGGCCAATAAATAACATTACACCTTAGTTAATAATATCGCAGAACATTGCATAGAATGCTAGTACCATCTGGTGGCCAGTAAAGAACATTACACCTTTATTAATAATATCGCAGAACATTGCATAGAATTCTAGTACCATCTGGTGGTCAGTAAAGAACATTACACCTTAATTAATAATATCACAGAACATTGCATAGAATTCTAGTACCATCTGGTGGACAGTAAATAACATTACACCTTAATTAATAATATCGCAGAACATTGCATAGAATTCTAGTACCATCTGGTGGCCAGTAAAGAACATTACACCTTAATTAATAATATCGCAGAACATTGCATAGAATTCTAGTACCATCTGGTGGTCAGTAAAGAACATTACACCTTAATTAATAATATCGCAGAACATTGCATAGAATTTTACTGCCATCTGGTGGCCAGTAAATAACATTACACCTTAATTAATAATATCCCAGAACATTGCATAGAATTCTAGTGCCATCTGGTGGCCAATAAATAACATTACACCTTAATTAATAATATCGCAGAACATTGCATAGAATGCTAGTACCATCTGGTGGCCAGTAAAGAACATTACACCTTAATTAATAATATCGCAGAACATTGCATAGAATGCTAGTACCATCTGGTGGTCAGTAAAGAACATTACACCTTAATTAATAATATCGCAGAACATTGCATAGAATTCTAGTACCATCTGGTGGCAAGTAAAGAACATTACACCTTAATTAATAATATCGCAGAACATTGCATAGAATGCTAGTGCCATCTGGTGGCCAGTAAAGAACATTACACCTTAATTAATAATATCACAGAACATTGCATAGAATTCTAGTGCCATCTGGTGGCCAGTAAAGAACATTACACCTTAATTAATAATATCGCAGAACATTGCATAGAATGCTAGTACCATCTGGTGGTCAGTAAAGAACATTACACCTTAATTAATAATATCACAGAACATTGCATAGAATTCTAGTACCATCTGGTGGCCAGTAAAGAACATTACACCTTAATTAATAATATCGCAGAACATTGCATAGAATTCTAGTGCCATCTGGTGGCCAGTAAAGAACATTACACCTTAATTAATAATATCGCAGAACATTGCATAGAATGCTAGTACCATCTGGTGGTCAGTAAAGAACATTACACCTTAATTAATAATATCGCAGAACATTGCATAGAATTCTAGTACCATCTGGTGGCCAGTAAATAACATTACACCTTAATTAATAATATCGCAGAACATTGCATAGAATTCTAGTGCCATCTGGTGGCCAGTAAAGAACATTACACCTTAATTAATAATATCGCAGAACATTGCATAGAATTCTAGTACCATCTGGTGGCCAGTAAAGAACATTACACCTTAATTAATAATATCACAGAACATTGCATAGAATTCTAGTGCCATCTCGTGGCCAGTAAAGAACATTACACCTTAATTAATAATATCGCAGAACATTGCATAGAATTCTAGTACCATCTGGTGGCCAGTAAAGAACATTACACCTTAATTAATAATATCACAGAACATTGCATAGAATTCTACTGCCATCTGGTGGACAGTAAATAACATTACACCTTAATAATATCGCAGAACATTGCATAGAATTCTAGTACCATCTGGTGGACAGTAAAGTACATTACACCTTAATTAATAATATCGCAGAACATTGCATAGAATGCTAGTACCATCTAGTGGCCAGTAAAGAACATTACACCTTAATTAATAATATCACAGAACATTGCATAGAATTCTAGTACCATCTGGTGGCCAGTAAATAACATTACACCTTAATTAATAATATCGCAGAACATTGCATAGAATGCTAGTACCATCTGATGGACAGTAAAGAACATTACACCTTAATTAATAATATCGCAGAACATTGCATAGAATTCTAGTGCCATCTGGTGGCCAGTAAATAACATTACACCTTAATTAATAATATCGCAGAACATTGCATAGAATTCTAGTACCATCTGGTGGCCAGTAAAGAACATTACACCTTAATTAATAATATCACAGAACATTGCATAGAATTCTAGTGCCATCTCGTGGCCAGTAAAGAACATTACACCTTAATTAATAATATCGCAGAACATTGCATAGAATTCTAGTACCATCTGGTGGCCAGTAAAGAACATTACACCTTAATTAATAATATCACAGAACATTGCATAGAATTCTACTGCCATCTGGTGGACAGTAAAGTACATTACACCTTAATTAATAATATCGCAGAACATTGCATAGAATGCTAGTACCATCTAGTGGCCAGTAAAGAACATTACACCTTAATTAATAATATCACAGAACATTGCATAGAATTCTAGTACCATCTGGTGGCCAGTAAAGAACATTACACCTTAATTAATATCGCAGAACATTGCATAGAATTCTAGTACCATCTGGTGGCCAGTAAAGAACATTACACCTTAATTAATAATATCGCAGAACATTGCATAGAATTCTAGTGCCATCTGGTGGCCAGTAAAGAACATTACACCTTAATTAATAATATCACAGAACATTGCATAGAATGCTAGTACCATCTCGTGGCCAGTAAAGAACATTACACCTTAATTAATAATATCGCAGAACATCGCATAGAATTCTAGTGCCATCTGGTGGCCAGTAAAGAACATTACACCTTAATTAATAATATCGCAGAACATTGCATAGAATTCTAGTGCCATTTGGTGGCCAGTAAAGAACATTACACCTTAATTAATAATATCGCAGAACATGGCATAGAATTCTAGTGCCATCTGGTGGCCAGTAAATAACATTACACCTTAATTAATAATATCGCAGAACATTGCATAGAATGCTAGTACCATCTGGTGGCCAGTAAAGAACATTACACCTTAATTAATAATATCGCAGAACATTGCATAGAATGCTAGTACCATCTGGTGGTCAGTAAAGAACATTACACCATAATTAATAATATCGCAGAACATTGCATAGAATTCTAGTGCCATCTGGTGGCCAGTAAAGAACATTACACCTTAATTAATAATATCACAGAACATTGCATAGAATTCTAGTGCCATCTGGTGGCCAGTAAAGAACATTACACCTTAATTAATAATATCACAGAACATTGCATAGAATTCTAGTACCATCTGGTGGCCAGTAAAGAACATTACACCTTAATTAATAATATCACAGAACATTGCATAGAATTCTAGTGCCATCTGGTGGCCAGTAAAGAACATTACACCTTAATTAATAATATCACAGAACATTGCATAGAATTCTAGTGCCATCTGGTGGCCAGTAAAGAACATTACACCTTAATTAATAATATCGCAGAACATTGCATAGAATTCTAGTGCCATCTGGTGGCCAGTAAAGAACATTACACCTTAATTAATAATATCGCAGAACATGGCATAGAATTCTAGTACCATCTGGTGGCCAGTAAATAACATTACACCTTAATTAATAATATCGCAGAACATTGCATAGAATTCTAGTGCCATCTGGTGGCCAGTAAAGAACATTACACCTTAATTAATAATATCACAGAACATTGCATAGAATTCTAGTGCCATCTGGTGGCCAGTAAAGAACATTACACCTTAATTAATAATATCGCAGAACATTGCATAGAATTCTAGTACCATCTGGTGGCCAGTAAATAACATTACACCTTAATTAATAATATCGCAGAACATTGCATAGAATTCTAGTGCCATCTGGTGGTCAGTAAAGAACATTACACCTTAATTAATAATATCGCAGAACATTGCATAGAATTCTAGTACCATCTGGTGGCCAGTAAATAACATTACACCTTAATTAATAATATCGCAGAACATTGCATAGAATTCTAGTGCCATCTGGTGGTCAGTAAAGAACATTACACCTTAATTAATAATATCGCAGAACATTGCATAGAATTCTAGTACCATCTGGTGGCCAGTAAAGAACATTACACCTTAATTAATAATATCACAGAACATTGCATAGAATGCTAGTACCATCTGGTGGCCAGTAAAGAACATTACACCTTAATTAATAATATCGCAGAACATTGCATAGAATTCTAGTACCATCTGGTAGCAAGTAAAGAACATTACACCTTAATTAATAATATCACAGAACATTGCATAGAATTCTAGTACCATCTGGTGGCCAGTAAAGAACATTACACCTTAATTAATAATATCGCAGAACATGGCATAGAATTCTAGTGCCATCTGGTGGCCATTAAATAACATTACACCTTAATTAATAATATCGCAGAACATTGCATAGAATTCTAGTGCCATCTGGTGGTCAGTAAATAACATTACACCTTAATTAATAATATCGCAGAACATTGCATAGAATGCTAGTACCATCTGGTGGACAGTAAAGAACATTACACCTTAATTAATAATATCGCAGAACATTGCATAGAATTCTAGTACCATCTGGTGGTCAGTAAAGAACATTACACCTTAATTAATAATATCACAGAACATTGCATAGAATTCTAGTGCCATCTGGTGGCCAGTAAAGAACATTACACCTTAATTAATAATATCACAGAACATTGCATAGAATTCTAGTACCATCTGGTGGCCAGTAAATAACATTACACCTTAATTAATAATATCGCAGAACATTGCATAGAATGCTAGTACCATCTGGTGGCCAGTAAAGAACATTACACCTTAATTAATAATATCGCAGAACATTGCATAGAATTCTAGTACCATCTGGTGGCCAGTAAAGAACATTACACCTTAATTAATAATATCGCAGAACATTGCATAGAATTCTAGTACCATCTGGTGGTCAGTAAATAACATTACACCTTAATTAATAATATCACAGAACATTGCATAGAATTCTAGTACCATCTTGTGGTCAGTAAAGAACATTACACCTTAATTAATAATATCACAGAACATTGCATAGAATTCTAGTGCCATCTGGTGGCCAGTAAATAACATTACACCTTAATTAATAATATCACAGAACATTGCATAGAATTCTAGTACCATCTTGTGGTCAGTAAAGAACATTACACCTTAATTAATAATATCACAGAACATTGCATAGAATTCTAGTGCCATCTGGTGGACAGTAAATAACATTACACCTTAATTAATAATATCGCAGAACATTGCATAGAATTCTAGTACCATCTGGTGGCCAGTAAAGAACATTACACCTTAATTAATAATATCGCAGAACATGGCATAGAATTCTAGTGCCATCTGGTGGCCATTAAATAACATTACAACTTAATTAATAATATCGCAGAACATTGCATAGAATTCTAGTACCATCTGGTGGTCAGTAAAGAACATTACACCTTAATTAATAATATCGCAGAACATTGCATAGAATTCTAGTGCCATCTGGTGGTCAGTAAATAACATTACACCTTAATTAATAATATCGCAGAACATTGCATAGAATGCTAGTACCATCTGGTGGACAGTAAAGAACATTACACCTTAATTAATAATATCGCAGAACATTGCATAGAATTCTAGTACCATCTGGTGGTCAGTAAAGAACATTACACCTTAATTAATAATATCACAGAACATTGCATAGAATTCTAGTGCCATCTGGTGGCCAGTAAAGAACATTACACCTTAATTAATAATATCACAGAACATTGCATAGAATTCTAGTGCCATCTGGTGGCCAGTAAATAACATTACACCTTAATTAATAATATCGCAGAACATTGCATAGAATGCTAGTACCATCTGGTGGCCAGTAAAGAACATTACACCTTAATTAATAATATCGCAGAACATTGCATAGAATTCTAGTGCCATCTGGTGGTCAGTAAAGAACATTACACCTTAATTAATAATATCGCAGAACATGGCATAGAATTCTAGTGCCATCTGGTGGCCAGTAAATAACATTACACCTTAATTAATAATATCGCAGAACATTGCATAGAATGCTAGTACCATCTGGTGGCCAGTAAAGAACATTACACCTTAATTAATAATATCGCAGAACATTGCATAGAATTCTAGTGCCATCTGGTGGTCAGTAAAGAACATTACACCTTAAATAATATAATCGCAGAACATTGCATAGAATTCTAGTGCCATCTGGTGGTCAGTAAAGAACATTACACCTTAATTAATAATATCGCAGAACATTGCATAGAATTCCAGTACCATCTGGTGGCAAGTAAAGAACATTACACCTTAATTAATAATATCGCAGAACATTGCATAGAATGCTAGTGCCATCTCGTGGCCAGTAAAGAACATTACACCTTAATTAATAATATCGCAGAACATTGCATAGAATTCTAGTGCCATCTGGTGGACAGTAAATAACATTACACCTTAATTAATAATATCACAGAACATTGCATAGAATTCTAGTGCCATCTGGTGGCCAGTAAAGAACATTACACCTTAATTAATAATATCGCAGAACATGGCATAGAATTCTAGTGCCATCTCGTGGCCAGTAAAGAACATTACACCTTAATTAATAATATCGCAGAACATTGCATAGAATTCTAGTGCCATCTGGTGGACAGTAAATAACATTACACCTTAATTAATAATATCACAGAACATTGCATAGAATTCTAGTGCCATCTGGTGGCCAGTAAAGAACATTACACCTTAATTAATAATATCGCAGAACATGGCATAGAATTCTAGTGCCATCTGGTGGCCAGTAAAGAACATTACACCTTAATTAATAATATCGCAGAACATGGCATAGAATTCTAGTACCATCTGGTGGCCAGTAAAGAACATTACACCTTAATTAATAATATCGCAGAACATGGCATAGAATTCTAGTGCCATCTGGTGGTCAGTAAAGAACATTACACCTTAATTAATAATATCGCAGAACATGGCATAGAATTTTAGTGCCATCTGGTGGCCAGTAAATAACATTACACCTTAATTAATAATATCGCAGAACATTGCATAGAATTCTAGTACCATCTGGTGGTCAGTAAAGAACATTACACCTTAATTAATAATATCGCAGAACATGGCATAGAATTCTAGTGCCATCTGGTGGCCAGTAAAGAACATTACACCTTAATTAATAATATCGCAGAACATGGCATAGAATTCTAGTACCATCTGGTGGCCAGTAAAGAACATTACACCTTAATTAATAATATCGCAGAACATTGCATAGAATTCTAGTACCATCTGGTGGCCAGTAAAGAACATTACACCTTAATTAATAATATCGCAGAACATTGCATAGAATGCTAGTACCATCTGGTGGCCAGTAAAGAACATTACACCTTAATTAATAATATCACAGAACATTGCATAGAATTCTAGTACCATCTGGTGGCCAGTAAAGAACATTACACCTTAATTAATAATATCACAGAACATTGCATAGAATTCTAGGGCCATCTGGTGGCCAGTAAAGAACATTTCACCTTAGTTAATAATATCGCAGAACATTGCATAGAATTCTAGTACCATCTCGTGGCTAGTAAAGAACATTACACCTTTATTATTTATTATTATTATTATTATTATTGTTTATTTATAGAGCACCATTAATTCCATGGTGCTGTACATGAGGGGGTTACATACAGAATACATATACAAGTTACAATAGACAGACTGGTACAGAGGGAAGAGGGCCCTGCCCTTGCGTGCTTACATCCTAAAGGATTTTGGGGAGGAGACAGTAGGTGGGGTGTAGGTGGGGCGGCAGCTCCGCACGGTGGTGGGGCGGCAGCTCCGCACGGTGGTGGGGCGGCAGCTCCGCACGGTGGTGGGGCGGCAGCTCCGCACGGTGGTGGGGCGGCAGCTCCGCACGGTGGTGGGGCGGCAGCTCCGCACGGTGGTGGGGCGGTGGCGTCATTGTAGATTATAGGCATTTCTGAACAGATGAGTTTTCAGAGTCCGTTTGAAGTTTGCAAGTGTAGTAGATAGTCTGATGTGTTGAGGCAGTGAGTTCCAGGAGACTGGGGATGCTCGGGAGAAGTCTTGGAGTCGGTTGCATGAGGAGCGGATGAGAGAGGAGGAGAGAAGGAGATCTTGGGAGGACCGGAGGTTACGTTTTGGAGTGTAGCGAGAGATTAGTTCAGAGATATATGGAGGAGACAGATTATGGATAGCTTTGTAGGTCAGGGTTAGTAGTTTGAATTGGATACGATAGACGATTGGGAGCCAGTGGAGGGTCTTGCAGAGAGGAGAAGCGGGGTGGTATTGAGGAGAGAGGTGGATCATTCGGGCAGCAGAGTTAAGGATGGACTGGAGAGGGGCGAGTGTGTTAGCAGGGAGACCACAGAGGAGGATGTTGCAGTAGTCGATGCGGGAGATTATGAGGGCATGCACTAGCATTTTTGTAGATTGGGGATTGAGGAAAGGGCGGATTCTGGAGATATTTTTGAGTTGAAAACGGCAGGAGGTGGTGAGGGATTGGATGTGCGGTATGAAGGACAGGGCAGAGTCAAAGGTCACTCCGAGGCACCGAACTTTGGGTGCTGGGGAGAGCGTGATGTTATTAATTGTAATGGATAGGTCAGGTGGAGAGTGTAGGGGAGATGGAGGAAAGATGATCAGTTCAGTTTTGGCCACGTTAAGCTTTAGAAAGCGAGAGGAAAAGAAGGAAGATATAGCAGATAGGCACTCTGGGATTCTGGACAGCAGAGATGTGACATCTGGACCAGAGAGGTAGATCTGAGTGTCATCGGCATATAGGTGGTACTGAAAGCCATGGGACTTTATGAGTTGTCCCAGGCCAAATGTATAGATAGAAAAAAGTAAGGGTCCCAGGACAGAGCCTTGAGGGACACCAACAGAGAGAGAACGGGATGAAGAGGTTGTGTGGGAATGGGAGACACTAAAAGTGCGGTTGGAGAGGTATGAAGAGATCCAAGAGAGGGCGAGATCTCTGACACCAAGGGAAGAGAGGATCTGTAGTAGCAGGGAGTGGTCAACAGTGTCAAAGGCTGAGGATAGGTCTAGAAGTAGGAGTACAGAGAAGTGGTTGTTAGCTTTGGCGGTAAGTAAGTCATTTGTGATTTTAGTCAGGGCAGTTTCAGTGGAATGATGTGGACGGAAGCCGGACTGTAGGTTGTCAAAGAGAGAGTTAGAGGAGAGGTGGGAGGAAAGTTCAGCATGGACGTGCTGTTCCAGGAGTTTTGAGGCAAGTGGGAGTAGCGATATGGGTCGATAGCTGGTAGTAGAGGTTGGGTCGAGGGAAGGTTTCTTTAGGATAGGTGTGACTGTTGCATGCTTAAAGGCAGAAGGGAAGGTACCAGTTGTTAGAGATAGGTTGAAGAGATGGGATAAGGCTGGAATAAGGATAGTGGTGAGGTTGGGGAGCAGGTGGGATGGGATGGGGTCAAGTGCGCATGTGGTGAGGTGTGCTTTTGAGAGAAGATGTGCAAGCTCTCCTTCGGTGATGGTGGGGAGGAAGTTTATGGGGGAGGAGCAGTGGTCTGTTATATGAAGGGGTTGTGGTGGTTCAGCAGAAAAGACTTGTCTGGTTTGGTCGATCTTTTCTTTGAAATATGTGGCAAATTCTTCTGCGGAGATGAGGGAGGTTGGAGGGGGCAGCGGTGGGCGAAGGAGGGAGGTAAAAGTGTTAAATAGCTGTTTGGGGTTGTGTGTTAAAGAGGATATGAGGTTTTTGAAGTAATTCTGTTTAGCAGAGGTAAGGGCCAAGCGAAATGTGTGAATTGTATTTTTGAATGTGGTGAAGTCTTCCTGGGAGTGCGTTTTCTTCCAGCGCCGCTCTGCGGCTCTAGACACTTGCCGTAGTTTTTTAGTGAGGCTGTTGTGCCAGGGTTGTCTATTGATTCGTCTTGCTCTGCCGTTCACAAGAGGAGCGACTGAATCAATAGCTGATGTGAGAGTGGCGTTGTAGAAAATGGTGGCACTGTTTGTGTCGTGGAGTGAAGATATGGAGGACAGCGGTAGGATAGAGTCAGAAAGGGTGTGTATGTTGATGTGTGCAAGGTTTCTGCGGGGGTGTGATACGTGCTGGACAGGGGGGGCAGGTGAGGAGGACAGGGCTGAAAAGGTCAGCAGATGGTGGTCAGATAAGGGGAGAGGGGAGGTAGTGAGGTTAGATAGAGAGCAGAGACGGGTGAAGATAAGGTCTAGTGTGTGGCCATCTTTGTGGGTGGCAGAGGCGGACAACTGAGTTAGACCAAAAGATGAGGCGAGGGAGAGGAGTTTGGAGGCTGCTGACTGGCGGGTGTCAGTAGGGATGTTGAAGTCACCCATGATGATAGTGGGAATGTCGGCAGAGAGAAAGTGTAGAAGCCAGGCAGAGAACTGGTCAATAAAGGCAGTGGTTGGGCCCGGGGGTCTGTATATGACGGCCACTTGGAGGTTGGAGGGAGAATAGATGCGGACAGAGTGCACTTCAAAGGAAGGCAGGACAAGGGAGGGTAAAGGTGGGATTGGATTAAAGCTGCAGTTGTTAGAAAGAAGGAGGCCCACTCCTCCACCCTGTCTATTGCCAGGGCGAGGAGTGTGGGTGAAGTGGAGGCCACCGTAGCACAGCGCAGCAGGGGAGGCAGTGTTGGATGGTGTCAGCCATGTTTCGGTGAGGGCCAGAAAGGATAGACTGCTAGAGGTAAAGAGGTTGTGAATTAATAATATTGCAGAACATTGCATAGAATTCTAGTACCATCTGGTGGACAGTAAATAATATTACACCTTAATTAATAATATCGCAGAACATTGCATAGAATTCTAGTACCATCTGGTGGACAGTAAATAACATTACACCTTAATTAATAATATCGCAGAACATTGCATAGAATTCTAGTACCATCTGGTGGACAGTAAATAATATTACACCTTAATTAATAATATCGCAGAACATTGCATAGAATTCTAGTACCATCTGGTGGCCAGTAAAGAACATTACACCTTAATTAATAATATCGCAGAACATTGCATAGAATTCTAGTGCCATCTGGTGGCCAGTAAAGAACATTACACCTTAATTAATAATATCGCAGAACATTGCATAGAATTCTAGTGCCATCTGGTGGCCAGTAAAGAACATTACACCTTAATTAATAATATCACAGAACATTGCATAGAATTCTAGTGCCATCTGGTGGCCAGTAAAGAACATTACACCTTAATTAATAATATCGCAGAACATTGCATAGAATTCTAGTACCATCTGGTGGACAGTAAATAACATTACACCTTAATAATATCACAGAACATTGCATAGAATTCTAGTACCATCTGGTGGCCAGTAAATAACATTACACCTTAATTAATAATATCGCAGAACATTGCATAGAATTCTAGTGCCATCTGGTGGCCAGTAAATAACATTACACCTTAATTAATAATATCTCAGAACATTGCATAGAATTCTAGTGCCATCTGGTGGCCAGTAAAGAACATTACACCTAATTAATAATATCTCAGAACATTGCATATAATTTTAGTACAATCTGGTGGCCAGTAAAGAACATTACACCTTAATTAATAATATCACAGAACATTGCATAGAATTCTAGTGCCATCTCGTGGCCAGTAAAGAACATTACACCTTAATTAATAATATCGCAGAACATTGCATAGAATTCTAGTACCATCTGGTGGCCAGTAAAGAACATTACACCTTAATTAATAATATCGCAGAACATTGCATAGAATTCTAGTACCATCTGGTGGCCAGTAAAGAACATTACACCTTAATTAATATCGCAGAACATTGCATAGAATTCTAGTGCCATCTCGTGGCCAGTAAAGAACATTACACCTTAATTAATAATATCGCAGAACATTGCATAGAATTCTAGTGCCATCTGGTGGCCAGTAAAGAACACTACACCTTAATTAATAATATCGCAGAACATTGCATAGAATTCTAGTACCATCTGGTGGCCAGTAAAGAACATTACACCTTAATTAATAATATCGCAGAACATTGCATAGAATTCTAGTACCATCTGGTGGCCAGTAAATAACATTACACCTTAATTAATAATATCACAGAACATTGCATAGAATTCTAGTGCCATCTGGTGGCCAGTAAAGAACATTACACCTTAATTAATAATATCGCAGAACATTGCATAGAATTCCAGTGCCATCTGGTGGCCAGTAAAGAACATTACACCTTAATTAATAATATCACAGAACATTGCATAGAATTCTAGTACCATCTGGTGGCCAGTAAAGAACATTACACCTTAATTAATATCGCAGAACATGACATAGAATTCTAGTACCATCTGGTGGCCAGTAAATAACATTACACCTTAATTAATAATATCGCAGAACATTGCATAGAATTCTAGTACCATCTGGTGGCAAGTAAAGAACATTACACCTTAATTAATAATATCGCAGAACATTGCATAGAATGCTAGTACCATCTGGTAGCCAGTAAAGAACATTACACCTTAATTAATAATATCGCAGAACATTGCATAGAATTTTACTGCCATCTGGTGGCCAGTAAATAACATTACACCTTAATTAATAATATCACAGAACATTGCATAGAATTCTAGTACCATCTGGTGGACAGTAAATAATATTACACCTTAATTAATAATATCGCAGAACATTGCATAGATTTCTAGTACCATCTGGTGGACAGTAAATAACATTACACCTTAATTAATAATATCGCAGAACATTGCATAGAATTCTAGTACCATCTGGTGGCCAGTAAAGAACATTACACCTTAATTAATAATATCGCAGAACATTGCATAGAATTCTAGTACCATCTGGTGGCCAGTAAAGAACATTACACCTTAATTAATAATATCACAGAACATTGCATAGAATTCTAGTGCCATCTGGTGGCCAGTAAAGAACATTACACCTTAATTAATAATATCGCAGAACATTGCATAGAATTCTAGTACCATCTGGTGGCCAGTAAAGAACATTACACCTTAATTAATAATATCACAGAACATTGCATAGAATTCTAGTGCCATCTGGTGGCCAGTAAAGAACATTACACCTTAATTAATAATATCGCAGAACATTGCATAGAATTCTAGTACCATCTGGTGGACAGTAAATAACATTACACCTTAATTAATAATATCACAGAACATTGCATAGAATTCTAGTGCCATCTGGTGGCCAGTAAAGAACATTACACCTTAATTAATAATATCGCAGAACATTGCATAGAATTCTACTACCATCTGGTGGCCAGTAAAGAACATTACACCTTAATTAATAATATCGCAGAACATTGCATAGAATTCTAGTGCCATCTGGTGGCCAGTAAATAACATTACACCTTAATTAATAATATCGCAGAACATTGCATAGAATTCTAGTGCCATCTGGTGGTCAGTAAAGAACATTACACCTTAATTAATAATATCGCAGAACATTGCATAGAATTCTAGTACCATCTGGTGGCCAGTAAAGAACATTACACCTTAATTAATAATATCGCAGAACATTGCATAGAATTCTAGTACCATCTGGTGGCCAGTAAATAATATTACACCTTAATTAATAATATCGCAGAACATTGCATAGAATTCTAGTGCCATCTGGTGGCCAGTAAATAACATTACACCTTAATTAATAATATCGCAGAACATTGCATAGAATTCTAGTACCATCTGGTGGCCAGTAAAGAACATTACACCTTAATTAATAATATCACAGAACATTGCATAGAATTCTAGTGCCATCTCGTGGCCAGTAAAGAACATTACACCTTAATTAATAATATCGCAGAACATTGCATAGAATTCTAGTACCATCTGGTGGCAAGTAAAGAACATTACACCTTAATTAATAATATCGCAGAACATTGCATAGAATGCTAGTACCATCTGGTAGCCAGTAAAGAACATTACACCTTAATTAATAATATCGCAGAACATTGCATAGAATTTTACTGCCATCTGGTGGCCAGTAAATAACATTACACCTTAATTAATAATATCACAGAACATTGCATAGAATTCTAGTGCCATCTGGTGGCCAGTAAAGAACATTACACCTTAATTAATAATATCGCAGAACATTGCATAGAATTCTAGTGCCATCTGGTGGCCAGTAAAGAACATTACACCTTAATTAATAATATCGCAGAACATTGCATAGAATGCTAGTACCATCTGGTGGCAAGGAAAGAACATTACACCTTAATTAATAATATCGCAGAACATTGCATAGAATTCTAGTACCATCTGGTGGCCAGTAAAGAACATTACACCTTAATTAATAATATCACAGAACATTGCATAGAATTCTAGTACCATCTGGTGGACAGTAAATAATATTACACCTTAATTAATAATATCGCAGAACATTGCATAGATTTCTAGTACCATCTGGTGGACAGTAAATAACATTACACCTTAATTAATAATATCGCAGAACATTGCATAGAATTCTAGTACCATCTGGTGGCCAGTAAAGAACATTACACCTTAATTAATAATATCACAGAACATTGCATAGAATTCTAGTGCCATCTGGTGGCCAGTAAAGAACATTACACCTTAATTAATAATATCGCAGAACATTGCATAGAATTCTAGTACCATCTGGTGGACAGTAAATAACATTACACCTTAATTAATAATATCGCAGAACATTGCATAGAATTCTACTACCATCTGGTGGACAGTAAATAACATTACACCTTAATTAATAATATCGCAGAACATTGCATAGAATTCTAGTGCCATCTGGTGGCCAGTAAAGAACATTACACCTTAATTAATAATATCGCAGAACATTGCATAGAATTCTACTACCATCTGGTGGCCAGTAAAGAACATTACACCTTAATTAATATCGCAGAACATTGCATAGAATTCTACTACCATCTGGTGGCCAGTAAAGAACATTACACCTTAATTAATAATATCACAGAACATTGCATAGAATTCTAGTGCCATCTCGTGGCCAGTAAAGAACATTACACCTTAATTAATAATATCACAGAACATTGCATAGAATTCTAGTGCCATCTGGTGGCCAGTAAAGAACACTACACCTTAATTAATAATATCGCAGAACATTGCATAGAATTCTAGTACCATCTGGTGGCCAGTAAAGAACATTACACCTTAATTAATAATATCGCAGAACATTGCATAGAATTCTAGTACCATCTGGTGGCCAGTAAATAACATTACACCTTAATTAATAATATCACAGAACATTGCATAGAATTCTAGTGCCATCTGGTGGCCAGTAAAGAACATTACACCTTAATTAATAATATCGCAGAACATTGCATAGAATTCCAGTGCCATCTGGTGGCCAGTAAAGAACATTACACCTTAATTAATAATATCACAGAACATTGCATAGAATTCTAGTACCATCTGGTGGCCAGTAAAGAACATTACACCTTAATTAATATCGCAGAACATGACATAGAATTCTAGTACCATCTGGTGGCCAGTAAATAACATTACACCTTAATTAATAATATCGCAGAACATTGCATAGAATTCTAGTGCCATCTGGTGGCCAGTAAATAACATTACACCTTAATTAATAATATCGCAGAACATTGCATAGAATTCTAGTGCCATCTGGTGGTCAGTAAAGAACATTACACCTTAATTAATAATATCGCAGAACATTGCATAGAATTCTAGTACCATCTGGTGGCCAGTAAAGAACATTACACCTTAATTAATAATATCGCAGAACATTGCATAGAATTCTAGTACCATCTGGTGGCCAGTAAATAATATTACACCTTAATTAATAATATCGCAGAACATTGCATAGAATTCTAGTGCCATCTGGTGGCCAGTAAATAACATTACACCTTAATTAATAATATCGCAGAACATTGCATAGAATTCTAGTACCATCTGGTGGCCAGTAAAGAACATTACACCTTAATTAATAATATCACAGAACATTGCATAGAATTCTAGTGCCATCTGGTGGCCAGTAAAGAACATTACACCTTAATTAATAATATCGCAGAACATTGCATAGAATTCTAGTGCCATCTGGTGGCCAGTAAAGAACATTACACCTTAATTAATAATATCGCAGAACATTGCATAGAATGCTAGTACCATCTGGTGGCAAGGAAAGAACATTACACCTTAATTAATAATATCGCAGAACATTGCATAGAATGCTAGTACCATCTGGTAGCCAGTAAAGAACATTACACCTTAATTAATAATATCGCAGAACATTGCATAGAATTTTACTGCCATCTGGTGGCCAGTAAATAACATTACACCTTAATTAATAATATCACAGAACATTGCATAGAATTCTAGTGCCATCTGGTGGCCAGTAAAGAACATTACACCTTAATTAATAATATCGCAGAACATTGCATAGAATTCTAGTGCCATCTGGTGGCCAGTAAAGAACATTACACCTTAATTAATAATATCGCAGAACATTGCATAGAATGCTAGTACCATCTGGTGGCAAGGAAAGAACATTACACCTTAATTAATAATATCGCAGAACATTGCATAGAATTCTAGTACCATCTGGTGGCCAGTAAAGAACATTACACCTTAATTAATAATATCACAGAACATTGCATAGAATTCTAGTACCATCTGGTGGACAGTAAAGAACATTACACCTTAATTAATAATATCACAGAACATTGCATAGAATTCTAGTACCATCTGGTGGACAGTAAATAATATTACACCTTAATTAATAATATCGCAGAACATTGCATAGATTTCTAGTACCATCTGGTGGACAGTAAATAACATTACACCTTAATTAATAATATCGCAGAACATTGCATAGAATTCTAGTACCATCTGGTGGCCAGTAAAGAACATTACACCTTAATTAATAATATCACAGAACATTGCATAGAATTCTAGTGCCATCTGGTGGCCAGTAAAGAACATTACACCTTAATTAATAATATCGCAGAACATTGCATAGAATTCTAGTACCATCTGGTGGACAGTAAATAACATTACACCTTAATTAATAATATCGCAGAACATTGCATAGAATTCTACTACCATCTGGTGGACAGTAAATAACATTACACCTTAATTAATAATATCGCAGAACATTGCATAGAATTCTAGTGCCATCTGGTGGCCAGTAAATAACATTACACCTTAATTAATAATATCTCAGAACATTGCATAGAATTCTAGTGCCATCTGGTGGCCAGTAAAGAACATTACACCTAATTAATAATATCTCAGAACATTGCATATAATTTTAGTACCATCTGGTGGCCAGTAAAGAACATTACACCTTAATTAATAATATCACAGAACATTGCATAGAATTCTAGTGCCATCTCGTGGCCAGTAAAGAACATTACACCTTAATTAATAATATCGCAGAACATTGCATAGAATTCTAGTACCATCTGGTGGCCAGTAAAGAACATTACACCTTAATTAATAATATTGCAGAACATTGCATAGAATTCTAGTACCATCTGGTGGCCAGTAAAGAACATTACACCTTAATTAATATCGCAGAACATTGCATAGAATTCTAGTGCCATCTCGTGGCCAGTAAAGAACATTACACCTTAATTAATAATATCACAGAACATTGCATAGAATTCTAGTGCCATCTGGTGGCCAGTAAAGAACATTACACCTTAATTAATAATATCGCAGAACATTGCATAGAATTCTAGTGCCATCTGGTGGCCAGTAAAGAACATTACACCTTAATTAATAATATCGCAGAACATTGCATAGAATTCTAGTGCCATCTCGTGGCCAGTAAAGAACATTACACCTTAATTAATAATATCACAGAACATTGCATAGAATTCTAGTACCATCTGGTGGCCAGTAAATAACATTACACCTTAATTAATAATATCGCAGAACATTGCATAGAATGCTAGTACCATCTGGTAGCCAGTAAAGAACATTACACCTTAATTAATAATATCGCAGAACATTGCATAGAATTTTACTGCCATCTTGTGGCCAGTAAATAACATTACACCTTAATTAATATCACAGAACATTTCATAGAATTCTAGTACCATCTGGTGGCCAGTAAATAACATTACACCTTAATTAATAATATCGCAGAACATTGCATAGAATTCTAGTACCATCTGGTGGCCAGTAAAGAACATTACACCTTAATTAATAATATCGCAGAACATTGCATAGAATTCTAGTACCATCTGGTGGTCAGTAAAGAACATTACACCTTAATTAATAATATCACAGAACATTGCATAGAATTCTAGTGCCATCTGGTGGCCAGTAAAGAACATTACACCTTAATTAATAATATCGCAGAACATTGCATAGAATTCTAGTACCATCTGGTGGCCAGTAAAGAACATTACACCTTAATTAATAATATCGCAGAACATTGCATAGAATTCTAGTACCATCTCGTGGCCAGTAAAGAACATTACACCTTAATTAATAATATCGCAGAACATTGCATAGAATTCTAGTACCATCTCGTGGCCAGTAAAGAACATTACACCCTAATTAATAATATGGCAGAACATTGCATAGAATTCTAGTACCATCTGGTGGTCAGTAAAGAACATTACACCTTAATTAATAATATCACAGAACATTGCATAGAATTCTAGTGCCATCTGGTGGCCAGTAAAGAACATTACACCTTAATTAATAATATCACAGAACATTGCATAGAATTCTAGTGCCATCTGGTGGCCAGTAAAGAACATTACACCTTAATTAATAATATCGCAGAACATTGCATAGAATTCTAGTGCCATCTGGTGGCCAGTAAAGAACATTACACCTTAATTAATATAATCGCAGAACATTGCATAGAATTCTAGTGCCATCTGGTGGTCAGTAAAGAACATTACACCTTAATTAATAATATCGCAGAACATTGCATAGAATTCTAGTGCCATCTGGTGGACAGTAAAGAACATTACACCTTAATTAATAATATCGCAGAACATTGCATAGAATGCTAGTACCATCTGGTGGCCAGTAAAGAACATTACACCTTAATTAATAATATCGCAGAACATTGCATAGAATGCTAGTGCCATCTCGTGGCCAGTAAAGAACATTACACCTTAATTAATAATATCGCAGAACATTGCATAGAATTCTAGTACCATCTGGTGGCCAGTAAAGAACATTACACCTTAATTAATAATATCGCAGAACATTGCATAGAATGCTAGTGCCATCTGGTGGTCAGTAAAGAACATTACACCTTAATTAATAATATCGCAGAACATTGCATAGAATTCTAGTACCATCTGGTGGCCAGTAAAGAACATTACACCTTAATTAATAATATCGCAGAACATTGCATAGAATTCTAGTGCCATCTGGTGGCCAGTAAAGAACATTACACCTTAATTAATAATATCACAGAACATTGCATAGAATTCTAGTGCCATCTGGTGGCCAGTAAAGAACATTACACCTTAATTAATAATATCGCAGAACATGGCATAGAATTCTATTGCCATCTGGTGGCCAGTAAAGAACATTACACCTTAATTAATAATATCGCAGAACATTGCATAGAATTCTAGTACCATCTGGTGGCCAGTAAATAACATTACACCTTAATTAATAATATCGCAGAACATTGCATAGAATTCTAGGGCCATCTGGTGGTCAGTAAAGAACATTACACCTTAATTAATAATATCACAGAACAATGCATAGAATTCTAGTACCATCTGGTGGCCAGTAAAGAACATTACACCTTAATTAATAATATCACAGAACAATGCATAGAATTCTAGTACCATCTGGTGGCCAGTAAAGAACATTACACCTTAATTAATAATCTCGCAGAACATTGCATAGAATGCTAGTACCATCTGGTAGCCAGTAAATAACATTACACCTTAATTAATAATATCGCAGAACATGGCATAGAATTCTAGTGCCATCTGGTGGCCAGTAAATAACATTACACCTTAATTAATAATATCGCAGAACATTGCATAGAATTCTAGTGCCATCTGGTGGCCAGTAAAGAACATTACACCTTAATTAATAATATCACAGAACATTGCATAGAATTCTAGTGCCATCTGGAGGCCAGTAAAGAACATTACACCTTAATTAATAATATCACAGAACATTGCATAGAATTCTAGTACCATCTGGTGGCCAGTAAATAACATTACACCTTAATTAATAATATCGCAGAACATTGCATAGAATTCTAGTGCCATCTGGTGGCCAGTAAAGAACATTACACCTTAATTAATAATATCACAGAACATGGCATAGAATTCTAGTGCCATCTGGTGGCCAGTAAAGAACATTACACCTTAATTAATAATATCGCAGAACATTGCATAGAATTCTAGTACCATCTGGTGGTCAGTAAAGAACATTACACCTTAATTAATAATATCGCAGAACATTGCATAGAATGCTAGTACCATCTGGTGGCCAGTAAAGAACATTACACCTTAATTAATAATATCGCAGAACATTGCATAGAATTCTACTGCCATCTGGTGGCCAGTAAAGAACATTACACCTTAATTAATAATATCACAGAACATTGCATAGAATTCTAGTGCCATCTCGTGGCCAGTAAAGAACATTACACCTTAATTAATATCGCAGAACATGACATAGAATTCTAGTACCATCTGGTGGCCAGTAAAGAACATTACACCTTAATTAATAATATCACAGAACATTGCATAGAATTCTAGTGCCATCTGGTGGCCAGTAAAGAACATTACACCTTAATTAATAATATCACAGAACATTGCATAGAATTCTAGTGCCATCTCGTGGCCAGTAAAGAACATTACACCTTAATTAATATCGCAGAACATGACATAGAATTCTAGTGCCATCTGGTGGCCAGTAAAGAACATTACACCTTAATTAATAATATCACAGAACATTGCATAGAATTCTAGTACCATCTGGTGGCCAGTAAAGAACATTACACCTTAATTAATAATATCGCAGAACATGGCATAGAATTCTAGTACCATCTGGTGGCCAGTAAAGAACATTACACCTTAATTAATAATATCGCAGAACATTGCATAGAATTTTAGTACCATCTGGTGGCCAGTAAAGAACATTACACCTTAATTAATAATATCACAGAACATTGCATAGAATTCTAGTACCATCTGGTGGCCAGTAAAGAACATTACACCTTAATTAATAATATCGCAGAACATTGCATAGAATTCTAGTACCATTTGGTGGCCAGTAAAGAACATTACACCTTAATTAATAATATCGCAGAACATTGCATAGAATTCTAGTACCATCTGGTGGCCAGTAAAGAACATTACACCTTAATTAATAATATCGCAGAACATTGCATAGAATGCTACTGCCATCTGGTGGCCAGTAAAGAACATTACACCTTAATTAATAATATCGCAGAACATTGCATAGAATGCTACTGCCATCTGGTGGCCAGTAAAGAACATTACACCTTAATTAACATCATGAGAAAACAATTGCATAGAATTCTAGTGCCATCTGGTGGTCAGTAAAGAACATTATACCATACTAAACAGTGTCATAACATTGCCAAGAAATATAGTGCTATGTGGTGGTCAGTATAGAATATTACACCATATTTAACATCATGACAGAACATTGCATGGAATTTTAGTGCCATCCGGTGGTCAATAAAGAATTTTACACCACAGTTAATATTATGGCAGAACATCTAGCACTATCTTGTGGTCAGTAAAGAATATTACACCATCTTCACATGTCAGAATATTGCAAAGAATTACAGTACGATCTAGTGGTCAGTAAAGATCATTACACAATAATTAACATCATGTCAGAACATTGCATAGAATTATAGTGCCATCTGATGGTCCGTAAAGAACATTACACCATCAATAATATGGCAGAGCAGTACAAAGATGTAAAGTGCCATCTGGTGGTCATTAAAGTACATTGCACCATAATCAACAGGTGAACAGCCCTTCACCTTTATTAGTTCACTTACACCATATGTTTGTAATGCCCCTTGCGCCAGCGCTCTATTCACCTTTATCATTTATGTCTCCAGCATTATTTGATGGTTTCTTTAACGTGAAGTGATGTTCCGCTCCGAGATTCAGAGCGACGTCGGGTGTCATGTGACAGATGGAACGCATACGTCACATTGCGATCCACCTGTCCACTTCCTGATTCACAATACCGGAAATGACTCCATCAAAAGCCAGTTTAAAACCTTCACCGTGGCTACACATGTCCACTGCGAGACGCACACGGCCGGCGCTCACACACACAGGAATTGGTAGGTACCCTGGAGAGGCGGTGCAGTGATCCTCTGTTCTACTCTCCCCTTCCCCTTTATTATTTCATTATCCCCATTTTCTTTTCAGTACCATGCCCTTTTGGGGTCTTTTCCATCATATCACTATACACCTGCAGTTTGCAACAGGTATGCTTTTATATCGCTTTGCTAACTATACCTCACTTTTGTTTCCTCTTATGTACTTAGGTTTTCATATCCTTAGCAATTCTTTTTCCTTCTCTTTCTTACCCAGACTGCCAGCCCGAAAAAAATCTTAAGTTACATATTAGAAGCTCTATGGACTTTGAGCTAACCATGTATTGCAACAACGAGCCTGAACCCCTTTAAATTGATTTTTGATGTACAGGCAGTGGCGTACCATCAATAGAGGCAGGCCACGCAACTGCTATGGGGCCCGTGACCTGAGGGGTCTGGGAACAGCTGCCCGAGGTATTACCTCCAGCACCGGGCCCCCCCAGGATCGCACTTTCAAATGTATCGGCATCGCAGATGCCAATTCAGTTGAAAGCTATGACGACACAGAGCGCAGCGCGCCCTCTTATCATTATCCCGCTGTGCTCTGACAGCTCTTCAACACAGCGGTGATGTCACTAGTAAGCGCCAGCCGCCACCGTGTTGAAGTAGGCAGAGCACAGACATCTGGCGAACTAGGAGCAGCGGTGGAGGACCGAGGTGAGTATGCAGGAACAGCGATGTATCCACCAAATGGCCCCAGGTCCTCAGTGGGGCCCCCCCGTGCTGGTTAACCGCCCTCTGCTATCGGCTGGCTGAGCTAGGGCAGGGGGCCCCATGCGGCTCCAACAATGGCTGTTAAGAGGCCGCCTGTTGTTTTCTATGTCGGCCGGGGCTGCACTCCACCTTCACGTGTTCTTGTGCAGCCCTGGGAGTGTCACAGTTAACATCCTCGTGTGTGTGTGTGTGAGAGTGTGTGTGTGTGAGAGTGTGTGTGTGTGAGAGTGTGTGTGTGTGTGTATGTATATAGTGCATGTATATATATGAGTGTGTGTGTATATATGCGTGTATATGTGTATATTTATATATATAGTGTGTGTGTGTATGTGTATATGTATATATATATATATATATATATGTGTGAGATTCATGTGGGATTAGTGGATGAATGCAGGTATATCTCACCCCGGTATCGGTCCTATGTGACTTAGCCTGGTCAGGATCACCTGGCTACTAATGGATTAATGGGAGGTGAAGGACGGAGGTAAAAGGAGTCTGGGAAGTTGGGGGAGGCTGCTCCATCTGGGAACACAGAAAGCCTGTCTGTGTAGGAGACACTTGTGAGTGGGAGCAGTGCTTGTTTGTAGGGTTTAGCTGGAAGGGGGAAGCCCTCCAGTTTGTAGTTAGGATATCATCCTCTATAGTTAGCGCCGGACAGGCAAGGATTTATTTTGTTGGTGTTTTTTTTTGTTTATGCTTCACTGCAATAAACCTGACCAAGCGTCAGTTACACCTGGAATTCGGCTGTCTGCCTGAAGTGAATACGTGCCCTTTGAACCCAGCAAAGGCGATCCCCGAGCGTGTTATCACATTGTGGTGGAGAATGCGAGCAGCACGGTAATACGTCTCATAATGGATGGCGTGGTGAAAGCGCTGGTACAATCTACAGCTGTGCAGCAAGAAGCTAATTGCCTGATGTTAGCACAGTTGAAGGAACTGGTGGAAACGACTGTTAGAGACCGCCAACTTTTACAGCAGGTGGCGCAGCGTCTGGCGACCGTACCTGAGGGTAATGCGGAGGCCGACCAGAGGGTGATCCATGTGAGTCGGTACTGGCAGAAACTAACCACAGAGAACGATGTGGAAGCTTACCTGACCACGTTTGAACGGATGGCGGAGCGGGAAAAGTGGCCAAAGGAGCGATGGGCCGGCTTGCTTCCCCCGTTTATGGCAGGTGAGGCCCAAAAAGCCTACTTTGATCTCGAGCCTGAAGCAGCGCATGACTTTCATAAACTAAAAACCGAGATCCTGGCCCGGTTGGGAGTGACGACGGCTGTGCGAGCACAAAGAGTTCACCAATGGACTTATCAGCCTGATAAACCACCGCGGTCACAGATGTTCGACCTTATTCACTTGACCAAGAAATGGCTACAGCACGAGGTTTTGACGGCGCCAGAGATGATACAAAGAATCGTCCTCGATAAGTACCTAAGAGCTCTATCGCCAGCTCTGGGAAAATGGGTAAGTCATGGAAAACCCTTGACAGCGGATCAGCTAGTGGATCTAGTGGAGCGTTATTCTTTGGCAGAAGGACTTATGGACAATGCTACACATCCTCCCTCTTCCCCTTCTCGCCGAGGATCTGGTAAGACTGTTCCAGGGTCTAGAGGGGAGGAAAACAGGACTGCTGGGCCTGTGAGGCCTAAGGTGCCAAACTATGGTCTTAGCAAGGGGCCCCTGAGGTGTTTCCGCTGCCGGGAGGTGGGCCACATTGCTGCGAACTGTCCAGTAACTACAGAACCGATACAGTGCGATGTCACAGACTTTGAAAAACGCATGGCTATGGGTGAACGGGTAGTGTATATTGCTGCATGTCAAGGCGATATGAAAAAACACCTGTGTGAAGTGTCCATTGATAGCAGTACTGTTGTTGCGCTGTTGGACTCTGGGAGTGTGGTGACTCTGGTAAAGGCCTGTCTGGTAGCAGTCCCGAAGGGACCGTCAGATACATTTTCTGTGACGTGTGCATGGAGACACCTGCTCGTACCTCACAATGGTCTCCTGCATTACTACGCCCTATGGGTCTGTGCATCATAAGGTGGGACTAGTCCCAGCGTTATTACATGATGTCATTTTGGGCAGGGATTTTCCCCACTTTTGGCAGTTGAACCTAGAATATAAGACATATTTTCAGTTGTTTCACACTTTTTTAAGTATTTCATTCCACATGTGTTAATTCATAGTTTTGATGCCTTCAATGTGAACCTACAATTTTCAGAGTCATGAAAATAAAGAAAACTCTTTAAATGAGGTGTGTCCAAACTTTTGGTCTGTACTGTATGTGTGTGTGTGTATATATAAATGTGTGTGTATATATAAATGTGTGTGTGTATATATGTGTGTGTGTGTGTGTGTGTATGTGTATATATATGTAGTATGTGTGTGTGTGCCGCCCCCGCGTCAGCAGCCGAGCTGCTCGGATCCGGATCTGCGGTGGCTCGAGGGGCGTCCGGACCCGGGGGTCGTGCGGCCACTCCAATTAAGGGGATATTTACAGGGGATCGTGTATTCACAGTTTGTGACGCTACCCGTTGTGTGTGGTAAGGTGGAGTACCACCGCTGCAGCTGGGGAGTACCCTGGGGGCGATGGAGTAGGCAGCCAGGTGTTTAACCCCTCCAAGGGTAGGGGGATATCCTAGGCAGTTGGTGATGGTGCCAGGGATGTGTTGTTGGGGAGGTAAGGGTCACTTGCGTACTCACTCAGTCCAATAATGCTGACACCGATAACTTAGTAAACCAAAGTTCTGGACACCACTGCCGCTGAGGAGGTACACGTTTGGGTCCCAATTCTACTGGTGTTGCCTGCTGATCTGTGACCTTTCCCTTGGCACCTAGTTCTCTTCTTAGTTAGCCCCTATAGCTTGAAAGTAGTCGGGTCCCGCTCCCCAGTGTGGTTAACTGAGGGAGCTTGCTCTCAGGGTTCACGCTTGGGATTTCCTGGTCCGTTTTAGTGGAAAGTCCTATCCCTCTCATTGCGCTAGTACCCCGATTTTGGAGCAGGTAGAGAGCGGATCTTGAAGACTCTGTTCTCGTTGGGTGAATTGTCAGGTTGCCTGAAGCTACTCCCTGAGCTAGGGTCCCATACCCCGTCGTGCCCTTGTCCTAGCCCGATGATGGTACAAGGCCGCTGGCTCTCCTCTACGACAATGCTGTGCCCCTTGTCATGATCCCCTGCGACCGGGAGTCAGGTTGCCTGAAGCTACTCCCTGACCTAGGATCTGTGACGCCCTGGCCTATCAGGTCGTCACAAGGGTGCCATGCAACCTGCCCTTCTGCATGGTACCCACTCCTTCTTGGTTACGGGTCCTGTCCATTTGGTGTTTCTATAGGTATACACAAATCCTGGGGAACAGTCTGCACCACACCCACCAAACACCCATTGGGCAGCCTGAGGGGAATAGGGCCACCCAGATGGAGGGATGGTAGAAGGAGGGCCAGAAGTGTCAGTTAGTGAGTAGAGAGTTGAGGTCCAGCAGTGACAGTGAGAGGTCACGCTGTGGAGCTGGGCTCCTGCACCCGTCTCAGGTGCCAGACGTTGGCCTGGCCAGAAGGAGCTGGAACCCCAGTCGCAGGGGGTAGTGGCAAGGGGCACTGTACTGCCAAGGAGGGCAGTTCGGCGCTACAACCGGGCAGGGGCCAGGGCACGACGGGGTACACGGACCCTAGGCTGTGAAGTCGCTTCACACAGCCCAGTAATTCACCCGACGAGGACGGAGTCTTCACGAGCTGTTCTCCACCCGCTCCAGAATCGGGGTACTAGCACAACGAGAGGGATAGGACTTCCCAAAACCGTCCAGAAAATCCCAAGCGTGAACCCTGAGAGCAAGCTCACCCTGCTAGCCACGCAGGTGAGCGGGACCAAAGTAGTCTTAGGCAAAAGGGATCCACAAACAGTTAAACACTGTGCCAAGGGACAAGGCTTCAGACCAACCAGCAACGCCAAAAGGGCACGGACCCAGCGTGCTCTAACAGCAGCAGGATATTCCAGGACTTTGGTTTACTCGGTGTCTGTGTCAGCGTATCTGGACTGTGTGAGTACGTTGTGCCCCTTTTGCCCCAACAGGTCCCTAGCCATTCTTATCACAGAGCCTCGGGACACCTTCCCCCTGCCCACGGAGGGGTTAACATCTTAAGCTGCCAGCCCATTGCTCCCGGGCGCTCCCTTCCCAAACGCAGCAGCGGTGGTATCCTGCCTTACCACACACCGTGGGTGGCGTCATGAACACTATCCAATCCACCCTATCCAAAAAAAACCCTTTTCATTTTGAGAGGCCGCGCGGCTCTGCCTCAGGTCCGGAGACCCCTCGAGCCACTGCGGATCCGGATCTGAGCAGCCTGTCGGCTGTCGCGGGGGTGGCACAGATCCATATACCTGGTCCCAGCCCAGTGATGGTACAAGGCCACCGGCTGTCCTCCACGACAATGCTGTGCCCCTTGTCACAATCCCCTGCGACCGGGAGTCCAGCTCCTACTAGGCCCAGACCAACGTCTGCTACCTAGTACTTCCAAGGGCCCGAGCTCCTGACCTCCTCTCTCCTTCACTTCCAATACTACACTGGCCTACTCCTGACACTCCTGACCTCCCTTAAGCCACCCCCCAAGTGGGCGACCCTATTCCACTCAGGCCATCCACTGGTATGTCTGGTGGGTTTGGTGCAGAGTGTTCCTAGGATTTTGATTAACTGGTTTTGGTAACACCATCAGTTAGGAAATCGTAACCAAGGAGGAGGTGGATATTGCACAGAAGGGCAGATTGCACAATACCCTGTGACGACCTGATAGGCCAGGGCGTCAAATATGTATATACAGTACAGACAAAAAGTTTGGACACACCTTGTCATTCTCTAGAACAACTGTTAAGAGGAGACTTTGTGCAGCAGGCCTTCATGGTAAAATAGCTGCTAGGAAACCACTGGTAAGGACAGGCAACAAGCAGAAGATACTTGTTTGGGCTAAAGAACACAAGAAATGGACATTAGACCAGTGTAAATCTGTACTTTGGTCTGATGAGTCCAAATTTGAGATCTTTGGATCCAACCACCGTGTCTTTGTAGAAAAGGTGAACGGATGGACTCTACATGGCTGGTTCCCAACGTGAAGCATGGAGGAGGAGGTGTGATGGTATGGGGGTGCTTTGCTGATGACACTGTTGGGGATTTATTCAAAATTGAAGGCATACAGAACCACCATGGCTACCACAGCATCTTGTAGTGGCGTGCTATTCCATCCGGTTTGCGTTTAGTTGGACCATCATTTATTTTTCAACAGGACAATGACCCCAAACACATCTCCAGGCTGTGTAAGGGCTATTTGACTAAGAAGGAGAGAGATGGGGTGCTACGCCAGATGACCTGGTCTCCACAGTCACTAGACCTGAACTCAATCGAGATGGTTTGGGGTGAGCTGGACCGCAGAGTGAAGGCAAAAGGACCAACAAGTGCTAAGCATCTCTGGGAACTCCTTCAAGACTGTTGGAAAACCATTTCCGAAGACTACCTTTTGAAGCTCATCAAGAGAATGCCAAGAGTGTGCAAAGTTGTAATGAAAGCAAAAGGAGGCTACTTTGAAGAACCTAGAATATCTGACATATTTTCAGTTGTTTCACACTTTTTTAAGTATTTCATTCCACATGTTTTAATTCATAGTTTTGATGCCTTCAATGTGAATCTACAATTTTCAGAGTCCTGAAAATAAAGAAAACTCTTTGAATGAGAAGGTGTCCAAACCTTTGGTCTGTACTGCATATGAGTGTGTATATATGTGTGTATATGTGTATATACTGTACATAGTGTGTGTGTGTGTGTGTGTGTGTGTGTGTGTGTGTGTGTGTGTATATATATATATATATAATATATATGAGTGTGTATATATGTGTCTGTGCATTTGTGTGTGTGTATGTGTGTATATACGTGTATGTGTTTGTGTGTGTGAATATATATATATATAATATATACTAGCTGTACTACCCGACTTCGCCCGGGTTAGTAACTGCTGTTAACAAAATAGAATGTATTAATAAAAATGTATTCTGCACACAAAAAATATAAAACAAATAGATAGAAATGTAATTATTAAAAGGCAAAAACTAAGCTAATAGAAGCATTTCTCAACATATATTTCAACACCACAGATATTCCACACAGATTTAACTAAATAGGCCAAGTAATGTGCTCCGTCTGTCTCTTTCCAGGTCTGTCTCTTTCCAGGTCTGTCTCTTTCCAGGTCTGTCTCTTTCCAGGTCTGTCTCTTTCCAGGTCTGTCTCTTTCCAGGTCTGTCTCTTTCCAGGTCTGTCTCTTTCCAGGTCTGCCTCTTTCCAGGTCTGCCTCTTTCCAGGTCTGCCTCTTTTCAGATCTGTCTTTCTGTCTCTTTCTCAGTCTGTCTCTTTCCCCATCTGCCTGTCTCTGTCTGTCTCTTTCTTTGTCTGTCTCTATCTCTCTGTTTCTTTCCCCATCTGTCTCTTTCCAGGTCTGTCTCTTTCCAGGTCTGTCTCTTTCCAGGTCTGTCTCTTTCCAGGTCTGTCTCTTTCCAGGTCTGTCTCTTTCCCAGGTCTGTCTTTCCCCGTCTGTCTCCCCATCTCTTTGTCTGTGTCTTTTCCTGTCTGTCTCTTTCCCTGACTGCCTGTCTTTGTCTGTCTTTATTTCTCTGTCTCTTTCCCTGTCTGCCTCTATCAAGGTCTGTGTCTTTCCCCATCTATCTTTGTCTGTCTTTCTTGCTGTCTCCTCCTTCCCTGTCTGCCTGTCTCTGTCCCTGCATGTCTGTCTGTCTCTTTCCCCATCTGTCTCTGTCTGTCTTTTTCACTGTCTGTCTCTGTCTCTTTCACCGTTTGTCTCTGTCTGTCTCTTTCCCTGTCTGTCTCTATCTGTCTCTCTGCCTGTCTCTCTCTCTCTCTCTCTCTCTCTCTCTATCCGTCTCCCCACCGACATCTTATTACCTCACATATAAGCTTTTTATACTATGAATGTCTTTTCTTCATATAGCAACCACTCACAGCTCCTACTAATAACCTGTATTTCCAGGCTCCATTTACTTTAATGAAGGCATGTTTTTTGGTGAGTAACTGTATAGCGCGGGGTTAAATTTTCCTATCAAAACATAGTCTATGACATTCCCTGGGTCACATGAGGTGTCTGTACAAAATTTTGTGATTGTAAATACGACGGTGCGGATACACTTTTCGTTTCACTTTTTCCCCATTATGTAGATAGGGTCAAAATTGGTTACATAGTTACATAGTTACTAAGGTTGAAAAAAGACCTAGGTCCATCTAGGTCAACCTTCCTCCACCAGTTCTACATTTGGTCAAAGTCATTTATAACCAACAATGTTTTGTGTACTGAGGAAATCATCCAGCCCTTTTTTGAAAGCTGTTATAGTATCTGCCATTACTACCTCTTGTGGTAGGGCATTCCACAGTCTGACTGCTCTAACTGTAAAGAACCCTTTCCTATTTAGCTGTCGGAATCGCTTTTCTTCCACTCGCAGTGAATGCCTCCTGGTCCTTAGTATTGTTTTCGGAACAAATAAGTCATGTGCCAGTCCTTTATATTGACCACACATGTATTTATACATATAAATGAGATCTCCTTTGAGACGTCTTTTTTCTAAGCTAAACATATCTAACTTTTTCAACCTGTCATCATATGGGAGGCCTTCCATTGCTTGTAGTAGTCTAGTTGCCTGCCTTTGAACTGACTCTAACTTCTGAATGTCCTTTTTAAAATGTGGAGCCCAAAACTGAATCCCATATTCCAGATGTGGCCTTACAAGTGATTTATAGAGGGGTAACAATACGTTGGGATCACGGGATCTAATCTCTCTTTTTATACACCCTAGAATCTTGTTTGCTTTAGCAGCTGCTGCTTGACATTGGGTGCTGCTGCTCAGCTTATTTGTAATGAGAATACCCAAGTCCTTCTCCTGTTCTGTAGTCCTGAGTTTACTTCCATTTAATGTATATGCAGTTATAGGATTACTCCTTCCTAGGTGGATTACTTTACATTTATCAACATTAAATCTCATTTGCCAAGTATCTGCCCATTCTGACATCTTATCCAGATCTTTTTGTAATATTATACTATCAAGGTTAGTTTTTAATATCCTACATAGTTTGGTGTCATCAGCAAAGACTGACACTTTACTATCAATCCCATCCACAAGGTCATTAATAAAGAGATTAAAAAGAATTGGTCCTAGCACAGATCCCTGCGGCACCCCACTGCTGACTATGGCCCATTTAGAGAATGTTCCATTTATTACTACTCTTTGTTTCCTATCTTTTAGCCAATTCCTTACCCAGTTGCATATAGTTTCCCCTAGTCCTTGCTTCTGGAGCTTTAGTATAAGGCTATTATGTGGTACAGTATCAAATGCCTTTGCAAAGTCCAAATAAATCACATCAGCTGCATTAACAATATCCAGGTTTGCACTTACCCCTTCATAGAACCCCAACAGGTTGGTTAGACACGATTTATCTTTCATGAATCCATGCTGTCTGTCAGTTATTATATTATTTTCTGCAACATATTTTTCATTGTCATCCCTTAAAATGCCCTCAAAAATTTTGCATACTACTGATGTCAGGCTTACTGGACGGTAGTTGCCTGGATCTACCCTCTTACCTTTCTTAAATATCGGTACCACATCTGCAATCCTCCAATCCTGAGGCACCAACCTTCTTACAAATGAGTCTAAAAAGATGAGATACAGCGGTCTGTCAATTACGGAGCTCAATTCCCTCAATATTCGTGGATGAATGCCATCTGGCCCTGGGGATTTGTCAATGTTTAATTTACTCAGACGTAGGCGTACTTCTTCTTGTGTTAAATTAATTATATCGGGTGGTGAACTTTGATTTTTCACTTGTTGAATGATGCCTGGTACAGTCAGTTCCTTGGTGAACACAGAAGAGAAATGCCTATTTAATATCTCAGTCTTTTGTTTGTCCTCTTTAACTAACTTGTTATTATATTTTAAGGGGCCAATACTATCCTTTGTTTTCCTTTTGGCATTAATGTATTTATAAAAGATTTTGGGATTTATTTTAATGTCATTGGCGATTTTTGTTTCAGTAGCTAGTTTTGCTTGTTTGATTTCTTTTTTGCATTGCCTATTGATATCTTTATACTCCTGAAATGCTAGTTCTGTATTCTCAGCCTTCAAGATTTTAAACGCCCTTTCTTTTTGTTTTATTATACTTTGTACAGTCTTATTTATCCATAGTGGTTTCTTTTTATTCCGGGACGTTTTATTACCAGAGGGTATACGTTTTTTGCAGGACTCTAGCAGTATATCCTTAAACATTCCCCATTTATGTTCAGTATCCCCAGTTACCATGACTTTGTCCCAATCTACACATTTAAGCTCTTCCCTTAATTTGTTGAAATCAGCTTTCCTAAAATTCCAGGTTTTAGCATTTCCCCTTTGAAATGTTCTATTGAATATAACGTTGAAGCTTACCATATTATGATCGCTGGTGCCCAAGCGCTCCCAGACCTGTAGATCTGAAATTGTATCCGGTCTATTTGACAGGACCAAATCTAGCAAATTATCTCCCCTGGTCGGTTCATCTACCATCTGAGAGAGGTAATTGTCTTTAATGGTAGATAAGAATTTACAGCTTTTAGCACAACCAGAAGATTCTATGTCCCACTGTATGTCTGGATAGTTGAAATCCCCCATAATAAGAACCCGATTATTATTAGCTGCCTTTTCAATTTGTTCCAGCATTTCACCCTCTATTTGTTCAGGTATGTTAGGAGGCTTATAGCAAACTCCAATTAGCATTTTTCCATTATTCCCCTCCCCATGTACATTTACCCATACTGACTCTACATTGTTGCAGTTCCCCCCCAATGTCATCATTCAACACAGGTTTTAGGTTAGATTTGATAAACTTTTTTTGTCTTTCCTGTCCCTCCTAAATGTACTATAACCCTGTATGTTTGTCACCCAGTCATGGCTTTCATCCAGCCAGGTTTCCGTAATGCCCACCACATCATAATCCATAGTTGACATAAGAGTCTCCAATTCATTCATTTTGTTTGCAAGACTTCTTGCATTTGCCAATATACATTTAATCCTATTAACACCTTTATTACTCCTAGCCTCCCTACGTTCCTTGCATGTCCCATCCCCCCCAATCCTTCATTGACCCCTACCATCTCACTGTCTCTATCTGCTCTATCTATCCCCTTTTTTGCTCCACTACCCTCCCTCCCCCCAGATCCTAGTTTAAAAGCTCCTCCATCCATCTGACCATTTTCTCCCCCAGCACAGCTGCACCTTCCCCATTGAGGTGCAGCCCATCCCTACCGTAGAGCCTGTAGCCGACTCTGTAGGTAAATTGGAACGTGCAGGGTTAAAATTTTTCCTCACAACATAGCCTATGACGCTCTCGGGGTCCAGAAGTGTGAGTGTGCAACATTTTGTGGCTGTAGCTGCAACGGTGCAGATACCAATCCCGGACATACACACATACATACACACACACACACATTCAGCTTTATATATTACTAGCTGTACTACCCAGCTTCGCCCGGGTTAATAACTGCTGTTATCGAAATAGAATGTATTAACAAAAATGTATTCTGCACACAAAAACCACAAAACAAATAGAAATTTAATCATTAAAAGGCAAAAACTAAGCTAATAGAAGCATTTCACAACATATATTCCACACAGATTTAACTAAATTGGCCAAGTAATGTGCTCCATCTGTCTCTTTCCAAGTCTGTCTCTTTCCCCGTCTGCCTGTCTCTGTCTGTCTCTTTCTTTGTCTGTCTCAATCTCTGTTTCTTTTCCCGTCTGTCTCTTCCCCGTCTGTCTCCCAGTCTCCTTCTCTGTCTTTTCCTGTCTGTCTCTTTCCCTGTCTGCCTGTCTCTGTCTGTCTCTTTCCTTGTCTGTCTCTATTTCTCTGTCTCTTTCCCCGTCTGTCTCTTTCACCCAGGTTAATAACTTTTGTTAACAAAATAGAATGTATTAACATTCCCAGGATAGAATGTATAAATAGAATGTATTAACGCCCGGGATAGTAACTGTCTCTCTGTTTCTCTCCCATTCTCTGTCTGTCACCCGCTCTGTATATATCTCTCTTTCTCTCTCTCTATCTCTTTGTCTGTCTCTTTTCCTGTCTGTCTCTTTCTCCGTCTGTCTCAATCTCTTTTCCTGTCTGTCTATCTCTGTCATTTTCCCTGTCTGTCTCTTTCCCTGTCTCTCTCTTTCCCACTATTTCCCTCTGTCTCTTTCCCTGTGTCTGTCTCTTTGTCTGTCTCTTTACCTGTCTTTGTCTCTCTTACCCTGTCTGTCTCTTTCCCTTTCTTTCCCTGTCTGTCTGTTTCCCTGTGTCTGTCTCTGTCTCTTTGTCTGTCTCTTTCCCTGTCAGTCTGTCTCTTTGTCTGTCTGTCTCTTTGTGTCTGTCTCTTACCCTGTCTGTCTGTTTCTTTCCCTGTCTGTGTATGTCTCGATCCCTGGCTGCATTGTGACTTGCCAACATTCCATATAAGGGCGTGGCTGCACATTCTTCTGAAGTTCTGGCTGCACTGTGGCTCCCAGCTCCATTCGCTTTAATGGAGGCAGGTTTTTTGGCGAATAACTGTAAAGCGTGAGGTTAAAATTTACCCTCAAAACATAGCCTATGACGCTCTCGGGGTCCAGACATGTGAGTGTGCAAAATTTTGTGGCTGTAGCTGCGACGGTGCAGATGCCAATCCTGGACATACACACACACATACATACATACATACACACACACATTCAGCTTTATATATATATATATATATATATATATATATATATATATATATATATATATATATATATATATATATATATATATATATATATATATATATATATATATATATATATATATATATATATATATATATATATATATATATATATATATATATATATATATATATATATATATATATATATATATAGATGGTACAGACCAAGAGTTTGGACTCACCTCATTCAAAGAGTTTTCTTTATTTTCAGGACTCTGAAAATTGTAGATTCACATTGAAGGCATCAAAACTATGAATTGAAACATGTGGAATGAAATACTTAAAGTGTGAAACAACTGAAAATATGTCTTATATTCTAGGTTCTTCAAGGTAGCCACCTTTTGCTTTCATTACTACTTTGCACACTCTTGGCAATCTCTTGATGAGCTTCAAGAGGTAGTCACCGGAAATGGTTTTCCAACAGTCTTGAAGGAGTTCCCAGAGATGCTTAGCACTTGTTGGCCTTTTTGCCTTCACTCTGCGGTCCAGCTCACCCCAACCCATCTCGATTGGGTTCAGGTCTGGTGACTGTGGAGACCAAGTCATCTGGTGTAGCACCCCATCACTCTCCTTCTTAGTCAAATAGCCCTTACACGGCCTGGAGATGTGTTTGGGGTCATTGTCCTGTTGAAAAATAAATGATGGTCCAACTAAATGCAAACCGGATGGAATAGCACGCCGCTGCAAGATGCTTGGTAGCCATGGTGGTTCTGTATGCCTTCAATTTTGAATAAATCCCCAACAGTGTCACCAGCAAAGCTCCCCCTCACCGTCACACCTCCTCCATACTTCACGTTGGGAACCAGGCATGTAGAGTCCATCCGTTCACCTTTTCTACAAAGACACGGTGGTTGGATCCAAAGATCTCAAATTTCGACTCATCAGACCAAAGCACAGATTTCCACTGGTCTAATGTCCATTCCTTGTGTTCTTTAGCCCAAACAAGTCTCTTCTGCTTGTTGCCTGTCCTTAGCAGTGGTTTCCTAGCAGCTATTTTACCATGAAGGCCTGCTGCACAAAGTTTCCTTTTAACAGTCTTTCTAGAGATGAGGTGTGTCCAAACATTTGGTCTGTACTGTATATATATATATATATATACACACACACACATACATACAGTTAGGTCCAGAAATATTTGGACAGTGACACAAGTTTTGTTATTTTAGCTGTTTACAAAAACATGTTCAGAAATACAATTATATATATAATATGGGCTGAAAGTGCACACTCCCAGCTGCAATATGAGAGTTTTCATATCCAAATCGGAGAAAGGGTTTAGGAATCATAGCTCTGTAATGCATAGCCTCCTCTTTTTAAAGGGACCAAAAGTAATTGGACAAGGGACTCTAAGGGCTGCAATTAACTCTAAAGGCGTCTCTCTCGTTAACCTGTAATCAATGAAGTAGTTAAAAGGTCTGGGGTTGATTACAGGTGTGTGGTTTTGCATTTGGAAGCTGTTGCTGTGACCAGACAACATACGGTCTAAGGAACTCTCAATTGAGGTGAAGCAGAACATCCTGAGGCTGAAAAAAAAGAAAAAATCCATCAGAGAGATAGCAGACATGCTTGGAGTAGCAAAATCAACAGTCGGGTACATTCTGAGAAAAAAGGAATTGACTGGTGAGTTGGGAACTCAAAAAGGCCTGGGTGTCCACGGATGACAACAGTGGTGGATGATTGCCGCATACTTTCTTTGGTGAAGAAGAACCCGTTCACAACATCAACTGAAGTCTAGAACACTCTCAGTGAAGTAGGTGTATCTGTCTCTAAGTCAACAGTAAAGAGAAGACTCCATGAAAGTAAATACAAAGGGTTCACATCTAGATGCAAACCATTCATCAATTCCAAAAATAGACAGGCCAGAGTTAAATTTGCTGAAAAACACCTCATGAAGCCAGCTCAGATCTGGAAAAGTATTCTATGGACAGATGAGACAAAGATCAACCTGTACCAGAATGATGGGAAGAAAAAAGTTTGGAGAAGAAAGGGAACGGCACATGATCCAAGGCACACCACATCCTCTGTAAAACATGGTGGAGGCAACGTGATGGCATGGGCATGCATGGCTTTCAATGGCACTGGGTCACTTGTGTTTATTGATGACATAACAGCAGACAAGAGTAGCCGGATGAATTCTGAAGTGTACCGGGATATACTTTCAGCCCAGATTCAGCCAAATGCCGCAAAGTTGATCGGACGGCGCTTCATAGTACAGATGGACAATGACCCCAAGCATACAGCCAAAGCTACCCAGGAGTTCATGAGTGCAAAAAAGTGGAACATTCTGCAATGGCCAAGTCAATCACCAGATCTTAACCCAATTGAGCATGCATTTCACTTGCTCAAATCCAGACTTAAGACGGAAAGACCCACAAACAAGCAAGACCTGAAGGCTGCGGCTGTAAAGGCCTGGCAAAGCATTAAGAAGGAGGAAACCCAGCGTTTGGTGATGTCCATGGGTTCCAGACTTAAGGCAGTGATTGCCTCCAAAGGATTCGCAACAAAATATTGAAATTAAAAATATTTTGATTGGGTTTGGTTTATTTGTCCAATTACTTTTGACCTCCTAAAATGTGGAGTGTTTGTAAAGAAATGTGTACAATTCCTACAATTTCTAACAGATATTTTTTGTTCAAACCTTCAAATTAAACGTTACAATTTGCACTTGAATTCTGTTGTAGAGGTTTCATTTCAAATCCAATGTGGTGGCATGCAGAGCCCAACTCGCCAAAATTGTGTCACTGTCCAAATATTTCTGGACCTAACTGTATATACATATATATGTGTGTGTGTGTGTGTGTGTGTGTGTGTGTGTGTATATATATATATATATATATATATATATATATATATATATATATATATATATATATATATATATATATATATATATATATATATATATATATATATATATATATATATATATATTCTAAAATATAAAGCTCAGTGTGAGTATGTATGTAAGTATGACTGTGTATGTATGTCCGCTAAAGGAATTTTCACTGTCGCATTTACAATCACGAAATTTTGTACAGACATCCCATGTGACTCAGGGAACGTCATAGACTATGTTTGGGCGGGAAAATTTAACACCGTGCTTTCCAGTTACTCTACAAAAATCCTGCAGCCATTAAACTAAATGGAGCTGGGAGCTGCAGGCTATAAATAGCAACTGTCAGTGGTTGCTATAGGAACAAAATAAACTGTTAGTATAACAAGCCTATGTGTGAGGTAAAAAGATGTCGGTGGTGAGACGGATAAAGAGAGACAGAGACACAGACAAAGACAGCCGGGCAAAGAGACAGCCGGGCAAAGAGACAGCCCTGGAAAGAGAGACTGGCCAAGAGACAGACCTGTAAAGAGGCAGCCGGGCAAAGAGACAGCCGGGCAAAGAGACAAATGCCCAAAGAGACTGACGGGCAAAGAGACTGACGGGCAAAGAGACTGACGGGCAAAGAGACTGATGGGCAAAGAGACTGACGGGCAAAGAGACTGACGGGCAAAGAGACTGACGGGCAAAGAGACTGACGGGCAAAGAGACTGACGGGCAAAGAGACTGACGGGCAAAGAGACTGACGGGCAAAGAGACTGACGGGCAAAGAGACTGACGGGCAAAGAGAAAGATGGGGAAAGAGACAGACGGGGAAAGAGACAGACCGGGCAAAGAGACAGCCCGGCAAAGAGACAGCCCTGGAAAGAGACAGCCCTGGAAAGAGACAGATGGGGAAAGAGACAGACGGGGAAAGAGACAGACGGGCAAAGAGACAGACGGGCAAAGAGAGAGCCCTGGAAAGAGACAGCCCTGGAAAGAGACAGACGGGGAAAGAGACAGACGGGGAAAGAGACAGACGGGCAAAGAGATAGACGGGCAAAGAGACAGACGGGCAAAGAGACAGACGGGCAAAGAGACAGACGGGCAAAGAGACAGACGGGCAAAGAGACAGACGGGCAAAGAGAGCCCTGGAAAGAGACAGCCCTGGAAAGAGACAGATGGGCAAAGAGACAGATGGGCAAAGAGACAGATGGGCAAAGAGACAGACGGGCAAAGAGACAGACGGGCAAAGAGACAGACGGGCAAAGAGACAGACGGGCAAAGAGACAGACGGGCAAAGAGACAGACGGGCAAAGAGACATACCGGGCAAAGAGACAGAGGGGCAAAGAGACAGCCCTGAAAAGATGCAGCTGGGCAAAGAGACAGCTGGGCAAAGAGACAGCTGGGCAAAGAGACAGACGGGTAAAGAGACAGCCCTGGAAAGAGACAGACGGGGAAAGAGACAGACGAGGAAAGAGACAGACCGGGAAAGACACAGACCGGGAAAGACACAGACGGGGAAAGAGACAGACGAGGAAAGAGACAGACCGGGAAAGAGACAGACCGGGCAAAGAGACAGACCGGGCAAAGAGACAGACCGGGCAAAGAGACAGACCGGGCAAAGAGACAGACCGGGCAAAGAGACAGACCGGGCAAAGAGACATACCGGGCAAAGAGGCAGCCAGGCAAAGAGACAGCCGGGCAAAGAGACGAATGCCGAAAGAGACTGACGGGCAAAGAGAGAGCCCTGGAAAGAGACAGCCCTGGAAAGAGACTGACGGGCAAAGAGACTGACGGGCAAAGAGACTGACGGGCAAAGAGAAAGATGGGCAAAGAGACAGATGGGCAAAGAGACAGATGGGCAAAGAGACAGATGGGCAAAGAGACAGACGGGCAAAGAGACAGACGGGCAAAGAGACAGACGGGCAAAGAGACAGACGGGCAAAGAGACATACCGGGCAAAGAGACAGAGGGGCAAAGAGACAGCCCTGAAAAGATGCAGCTGGGCAAAGAGACAGCTGGGCAAAGAGACAGCTGGGCAAAGAGACAGACGGGTAAAGAGACAGCCCTGGAAAGAGACAGACGGGGAAAGAGACAGACGAGGAAAGAGACAGACCGGGAAAGACACAGACCGGGAAAGACACAGACGGGGAAAGAGACAGACGAGGAAAGAGACAGACCGGGAAAGAGACAGACCGGGCAAAGAGACAGACCGGGCAAAGAGACAGACCGGGCAAAGAGACAGACCGGGCAAAGAGACAGACCGGGCAAAGAGACATACCGGGCAAAGAGACGAATGCCGAAAGAGACTGACGGGCAAAGAGAGAGCCCTGGAAAGAGACAGCCCTGGAAAGAGACAGCCCTGGAAAGAGACAGCCCTGGAAAGAGACAGCCCTGGTAAGAGACAGACCGGGAAAGAGACAGACGGGCAAAGAGCCAGACCGGGCAAAGAGAGGGGCAAAGAGACAGCCCTGAAAAAAAACAGCCCTGAAAAGAGGCAGCCGGGCAAAGAGACAGCCGGGCATAGAGACAGCCGGGCAAAGAGACAGCCGGGCAAAGAGACAGCCGGGCAAAGAGACAGCCGGGCAAAGAGACAGCCGGGCAAAGAGACAGCCGGGCAAAGAGACAAATGCCCAAAGAGACAGCCGGGCAAAGAGACAGCCGGGCAAAGAGACAGCCGGGCAAAGAGACAGCCGGGCAAAGAGACAGCCCTGAAAAGAGGCAGCCAGGCAAAGAGACAGACGAGCAAAGAGACAGACGGGGAAAGAGGCAGCCAGGCAAAGAGACAGACGGGGAAAGAGACAGACGGGGAAAGAGACAGACGGCGAAAGAGACAGCCCTGAAAAGAGGCAGCCAGGCAAAGAGACAGACGAGCAAAGAGACAGACGAGCAAAGAGACAGACGGGCAAAGAGACAGACGGGCAAAGAGACAGACGGGCAAAGAGACAGACGGGCAAAGAGACAGACGGGCAAAGAGACAGCCCTGAAAAGAGGCAGATGGGCAAAGAGACAGACCGGGCAAAAAGACAGACCGGGCAAAGAGACAGACGGGCAAAGAGACAGACGGGGAAAGAGACAGACCGGGAAAGAGACAGACGGGGAAAGAGACAGACGGGCAAAGAGACAGACGGGCAAAGAGACAGACGGGGAAAGAGACAGACGGGGAAAGAGACAGACGGGGAAAGAGACAGACGGGGAAAGAGACAGACGGGGAAAGAGACAGACGGGGAAAGAGACAGACGGGGAAAGAGACAGACGGGGAAAGAGACAGACGGGCAAAGAGACAGCCCTGAAAAAAGACAGACCGGGCAAAGAGACAGACCGGGCAAAGAGACAGACCGGGCAAAGAGACAGACCGGGCAAAGAGACAGACCGGGGAAAGAGACAGACCGGGGAAAGAGACAGACCGGGGAAAGAGACAGACCGGGGAAAGAGACAGACCGGGGAAAGAGACAGACCGGGCAAAGAGACAGACCGGGCAAAGAGACAGACGGGCAAAGAGACAGACGGGCAAAGAGACAGACGGGCAAAGAGACAGACGGGCAAAGAGACAGACGGGCAAAAAGACAGAGAGAGAGACAGACAAATACAGAGATTGAGACAGACTGATGCAAATACAGACAGAGATAGAAACAGACAGACAAGGAAAGAGACCGACAGCGAGACAGACAGACAGCGACACACAGACAGAAACTGGGAGAGAGACAGAGAGACAGTTACTATCCTGGGCAACGTCTGGGTACTACAGCTAGTGTATACTGTGTATATGTATATATATATATATATATATATATTATATAAAGAGTGTGTGTGTATGAGTATATGTGTGTATGAGTGTCCATATGTATGTATGAGTGTATATGCATATGTGTATATATATATGAGTGTGTGTGCATATATATTATATATATGAGTGTGTATATTTGTCAGTTTTTTACTTTTTTCGTATGTATGAGTATGCTTATGTGTACATGTGTGTATTTATATGCCTGTGTGTCTATGTATTTGTGTTTGTCTATTCATGTGCCTGTCTGTATTCTGTGTGCATGTACAGTATAGACCAAAAGTTTGGACACACCTTCTCATTTAAAGAGTTTTCTTTATTTTCATGACTCTAAAAATTGTAGATTCACATTGAAGACATCAAAACTATGAATGAAAACCTGTGGAATGAAATACTTAACAAAAAAGTGTGAAACAACTGAAAATATGTCTTATATTCTAGGTTCTTCAAAGTAGCCACCTTTTGCTTTGATTACTGCTTTGCACACTCTTGGCATTCTCTTGATGAGCTTCAAGAGGTAGTCACCGGAAATGGTCTTCCAACAGTCTTAAAGGAGTTCCCAGGGATGCTTAGCACTTGTTGGCCCTTTTGCCTTCACTCTGCGGTCGAGCTCACCCCAAACCATCTCAATTGGGTTTAGGTCTGGTGACTGTGGAGGCCAGGTCATCTGGCGTAGTACCCCATTACTCTCCTTTTTAGTCAAATAGCCCTTACACAGCTTTGAGGTGTGTTTGGGATCACTGTTCTGTTGAGAAATAAATGATGGTCCAACTAAACGCAAACCGGATGGAATAGCCTGCCGCTGCAAGATGCTGTTGTAGCCATGCTGGTTTAGTATGCTTTCAATTTTGAATAAATCCCCAACAGTGTCACCAGCAATGCACCCCCACACCATCACACCTCCTCCTCCAGGCTTCACGGTGGGAACCAGGCATGTAGAGTCCATCCGTTCACCTTTTCTACAAAGACACGGTGGTTGGATCCAAAGATCTCAAATTTGGACTCATCAGACCAAAGCACAGATTTCCACTGGTCTAATGTCCATTCCTTGTGTTCTTTAGCCCAAACAAGTCTCTTCTGCTTGTTGCCTGTCCTTAGCAGTGGTTTCCTAGCAGCTATTTTACCATGAAGGCCTGCTGCACAAAGTCTCCTCTTAATAGTTGTTCTAGAGATGAGAAGGTGTGTCCAAACTTTTGGTCTGTACTGTATGTGCCTACGTTTGTGTGTCAACGTACATATCATATACACCGCATACACTTCACATACACACACCTCATACAGTGTGTGCAGACTTGTGCCTGTGTCTATATATGTGTACGTGTCTTTGCATGTGTTTCCCCTTCTGCATGTCTACATATGTTTGTGTGTATCCATGTTCGGTGTATGTGTCTGGCTGCATTCTTGTGCATGTCTGCATATGTGTGCATGTGTCTGTGTGCATGCATTGACTGGCTGTGTTCTTGTGCGTGTCTATGTGCGTGTGTCTGATTGCATGAATATGAATGTGTGTATGTCTGTGTTCATGTGCGTGTCTATGTGAATATGTGCATGTGTGTCTACGTGCACCTGTCTGCATGTATGTAAATGTTTCTGCATGTGTGCATATCTGTGTGCCTGCCTATGTGTACGTGTGCCTGTTTGTGTGTGTGTCAGCATGTCTGTACATTTGTCTGTGTGTCTACGTATATAAGCGTATATGTGTATGTGCGAATTTCTGTCTGCATATGCGTGTTTGTGTGCATGTCTTTGTGTGTTTACGTATGTATGAGTGTGTGCTTGTCTGCAGGAGTGTTCATGTCTATGTGCATTTGTATGGATATGTCTGTGTGCCTGTCTGCATGCATTTGTCTGTCTTTGTATATCTGTTTGTCTATGTATGTAAGCATGTGTGTGCAAGTATGTGTGTCTACATACGTTAGCATGTCAGTGCATCTTCATATGTGTGCGTGTGTGCATGTCTGCATGCATGTGTCAGTGTGTGCCTGTCTGCATGTCTATGCATGTATGTGGGCCTACATTACATCTTTAAACATCATTGCTATGCGCTGTGCTCTGATGTCATCACGTAGCCACGGATGGGTGGGGTGGCCATTTGACCACACTGGATTTGAAGCCACAGGGTGGAGGGGGGAGTGCAGGGAGGTGAGAAGAATTTTTTTGTTCCTCACTTTCTGAATAGACAGAGTAGTGGATATAGGAGCCCAAGATAGGACAGTTTCGGGGCCTGTGATGGAGGAACATAGGGGCCCAGGATGGGAGTTTCAGGGCCTGGGATGGAGGAACATAGGAGCCCAGGATGGGGCAGTTTAGGGGCTTGGGATGGAGGAACATAGGGGCCCAGGATGGGACAGTTTCGGGGCCTGGGATGGAGGAACATAGGAGCCCAAGATGGGGCAGTTTAGGGGCCTGGGATGGAGGAACATAGAGGCCCAGGATGGGAGACATTATTAAATAAAGGGGGCTAGGATTGGAGACATTATTAAATACAGGGGGCCAGGATGAGGGACATAATTATTATATGGGGCCAGAGTGAAGAACATTAACGGTTTATGATGGCAAATAGTCGAGATAATTACTGTAGGCGCAAATTAGGGGACATTATTGCTGATGAAATATAGTTTATTTTTTAGGATACTGTCTTCCATGGTGAGAACAAAAGTCTCACATAGTGTAGAAATTGGGGAAACAGTGTGTTATGCACCCTGGAAGTGATCAGCTATAGGTGACTGTGTTATTTTCTGCAGAGGCATGTTCTGGCTGGAAGAAATGATGGAGGTCAGCGCCAGATGGAGAGGAAAAGCGAAGGTGAACAATGTCAGCTAGAGACATCATTGGTAAGTCAGTGTATTACATGTACACACACACTATACACTATATACAGAACTCCTGTGTATAATGTCACTGGTGACCACTGTATTACCTATATACAGATCTCTTGTCTAAAAAAATCACCAGTGATCACTGTATTAGCTGTACACTATATACAGAATTCCTGTGTATGTCACCGGTGATCACTGTATTACCTGTCCACTATACACATACACTATATTCAGAGCTTCTGTGTATGATGTCACTGGTGATCACTGTATTACCTGTCCACTATACACATACACTATATACAGGGCTTCTATGTATAATGTCACTGGTGATCACTGTATTACCTGTACCCTGACACTATATACAGAGCTCCTGTGTATAATGGCACTGGTGATCACTGTATTAGCTGTACACTGACACTATATACAGAGCTCTTGTGTATAATGGCACTGATGGTAATATTAGCGTTATTTGTATTGTGGTTTTTATTACTGATCATTATTGTAGTAATATTCAATCAGTATGTAGTCTGGTCATGGTATGTTGGTATTTGACCCTTGTATGTGGTTGTATTCGGTCACTATGTCGTGTTAATATGTGATCTTGTCACGATATCGTGGTATTTCTCTTTTGTATGTGGTATTATTTAGTCACCATGTAGTTTAGTCACAGTGTGGCGGTATTTCTCCCTTGCATGTGGTACCGTGTTTTTCCAAAAATAAGACCTCCCCCAAAAATAAGCCCTAGCAAGGATTTTCAGCATTTTTGGAGAAAGGCTTAAATATAAGCCCTCCCCCGAAAATAAGCCCTAGTCCCAGATCAATAATGAAGTGTCCGTGCAGCTAAAAAAGTTCCAGATACTGCAGGACACTTCATTATACACAGCGGCACTCGGCAATTACACTCACCCGACACTGAGCGGCAGGACCTGCAGTGATCACACACCCGCACACATCACATCACACACACATACACACACACACACACAAAATCAGATCTCAGACACACACCAGATCTCACACACAAACGTCGGATGGCACACAGTCAGATCGCACACATAATCAGATCGCACACTTAATCAGATCGCACACACAAACATCGGATCACACGCAAACATCAAATCACACACAAACATCGGATCGCACACACATCGGATCGCATACACACTCACCTCATCCAGCGACACCGATCTCTTCTCACCGGGAGAATCCTGAGAGGCAGTGCAGCGCGACGAACAGGACCTGCGGCCGGACACGTGACTTGCTCTCATTCCCTGCTGCCGTAAGTGCTGGATGTGATGTGTGTGTGTGTGTGTGTGTGTGATCTGCTGTGTGTGTCTGCAATCAACTGTGTGTGTGTCTGCGATCGGCTGTGTTTTTCTGCAATCGGCTGTGTGTGTCTGCGTTCGGATGTGTCTATCTGTGATCGGCCGTGTGTGCCTGTTATCAGATGTGTGTATCTGTGATCGGCTGTGTGTGCCTGTGATAGGATGTGTGTGTGACGGGGTGTACATCAGAGCAAAGAGAGACAACAGGCCGAGGAACGGTCCAACAGGTTTATTCACAAGAACACTGGAACAGCACACGATAAGTCCACGTAAAACAGATTCGGGGGCCCTTCCCGACAATCCTCGGACCGGATAACAAAGCAATCGTCCTTACAGTAGTCCAAAGAGTTCCACACAATCCCACGGGCCGCCACACAGGCCTAGCTCCGTCCGTGTCCACAGCTACCCAGGCTGGGGCTCCTGCTCTCTTCAAGTTTCAGCTCACTCTGAAGTTACAAAAAGGGAAATGCATTGTCTGTGCTGCTTGACCAGCCCACCATGTTTGTTCAGGGGGTAGGGGTCACACATCCTATCATCAATGGTTTGGTCCATCACAGGGCTCCAATATGTCTGCCAGCCACAGTAGATGAAGGGATCCCCTGCTGTAAAGAACAATGACTATTCCTTCACTGGCCAATGCAATTACAGATTAGATACACAACTCTGGAAAGAAGAGGACAGGCTATTTACATAATCACATTAGATGCCAAGACTACAATTGTATGAGAGAGACACATTGAGACCAGTAGCTCCCCCAAGAAAATACATGAATTACAACTAATACAACCAGGGAAATATACATATCATGACATAGTATCACAGCATATACAGTGAGAGGGTAAATTACATCTTCACAGTGTGTATCTGTGATCGGCTGTGTATGCCTGCGATCGGATGTGTGTATCTGTGATCGGCTGTGTGTGCCTGTGATAGGATGTGTGTATCTCTGATCGGCTGTGTGTATCTGTGATTGGCTGTGTGTGATCTGCTGTGTATATCTGCGATCTGCTGTGTGTGTGTGCCTGTGATCGGCTGTGTGTATCTGTGATCGGCTGTGTGTATCTGTGATCGGCTGTGTGTGCCTGCGATCTGCTGTGTGTGATCTGCTGTGTGTGTGTGTGTGTGTGAGTGAGAGATCTGCTGTGTGTGTGATCTGCTGTGTGTGTCTGGGATCTTCTGTGTGTGTCAGCGTGTCAGCTAGCAGCAGGGTAGGACGGCGTGCAGCACAGACCAGAGATCACAGGAGGCCCTGGGAGCCACGCAGACGTCCTGGTCTGGTGAGTATGAGTCTCCTGGGAAGTGGGGGGTCTGTTTTTTTGGGGGGTAAACTTACCCCAACCGTGTTTCTCCAAGAATAAGACCTCCTCCAAAAATAAGCCCTAGTGCTTTTTTGGGGGGCAAAAAAAATATAAGACAGTGTCTTATTTTTGGAAAAACACGGTATTATTCGGTTACTATGTGGTCTGGTCATAGTGTTGCAGTATTTCTTCCTTTGTATGTGGGTGTATTCGGTCACTATGTGGTGGTAATATGTTGTCTGGTCACAGTGTGACAGTATTTCCCCCTTGTATATGGTATTATTTGTCTTGTATAGTGGGTTGTGCTGTGTATGGAGGTCACTTTTTCTCTCTGATATCAATATGGGGAAGATTCTTTATTTCCAATAGAGATTAAATACTTGAATGTTTAACCCCTCACTGTCTTGTGATTATTACACTGTAGCACGTATGCACTTACAGAAGTTGTCTGGTGAAAACAAGTAATTGTCTCTTCATTTTACTATATGGCGGACTATCTGAGGCCCATTATTTTCTTCTAAAGCCCTGTGCACATGTTGAGTATTAGGTCAGTATTTTACCTCAGTATGTGTAGCCAAAACCAGGAGTGGAACAATCACAGGAAAAGTATAATAGAAACACGGGCACCACTTCTGTATTTATCACCCACTCCTGGATTTGGCTACAAATACTGATGTAAGATACTGACTGTGCTTGTGGGGCACTTTTGTTGCAATCATATTTTATGGCTGCAATGAAAGGGGAATCTAGGGGCTTCAGTAGGAGGAAAATTACTTTGTAAGGGCTGCAAAGTTGTGAAATATGGTCTTCTGTATCCCAGCTGAATATTTTTATTCATTATTATAAATCTATTTTTTTCTTTGGGTGGGGGGGGGGCAATTAGAAATTCTGCTATGGGGCCCCATGATTTCTATGTTCGCCCCTGCGTACAGGTGTGCTATTTGGATCACATTTGATACCGTCCTCCCTGTGATCTCCGGTCGGTGCTGCACGCCGTCCTCCACTGCTGCTATCTGACATACTGACACACACAGCTGACCGCAGACACACACATCTGATCGCAGACACACACAGCAGATCGCAGACACACACAGCAGATCGCAGACACACACAGCCGATCGCAGATACACACAGCCAATCGCAGATACACACAGCCGATCGCAGAAAAACACAGCCATTCGCAGACACACACACAGCCGATCGCAGACACACACAGCCGATCGCAGACACACACAGCCAATCGCAGACACACACAGCTGATCGCAGGCACACACAGCTGATCACAGATACACACAGCCGAACGCAGACACACACAGCCAATCGCAGAAAAACACAGCCAATCGCAGACACACACACAGCCGATCGCAGACACACACAGCAGATCACAGACAGACAGCCGATTGCGCGCACACATCACATCCAGCTCTTCCGGCCGCAGGGAATGATGAGAGCAAGTTACATGTCCTGTCGCAGGTCCTGTTCTGCAGGTTGTTGCGCTCCACCGCACTGCCTCTCAGGATTCTGCCGGCGAGAAGAGATCGGTGTCGCTGGATATGGTGAATATGTATGCAATCTGATTGTGTGTGTGATCCGATGTTTGTGTGTGAGATCTGGTGTGTGTGTGTGTGTGTGAGATCTGATGTATGCGGGTGTGCGATAGCTACAGGTCCTGCTGCTCAGCGACGGGTGAGTGTAATTGCGGGGTGCCACTGTCTATAATGAAGTGTCCTGCAGTATCTGTAACCTTTTTAGCTGCACGGACACTTCATTATTGATCCACGACTAGGGCTTATTTTCGGGGGAGGGCTTATATTTAACCCCTTCACGACCTTTGACGTACTGGGTACGTCACGGTGACATGGTGCTAAATGACCCATGACGTACCCAGTACGTCATGGTGAAATCGCGGTCCCGGAGCCCCGGGGAGTCCAATTTCTTTGATTAAACGGTAGATTCGGGAAGGAGGGGACCTCTGCCTGACCTCAGGAGGGGTGGTGCCTCCTCCCCGAACCTACAGAGGCTGTGATTGGCTGACAAACGCCGCTCAGCCAATTACAGTCACTGTAATGTTCCAGCCATTGAAAATGGCTGGAACATTTAAATCCAGCCCTGATCAGTGCTGCTGTAGCACTGGCCATTGGCTGGAGCTGGGTGATCGGTGCTTCACCCGCCCCCAGCTCTGATTGGAGAGACCGGTCTTGTGACCGATTTCTCCAATCAATGTGGATCTGGGGCCTGTGACCGTCCCTGGAAGCCGAGGAGAGCGGTCTCTGCGGGTGCCCATCGGTAAGTTGCTGCCCCCGCCGCCCGCCCCTGTCCCCGATCGCCCTGCCAGCCCCGCCCGCCACCGACGCTGTCTCCGATCGCCCCGCCGCTGCTCCCGATCCACCGCTGTCCCCGTCGCCACGCTCGCCACTGTCCCCGCCTCTGCTCCCGATCCACCGCTGTCCCCGCCGCCACGCTCGCCACTGTCCCCGCCGCTGCTCCCGATCCACCGCTGTCCCCGCCGCTGCTCCCGATCCACCGCTGTCCCTGCCGCCACGCTCGCCACTGTCCCCGCCGCTGCTCCCGATCCACCGCTGTCCCCGCCGCCACGCTCGCCACTGTCCCCGCCGCTGCTCCCGATCCACCGCTGTCCCCGCCGCTGCTCCCGATCCACTGCTGTCCCCGCTGCCACGCTCGCCACTGTCCCCGCCGCTGCTCCCGATCCACCGCCGCCACGCTCGCCACTGTCTCCGCCGCCACTGTCTCCGCCGCCACGCTCGCCACTGTCTCCGCCGCCATGCTCGCCACTGTCTCCGCCGCCACGCTCGCCACTGTCTCCGCCGCCACGCTCACCACTGTCCCCGCCACTGCTCCCGATCCACCGCTGTCCCCGCCGCCGCTCCCGATCCACCGCTGTCCCGGCCGCCACGCTCGCCACTGTCCCCGCCGCCGCTCCCGATCCACCGCTGTTCCCGCCGCCACGCTCGCCACTGTCCCCGCCGCCGCTCCCGATCCACCGCCGCCACGCTCGCCACTGTCCCCGCCGCCACGCTCTCCACTGTCCCCGCCGCTGCTCCCGATCCACCGCTGTCCCCGCCGCCACTGTCCCCGCCGCCGCTCCCGATCCACCGCTGTCCCCGCCGCCACGCTCGCCACTGTCCCCGCCTCTGCTCCCGATCCACCGCTGTCCCCGCCGCCACGCTCGCCACTGTACCCACCGCCGCTCCCGATCCACCGCTGTCCCCGCCACCACTGTCCCCGCCGCTGTCGCACCCACCTTTTTCAGCCGCTGCTGCCCCCGAATCGGCCTCCACTGTTCCCGATCGGCGGCCGCCGCCGCCTCCTTCAACGGCTGCCCCTTCTCCATCGCCACTACACCTCCTATCCCTCCATGTGCTGCAAGCCACCCTCCCCCCACATGTGGGGGGGAGGGTGGCTTGCAGCACATGTGGGGGGGAGGGTGGCTTGCAGCACAGGTGGGGGGAGAGTGGCTTGCAGCACATGTGCTGCAAGCCACCCTCCCCCCACATGTGCTGCAAGCCACCCTCCCCCCTCCATGTTCTGGGGGCCACCCTCCCCCTGGGGCCTTCCCTCCTCCATGTGCCATCTCTCTCTCCCATCAGACTCTGCCCCCCTCCCCGATCTGCTGCCTGCTCTCTCCCATCCTCTTCATCTACTGCCCCCTCTCACCCTCCTCAATCTGTTGCCTCCTTCATCTGCTGCCTCTTCTGTCTGCCGTGATCCTGCTGCCTAGATCCATCATGTAAGGTAGGTATCCCCATCTCACCTCCCTCCCCCCCATCCGCCGCTCCTCCATCCGCTGCGCCATTTCCCATCATCCATCCACTGCGCCCTTTCCCATCGTCTGCCGCTCCTCCACCCGCTGCGCCCTTTCCCATCTTCCATCCGCTGCGCCCTTTCCTATCCTCTGCCGCTCCTCCACTCGCTGCGCCCTTTCCCATCTTCCATCCGCTGCGCCCTTTCTCATCTGCCGCCCCGCCCTCTCGCATCGCATTATCCAGCGCAGTTGCTCGCTTCCAGACTGGAGTGGATGATGCGATGCGAGACTCGTGCATTGCTCTCACGTTTGGCACTGGTCTTAGTGGCAGGCGCTCATATTTTTTTTTTTTTTTTTACTGATGTCTGTATTTTTTATTTCGCCAAACTAATTTTTTTGTATGGGGGGGGGTCTAGTTTCCAAAATGGGATCACATGTGGGGGAGCTCCATTGTTTAGGCACCTCAGGGGTCTCCAAATGCAACATGGCGTCTGCTAATAAGTCCAATCAATTTTACTGTGAAATGGCGCTCCTTCTCTTCTGAGCCCCGCCGTACGCCCAAACAATTGATTTCCACCACATATGAGGTATCTGCGCACTCAGGAGAAATTGCACAATACATTTTATGGTGCATTTTTTCCTGATACCCTTGTGAAAAAAAAGCTACCTGTTTGAAAAAACAATTTTGTGGTAAAAAAAAGAATAAAATATTTTCACGGCTGAACATTACAAACGTTTGTGAAGCCTCCAGGGGTTCAAAGTGCTCACTAAACAGCTAGATAAATTCCATGAGGGGTCTAGTTTCCAAAATGGGGTCAATTGTTGGGGAGCTCCATTGTTTAGGCACTTCAGGGGGGTCTCCAAACGCAACATGGCGTCCGCTAATAATTCCAACCTATTTTGCTGTGAAAAGGCGCTCCTTGCCTTCCCAGTCCTGCTGTGTTCCCAAACATTTGATTTCCACCACATATGAGGTATCTGCGTACTCAGGAGAAAATGCACAATACATTTTATGGTGCATTTTTCCTGATACTCTTGTGAAAATACTAATTTTTATGGCTAAAGTAACATTTTTGTGTTAAAGTAAAATGTTCATTTTTTCTTCTACATTGCTTTGGTTGCTGTGAAGCTCCTAAAGGGTTAATAAACTTCTTGGATGTGGTTTTGGGGGTGCAGATTTTAGAATGGGGTCACTTTTGGGTATTTTCTGTCGCCTAGGTTTCTCAAATCACTCCAAGTGTGATGTGGTACCTAAAAAAATTGTTTTTGTAAATTTTGTTGGAAAAATGAGAAATTGCTGATGAACTTTGAACCCTTCTAACTTCCTAACGGAAATTGTTTTTTTTTCAAAAATTGTGCTGGTGTAAAGCAGACAAGTGGGAAATGTTATTTAGTAACTATTTTGTGTGACATATCTCTCAGATTTATGGGCATAAAATTTCAAATTTTGAAAATTGCAAAATTTTCAAAATTTTCGCCAAATTTCCACAAATAAACGCAAAACATATCGGCCTAAATTTACCACTGACATGAAGTACAATATGTCACGAAAAAACAATGTCAGAATCGCCAGGATCCGTTGAAGTGTTCCAGAGTTATAACCTGTCAAAGTGACACTGGTCAAAATTGCAAAAAATGGCCGGGTCCAAGGTGAAAACAAGCTGGGGGCTGAAGGGGTTAAGCCTTGCTCCGAAAATGCCTGGCTTATTTTTGGGGGAGGGCTTATTTTTGAAAAACATGGTAGTATACTTCTAGTCGTCTTCAGCTCCATATTGAAGTTTTAAAGAGACTTTTTGTCTTAATTTTATTATTTGCTTCCTGTATAGGCCACAGTAATACTCATAACTGATTATTCCTTAACGTGCAAATTGAGTGTATCTATATTCCCTAAGTCTTGGACACATATTGGACACTATTGATTCATGCCATTAAGGTATACAGCTTTGTCAATTTCTAGTTGTTGTTCTTATGTTTTCACATTAATCTCATGCATGTTATTAAACTGCAGAAGCACATAGGATCCAGTGACTGTATACATTTTATATATTTGTTGCCGTCAGAAATCCTGATACTGCTAGTGGGTATACTTTCTTTTATTATACTACTATTACCACTATGTCTTCTAAAAGTCCATTTCAATCTGGCTTGGTGGATTTGTCTAATTATCTTGATTACCTATGTTTAGACCAGGTGTCTTATGAGTTCGCTGTATTGCACCTCCGGCTATAGGCTTACGAATTCGGCTGGACTCAGACGAGCGTATGGCATCTGATGCAACAGCATCGGATTCGATATGCTAATGACTCCCGGCTCAGGCTCTGCTGCGACCGTGTTCGAGTGTCATGCGACTGTGACCCGATCCTGCAATCAGGTCACAGCTGTGAAGCTGAGGACGTGCGCTGCGGAGGAGAGGGAGGGGTTACCCCCCCAATCTCCTCCATTGTCAGCCTGTGCGTATATCGCACTGCACTGGGATAACATCCGAGTGCAGTCCGATGTATCTCTCGCACCCATTCACTTGAATGGGTGCGAGGGATACGGCTCTAACAGAAAATTGCAGCATGCTGCCGCTTTTCTCGCATCCAGAATCTGGATGAAAGAAAAGCTGACTAACTGCTCTCCCTCATTGACTAACATAGGTCCGAGTGCAATGCCAGATTTTCTCGCATTGCACTCGTCCGATCTTCGCGCTTGTGTGAGCGTAACCTTCCTGTGTGACTCACATACTGTAGATTGCATAGGTATTTCACCGATATTGTCCATTTCATGGGATTCACATGTATCCTTACATGGCAATTGCAACAATACCAGCCACTGATATCACTTTTAACTTTTCTCATTTATTGAAATGTAAAAAAAAAAATTCCTCACATATTATTTAATTATTGTGTGAATTCACTGTTAAATGTATGCTTTATCTAATACATTTGTTCCATGTTAATTGGTGCCTTATGTTTATTTGCATTTAGATAGTCCGGTCAGATGAAGGCCGAGTAGGTCGAAACGTCATGACTTGTATGGACTAATTTCTTTTTCGATTATACACCAATAAAAAACTTTTTTGGACTGCAAGGACTTTGTCTCTTTTTCATAATTTGGGGTAGTGTGCCGGAGTTCTCTTATTGCTATCTCACACAGACTGGCTGTACCCCAAATTACCCCTCTTGCAAACACACTGAAACCCCATAATCCACACACCCTGTATCCCTTAACACCCCTCTGTCACAGTGTGGACCCATCATGTGACTCACCCTGCACCCCCCCTTAATGCCCCTCTCATCCTCATTACCGGCCCCCGGCACATCTCCTTCAGCAGCTCCGGCCCGGCTCCTCCCACACGGTCACATGGGCATGAGTAATCGCAGGTCCTGGCTGATCCACCACTAGATGCATTTTCTTCCTCTCGGAAGCAGCTTCTGCTTGGCCCCCTGCCGCGCTGCAGCTCATAAGCTACAGGTGCCCCTCCAGGTCAGGACCGCCCCCTCTGCAGCTGCTGGGGCTATAGTAATCTGACTGCCACATACAGTATTATAACATACGGCCCGACAGTCTAAAGAGCTGCGGCCACAGGTCATATTAATACACCCAGCGGGGCGGGGGGAGGTGGATTTTGGGGCCCTGCAGGATGGGGGGGCCCTGCAGGCTGCCGGAGACAGCTTACTTTGAAGACAAAGTCGGGGCCTACCGGGGGTTTCCTCACTACCCCGGCACGCCCGACCGACGCTGGAGATAATCCTTGTGACGTCATCCGGGTTCCCTGCACCTAGGCCACATGGCCAGTGTCAGCAGACATTTTCTCTTTTCGTGGTCTTTACCGTGTGAGACCTTGCTGCAGAGAACTCCGGTGATGTAGGTGCCCTGGTCTGTGTGGTCGTCATGGCGACAATCCAAGGTTACTATGGCAGTGATCGGGTCCCTGTTATTGCATAACAGGAACACAATCGCCATGGACAGGTAAGCGATTCCTCTCCCTGCCTCCTGAATGCTTTGATTGCAGCACTTAGGGAATTAAACTGCCGGGAGCAGGGTGAGTACCGCTCCAGGCATTGACGCTGGGTTCCAGCTGCAAGATCAGCCTGTGACCCAGTGGCGATCGCAGGGGTACAGCGCCTGAACCCCCACAATTGCCATGTTTAAAAAAACGCACAAAAAAAGCATGTGAAAAAAACATGTAAACGCAATAACAAAAGCACTTTTTTTTCAGCAGCTTTTTTCCTGCCAAAACGTAACGTGGGCATATAGCCTTAATTTTAATAGGGAATAATGCAGAGATTTTAAATCAATTAAAAGGGAATCTGGCAGGTCCAATATGCACCCAGAACCATGGGCAGTTCTGGGTGCATATTGCTAACCCTGTATACACTAGCATAGATAGAGATCTTTAGAAAAAGGATTTCTAAAGATCTTTTACCGTATGCTAATAACCGAGGGGGCTAGTCCCCTGGGCGTTAGTTCCCTTGGCTAGTCAGCCCCATTAGCATGTTAGTACGCCCCTGTGGGTGTGCTAACATACTAATGAATGTGCAGTGTCAGAGGATGAGCTCACTCACCTCTCTGCTGCCATCGCCGCCCGACGCTGGATTTCGGCTGAGTGCGCATGACCCCGGAGTTTCACTCACGCTCACTATGAAGCCGAGTGTATGCATCCTGGCTTCAAACTCATGTGGTGAGCATGACCTGAAGTCAGGAATCATACGCACTGAGCTGAAGTCCAGGAGTCAGACACGATGGTAGCGGAGAGGTGAGTGAGATCATCCTCTGATGCTGCACATTAATTAGCATGTAAGCACGCCCACAAGGGTGTACTAACATGCTAATGGAGCAGACTAGCCAGGGGAACTAATGCCCAGGGGACTAGTCCCCTCGCTCATTAGTATTTGATAAAAGATCTTTAGAAATCCTTTTTCTAAAGATCTCTTTATCTATGCGAGTGTATACAGGGATTAGCAATATGCAGGTAGAACCACAAAAAGATGTAGTACCGAGGTATGGTACCAGTATAAGACCACAGAAGCAATACCTCTAAAATTATATATTTTATTTTAACAAAATCTAAAATAGGACATACTATGTCTCTCTTCAAAAAACATGAAGGACAAAACAGTGCCAGTGAATATTGGAAAGAGATAGTTTCAGCGTGAGGAAAAATAGCGATAGGCAGATAGTCACAGATTCGTCAGATTACTAATCTCATAGCCTTTGTTGACCCTTCCTGATGACGGAGAGTGTCGTAAGTTAAAGTACACTCCCCGTTCTGGGTGGCTGTCCCTCCCTGTCCCTATCTCTAACCAAGGGGTGTCCACCACCAAACCCAGGTGATAAAGTGAAAACAAACCATAAACACAACCACAAAACACAATAGCGTTATAGGTTTGGTTCCTGACTAGACTAAATACTTCAGTCAGAACTAGATTGTAATTGTAATTGGTCCCTTACAGCTCAACCTAAGTATTTAGTCTACTCAGGAACAAAACCTATAACACTATTGTGTTTTGTGGTTGTGTTTATGGTTCATTTTCACTTTATCACCTGGGTTTGGTAGGTGGACACCCTTTTTTTAGAGATAGGGATAGGGAGGGACAGCCACCTGGAACGGGGAGTGTCCTTTAACTTACGACACTCTCCGTCGTCAGGAAGGGTCAACAAAGGCTATGAGATTAGTAATCTGACGAATCTGTGACTATCTGCCTATCGCTATTTTTCCTCATGCTGAAACTATCTCTTTCCAATATTCACTGGCACTGTTTAGTCCTTCATATTGTATGTCCTATTTTCGATTTTGTTAAAATAAAATATATAATTTTAGAGGTATTGCTTCTGTGGTCTTATACTAGCAATATGCACCCAGAACTGCCCATGGTTCTGGCTGCATATTGGACCTGCCAGGTTCCCTTTTAATTGATTTAAATTCCCTGCATTATTCGCTGTTAAAATTAAGGCTAACAGAGAAAAATGCAGAGATTTTAAATCAATTAAAAGGGAACCTGGCAGGTAGGTCTAATATGCACCCAGAATAAAAGATTAAAGAATAAAAAATGAAAAAAAAAAATAAATATAAAAAAAGAAAATAAAAATAATGAATATAATGAATAATGATAGAAAATTAAAAATAAAAATTAATAAAAAAAATAAATAGAAAATTAATTATGAAAAAAAATAATATAAAATAAAAGAGGGAAAAATTAAAACAAATAAAAAGTAGAGGTTATAGTAGATGAAGGGGATATAGAAAGAAGAACTGAACCAGGAGAAATAAATACTGGATATAATAAAAAATACAGATAAAAAATAAAATAATAATAATAGTAGATATTAAAAAATAATAACAAATGAGATAAAGAAGGATAATAGAGTCTAGACAAATAAGGAGTGTGAAAGCAAGAAGGAAAAAGATAAGATACAGAAAGCAAATGTATGGGAAGAATAAATGACATAAAGGAAGGAAATCATAGAGTCAAAATTACAGAGAAAGAGAAGATATCAGATCTAATAAAAGACTTCATATTCACGGTTCAGACCGAACGGTTCTAATTTTTGCAGGGTATATATCCAGAAGGCCTCCCGTTCCTTTAGCCTCTGCACCCTATTCCCACCTCTCCTCGGTTGAGATACGTGTTCCAAAACTTGGTACCTTAACTGCGCTACCGTATGACCCGCCTGCATAAAATGTGCTGGGATTGGTAGGAGTGTCTGTTTACACCTGATGGTGGATTTATGCTTACTTATTCGGTCTCGGATATGTTGGGTGGTTTCCCCAACATATCCGAGACTGCAGGGACATTTAATTAAGTACACAACATATGATGTAAAAAAATTCCTCGTGGGTCATCTTCTTCTTTTTTAGGGCGTCGACGCCCCCAAAGAGAAAGATGAGGCGGGGGAAAAGGAAACCAAGGGGCCCCTCACAAGGTCACGACTCGTTCTCAGGTAGGACAAACATATTATACAACATCTCATCCTACCACCTTTCACCTACAGTCAAACATACTACAGAAGGGTCTCTCATTCTGCCCCACCCCGACATTCAACGAGTTCACCCTCGATCAAGAACTCAGACGTTTCTTTCGGTCCCTCAGATTAAAAACGCATTTTCATACATTGAACCCCAGTGAGAATATTCCTTCAGTGAATACTCCAGGAACATTTAGACTTAAAGATCTTAAATTAACGATTCCTAGCACCTTCCAACCTCCCAAAACTCACCATCCAGTTAAAACCTTCATTGGTTTCGTTACCACGGACACAAAGAAAGTCATAAGTGACATTAAAAATGGCAACTTACACATCCGGAATAATCTAACACCTGAAGAGACTCAGGCTCTCAATTGTCTTAGAAACAATCAGAAACTGGTTATTAAGCCAGCCAATAAAGGCGGGGCCATCGTGGTGATGGATAAGTCCTATTACGTTTCTGAAATATTGGGCCAGCTAGATGATCACACTACTTATAGACCGATCCCACGTGATCCCACAAATAAGATCAGAGATCTCATCAGACACCTCATTGATGAACACCTAAGACTTGGTACTATAGATAAAAAATTGTCAGAGTTCTTAATGAAGGATTTTCCAATTATTCCTGTATTTTACACATTACAAAAGATTCATAAGAACCTGAACCAACCCCCTGGATGCCCTATTGTGGCCTCTATGGACTCTATTTTATCACCTCTAGCCATCACTCTTGAAAAGATTCTGAATCCCTTGATACCTCTCATCGACATTCTGGTGACCCTTGATGTGAGCAGTTTGTACACAAGTACTAACCACCAACAGGGTATTGAGGCAGTGGACTCTTTCCTGGACAAACATGACACAATATCTCCCCTACAGAAAAAGTTCGCCATAGATCTCCTGACAATAGTGTTACAGAATAACTTCTTCCTTTTCCAGGATCAATTTTATGTACAGATACAAGGCACCGCCATGGGATCAAATGTAGCACCGCCATATGCTAATATTTTCATGTCTTACTTTGAGGAGACCTTTGTCTACACTCATCCTATGTATTCTGCACACGTGGTGACATGGCGCAGATATATTGATGATATTTTTATGATCTGGCATGGTGACACATCCCAATTAGATACCTTTTACTCTTATCTGAACGATTGTCTACCGAATCTCAAATTTACCCTGAATTCTGACCAACATAAAATGAATTTCCTGGATGTTCTTATCTTAAAATCTGCTAATGGTATTATCTCAACGGATCTCTACACTAAACCTACGGATAGGAATAGTCTGTTACACTATACTAGTGCACACCCTGCTCATATAAAAAGGGCATTACCAATATCCCAGACTATGAGAGTTGATCGCATAGTATCAGACCCTGATGTACGTGAGAGATGCCGTATGGAGATGGGTGACAAATTTGTGGCAAGAGGGTACCCATATAAAATTGCTACACCAGATTCCCTCCATAGACAGAAAAATTCATTACAAGGCCCACGAGCAACTTTTGTTGCGACTTATCATCCTTTCCAAGCACATATCAAAGGTGCTATCTTAAAACATTGGTTATTACTAGGTAGGGCCTACCCTAGCATCTCTGAATTTCAAAATAGGCCTCTCTTCTGCAACAAACGACCAAAGAATCTGAGAGACACATTAGTACGAGCAGACATTGGCTCTCAGATCAGACAAGCACGACAAACCACTCTACAGACAACTCGCACTGGGAATTACCCGTGCTTGCACTGTGTTCAATGTTCAAATATCACAAAAGGCAACACCTTTACCCATCCCCGAACAGGCAGGATCTTTCACATACGGAATTTTTTTACATCATATGTTGTGTACTTAATTAAATGTCCCTGTGGTCTCAGATATGTTGGGGAAACCACCCAACATATCCGAGACCGAATAAGTAAGCATAAATCCACCATCAGGTGTAAACAGACACTCCTACCAATCCCAGCACATTTTATGCAGGTGGGTCATACGGTAGCGCAGTTAAGGTACCAAGTTTTGGAACATGTATCTCAACCGAGGAGAGGTGGGAATAAGGTGCAGAGGCTAAAGGAACGGGAGGCCTTCTGGATATATACCCTGCAAACATTAGAACCGTTTGGTCTCAACCGTGAATATGAAGTCTTTTATTAGATCTGATATCTTCTCTTTCTCTGTAATTTTGACTCTATGATTTCCTTCCTTTCTGTCATTTATTCTTCCCATCCATTTGCTTTCTGTATCTTATCTTTTTCCTTCTGGCTTTCACATTCCTTATCTGTCTAGACTCTATTGTCCTTCTTTATCTCATTTGTTATTCATTTTTTTTTTTTATCATAAAGGTTTTTATTGAGTTTTCAGAAAAATACAAACTTCTCATACAACAACATCAAGAACAGGAGCATTGAGTAGCAAGAGGTGGAATAGCCTCGAGCCATTATCAGAATATCAATCTGGGACATTAAATACCCCTTACAACAACAACCTGAACATAGGAGCAGGGAGGGAGGGGGGAAAGAGAGGGGGTGGGGGAAGCAGCTCTACAAGACATTCTTAGGCATAATCAATTTATTTATGGTGTAGGTGTCGGTATCTGGGGGAGGGCCGTTGCATAAAGGGAAGTGGCCCACGGGTGCCATTGTTTAAGTCTCACCGTTCTCTTCTCTAGGTTGGGGGCCAAGTTGGTTTCGTATAGCCAGTGTAGGTTGATCCTCTCAATTAGATCTCTTTTTGTAGGGGGGCTCACCGACCTCCACTTGTATGCCACACAGTACCTGCCAGCTATGAGAATGTGAGAAATGATGTTTTTTAAAAGATCCGGGATCCCATCTAAGCCAATGTGTAGCACCGCTAAGGTTGGGTTTGGAGAAAGGCGGAGACTAGTAACCTCATGGATTAGATTGAACACCTCCTGCCAGAAGTTAGATAACTTAGGGCAAAACCACCACATATGACATAAGGTGCCCCTGTGGTTGCAGCCCCTCCAGCACAGTGGTGACACATGTGGGGAAAAAGAAGCCAGTTTAGTAGGGGAGTTGTACCACCTCAGATGAACCTTTTTTAATTGCTCTATATGATTGAGACAAGAAGAGAACTTGTGGATCCATTTTGAGGCCGCGAACCATTCTTGCGGCGGAAGCGGAGAAGCTAGATCTTTTTCCCATTTGAGCATATACGGCAATTGTTTGTCCGGTTGTGGGGAGTTTAGCATATTATGGATATATGAAAGGCCTTTGATTTTGCTATTTTGAAAGAATTTTTTAATTGAGGCGTGGTCAGCTGTCGTGGGAGCCGGGAGATGAGGAGCGGACTGAAGAAAGTGACGTATTTGAAAAAACTGGAATAGACTGTGTCGGGGAAGGTTAAATTTATCACACATTTCTGAGTACGGGAGTAGGACGCCTTCTCTATAGAGATCTGCTAGGGTGATTGGACCTCCACGTGTCCAGGCGGCAAGATTCAAGTTCGGAATGAAGGCTTCTAGCGATCTAAGGGGAATGCTGGGACCTAAAGCATGTGACACTGGCTTGCTCCACAAGGACCAAGCTTTCTTTAGAGCTGCTGTGGTGGGTAGAAGATCGCCGGGGGGCGAAGGGGTTAGGAGCAGGGAGTCTATGAATTGTTTAGGGGAGTGGACCTGTGCCCAGGTGTACTCAATCTGTAACCATCTTAAGTCTGAATCATTCCTCCACCAATCTCGAGCCGGTTCCAGGATAGCGGCTCTGTAGTATGTTAGAATATTAGGAATACCCATTCCTCCACCACTTAACGGGGCATGCATGCATCTCAGGGCTATTCTAGGTTTTTTCCCAGCCCATATAAATTTACTCATTAGCGAATGAATTTTGGTGAGATACCGTTGCGGAATTATTAGGGGCAGGCACCGAAGTAAGTAGATAATTTTTGGGAGGCAGATCATTTTAAAGGTCTGCATTCTCGCCACCCAAGAGAGCGGGAGAAGAGAAAGGCGAGTAAGTTCTCTATCCAGTGAGGTGTGCAGGGTCAGCAGATTTTTCCGGATCACGGAGTGTAGCGGGGCCAGTATAATACCCAGGTAGGGGATACCCTCGTCTTCCCATTTGAAAGGGTAAAGATGAGAAAGAGTGGCTCTAGTTGAGGCGGGCAGGAAGAGCGGAAAAATTAAGGACTTGGTAATATTAAACTTGTAATACGAGACTTGAGCGAAGGAGGACAGGATCTCCATTACGTGTTTTAGGGACACCTCTACATTAGTGCAGGATAAAATCACATCATCCGCATATAGACTGATCACATGGTTTGTACTCCCCACTCGAATCCCCGAGATCCGAGGGCATTCACGGATAGTCTGCGCCAGAGGCTCTATAGCAAGGGCATAGATGATAGGGGAGAGCGGACACCCCTGGCGTGTCCCATTGGATAATTCAAAACTCCGAGATATAAATCCGGATGCCAGAACTTTGGCGTTAGGGTTAGAGTATAGTGCCATTATGGCGGTAAGTATGGGGCCTTCAAATCCAAACTTGGCCAGTACAGATTTCAGATATCCCCAGTGCACCCTGTCAAACGCCTTCTCTGCGTCCAAGGACAGGAATACACTGGGGATTTTCCTCCCCTCAGCCACCGCAATCAGGTCCAGCATACGTCTCGTCCCATCTTTCGCCTGCCTCCCCGCCACAAACCCCACTTGATCCGGGGAAATCAGTGATGGAAGGACTTTATGTATTCTAGCTGAGATTATTTTGGCGTACAATTTTAAGTCTCAGTTTAGGAGGGATATTGGCCTGAAGTTTCCTGGTGATGTAGGGGGTTTTCCTGGCTTTGGCAGGGTAGTTATAATGGCCTCTAGATTATTTGGTGAAATATCTGCTGTGGCTCGCCAAGAGGAGAAAAGTCTCAGGAGGAAAGGAGACAGGGTTTCAGTGAATTGCCTATAATAGGAGTTAGTGAGGCCGTCTGGGCCTGGAGCTGAATTTCTTTTGGCTGTGATCACCGCCTGGCGAACCTCTTCCAGGGAGAAAGGGGAATTTAGTTGCTCTAGATGTACTGTAGATAACCGAGGAAGATTAATATTGTTTAAGAAGGAATTAATTGCCGATTGGGTAGGCTTTGGGGCAGTGGGGTCATTTTTAAGGTTGTAGAGAGACTGATAAAAATCAGCGAATGCATTGGCTATTTCCGTTGGGTTGCGTATTGTGGCATTAGAACCCGTCACGAGGTATTCAATTTTGTTTTGCATTTCTCGTTTTTTAACCCTCCTGGCTAGTAAGGCACCCGCCCTGTCACCCATCATATAGTACCGCTGTTTGAGGGATCTTAAATTTTTCTCATAGTCTACCATCAGCAATTGGCGGAGCTGTGTTCTTAGTTTCCTGAGTTCGTCAGATGTTGACATGTTTGGGGCAGATTTATTGTGGGCTTCTAAAAGCGCTATGTGGGACAGTAGAGCTTTGGAAGTTGCCTGACGCCTCCTTTTCTCCCTAGTGGCAATTTTGATGAATGACCCCCTAATAAAGGCCTTGTGTGCAGACCATAGCGTTTCCTCTGTCACCTCCTTGTTGTCATTAAATTTAAAAAACTGTGCGAGGTTGGCCTGCAACTCCTCAGAGATTTGTCTACAGGCCAGGAGGGAGTCATTCATGCGCCACCGGGTAAAAACAGGTGCGTGGTTTTGCTCCTGGACTGTCAGGTATATGGGGGCATGGTCCCACCAAGCTATAAGTCCAATTTTTGAATCTGAGCAATCCAAAATAAGTGAGCTTTCAACCAGAAAGTAGTCCAATCTGCTGTATGAGGTGAACCGAGGTGAGAAGAATGTGTAGTCCCTCTCATTTGCATGTTGGTATCTCCATATATCATGGAGATGCATTTCTGAAATTATTGTGCTCATTTCCTTCCTCTTTACAGCAGTATTGGAGCAGTCCAGAGTGCTGGACATTAACATGTTAAAATCCCCGCAGATTATTTGCTTACCCTCTGTAACGGATGAAAGCTTGGAAAGAAACCTCTGCAGAAAGCTGATCTGACCAGAGTTGGGGGCGTAAAGGGTTGCAATAGTATACTTAGATCCATTTATGGAGCAATTAATAATGGCGTATCTACCTTCAGGGTCTAAATGTTGGGAATGTAGTGTGAACGCAACAGTATTTTTTACACAAATGAATACTCCAGCCTTTTTTTTTTCCCACAAGCCAGCAGTATGAAAGGAAATTTAGCATTATTTAACCTGTGCGAGTCCCCCTGGAGGAGATGAGACTCTTGACCACAAATCACGTCACATTTGGATTTAACCACTTCCCGCCAAAACATGGATCTCTTGGCCGGCGAGTTCAGGCCCCTAACATTTATAGACATACAGTTCAGTACCATTGTACATGAAAAAAAGTCTCTTGCCTAGAGCTGCGGGGGGAGAAAGGAAGGTTAGGCAGGAAAGAGGTAACACTGACAACATTAACATCACTAACATTACTGATGTAGGGAGCATCAGTCCACATAGTAAAAAGCCCAAAAAGGGGGCCTGCGGTATGGTGGAAATGTACCGCCATGGGGGCTCAGGGTCCTGGTTGAACAGAACCAGCGGACCTTAAAAGTAGCAACTAAGTCTCAGCCGCGACTCAGACATATCACATAACTCACGCGACGGACCAATCTTCATTCACTTTATCCCTTTGGGATGATCCTGTGGCTCTTGGAGATCTGGCCGGGAGATTTGCCATATTCCATGAGGATAGGAGCTTTGCCAACTGTTGTGGGGAATGGCAGACGTGGGTGGTTCCTGCTCGGAAAAGCAGGATCTTTACAGGGAAACCCCATCTATAGGCTATAGCTTCATCCCTGAGAATTTTGGTATAAGGGGCAAATTCCCTCCTTTTTGCCAGGGTTCCTGCAGACAGATCCGGAAAAATGGACAGGTGCTGGAATTGCTCAGACAGAGGCGGCCTCCTTCTCAGGGCTCGCAGCAGGGCTTCTTTGGTCTTGTAAAAGTGCAGGCGAGCCAAAGTGTCCCGGGGGGCATCAGCACTGAGGGATTTAGGCTTAGGGACTCTGTGTATTCTGTCCACCAGGAAATCAGTTGCAGACAGGTCTGGGAGCAGCTCCTGCAGCAAGGAGCCTAGAAAGCTCTGCAGCCCCTTGTCTGGTATGGCCTCTGGAATTCCTCTGATTCTTATGTTCTTTCTGCGGGACCTGTCCTCTAAATCCAAGACCTTGGTATGGAGCTTTTGCACTTGTTCCTCCAGTGCTGCATTGGCATCAATGAGGCTATTGTGTGACTTTGTCAGCTCCTGCATTTTAGTTTCAATGTGTGCTGTGCGACTGCCTATGGCAGTGATATCTCCCCTCAGCTCAGCCACCATATCTTTCCAATCCTGCTGCAGTGATGAGCGGAGGGCACTGAGCAGTTTCTGCATGGTACCTTTGGTAAGCGGTATATCTGCAGCGTCTGTGTCCAAGTCTGGGCCTGCTGTGGATCCCCTCCTGGATGAGCGTGAGGAAGCTGTGGAGGAGGATGCTGCTGCCATTTTCCCTCGTCCCGTGCTGGAGAAGAAGTCTGTAACTTTCGCCGGGGACGGCTTCTTCTGGGACTTTCCCCTTGGCATGCCACGTTCCTGGGTACCTCCGCAGCACTTTCCCCCCGTGTGCAGAGAGATTGGTGCCACTGGTGAGCCGCAGTGAGCCGGTTAGGAGTCGAGGTGGCTGGAGCTCAGCAGCTAGGTGACCGGTGCCATTAGCAAGCAGGCCACGCCCCCGTTATTCATTTTTTATATCTACTATTATTTTATTTTTTAATTTTTATCTGTATTTTTTACTATATCCAGTATTTATTTCTCCTGGTTCAGTTCTTCTTTTTATATCCCCTTCATCTACTATAACCTCTACTTTTTATTACTTTTAATTTTTCCTTCTTTTATTTTATATTATTTTCTTTCATCATTAATTTTCTATTTATTTTTTTATTAATTTTTATTTTTATTTTCTATCATTATTCATTATATTCATTATTTTTATTTTCTTTTTTATATTTATTTTTATTTTCATTTTTTATTCTTTAATCTTTTATTATTCTTCCAATTTTTATTCACTCTCCTTCCTTTTACCACTTTATTATAGACTCTTCTGTAGTGCACGTATTCCCTCTTATCATCAGTACCTTTCATATTTCTCTATAATTTTACATTAATATTGCCCTGTATGTCTCATAAATGATTCTTTCTTGCACTGATCATAATCCTCTTTGTTTTACAGACGCAGTAACTGTCACACGGCTTCCACATCACAGACGCAGTAACCGTCACACGGAGCATCCTATCACAGCCCTTTCAGGAGGAGTGCGATCGCTCGTTCGCGGTCATGGCCGCACTTACGGCCGGTCTGCGCTTGCGCCCGGCTCACTCTTTCCACCTTCTGCACCTCTCCTGTGATCGCCACTTGCGCATGCGCTGATCGGCCCTCTAGGCCCTTCTGCACATGGGCGATTGAGCGTTCCAGTGCGTTTCACCGACCGGATGTCCGGTCTACACGCAATCACTTGTCCTATCCCAAGACACCAAATGATGTGCACATGGGCCGTCCGTGCCCACCTGGCTTCTCTGCGCATGGGCAGCGTGCGTGCCACGGCCAGGCCCTGCGTTCAAGATACATAACTTCCTGCCTGCAGGTGACCCTCCCAGCTGACCCATATCATATATAAGGGTGGATTTATTACCACCTCGTGCACCACAGGAGTCCACGTGGAGGCTGCCTGCACATCCAACACATAGGAGCTTTCCTCTTTCCCCAGGTACAGGTATTTTACCTTGCTGTTCTTTTTCTTTCTCTGAGTCCTTTCATGATGTTGTCTTTTTTCTCCTTATTTTTCTCCTCCAGGAATGTGACCGTCTCTCCTCACTCTCTATTAACCCTTCTTCTATTATATCTCTGCTCATCATCAGCATACCAGGTGTGTGAAACAATATTTCATACTCTCCCTTCTCTCCATCTCCTTTGCTGCTGACTTATATCTTTATATGTACATGTCTATACATCCAGATTCTATTATCTCAACCCTTAGGGTGCCTGTCCAGTTCTGGACTCACACTGCGCTAATCTTCTTTTGAGCGGTATGTAATGTTGTTTTCTCACTACTACAAGGATTGTCTTCTTAATATGTTTATAGACTCATACATTGGTGTATATTTGTACTCATAGGATTTCATATGGCACTACATCTGGCAGTTATTGCCCTTTGTTATGAGGACATTACCAACGCCAGCACTCACGTAGATCTGCGCTAATCTACTTTTGAGCGGTATGTAATGTTGTTTTCTCACTACTACAAGGATTGTCTTCTTAATGTGTTTATACACTCATATATTGGCATATATTTGTACTCATAGGCTCTCATATGTCACTACATATGGCAAGTACTGCCCTCTCTGTTGCGAGGACATTATCAACGCCAGCACTCTCACGTAGATCTCTTCTCATGAACCTATAGGGTATGTACATTTCCCGGTGTTCTGGTCCAGTCCCAATATACCATGGGAACAGGTATTCTCTCATCATATGACCCATTTTCTCGTTATTCATATCTTTAACACAGCACTTTGTAGTGGATTCCACAACTTTGATAGCAACTCTGGACTACCTGTCTTCTTCTTGGCATATTAACATTGGTCAACAGCAAAGGTACTCTTTTATGTACTTACCTTTTACTCTGACCTCTTTCTCTTTTCTTTTCTCTTTTTTCCTCTTATCCTCCATTTTCATTCTCAACTCTCTATCTTTCCTTGCTCACGCCCCATAACTCTGCACCTCTGCTACCATCCCTCTGCCTCTTTTCACTCATTTATATTTTTCAACTCTTATAGAGGACAATTCTCACTCTCTAATAACTTTCTCAGACTGTTGGGTCCAACTTCTAAGTCCTTGTCTATTTTTTAGGCAACCATATTTCTCTATTTGGATCTCCCATACATGGGAAATACGTATTCATATCTCTCACGATCATTTAGGTACGTTTTGTATACTTCTATTAACTTACTGCATGGTGATTATTTTATTTTTTCTCCTCTAGAGATGAAATGTTCATTCTTCATTGTTTTACATATATGGAACATAAAATTCTTTTTGATTTTGCTTTCTACTATGCATCAATATGTAGACCTTGTTTTTATATTGATCACCTTGTATCATCTTTGTACATCCAGACACAGCGCATATATGTGATAAACAAATGTGACTTACGTGTACTTACTAATATGTTTTTCTTTCTGTATATCTTCATCATAGATTATCTCTGACGAAGGCCTGTATGTTAAGGCCGAAACGTTATCGCAAAACGCAATCTTTTTGACCTTTGTACCAATAAATACAAGCAAATTGAATTTCAAGCATCATTTTGTCTCTGACTCTCATCTCTCAGTGTGCCCGAGTTAACCTTTTTGTATACTGCGATATTTTCCTCGGTGCACCTACTACATAGACAGTGAGCCAGACTCTATTATCTTCTTTATATAGCCAAGGGAACTAACGCCCAGGTGACTAGTCCCCCTCGGTTATTAAAAGATCTTTAGAAATACTTTTCTGAAGATCCCTTTATCTATTCTACCAGAGGCAGGGATTAGCAATATGCACCCAGAACTGCTCTGGTCCTGGGGCCATATTGGACCTGACAGGTTTCCTTTAATCACCTGTGAAGAAGATGTTGGAGTGCTGTACTAATAATTAGTTAAATGTACATGCCTGATAATGTGACTATGACACTGGGCACACATCACCAGAAATCAGCTTCAAGTTGGAGACTGTTGTAAGTTATGAGCCACATTATCATGAATTAGAAGAGCCATGGCATCATTCGCCTGTCACACCACAGCTCTGTACATTTTTGAGTAACTGGTCGAAAATACATTTAACAGACAAAACATAGCCCTATTTACTTGACGGAATCTGTGAGCAGTATTTTGAATCTCATCTGAGAGCAGCAGAATAGAGGCAAAGAGATTCTGAATTCAACCATGTATCACTTAGATTACTTGGTACAGCGAGTCCCGAGACAATGAGAATCTTTGGCTAAAGGGCTCATGTGCACGTTGCGTAATTGCATGCATTTACGCTGCGTATTGCACTGCAGCGTAAATGCATGTGTCCTGCGTCCCCTGCACAATCTATTTATTATTATTTATTATTATTATTATTTATTTATAGAGCACCATTAATTCCATGGTGCTGTACATGAGAAGGGGGTTACATACAAAATACGTATACAAGTTACAGTAGACAGACTAGTACAGAGGGAAGAGGGCCCTACCCTTGCGGGCTTACATTCTATAGGATTATGGGGAGGAGACAATAGGTGGGGTGTAGGTCAGGCGGCGGCTCCGCACGGTGGTCGGGCGGCAGCTCCGCACGGTGGTCGGGCGGCAGCTCCGCACGGTGGTCGGGCGGCAGCTCCGCACGGTGGTCGGGCGGCAGCTCCGCACGGTGGTCGGGCGCACTATGTGCATGACACGGGCGCACTATGCTTTTATGAACACAGTGATTTGGACGCCAAAATGTTGACCAAAATCTGCGCGTTCATAAAATGAGCATGTTAATTATTCCGTGCGCTATGGATGCAGCTCCCACTCTGTCTATGGTGGGGGCAGCAGCCATAGCGCATGAAATCGGCTTTTTTCTACAAAAAAACTGCATCCATTATGCAGTGTTTCTGCAGCGATTTGAAGCGCACATGTGCTGTCAAATCGCTGCAGAATATTCAGCAGTTATGTACGCATGAGCCCTTACATGAGCCCAAAACATTAGTGCATGCCCTCATCATCTCCCGCCTCGACTACTGCAACCTCCTGCTCTCTGGCCTCCCTTCCAACACTCTTGCACCCCTCCAATCTATCCTAAACTCTGCGGCCCGCTTAATCCACCTCTCCCCTCGCTACTCCCCAGCCTCGCCACTCTGCCAATCCCTTCACTGGCTTCCCATCACCCAACGACTCCAGTTCAAAACACTAACCATGACATACAAAGCCATGCACAACATGTCTCCTCCCTACATCTGTGACCTAGTCTCCCGGTACCTACCTGCACGCAACCTCAGATCCTCACAAGATCTCCTTCTCTGCTCCTCCCTTATCTCCTCTTCCCACAATCGCGTACAAGATTTCTCCCGTGCATCCCCCATACTCTGGAACGCTCTACCTCAGCACATCAGACTCTCCCCTACCGTGGAAAGCTTCAAGAGGAACCTCAAGACCCACCTCTTCCAACAAGCCTACAACCTACAATAGCCCTCAGTCCAGTAGACCACTGCGCAACCAGCTCTGTCCTCACCTATTGTACCATCACCCATTCCCTGTAGACTGTAAGCCCTCGCGGGCAGGGTCCTCTCTCCTCCTGTACCAGTCTGTTATGTACTGTTAATGATTGTTGTACGTATACCCTTTCACTTGTAAAGCGCCATGGAATAAATGGCGCTATAATAATAAATAATAATAATAATAATGTAGCAGAGCTAAGAGATCTGTACCTGCCCACACCAGGGTCTCTATAGAGATTGCACATAGACAGTGAGGTGTCAATCGGAGAAGGGGTGGTGCCAGACGGCCGTGCACGTGCCATTGTAGTGCGAGCAATGATAGGCGACAGCCATCATCAATAACCAGCGATGCCCATTGGAACTGAACACTCCACAGGTGAGTTTTAAAAAGGTGTTTTTTTACGTTATATAGAGCGGCCTGTATGTATGTAATGCTGTATATAAGAGCTCACTGGTGGTGGCAGCAGCAAATAGGGGACAAATCTGGTGGCAGGTTCACTTTAACCCTTGCAGCATGTATATGTAATAGATGTGCAAAGCCAGAAAAATTGTACATAGATAACAGAGTGGCAGATACTTTATGTGCAATAGGAAAAAAGGAAATATGTGAAAAAAATGTGTGCGTTTATAGTTTATTGCTTATAATTTTGTATTTATTTCTATTTTACGTTATCTTCTCTTCTGCTTGTATTTTCCAACTCTCTTCCGCTCCTGTCCCAGGAATAGATGGAATGATAGATGGATTAATAGATAAATGATATCTATATAGATAGAATGATAGATGAATGAAAAAACACTGCACATGGAGGAGCACACCCAATCAATATAATATGTGCAAAACACCTTTATTCAGTATCAAAAGTGCATTAAAAACAATTCAAAATATAACCCCATGAAAATAGACAATCATAAATAAATACACTACATAGAAAAACACATATCAAAATCCATGTTTGTGATACAAATGGCAAAGGACATGAAATCCACCCACCCATAGGTCAATTGTGCTGCAAGTCTGGAACACCATACAATAAATATAAAATACAGCATATATATGAGCAGGGCTACAACAGGCTAGAAAGCCTAAATGACCTAGCAGAAGAAACCACATGCAATGGTAGTACAGATCATGGTGAGGGGATGTGCATGTAGGTAAGTGGAGAAAATGAATAGCCCATGTGCATGCACTGCACAACATGCAAGAAAAATACAGCAGCAGTATTAGGAAGTATCTACTAATCAAGCAAAGTAGCTCCCATGTAATGGCACCCAATGCAAACCTTTTCCTGACGAAGCCTCTCTTGCGGCCATACACGTGGGGCCTCCCACCCTGAGCTATTCACCCCCATGGGCACTACCCAACCATGATCCGTGCTGCTACATGTGAGCTACTTTGCTAGACTATGTGGGTTTCTCCCAATAGTAACGCTTTATTCCTTCTTGCCTGCTTTTCAGGGCATGTACATGGGAGTGCTGCCATTACATGGGAGCTACTTTGCTTGATTAGTAGATAAGTGAACTTACCAAAAAAGCCCTGTGTGAACATAGCCTTAGCCAGGGCAGGCTCCAGGTTTTTGTGGGCCCTGGGAGAATGAGTCTCAGTGGGCCCCATCCGCACACAGACACACACATAAAGATACATACACATACAGCCATATGTACATATACATATTTAAAGAGACATTCAGAAAAACACATATAAACAGACATAAAGCTATACAGTCATATACACTGACACACAGGCACACATCATACACACAGACACATTACAGATATTATTAATATGGGGAAGCCGGAAGCAACCACTCTCACCTCCCCCACTTAGCTCCTCCAGGGCATGGGGCTGTGCTGCACCGATTGGTGGCCATCACTAACAGACATGGCCACACACAGACACTGCTGTATATACATCACAGGAGAGGCTGAGGACATACACATTACTGGGTGGCATACACATTACTGAGGAGGGGGCATACAGCTCCAGAGGGGATGGCTACAGCTCTGAGGGGTACACAGCACTGGGTTGGAGGGGGACATACAGGAGGGGGGGACATACAGCTCTGGGGTGGAAAGGACATAGAGCTCTGGGTGGGTATACAGCACTGGGGTGGAAGGGACATAGAGCTCTGGGTGGGTATACAGCACTGGGGTGGAAGGGACATAGAGCTCTGGGGGAGTATACTGCACTGGGATGGAAGGGACATAGACCTCTGAGGGGTATACAGCACTGGAGTGGAGGGGACATACAGCTCTGGAGGATAGAAGAATGCAGCCCCCACATTCCTCCATATAACATAATGTATCCATATTGCTCCACATAATTTAATGCAGCCTCATATTAATCCATATAATGCACTTGCATATTCCTCCATAGTGTTATGCAGCCCCCATAGTCCGCCATATAGAAAAATGCACCAAATATTCATCCATATAATATCATGCACCCCAGATTGCTACACATAATATAATGCAGCCCCCAAGAAGCAGCACCATGTAGCAGCCCCCATGTAGCAGCACCATGTAGCAGCCCCCATGTAGCAGCACCATGCAGCAACCCCCATGTAGCAGCACCATACAGCAGCCCCCATGTAGCAGGCTCCATGTAGCAGCACCCATGTAGCAGCACCATGCAGCAGCCCCCATGTAGCAGCACCATGCAGCAGCCCCCATGTAACAGCACCATGCAGCAGCCCCCATGTAGCAGCACCATACAGCAGCCCCCATGTAGCAGCACCACACAGCAGTCCCCATGTAACAGCACCACACAGCAGCCCCCATGTAGCAGCACCATGCAGCAGCCCCCATGTAGCAGCACCATGCAGCAGCCCCCATGTAGCACCACCATGCAACAGCCCCCATGTAGCAGTACCATGTAGCAGCCCCCATGTAGCAGCACCATACAGCAGTCCCCATGTAACAGCACCACACAGCAGCCCCCATGTAGCAGCACCATGCAGCAGCCCCCATGTAGCACCACCATGCAGCAGCCCCCATGTAACAGCACCATGCAACAGCCCCCATGTAGCAGTACCATGTAGCAGCCCCCATGTAGCAGCACCATACAGCAGTCCCCATGTAACAGCACCATGCAGCAGTCCCCATGTAGCAGGCTCCATGTAGAAGCACCATGTAGCAGCACCATGCAGCAGCCCCCATGTAGCAGCACCATACAACAGTCCCCATGTAGCAGCACCACACAGCAGCCCCCATGTAGCAGCACCATGCAGCAGCCCCAATGTAGCACCACCATGCAGCAGCCCCCATGTAACAGCACCATGCAACAGCCCCCATGTAGCAGTACCATGTAGCAGCCCCCATGTAGCAGTACCATACAGCAGTCCCCATGTAACAGCACCATACAGCAGTCCCCATGTAGCAGCACCATACAACAGTCCCCATGTAGCAGCACCACACAGCAGCCCCCATGTAGCAGCACCATGCAGCAGCCCCCATGTAGCACCACCATGCAGCAGCCCCCATGTAACAGCACCATGCAACAGCCCCCATGTAGCAGTACCATGTAGCAGCCCCCATGTAGCAGCACCATACAGCAGTCCCCATGTAACAGCACCATGCAGCAGTCCCCATGTAGCAGCACCATACAGCAGTCCCCATGTAGCAGCACCATGCAGCAGTCCCCATGTAGCAGCACCATGCAGCAGTCCCCATGTAGCAGCACCATACAGCAGCCCCCATGTAGGAGCACCATGCAGCAGCCCCCATGTAGCAGCACCATACAACAGTCCCCATGTAGCAGCACCACACAGCAGCCCCCATGTAGCAGCACCATGCAGCAGCCCCCATGTAGCACCACCATGCAGCAGCCCCCATGTAACAGCACCATGCAACAGCCCCCATGTAGCAGTACCATGTAGCAGCCCCCATGTAGCAGCACCATGCAACAGCCCCCATGTAGCAGTACCATGTAGCAGCCCCCATGTAGCAGCACCATACAGCAGTCCCCATGTAACAGCACCATGCAGCAGTCCCCATGTAGCAGCACCATACAGCAGTCCCCATGTAGCAGCACCATGCAGCAGTCCCCATGTAGCAGCACCATGCAGCAGTCCCCATGTAGCAGCACCATACAGCAGCCCCCATGTAGCAGCACCATACAGCAGTCCCCATGTAGCAGCACCATACAGCAGCCCCCATGTAAAAGCACCATGCAGCAGCCCCCATGTAGCAGCAGCATGCAACAACCCCCATGTAGCAGCACCATGCAACAACCCCCATATAGCACCACCATGCAGCAGCCCCCATGTAACAACACCATGCAACAGCCCCCATGTAGCAGCACCATGCAGCAGCCCCCATGTACCAGCACCAAGCAGCAGCCCCCATGTAGCACCACTATGCAGCAGCCCCCATGTAGCAGCATTATGCAGCAGCCCCCATGTAGCAGCACAATGCAGCAGCCCCCATGTAGCAGCACCATGCAGCAGCCCCCATGTAACAGTCCCAATGTAGCAGCACCATGCAGCAGCCCCCATTTAGCAACCCCCATGTAGAAGCACCATACAGCAGCCCCTATGTAGCAGCACCATGCAGCAGCCCCCATGTAGCAGCACCATACAGCAGCCCCCATGTAGCAGCACCATGCAGCAGCCCCCATGTAGCAGCACCATGCAGCAGCCCCCATGTAGCAGCACCATGCAGCAGCCCCCATGTAGAAGCACCATACAGCATTCCCCATGTAGCAGCCCCCATGTAGCAGCCCACATGTAGTAGCCCCCATGTAGCAACCAGCACCATACAACAGCCCCCATGTAGCAGCACCATGCAGCAGCACCATACAGCAGTCCCCATGTAGCAGCACCACGCAACACCACCCATGTAGCAGCCCTCATGTAGCAGCACCCATGCAGCAGCCCCCATGCAGCAGCACCATGTAGCAGCACCACCAATGTAGCAGCACCATGCAACAGCCCTCATGTAGCAGCACCATGCAGCAGCCCCCATGTAGTAGCACCATGCAACAGCCCCCATGTAGCAGCCCTCATATAGCAGCACCCATCATGTAGCAGCACCATGCAACACCACCCATGTAGCAGCCCTCCTGTAGCACCCATGCAGCAGCCTCCATGCAGCAGCACCATGTAGCAGCACCATGCAGCAGCCCTCATGTAGCAGCACCACGCAGCAGCCCCCATGCAGTAGCCCCCATGCAGCAGCACTATGCAGCCCCATGTAGCAGCACTATGCAGGCCCATGTACCAGCACTATGCAGGCCCATGTAGCAGCACTATGCAGGCCCATGTAGCAGCACTATGCAGGCCCATGTAGCAGCACTATGCAGCCCCATGTTGCAGCATTATGCAGCCCCATGTAGCAGCACTATGCAGCAGCACCCATAAAGCATTCCCCATTTAGCAGCACCATGCAGCAGCCCCCATGTAGCAGCACCATGCAACAGCCCCTATGTAGCAGCACCATACAGCCCCCATGTAGCAGCACCATGCAACACCACCCATGTAGCAGCACTCATGTAGCAGCACCCATGCAGCAGCCTCCATGCAGCAGCACCATGTAGCAGCCCGCATGTAGAAGCACCATGTAGCGGCCCCCATGTAGCAGCACTATGCAGCCCCATGTAGCAGCACTATGCAGCCCCATGTAGCAGCAGCCATAAAGCAGCACCCATAAAGCATTCCTCATTTAGCAGCACCATGCAGCAGCCCCCATGTAGCAGCACCATACAGTCCCCATGTATTGATCAATTATTTGCTAAAAATCTCATTTTTTATTGTAGTACAGTTGGAATAAATCTGTGAATTTGCACCTTTTATATGATGCATGCCAATTTCAGATCGTGCTGGCTCCCTTTTTTTCACAGTCCCCATGTAGCAGCACCATGCAACACCACCCATGTAGCAGCCCCCATGTAGAAGCACCATGTAGCAGCCCCCATGTAGCAGCACTATGCGGCCCCATGTAGCAGCACTATGCGGCCCCATGTAGCAGTACTATGCTGCCCCATGTAGCAGCACTATGCGGCCCCATGTAGCAGCACTATGCGGCCCCATGTTGCAGCGTTATGCAGGTCCATTATGCAGCCCCATGTAGCAGCACGCATAAAGCAGCACCCATAAAGCATTCCCCATGTAGGAGCACCATGCAGGAGACCCCATGTAGCAGCACCATGCAACACCACCCATGTAGCAGCAGCACCCATGCAGCAGCACCATGTAGCAGCCTCCATGTAGCAGCATTATGCAGCCTCCATGTAGGAGCATTATGCAGCCCCATGTAACAGCATTATGCAGCTCCATGTAGCAGCACTATGCAGCCCCATGTAGCAGCACCATATAGCATTCCCCATGTAGCAGCACCATGCAACACCACCCATGTAGCATCCCCCATGTAGCAGCCCCCATGCAGCAACACCATGTAGCAGCACCATGCAGCAGTCTCCATGTGCCAGCACCATGCAACAGCCCCCATGTAGCAGCACCATACGGCCCCCATGTAGAAGCCCCCTGTAGCAGCACTATGCAGCCCCATGTTGCAGCATTATGCAGCCTCATGTAGCAGCTCTATGTAGCAACACTATGCAGCCCCATGTAGCAGCATTATGGAGCCCCCATGTAGCAGCACTATGCAGCCCCATGTAGCAGCACTATGCAGCCCCATGTAGCAGCACTATGCAGCCCCATGTTGCAGCACTATGCAGCCCCATGTTGCAGCACTATGCAACCCCATGAAGCAGCACTATGCAGCCCCATGTAGCAGCACTATGCAGCCCCATGTAGCAGCACTATGCAGCCCCATGTAGCAGCACTATGCAGCCCCATGTAGCAGCACTATGCAGCCCCATGTAGCAGCATTATGGAGCCCCATGTAGGAGCACTATGCAGCCCCATGTAGCAGCACTATACAGCCCCATGTAGCAGCACTATGCAGCCCAATGTAGAAGCACTATGCAGCCCCATGTAGCAGCATTATGGAGCCCCATATAGCAGCATTATGCAGCTCCAAATAGCACAATTATGCAGCCCCATGTAGCAGCATTATACAGCCCCATGTGACAGCATTATATAGCCCCATGTGGCTGCATTATGCAGCCCCATAGTAGTCTGGCCACCGTGATCAATACATACTCACTTCCTTCTCGTTCCCCCGCTGCTTCGGTCTTCTCAGCGTGTCCACTGTTCTGCCGCTCTGACAGCTCAGGACACAGGCGCGCACAGTAATGACGTCATCGCGCTCCTCTGTACTGAGTTGTCAGAGGCAGAGCGCAGACAGACACTGTAAGAGAATTATGACAGAGAGCGCGCCACTCCATCACTGATTTCAATTGAATCAGCATCTGCAATGCCGATACAATTGAAAGTGCGATGCTCAGCGTGGGGAGGGAGGTGAGGGAGGCCGGTGTAGCGCTGGCATTGGGCCTCTCCTGACACACGTGCTCCAAAGCAGCCGCGTGGACTGCGTGGACGCCACCCTGCCGTCTGCGAGTGGGCCACCTCAGTGGTCCAGGGCCCCGGCACTTGTCCAGATGTGCCGGGTGCTGATGCTGGCCCTGCCCTTACGGTATGTTCACACAGGGCTTTTTTGGTGCGTTTTTGCAGCGTTTTTTAGCTGCAGTTTTGCCTTAGTTTTATGCAAAGCCATGCTAATAAAAAGCTGCTTTTTGCAGTCCCAGCAAAGTCTATGAGATTTCTGAAATCTTATGCACTCACACAAACACCTGCAGATTTTTTCCTGACTGTTTTGTCAAATACCTGCACTTTTGCTGCAGATTTCAAAGAATGAGTATGGCCATGTGCGCATGTTGCGTATTTTTCTGCGTTTTGGCTGCGTTTACAACTGCACTGTGTCAGTGATAAAATGCATGCATTGTGCTTCCCCAGCAAAGTCTATGAGAATCATGCAAAATCTGTGCGCAGGATGCTTTTTAAAATGCAGCGTTTTGATTGTCAAAAATTTGACAAAATCTCTGTGTTTAGAAAAGCAACATGTCAATTCTTTTGTCCGTTTTGGCAGCGTTCTACATCCATTGAAATCAATTAGTTGTAGAAAAACGCTGCCAAAATGTTAAGCAGTGCGTTTGCACTGCATTTTTGTTACGATCCGCATGTTTTTTTGACATAATAAACAAAGGCAGGCCTTTCGGTCTCTCTATGTCTCTATCTCTCTCTCTGTCCATGTCAGTCTCTCCCTCTCACCCCCTCTCTCATAATCACTGATCCACAATCACCGGCGCGGCGCTGCACGGCGTTCACATTGTGGCGGCTTCTGTTTTGAAAATGACGGCCACTCATTAATCCATCTCGTATTCCCTGCTTCCCCCGCCCACCGGCGCCTATGATTGCTTGCAGTCAGACAAGCCCCCACGCTGAGTGACAGCTGTCTCACTGTAACCAATCACAGCCGCCGGTGGGCGTGTCTATACTGAGCAGTAAAAATAAATAAATAATTAAAAAAAAAATGACATGCGGTTCCCCCCCAATTTGGATACCAGCCAGGGTAAAGCCACACGGCTGAAGGCTGGTATTCTCAGGATGGGGAGCTCCACGTTATGGGGAGCCCCCCAGCCTAACAATATCAGCCAGCAGCCGCCAAGAATTGCCGCATCCATTAGATGCGACAGTCCCGGGACTCTACCCAGCTCATCCCGAATTGCCCTGGTGTGATGGCAAACGGGGTAACAAGGAGTTAATGGCAGCAGCCCATAGCTGCCACTAAGTCCTAGGTTAATCATGGCAGGCATCTCCCCGAGATACCTTCCATGATTAACCTGTAAGTTAAAGAAAATAAACACACACATCCAAAAAATCCTTTACTTGTAATGAAAGACAAAAAAACACCCTCTTTCACCACTTTATTAACCCCTCAAAAACACCTCCAGGTCCGACGCAATCCACGCAAGGTCCCACAACGCTTTCAGCTCTGCTACATCGGAAGCTGACAGGAGCGGCAGTAGAACACCGCCGCTCCTGTGAGCTCTATGCAGCAACTGAAGTGAGTCGCGCGATCAGCTGTGCTGTCACTGAGGTTACTCGCAGCCACCGCTCTCAGGTGGAGGACTGCAGCCGTGGCCGCGAGTAACCTGAGTGAAAGCACAGCTGATCGCGCGGCTCAATGCAGTCACTCAGGTGATTTGCGATCACAGGTGAGTCCTTCACGTGTGACCACAAATCAAGTTGCGTCACACATACAGAGCCGCGCGATCACAATGAAGTCGGGTGAAGTTCATCCGAGTTCATTCTGATCGCGCGGCTCTGTCTCGCAGCCAGCCATGCTCTTTTTGACAGTGCGGTCCCACTCGGCTCTGCTGCAAGTCTATGGGGATGCTGCAGAGCCGAGTGGGACCGCACTGTCAAAAGTGTGCGTTCTGGATGCTTTTCCCACTCTGTCTATGGCAGAGCAAGCATCCAGAACGCATATATTCTCCAGGAATGTGCGCACGTTGCATTGTGCCGAATGGGTCTCAGAACGCAGCTTTTTCGGCTGCGTTCAGAGACGCACATGCAGTGATTTACATGGTGCGGAATAGAACGCAACGTGCACACATAGCCTATGTCAATTCTTTGCAGCGTTTTTGCAATGTGTTTCATTGATACAACCCATTTTGTAGAAAAACGCAGCCAAAAACGCAGATTACTCAAATGAGATTTCCTGCCAAAAGATCAGGTTTTGGTCAGGAAAAAAACTTACCAAAAAAGCCCTGTGTAAAAATAGCCTTACACTCCATGATTCCCAGGTGAAATTCTTGCTCTATGCAATGATCTACTGCTGCTGTCACCAACTGAGAAAGGCCTCCAAGACAACCTACAAACCTTGGAGAAATTCAGCTCAACATGGGCAATACCGATCAACCTATGGAAAACCAAGAGAAAAAGGTTGCACCAGCACCCTTCACTAGTCCTAACCAACTGTACTCTTAAGGCCCCGTGACACGCAGCGATATCATTAACAATATTGCTAGCGAGCGTACCCGCCCCCGTCGTTTGTGCATCACGGGCAAATTGTTGTCCGTGGTGCACAAAATCGTTTGGAGCCGTCACACGGATTTACCTGCTTAGCGGCGTCGCTGTTGCCGGCGTACCGCCTCCTTTCTAAGGGCGCGGTTCGTGCGGCGTCACAGCTGCGTCACTAAGCGGCCACCCAATAGAAGCGGATGCGCGGAGATGAGCGGCCGTAACAGCCCGCCCACCTCCTTCCTTCCTCATTGCCGGCGGCCGCAGGTAAGCTGCAGTTAGTCGTTCCCACGGTGTCACACGTAGCGATGTGTGCTGCCTCGGGAACGACGAACAACCTGCAACCTCAACAATCAACGATATTTTGAAAGTGAACAACATGTCAACGATCAACGATAAGGTGAGTATTTTTGATAGTTAACGGCCGTTCGTTGGTGTCACACGCAACGACGTCGCTAACGATGCCGGATGTGCGTCACGGAATCCCCGTGATATATCGTTAGATACGTCGCTGCGTGTGACAGGGCTTTTACACAAACGGACAAATACACCTACCTGGGCCTGGAATTTCACCAGTCAGGGAACTTCAAAGAAGCCATAGAGACCCTGACAAACAATGCCTGCAAAACCTTATATGCCATCGGAAGGAAATTCTATCATCTGAAGACCCCAGTGAGGGTCTGGCTAAAAATCTTTGATTCGATCATCGCGCCAATCCTTCTGTACGGCAGCGAAGTCTGAGGCCCTCACACTTACCCATATTGGTCAAGGTGGGATTCCAGCCTAACAGAAATAATCTACCTGGACTTTTGTAAGCACCTTCTTCAGGTCCATCGAAGCACCCAACAGTGCCTGTTGGGCTAAGCTGGGCAGATTCACTATACACCTAGCAATTCTGAAGAGGGCACTCTCATTTCGGGCTCACCTACAGAGTAGCAATCCAAGTTCTTATCACCATAAAGCCCTGATACATATAGGTTGTCCAGATGAACCAGGACCCCTGGCACAGCTCTCCCAAACCCAATTGAACAAAATGACCAATCACAGACAAAAGCCAGAGTCAGGAAGATGGTAGACAAGGATCAGGAGAGGTATGTCAGTGACTGCAGGACCAATATCAACACCTCACAGAAACTGACCACGTACCAGAGTCTACAGAGAGACTACTGACTGGCTCCATATCTGGAGACTGTACCAGACACCAGAGATCGCAGGACCCTGAGCCGATATAGACTCAGTGCCCACAGTCTAGCCATCGAATACGGCCGACTCAAGCAGAGCTACAAGCCCAGGGAGGATGGACTGTGCCCACAGTGTGACTTGGATGCCGTGAAAGATGAAACCCACTTCCTGCTACACTGCACCAAATACTCAGCAGTGAGGAAACTGACTTCAGGAGACTCTCCAATCTTTTCCCGGATTTCAGCTTTATAAAGGAGGAAGAGAAACCATACATCCTACTGGGGGAGAATAGAGTGCAGTGGAGATAGCAGCGCGGTATGTGAGTGAATGTCATAGACTTCGAGAAAGAGAACTATGATAAGCCATGGACTTCCATAGCCCCCACCCTGGATGTGCCCCCATCCATCCTTCCACAGTCCCCACCCTGGATGGGCACCCATCCATCCTTCCACAGTCCCCACCCTGGATGGGCCCTCATCCATCGTTCCTACAGTCCCTACCCTGGATGAGCCCCCATCAATCCTTTCTAGTTCCCACCCTGGATGAGCCCCCCCATCCATCCTTCCTACAGTCCCTATCCATCATCCCCACAGTCACAGTCCCTATTGTACAATTTCTTTGGCAAAATTAATGTGTATTTGGTCCTGCCAATAAAGCTTATTTGATTTGATTTATAGAGGGATAGACAGAGGGATAGATAGATGGAAAGAGGAATAGATATATAGAATGACAGATAGATAGAGGGATGGATAGAAAGCTAGATGGAAAGATGAAGGGAGGGATAGAAAGATAGATGGAGGAATAGACAAAAAAGGGATAGTGGGAAAGATAGAGGGATAGATAGAAAAGAGATAGATAGATAGATAGATAGATAGGTAAACAGACAGCTAGAGATTGCACACTACACAGGACACACATATCTTACAGATAACACATATAAACAGCACATAATACATGACATATATGACCAGTGTCGGACTGGGGGTCTGGGGCCTATAGGGGGAATTGACTCTAGGGGCCCACCCTACAGCTACATGCAAATACTTATTAGCCGCTATCCCTGTTATTGTGGAGTGTTGACTGTAAAACACAGGCGGCTCCTGCACATTTCCTGTGCGCACACCATAACTGGGATGTACAATTATGTTAGTGTGCAGTAAAGGAGTTCTTCTGTGAAAACAAGTTATCACCGATCCACAGGTTAGGTAGGTGATAATCTATGGTGGAATCGGACCAGTGGAAACAGCACCGATTGGAAGAATGAGGATCTTTTATCCCTCACAGAGCACTGTTATCCCCATTATAAAATGCAGCAGTGACCGCAGCTCCATTCATCCTTTTTGGGGAGGTCAGAAAAAGCCAAGAAAAGCACGTGGCAGCCACTGAGGGAATGAATGGACATGAGCGCCAGTGTAATGGAGATAAAAGTTGCACATTTTGCCAGCCAGTGCGGGTTCCATCAGTCGGACCCCACTGATGAATAAGTTATCACTTATCCTTAAGCCACGTTCACACTTTCAGTATTTGGTCAGTATGTCAGTATGTTACATCAGTATTTGTAGCCAAAACCAGGAGTGGGTGAAAAATGCAAAAGTGGTGCCCGTGTTTTTGTTATACGTTTCCTCTGATTTCACCACTCCTGGTTTTGGCTACAAACACTGCTGTAAGATACTGACCAAATACTCATCGTGTGCATGTGGCCTTAGAAAAGGTGATTACTTCTTTTCAGCGGAAAACCTCTAAGTGCATATATGCTGCAGTGTAATAATCACAGGACAGAGAGGGGTTAAATGTTCAAGTATTTAATCTCTACTGGAAATAATCACCTTATTGATATCAGAGAGAAAAAGTGACCTCCAATCCTTCATACACAACACAATCCACTATATCAAGACCAATAATACCACATACAAGAGGGAAATACCGCCACACCGTGACCACAGCACATAGTGACCGAATAATACCACATACAAGGGAGAAAAACCGCCACACTGTGACCAGAAAACCTATTACCATCAGAAAGAAACCGAATAGACCCACATACAAGGGAGAAATAACGCCACACCGTCACCAGATCACAGAATGACCGAATAATACCACATACAAGGGAGATATACTGCAACACTATGACCGGACCACATAGTGACCAAATAATACCGCATACAAGGGAGAAATACCACCATACTGTGACCAGACCACACATTACCACCACATAGTGACCGAATATAACCGTATACAACGGTCAAATACCCTTGACCCCATGACCAGACCAGATGACCCCATGACCAGACCAGATAGTTACTGAATAATACTAGAATAATGATCATGAATAAAAACCACAATACTAATAACACTAACATTACCATCAGTACCATTATACACAGGAGCTCTGTATATAGTGTCAGTGTACAGGTAATACAGTGATCACCGATGACATTATAGACAGGAATTCTGTATATAGCGTACAGGTAATACAGTGATCACTGGTGACTTTATAGACAGGAGATCTGTATATAGGTAATACAGTGATCACCACTGACATTATGTGGTCAAAATTGTTGGTACCCCTCTTTTAATGAAAGAAAAACCCACAATGGTCACAGAAATATCTTGAATCTGACAAAAGTAATAATAAATAAAAAATCTATGAAAATGAGCAAATGAAAGTCAGACATTGCTTTTCTGCTTCCACGGAATTTTTTAAAAAAGAAAACCCGTGAAATAGGCCTGGACAGAAATGATGGCGCCCCCCTCCTCCTTAACTTCATATTTTGTTGCACAACCTTTTGAGGCAATCACTGCAATCAAACGATTCCTGTAATGAGACTTCTGCACCTCTTGACGGTATTTTGGCCGCTCCTCAAGAGCAAACTGCTCTAGTTGTCTCGTGTTTGAAGGTTGCCTTTTCCAGACGGCATGTGCCAGCTCTTTCCAAAGATGCTCAATAGGATTTGGGTCAGGGCTCATAGAAGGCCACTTCAGAATAGCTCAATGTTTTCCTCTTAGCCATTCTTGGGTGTTTTTAGCTGTGTGTTTTGGGTCATTATCCTGTTACAAGACCCATGACCTGTGACTGAGACCAAGCTTTCTGACACTGGGCATTACATTTCTTTGTAGAATCCCTTGATGGTCTTGAGATTTCATTGTACCCTGCACAGATTCAAGACACCATGTGCCTAATGCAGCAAAGCAGCCTAAGAACATAACAGAGCCTCCTCTATGTTTCACAGTAGGGATAGTGTTCTTTTCTTGATATCCTTAATTTTACCGTCTGTGAACATAGAGCTGATGTGCCTTGCCAAAAAGTTCCATTTTTACTCACCTGTCCATAGAATATTCTCCCAGAAGCTTCTAAGACTATTCTTAAGTAGCCTTCTATGAGCCCTGACCTAAATCCTATTGAGCATCTTTGGAACAAGCTGAAACATGCCGTCTGGAAAAGGCAACCTTCAAACACGAGTTTGCTCTTCAGGAGTAGCCAAAATAGCTTTGGAGAGATGCAGAAGTCTCATTCACAGTTACAGGAATCATGTGATTGCCCCAAAAGGTTGTGAAACAAAATATTAAGTTAAGGAGGAACCATCGTTTCTGTCCAGGCCTGTTTCATGAGTTTTATTTTTTTTTTTTTATTCTGTGGAAGCATGATTGAAAAGTAATGTCTGACTTTCACTTGATCATTTTCATAGATTTTTTATTTATTATTACTTTTGTCAGATTCAAGTTATTTCTGTGACCATTGTGGGTTTTCTTTAATTAAACGAGGGGTACCAACACTTTTGACCACGTGTGTAGGAGCTTTGTATATAGCTGTGTGTGTGTGTGTGTGTGTGTGTCTGTGTGTGTGCATGTAGAACACTGACTTAAGCGGGCTTTACACACTGCGATATCGGTCCCGATATCGTTAGTGTGGGTACCCGCCCCCCATCTGTTGCGCGACACGAGCAAATCGCTGCCCGTGCCGCACAACATCGCCCAGAGCCGTCACACATACTTACCTGTCCGGCGACGTCGCTGTGACCGTGGTGTGTGTGAATATGTTGACACACACGTAGGCACGTACATTCACACAGAACGCAGTCAGGTACATGCACACACAGACACAAGCATGCACACACTGTATGTGGTGTGTGAATATGTGGACACACACGTTGGCACGTACATGGACACAGACCGCAGTCAGGTACATTTGCACACACACAGACACAAGCCTGCACACACTGTATGTGGTGTGTGTGAATATGCGGAAACACACGTAGTCAGGAACACACACAGGAACAAATACATAGACACAGTCATCATACCTCCCAACCGTCCTGGATACAGCGGGACTGTACCGGATTTGAGCGGGTGTCCCGGTGTCACGATCATGAGCCATGTGTCCTGTGGCTCCACCCACCCGCTCTCTCCCCGTCTGACTTTCTCCCCCTCCTATCCACATGAGCAGAGCCGAGCGCTACTTCACTGCTCTAGCTCTGTGCTGCCGGTGTTATGGGTCGGCGGCAGCAGCACTTTCCTGGCTGCCGGCGCTTTAAATCCGGCACCTGCAGCTCAGTGCACTGCTCTCAGCTGGGCTGCTTGTGTACAGAAGTGCATCTGTGGGCGGAGCTACCGAGCAACATGCTGAGCTCTGTCCACAGATGAAGAGACTGGAGGAAGAGGAGCTGCAACACCAAGGAACGCTGTATGTGACCCCCCCACTTACCCAGTGCAGTATGCCCCAGCCCCCTCCTCACCAGAGCTATATGCCTCCAGTCACACCCCTCACCAGATCTGTATGGCCCCCTCACCAGATTTGTATGCTCCCCAGCCCCCACACCAGATTTGTATGCCCCCCAGCCTCCACACCAGATTTGTATGCCCCCCAGCTTTGTATGCCTCCAGCCCCCTCCCACCAGATCTGTATGCCCCAGCCCTCTCCTCACCAGAGCTATATGCCTCCAGCCACCCCCCCTCACCAGATCTGTATTCCCCCAGCCCCCTCACCAGATCTGTATTCCCCCAGCCCCCTCCCACCAGATCTGTATGCCCCCAGCCCCCCCATCGGAGCTGTATGTGCCCCCAGAGTTGTATAAGCCCCAACACCACATCTATATGCCCCTTAGCAATATCTATGCTACCAGTAATCTGTATGCCCCACAGTAAAGTGTATTTCCCCCAGTAATGTGTATACCCCTTAGTAACGTGTATGCCCCTCAGTGAAAAACACAGACGTTCTTCACTGACGTGTTAAACACGCATATGTCCCTTCTCACGGCACACAGTGCACAGTGGTTGTCCATGTGCAATCCGTGATACGTGAGCTGTACTCCGTGATTGCACATGGACATATACTCACCTGCCCCCGCTCCTGCTCTCCATGGTGCTGAATAGTCCCGCGATTCAGCATCCAGCTATCGCTCTCTCACCTCTGCAGCTACGTCCGGGTCGGCTCTGGCTGCACAAATAAATATGCATGCCATAATAAACCAGGCAGGAAGAAGAAGCATACAGCAGCTGCCGAACTCAGCATCGCTGGAGAAGGTGAGTTGAAAAAGCTTTTTATTTTAAATGTCCGTGTTTTTCTGGTACGTGTTTCACGGATCACACCATAGTGTGGTCCGTGGGACATCAGTGATGCAAGAAAAAAACGGACATGTTTCTGTGCGGCAATCACGGATACGGATGTACACCGCACGGAGACACGGTCAGTGAAAAATCACTGATGTGTGTGCAGACCCATTGATTATAATGGGTCTGCATAGGTCAGTGATTCTGGTACGTATAAAAACTAGCACATACATACCAGAATCACTGACATCTGAAACAGGCCTAATATGTATGCCCCCTCAAGTACTGTCTATGCCCCAAGACCCTCCTGTGCTGTATATACTATAGCCCCCAGCCCCTCCTGTGCTGTATATACTGTAGCCCCCAGCCCCTCCTGTGATGTATATACTGTAGCCCCAGCCCCTCCTGTGATGTACCGTATTTTTCGCTTTATAAGACGCACCTGATTATAAGACGCACCCCCAAATTTGGTGAATAGAGAATTTTTTAATAAATGGGGTCCGTCTTATAATGCCAGTGTCCGTCTAACAAATCATATAGGGTATATGTCCCTCATAGCCCCCCATCCTAAAATTAGCCCCCCTTAATCTGGATATGGCCACCTTATATTGTTGTGCTGGCACACGTCCCCAAGTGATGCCACATGTCCCCTATGGCTGGCACACATCCTCTATGGCTGGCACACATGCTCTATGGCTGGCACACGGCCCCTGTGGCTGGTCCACGGCCCCCTGTGGTTGGCACACGGCCCCCTGTGGTTGGCACACGGCCCCCTGTGGTTGGCACACGGCCCCCTGTGGTTGGCACATGGCCCCCTGTGGCTGCACACGGCCCCCTGTGGCTGCACACGGCCCACTGTGGCTGGCACACAGCACCCTGTGTGAGATATCGCCCCCATGATGCTGCTTTTAGTAAAATAAACTATTTCCTTACCTTCTCCAGCACTGTCCTGTCTCGTGACTCCCTCCTTGGGGTTGAGCTCCGGCCTCCTGCATTTCCTGGTTCTCGGCCGGTCATGTGATCGGCACGGCAGAGTGATATCATCTCTGCGTGCCTGATCACAGCGGCCGGAGGGAGGCCGGGGAGACACGCTGGAGGGGGTAAGTAAAGAGTGTTTTATTTTACTATGGGCAGCAGTATGGGGGCCATATCTAACACAGGGGTGCATGTGCCATCAAAGGAGGGCGCAGGCAGATATAACATATGCCGCTGCCCCAGCCCATCGCCGCGGTGCGGTTTCAGCACCATGGTGATGGACAGCGGCTGTGCATATTATATGAGCGGGAGCATGAGATCAAACGCTGCCGTCCGCAGCTATCACCAGCCCCCAGCAGAGCTCCAGAGCTGCCCCCACCTCCCCTGGACTCTGTAGTGTGTGTGTGTGTATATATATATATATATATAAAATATATTTATATATACATACACCCCCCCGTATATTCGGATTATAAGACGCACCCCCTACTTTCCCCCAAAATTTGGGGGAACAAAAGTGTGTCTTATAAAGCGAAAAATACGGTATATACTATAGCCCCCAGCCCCTCCTGTGATATATACTGTATACATACAGTGTATATGTGTGTGTGTGTGTATATATATATATATATATATATATGAGTATATAAAACCCCTATCCTCCCTTGTAATACATACACAGCAGTGTCAGTGTGCACTGTGCATGGCAAGGTCTGTTGAAGTGATGCCAAGTGTTCACATGCTGAGGAGGAGCTGGACAGAGACAAGTGGGGTAGGTGAGTGCGGCTGCTGCTGCCTTTCCCATATTATTACATACCTCCCAACTTTCAAAGAAAGGAAAAAGGGCGATTTTAGGCCATGCCCCTAACCACACCCATTTCACAACTAATCAGGCCAATAACCACTCCCCATCCACACCCATTTAGCACTGCTGATCACATTGTTTTATAAACAATAATTCTAAACAGAAAAAATATAAAATATTCTTAATGCAAACTTGGTAGCATTTATTTTAAATTTGAATATTTTAAAACTACAAAATTCTATTCTAAAGCAAATCTGACACCTTTATCTACACTATGTAAAAGCTGCACATTACATATCAGGTCTACTCTATTAGATAAATTATCTTTAAAGGGAACCAAACATCAGGATTTTCGTGTACAAGGTGCAGCCAGTGCAGTACTGGCACTATCAGGCACATTGTGTACATACCATTAGGGGGCAGCTAGTCAGTGAAATCCAACTTTATAAAGTTTGAAATTTCGTGCACTTTTTGATTGACGTGTGCACCTCTCTCCTAATGTCCGGGCGAGTTATGCACGTCTTCCCCGCCCCCCCACCAGCCTGTTCCTCCCTCTCTCCTGATGTCCGGGCGTGTTATGCACGTGTTCCCCGCCCCTCCACCAGCCTGTTCCTCCCTCTCTCCTGATGTCCGGGCGTGTTATGCACGTGTTCCCCGCCCCCCCACCAGCCTGTTCCTCCCTCTCTCCTGATGTCCGGGCGTGTTATGCACGTGTTCCCCGCCCCTCCACCAGCCTGTTCCTCCCTCTCTCCTGATGTCCGGGCGTGTTATGCACGTGTTCCCCGCCCCTCCACCAGCCTGTTCCTCCCTCTCTCCTGATGTCCGGGCCGGTTATGCACGTGTTCCCAGCCCCCCTGCGCCGCCTGTTCCTACCTCCCTCCCTCTGGCTGTATGTAAATATCTAATCTTCAGAAACATGGTACCGGAGTGGGCCTCTGCGCATAGCGCTTATCTCCGGCGCCATGTTTCTGAAGCCCGCATTACACAGCCTGGTGTTTGAGATGGCGGCGCATGCGCCCTCGCTCCTTCAGATCCCGTTGTGACCGCGGGAGCGCGCGCGATCACAACAGGACTGCAGAACAGCTGATGAGAGGACGCGACCAGCTGTAGCTACGATGATGTGCCGCCTCAGGACACCGGGCCAGGACAGCAGCCTGCCAGCGACATCGGGGGTCAGGTGAGGTAAGTTCACAATGGACTCACATGACCCCGTGTTCAGAAATGCCCGATCAAAATATAAAATCAAATAATCTGATCAGTACGCGGTGTGGCGAGAAAAAAATTCCAAGCTCCAAAATTATGTTTTTTGGTTGCCGCAAAAATTATTTAAAATGCAATAACAGGAGATCACAACGTAGCATCTGCGCAAAAATTGCATCCCTAAAAACGCTAGCTTAAGATGCAAAAAAATAACCCATCACTAAGCCCCAGATCCTTAAAAATGAGGACGCTATGGGTCTCGGAAAATAGCGCAAAAAGCCCAATTTTTTGAAGGACAAACTTCTGAATTTTTTTAACCCCTTAGATAAAACTAAAAGTATACATGTTTGTTATCTATGAACTCATACTGACCTGAGGCGTCCTAGTGACCTGTCAGCCTCACCATATATTTAACACGGTGAATAAAATATCCCAAAAACAATTGTGCAATGGCACTTTTTTTTGCAATTTCACCACACTTGGATTTGTTTTTCCCATTTTCCAGTAGACTATGAGGTAAAACTAATGGTTTCATTCAAAAGTACAACTCGGCCTGTAAAAAAACAAGTCCCCATATGGCAAAATTGACGGAAAAATAGAAAAGTTACGGCTCTTGGAAAAAGGAGAGGAAAAAATGAAAAATCTCCCGGGGTGAAGGGGTTAATAGAAGCAATTAGAGAAGACTTATTGTTCTGCTGTAATCATGGGAAGCGTTACCATCACCTCTCCACAGTGAGGGCAAATGAAGCTGCAGAATCACCACCAGGAACCGTCTGTGATCGCTCTGAGCCGGCACACATCAGCGCTGCGCAGAACAGGCAGGTAGATAATAACTACTTGTTTGTGAATTCTTAGCCCCTTAACCCCTTCAGCCCCCGGGCACTTTCCGTTTTTACGTTTTTGATTTTTGCTCTCCTTCTTCCGAGAGCCGTAACTTTTTTATTTTTCCATCAATCTTGCCATATGAGGGCTTGTTTTTTGCGGGACGAGTTGTACTTTTAAATAAAACCATAAGTGTTACCATATAGTGTACTGGAAAACGGCAAAAAAATTCCAAGTGCGGAAAAATTGCAAAAAAAGTGTGATCGTACAATAGTTTTTGGGATATTTTATTCACTGTGTTCACTATATGGTAAAACTGATATATCTATGTGATGCCTGAGTTCGGTGCGAGTTTGTAGACACCAAACATGTATAGGTTTACTTGTATCTGAGGGGTTAAAAAAAATTCACAAGCTTGTCCAAAAAAAGTGGCGCACGTTTTGCGCCATTTTCCAAAACCCGTAGCGTTCTCATTTTTCGGGATCTGAGACTCAGTGACGGCTTATTTTTTGCGTCTCGACCTGACATTTTTACCGGTACCATTTTTGCGCAGATGCTACGTTTTGATCGCCTGTTATTGCATTTTGTGCAAAATTTGCAGCGACCAAAAAACGTAATTTTGGCGTTTGGAATTTTTTTGCCGCTACGCCATTTACTGATCAGAATAATTGATTTTATATTTTGATAGATCGAGCATTTCTGAACGCGGCGATACCAAATATGTATATATTTTTTATTTTTTTAACCCTTTAATTTTCAATGGGGTGAAAGGGGGGTGATTTGAACTTTTAGGTTTTTTTATTTTTTAAAACTTTTTTTTTATTTTACTAGTCCCCCTAGGGGGCTATAGCGATCAGCAATCCGATCGCTCTTATCTATCTGCTGATCACAGCTATACAGCTGTAAACAGCAGATACAGTCACAAGTCCCCCTGTGTTAGATATCGCCCCCATAGTGCTGCCCATGGCCCCTATATAGATCGCACAAGTCCCCCTGTGTTAGATATCGCCCCCAGGCTGCTGCCCATAGTTAAATAAAACCCTCTTTCCTTACCTCCTCCAGCGTTTATCTCCCTCCTGTATCTCTCCGTGCTTCTGTTCCTTACTTCCTGGTTCTCAGTGCGGTCATGTGATCGGCTCAGCAGACTGAGATCTCTGCCTGCCTGATCAGAGTGGAAGCAGGGACACGGGAAGAAACGCTGGAGAGGGTAAGTAAAGATTTTTTATTTTAGAATGAGCAGCAGCCTGGGGGCCAAATCTAACACAGGGGGGGCATGTGCGATCACACTGGGACGCAGGCTCATATACTATGCACCGCTGCCCCAGCCCCTCACTGCGTGCGATTTCAGCACCACCGGAGATGGACAGCGGCTGTGCATATTATATGAGCGGGAGCAGGAGATCAAACGCTGCCGCCGTGTTCACCTGCCCCCTGCAGCGCCCCCACCTCCCCTGGACCCTGCAGTGTACATATATATATACCCCCCCGTATATTCGGCCTATAAGACGCACCCCCTACTTTCCCCCAAAATTTGGGGGAACAAAAGTGCGTCTTATAAAGCGAAAAATACGGTATATATATATATATATATATAATATACAGTCAGGGCCAGAAATATTTGGACAGTGACACAAGTTTTGTTATTTTAGCTGTTTACAAAAACATGTTCAGAAATACAATTATATATATAATATGGGCTGAAAGTGCACACTCCCAGCTGCAATATGAGAGTTTTCACATCCAAATCGGAGAAAGGGTTTAGGAATCATAGCTCTGTAATGCATAGCCTCCTCTTTTTCAAGGGACCAAAAGTAATTGGACAAGGGACTCTAAGGGCTGCAATTAAATCTGAAGGCGTCTCCCTCGTTAACCTGTAATCAATGAAGTAGTTAAAAGGTCTGGGGTTGATTACAGGTGTTAATCCACAACCACCTGATATACTTCATGCCACTACTAGATACAATTAGAACAACTCAGAACTAGTCTCCCCAATCAGGAAACACACCAGTGGTTCATGTTTAAAAATTATAAATTTTATTACATTCAATTTAAAAACATTAAAAAAACAGAGATATCCTGCAAGGAACCAATTTATACTCAAAAATCACAGTTATTATTTAGCCTGGAAACTAAAAGTAACCTGTCCTACTACAGCTGCTATTAAGGACATAAATACTTGGACAGGTGCTGCTGGTAAATACCTATACAGACACCATATAAACCAATGCTGCTTGTGCCCTAATGCTATTAGTTTAATGCTAATATACTTGGACAGGTACTGCTGGTTGCCTATGTGGGCACCATATAAACAAATGCTAAATGTGCCATGATGTTAACTGATTATAAACTTGCTATGCACCATTCAGTACCAGAGTGAAAATAAACTGTGAAATACCTGAAGATACAACACTGATCCAGGGTCTGAGTAAATGGTCCCTCCACCCCAACGCCGTTTCGCCCTAGCTTCTTCCGGGGGCGTGTCTGAATGGGGAAAAGGCTGTCTTTATATAGTCACGCTGGAACAGGATAGCTAGATACACCTGTCCATTTCAATTGCTCTTTGCAAGGGGTGGGTCTTGGCTGCAGGAACGAGTAATCAGTTCCTCCTACAGGAACTTACCAAGCCGCGCGTGTGGAACGCAAGCTTGAACCGCAAGCTGCGTCTCCATGTACGCGCGACCGGAAGTTCGGAGGTCCGTGACTCGCGCATGCGCACAACCGCTTACAAGGAACTTAGGTGAAATTATACCTTCATACCAAAGTCCGCCTTTTACTACAAGCCTATACATCGATTTCTTCAGCACTATTATATCATATGGGATCCTGATACATATTTTCATCACAACAGGATTCCCATTCAAAAAAAAGGTTGCTGACAAACATTAGATATTTAAGAAAGGCATTTCTGGCTCATGGTATCAGTGTTTAGGTCTTTTAGGGGTGGGTTGTCTGTGTTGAATTATGTATTTTTATGTTGATTTTAATTGATTTTATTTTATTCTTTAGTTGTTCAGGTTGGATACAATCTTTGTGGGGTATATCAAGAGGAATGCAAGATTTATCAGCATGGTTCCGCCTTTGGATATTGAAGAAAAATATATGGAATTATTATTATTATTATTATAGTGAATGAATTTGTAATTTTATGTGAATATATGTGTTTATAAGGGTACGTTTAAGGGTATAGCACGATCACAGGTATATGTGGGTTCACTATACTTGTGATTATAGATAGGTGTATTGATGAGGACTCTTATCAATTTATTGGTGTTCAATGAATTGTACTGACAGCTATAGGAGTAGATTTTTGGTCACTTTATTAATAAATTGGATATTAAAGAATTTATTTTTATATATAGATATAATATATTTTTATATTTTGTATAATATAGCTGTTTACACTGGTTTCTGAAAATATATACATATATATGGGAGTATTTTTATAATAGTATTTTTATAATAGGGCTTTTATAATAGGGTATTTATAATGAAATGTATTTAATGCACATTTAGCATGGGATGTATTTATTAGGTAATATAAATATTTGTAAATTCACTATGTATGTAATGTAACACAATCGAGTTCATAGGGTATTTCTTAATATTATAGATATTATATATATCGGCTTTTCTTAAATATCTAATGTTTGTCAGCAACCTTTTTTTTGAATGGGAATCCTGTTGTGATGAAAATATGTATCAGGATCCCATATGATATAATAGTGCTGAAGAAATCGATGTATAGGCTTGTAGTAAAAGGCGGACTTTGGTATGAAGGTATAATTTCACCTAAGTTCCTTGTAAGCGGTTGTGCGCATGCGCGAGTCACGGACCTCCGAACTTCCGGTCGCGCGTACATGGAGACGCAGCTTGCGGTTCAAGCTTGCGTTCCACACGCGCGGCTTGGTAAGTTCCTGTAGGAGGAACTGATTACTCGTTCCTGCAGCCAAGACCCACCCCTTGCAACGAGCAATTGAAATGGACAGGTGTATCTAGCTATCCTGTTCCAGCGTGACTATATAAAGACAGCCTTTTCCCCATTCAGACACGCCCCCGGAAGAAGCTAGGGCGAAACGGCGTTGGGGTGGAGGGACCATTTACTCAGACCCTGGATCAGTGTTGTATCTTCAGGTATTTCACAGTTTATTTTCACTCTGGTACTGAATGGTGCATAGCAAGTTTATAATCAGTTAACATCATGGCACATTTAGCATTTGTTTATATGGTGCCCACATAGACAACCAGCAGTACCTGTCCAAGTATATTAGCATTAAACTAATAGCATTAGGGCACAAGCAGCATTGGTTTATATGGTGTCTGTATAGGTATTTACCAGCAGCACCTGTCCAAGTATTTATGTCCTTAATAGCAGCTGTAGTAGGACAGGTTACTTTTATTTTCCAGGCTAAATAATAACTGTGATTTTTGAGTATAAATTGGTTCCTTGCAGGATATCTCTGTTTTTTTAATGTTTTTAAATTGAATGTAATAAAATTTATAATTTTTAAACATGAACCACTGGTGTGTTTCCTGATTGGGGAGACTAGTTCTGAGTTGATTACAGGTGTGTGGTTTTGCATTTAGAAGCTGTTGCTGTGACCAGACAACATGCGGTCTAAGGAACTCTCAATTGAGGTGAAGCAGAACATCCTGAGGCTGAAAAAAAAGAAAAAATCCATCAGAGAGAAAGCAGACATGCTTGGAGTAGCAAAATCAACAGTCGGGTACATTCTGAGAAAAAAGGAATTGACTGGTGACCTTGGGAACTCAAAAAGGCCTGGGCGTCCACGGATGACAACAGTGGTGGATGATTGCCGCATACTTTCTTTGGTGAAGAAGAACCCGTTCGCAACATCAACTGAAGTCCAGAACACTCTCAGTGAAGTAGGTGTATCTGTCTCTAAGTCAACAGTAAAGAGAAGACTCCATGAAAGTAAATACAAAGGGTTCACATCTAGATGCAAACCATTCATCAATTCCAAAAATAGACAGGCCAAAGTTAAATTTGCTGAAAAACACCTCATGAAGCCAGCTCAGTTCTGGAAAATTATTCTATGGACAGATGAGACAAAGATCAACCTGTACCAGAATGATGGGAAGAAAAAAGTTTGGAGAAGAAAGGGAACGGCACATGATCCAAGGCACACCACATCCTCTGTAAAACATGGTGGAGGCAACGTGATGGCATGGGCATGCATGGCTTTCAATGGCACTGGGTCACTTGTGTTTATTGATGACATAACAGCAGACAAGAGTAGCCGGATGAATTCTGAAGTGTACCGGGATATACTTTCAGCCCAGATTCAGCCAAATGCCGCAAAGTTGATCGGACGGCGCTTCATAGTACAGATGGACAATGACCCCAAGCATACAGCCAAAGCTACCCAGGAGTTCATGAGTGCAAAAAAGTGGAACATTCTGCAATGGACAAGTCAATCACCAGATCTTAACCCAATTGAGCATGCATTTCACTTGCTCAAATCCAGACTTAACACGGAAAGACCCACAAACAAGCAAGACCTGAAGGCTGCGGCTGTAAAGGCCTGGCAACGCATTAAGAAGGAGGAAACCCAGCGTTTGGTGATGTCCATGGGTTCCAGACTTAAGGCAGTGATTGCCTCCAAAGGATTCGCAACAAAATATTGAAAATAAAAATATTTTGTTTGGGTTTGGTTTATTTGTCCAATTACTTTTGACCTCCTAATATGTGGAGTGTTTGTAAAGAAATGTGTACAATTCCTACAATTTCTATCAGATATTTTGGTTCAAACCTTCAAATTAAACGTTACAATCTGCACTTGAATTCTGTTATAGAGGTTTCATTTCAAATCCAATGTGGTGGCATGCAGAGCCCAACTCGCGAAAATTGTGTCACTGTCCAAATATTTCTGGACCTAACTGTGTATATATATATATATATATATATATATTCTATAAAGCTGAGTGTATGTGTGTACGTATGTATGTATGTATGTGTGTGTGTCCGCTAAAGGAATCCGCACCGTCACATTTACAATCACAAAATTTTGCACAGACGCCTCATGTGACTCAGGGAACGTCATAGACTATTGTTTTGACAAGAAAATTTAACCTCGCGCTTTACAGTTACTCTCCAAAACACCTGCTTCCATTAAAGTCAATAGAGTTGGAAGCTACAGGTTATTACCGTATTTTTCGAACCATAAGACGCACTTATGTGCGCCTGCCGTGACCACGTGGACCCGCTCATTTAATATGCACGCCCATCCTCCCGCCCATCATCTCTCAGCGCTGACAGGTGGGCGGGATGATGGGCGAGGGATAAACAGCCGGCCCACATGATCACCCCTGGCAACTACAGCCTGGAGTGATCATGTGCAGCTGTATTCACTGCCCCCCGTGCATCATCATCAGTGCGGGGAGCAGTGAATCAGTACACTCACCTGTCACCGTTCCCCTGCAGTACCACGATCTCCTCCTGGCTGCCGGCAGCCGCTGAGTGGAGCTGTCCCCGTTCCCCTGCAGCACCGCAATGTCCTCCTGTCTGTGCGGCGGCCGCTGAGTGGAGACTAGCTGACACGGACGGGAGAAGGAGCGATGCTGCAGGGAGTGAGGTGAGGTAAGGTGAGTATGAACGTTTATTTTTTTTTATGTGCCACAGGATGCGGGCCGTATACCAGCATGGGGGTGTATGGCAGGATGGGGTGTATAGCAGGATGTGGGTATATTATGAGCAGAATGGGGGTATATTGTGAGCAGAATGGGGGTATATTATGAGCAAGGATGGGGGTATATGAGCAAGGATGGGGGTATATGAGAAGGATGGGGGTATATGAGCAGGATGGGGGTATATGAGCAGGATGGGGGTATATGAGCAGGTTGGGGGTATATAAAAGGCAGGAGGATCATTACCAGGATGGGGTATCTTAGTAGAGAATTTGGGAACATTACCCCCATACCAGTGTCAGCAGCAGATCCTCCTGTGTCATGACTCCATTTTTTGCTTAAAATTTTATTTTTCTATTTTCCTGCTCTAAAACCAGGGTGCGTCTTATGGTCAGGTGCGTTTTATAGTCCGAAAAATACGGTAATAGGAGCTGTGATTGGTTGCTATAGGCAACGAAAGATATTCTTAGTATAAGAAGCTTATGTGTGAGGTAATATGATATCTGTGGAGAGACAGAGAGAGAGAGAAAGAGGCAGACAGGAAAAGAGACAGACAGAGACAGACAGAGAGAGATAGACAGACAGAAAGAGACAGACAGACAGAAAGAGAAAGACTGAAAAAGACAGGGACAGAGACAGAGAGAGAGACAGAGAGCCAGGAAAAGAGACAAACAGAGGCAGACAGGGAAAGAGGCAGAGACAAACACAGAGACAGACACAGAGAGACACACAGGGAAAGAAACAGACAGGGACAAACAGGAAAAGAGACAGACAGGCAGAGACAGACAGGCAGAGACAGAAAGACAGACACACAAAGACAGAAAGACAGAAACAGACACACAGAGACAGAAAGACAGAGACAGACAGACAGACACAAAGGGAAGACAGGGAAAGAGACAGACAGAGGCTGGGAGAGAGGGAAAGTGGGAGAGAAATAGACAGTTACTAACCCAGGCAACACTGGGTACTACAGCTAGTGTAATATATATATATATATATATATATATATATATATATATATATACATACACACACATATATACACAAACACACTGCCAAAATTGTTAGCACCCTTGCAGTTGTTCCAGATGAAGAATTTCCCTCAAAAAGTTACATTACAGACATCACTGGGGGGGGGGGGGGCGCACAGACATCCCTGGGGGGGGTGCACAGACATTACTAGGGGGGGGGCGCACAGACGTCACTAGGGAGGCACGGACAGCACTGGGTGTCACGGACAGCAATTGCGGAGCACAGACATCACTAGGGGGGCAAACATCACTGGGGGTGGTACACAGCATTAGAGGGAAAACAACACTGGGGGGGATTAACAGCACTGGAGGGTGCTGCACACAGCACTGGAGGGGGTTGCACACAGCACTGGAGGGGGCTGCACACAGCACTGTCACTGTGGGGGGCTACACAGCACTGTCACTGTGGGGGGGCTGCATACAGCACTGCGGGGGGGGGGCTGCACATAGCACTGGAGGGGGCTGCACACAGCACTGTCACTGTTGGGGGGCTGCACACAGCACTGTGGGGGGGCTGCACACAGCACTGTGGGGGGGCTGCACACAGCACTGTGGGGGGGGGCTGCACACAGCACTGTGGGGGGGGCTGCACACAGCACTGTGGGGGGGGCTGCACACAGCACTGTGGAGGACTAGACAGCAGTGGGGAGCGGGCAGACAACACCGGAGGGCGGACTCCAGGCATGCAGCAGGTCCTGACCACATTTGTAAAATGTAAGCACCCGAGCACTGCGGCCCCCGGGAGCCGCAGAAAACTTCATTGCACGCCCGCGGTTCCACCCCCTGAGCTCAAGCAAGGCAGGGGCGCCCCCCACCACCCACAGCGATGTTCAGCTCACGGAGCGCCTACCTTTCCCCGCAGGATGCCACTTCCTCGCCACCTCTGCGTTGCCCGCAGCAGCACTGTGACGAGGCGCAGAGTGATGACCTCATCACAATGCTGTGTGATGACGCGCCGCCTCCCTGCTCTGCTCCGCTGCATCGCTTCCGGCCACATGGCTAATTTGCATGCGATGCCCTAGAAGGGCTTCACCTGCAATTTAGCCGTGTGTCTGTGTGCAGTGAGAAGCAAACACACGGGGAGCCAGAGAGAACAGCTGGAGAGAAGCGCACAGGCTCCGGGGCTGGGGATGACAGTTCTGGTGTCGGGGGTGAGTCATACCTTAGCAGCAGTCACAGGAGTTTCATGTAGCGCGCTCAGCTCTGGTCACTGGATAGAAGGGAGAAACAGTGAGGCGGGGCTACAGTGGGTGGGCAGAGCCACGGGGATACATAGCTCACGGGTGGGACTCGGGAGCAAAGGCTCAAAAGAGGGACTGTCCCGCTGTATCCGGGACGGTTGGCAGGTATGTTATTACCTCCAATGTGTGTATATGTATGATGTATATATCTATGTATGTCAGTGTAGATGACTGTGTATAGATTTGTCTGTTTATATGTATTTTAGGGAATTTTTTTTTCAAATATGTACCGTATATGTGCGTATGCCTGTACCCACGATCAGGACTCACTGTGTCCTGGAGGCAGCGGGTCCTGACCTGCGGGGCTGCACGTCTCCTCTGCAGGAGACCGCGGCTGCTTGTGCCCACGGTCAGGGTTCAGTGCGCTGCGGTCTCCTGCTGTGTTCTCCCTACGGAGGACGCATGCAACTGCAGCAAACAATTGACATGCTGCGGTCTGGAAAGACGCTCCGCAGGTCAGTGTTTGCTGCAGAAAAAACAAGCACCGTGGGCACGGGATTTCTAGGAATCCCTCCGCTGTGCTTGTACTGTACAACGCAGCGTTTTGGACACAGCAAAAAAACGCTACATCCAAAATGCTGCAAACACTGATCGTGGGCACGCAGCCTTAGGCCTGCAACACACATCCGTGCCTCTGGTACGTGTTTGGTACGTTTTTTCACGTACCGGCGGCACGGAGACACGTTGACAAATGTTTCCCTATGGTAGAAGGCACACACACGTAAAATCACATGGAACGTGTGTCCGTGTGGTTAGTACGTGTGTGCGTTTTCCCACACGGCCGACATGTCTGTTTTTGGCGGTCAGCACGCAGGTACGGACCCGCTAAAGTCAATGGGTCCGTGCCTGCACGGACGGCACACATAGCATGTCCGTGTTCAGCACGTACCGTCCGTGTGTGTTTTTAAACGAGCGATGTCGCTTTTTTTTTTTTTTAAAGTCAGCCTACTTACCTTTTTTTTCTGCTGTTCTCAGATCTCATCCCTTTGGCGTTCGGTCTGTTTCTTCCCCCGGCTCATACGTAACGATCCCCGATCATCAGCGCGGCGAGGAACAGCTGTGCCAAAAATATGCGGCTTCAATTAATTTGAAAAAGCCGGCCACTCATTAATCAATCTCGTATTCCCTGCTTCCCACGCCCACAGGCCCCTATGATTGGTTGCAGTTAGACACGCCCACACGCTGAGTGACAGCTGTCTCACTGCAACCAATCACAGCCGCCGGTGGGCGGGTCTATACTGTACAGTAAAATAAAAAAATAAATTTAAAAAAAAAACGGCATGCGGTTCCCCCCAATTTTGATACCAGCCAGGGTAAAGCCATACGGCTGAAGGCTGGTATTCTCAGGATGGGGAGCCCCACGTTATGGGGAGCCCCCCAGCCTAACAATATCAGCCAGCAGCCGCCCGGAATTTCCACATACAATAGATGCGACAGTTCTGGGACTCTACCCGGCTCATCCCGATTTGCCCTGGTGCGTTGGCAATTGGGGTAATAAGGAGTTAATGGCAGCCCATAGCTGCCAATAAGTCCTAGATTAATCATTGCAGGCGTCTATGAGACACCCCCAATGATTAACCTGCACGTTAAAGTTAAACACACACAGTGAAAAAATCCTTTATTTGAAATAATAAACAATAACAAATACCCTCGTTCACCACTTTATTAAGCTCCCAAAAACCCCTCCAGCTCCCGGCGTAATCCACGGAGGTCCAGTGTCGCTTCCAGCTCTGCTACATGAAGGTGACAGGAGCTGCAGAAGAACACCGCCGCTCCTGACAGCTCCACGCAGCAACTTAGGTGAGCCGCGCGATCAGCTGATGATGTCACTGAGGTTACTCGCGGCCACCGCTGGATCCTCCACCTGTGACAGCAAGTCGCTCGAGTGACAGTGATGAAATCACAGGTGAGTTGCGGTCTCGGGTGGAGGATCCAGCTAGCCGCGGGTAACCTGAGTGACGGCAGTGCTAATCGCGCTGCTCACTTCAGTCACTCAGGGGATTAGCGGTCACCGGTGAGTCCTTCACGGGTGACCACTAATCAGTACGCGACACCCAGACAGAGCCGTGGTATGACAATGAAGTCGGGTGAAGTTCACCCGAGTTCATTCTCATCGTGCAACTGTCTGCCGTCAGCCGACATGTATCAACGACATTGTGCATCACACACGGAACATTTCACACGGACATTACACGTATGCATACACAGCCATTCCACACGCACACACGGCTAGCATACGCCATCACATGTACGTCATACGTACCGGAGAAACGCCCATAAAAAACAGAACAAGGACCCGAAAAACGGAACGTGAGACACGTATGATTTTTATGCGGAAGTGTGTTTTAGGCCTTAAACAATGTGATTGGCAGTGCTGAAAAGGATTGGATGTGGGCGTGACAGATTGCAAAATGGGTGTGGTTAGGGGCGTGTCCTAAAATTTCCACGTAGCGCGCCGCAGACTTTCTCACCTTTAAATGTTGGGAGGCATGACAGTCATATATACATACATACATACATGTACACAGATATATACACATTCATACAAAAGTCCTATAAACAGACACCTACACAAACATACACACACATTAGGAGCTTTTACCTCCCCCAGGCGGTATCCGGTCCCGCCCGCAGGCGCCATTGAAGGTCCTCTTCGGCGGGAAGAAGCGGTGCGGGACGCTCTGACGTCACAGGCAGCGGACGCGGTCGCGTCTGTTATCCGTCACATGGCGGCACACGAGCTGAAGGCTCAGTAGTGCAGCCCAGGCCTACATAGAAACAGGCGGCCCCGTGGCTTCAGCACCGCCGCTGTGGAGCCCCTGCCCAGGCCGGGGCCGCCTGTGAGGCGCGGGCACTGAGGGCCCTGTATAGTCACACAGCACATGATTGTCACTGCGGCCGGTGACAGACGCTGCCCGCAGCACAGTGTGTGGCCATGTCTGCTATACCGGGATGTGGCCGGGCGGCAGCTGCGCGAGTTTCAATGACACACGGTGTAAATCAAGAGCTGGTCACGAGGCCCAGGCCTGGAGCCGCCATGATGAGTCCGCCCTGCTCCGTCACCCGCGGTGCTGGACGCCGCACTTGTCTGCGCCGGCCCCGACACATATATAGATGGCTGCACAATATACCCCGCTCCGGTCTATGGGAGCCCGACTCCATGTATAACCGTAATAAAGGTGTAACCGGAATAAACACTGCTCTCAGCCCTTATGAGGGAAATTCTAGTGTGCGTTAATGTTTACGTCGTCGGTGATTTCAGCAGATTGCGCCCCGTTATGTCTAATCTCCCCCCTATTAATCCCCTTATAATGTTAGGGTTTATAGTTGGTACGGCCCTGTAATCCTGTGCACGCTCCCCCCCCTTATAGATTTATTGATAATGGTAGCTACCTTTTTTTGATTTGCTGTCCGGCCATCACGGGACCATGAGGAATCAGGACAGGGATTTAATTGGTGCTCCTCTGTGGCGGGAACCGCAGGCAGTATATAAGGCTGGCCCGGGAGGGCGGAACTCACCTTCTTAGGAAGTTCGGTTGTGGAGAGTAGGTTTGTGCTTTGTAGAGAGTTGTGACTGAAGATGTCGGAGCGAGGTCGTGCTAGCCAGCGTGCTACAGGCAAGAGGAGCAGAGGAGGAGAGGCCGGGAGCGGAGGCAGAGAGGCCTGGAGCGGAGGCAGAGAGGCCTGGAGCGGAGGCAGAAAGGCCGGGAGCGGAGGCAGAGAGGCCTGGAGCGGAGGCAGAGAGGCCGGGAGCGGAGGCAGAGAGGCCGGGAGCGGAGGCAGAGAGGCCTGGAGCGGAGGCAGAGAGGCCGGGAGCGGTGGCAGAAAGGCCGGGAGCGGAGGCAGAGAGGCCGGGAGCGGAGGCAGAGAGGCCGGGAGCGGAGGCAGAAAGGCCGGGAGCGGAGGCAGAGAGGCCGGGAGCGGAGGCAGAGAGGCCGGGAGCGGAGGCAGAGAGGCCGGGAGCGGAGGCAGAGAGGCCGGGAGCGGAGGCAGAGAGGCCGGGAGCGGAGGCAGAGAGGCCGGGAGCGGAGGCAGAGAGGCCGGGAGCGGAGGCAGAAAGGCCTGGAGCGGAGGCAGAGAGGCCTGGAGCGGAGGCAGAGAGGCCGGGAGCGGAGGCAGAGAGGCCGGGAGCGGAGGCAGAGAGGCCGGGAGCGGAGGCAGAGAGGCCTGGAGCGGCTCTTCACTGAGGGCGGAGAAGCGAGGAGCGGGTATGAGGAGTGCAGGTGAGCCCGTATGGACGCTAATGGTGGAGGGGAGAAGAGGCAAAGAGAGGAGCGATCATGAGAGCCCAAGTATACATGCAGGAGTGCCTGTGTATGTGCAGTGATGGTGCGTGCCTGTGTATGTGCAGTGATGATGCGTGCGGGAGTGCCTGTGTATGTGCGGGGATGGTGGGGGCGGTAGTGCCGGTGTGGGTGCGGTGATGATCGGTGTATGTGCGGTGATGATGCGTATGGTAGTGTCGGGGTGTGTGCGGGGATGATGGGGGTGGTAGTGCCGGGGTGTGTGCGGGGATGATGGGGGTGGTAGTGCCGGGGTGTGTGTGGGGATGATGGGATTGGTAGTGCCGGGGTGTGTGCGGGGATGATGGGGGTGGTAGTGCCGGTGTATGTGCGGTGATGATGCGTATGGTAGTGCCGTGGTGTGTGCGGGGATGATGGGGGTGGTAGTGCCGGTGTATGTGCGGTGATGATGCGTATGGTAGTGCCGGGGTGTGTGCGGGGATGATGGGGGTGGTAGTGCCGGTGTATGTGCGGTGATGATGCGTATGGTAGTGCCGGGGTGTGTGCGGGGATGATGGGGGTGGTAGTGCCGGTGTATGTGCGGGGATGATGCGTATGGTAGTGCCGGGGTGTGTGCGGGGATGATGGGGGTGGTAGTACCGGGGTGTGTGCGGGGATGATGATGCGTGTGGTAGTGCCGGTGTGGGTGCGGTGAGGATCGGTGTATGTGCGTTGATGATGTGTATGGTAGTGCCGGGGTGTGTGCGGGGATGATGGGGGTGGTAGTGCCGGGGTGTGTGCGGGGATGATGGGGGTGGTAGTGCCGGGGTGTGTGCGGGGATGATGGGGGTGGTAGTGCCGGGGTGTGTGCGGGGATGATGGGGGTGGTAGTGCCGGGGTGTGTGCGGGGATAATGGGGGTGGTAGTGCCGGGATGTGTGCGGGGATAATGGGGGTGGTAGTGCCGTGGTGTGTGCGGGGATGATAGGGGTGGTAGTGTCGGTGTATGTGCGGTGATGCTGCGTATGGTAGTGTCGGCGTGTGTGCGGGGATGATGGGGGTGGTAGTGCCGGTGTATGTGCGGTGATGATGCGTATGGTAGTGCCGTGGTGTGTGCGGGGATGATAGGGGTGGTAGTGTCGGTGTATGTGCGGTGATGCTGCGTATGGTAGTGCCGGGGTGTGTGCGGGGATGATGGGGGTGGTAGTGCCGGTGTATGTGCGGTGATGATGCGTATGGTAGTGCCGTGGTGTGTGCGGGGATGATAGGGGTGGTAGTGCCGGTGTATGTGCGGTGATGCTGCGTATGGTAGTGTCGGGGTGTGTGCGGGGATGATGGGGGTGGTAGTGCCGGTGTATGTGCGGTGATGATGCGTATGGTAGTGCCGGGGTGTGTGCGGGGATTATGCGTATGGTAGTGCCGGGGTGTGTGCAGGGATGATGGGGGTGGTAGTACCGGGGTGTGTGCGGGGATGATGATGCGTGTGGTAGTGCCGGTGTGTGCGGGGATGATAGGGGTGGTAGTGCCGGTGTATGTGCGGTGATGCTGCGTATGGTAGTGTCGGGGTGTGTGCGGGGATGATGGGGGTGGTAGTGCCGGTGTATGTGCGGTGATGATGCGTATGGTAGTGCCGGGGTGTGTGCAGGGATGATGGGGGTGGTAGTACCGGGGTGTGTGCGGGGATGATGATGCGTGTGGTAGTGCCGGTGTGTGTGGTGATGATGGGATCTCTCTCTCAGCATAAAAAAAAACCCGGATCTGTCGCATCAGTTTTTATACAATCTGAGACGGATCCGTTGCATCAGGCACAAACCGGATTGTGCCTGATTGCAAAAAACTGATGTGTGAAAGCAGCCTTAGACAATGTAAAATGCAGTAGATACAAATAAAGACCACTAGGGGTCGCTCTTGGTGCACCAAGATATACTATAGCTATAATGCTAGTGCCTTTACAGGATATTTATCACTAAGGCTAGTTTCACACTTGCGTTGAACGGCATCCGTTGCATTGCGTTGTGTCACGGATGCGTTGCATATAGTGGCGCAACGGATGCTGCAAAACAACGCAATTCCTTTTTTTTTTTTTCAGTTTTACAGTTGGCAGACTATTGTGAACAATCAGCCAATCACTCCCAGTAGCCGGGTGATCAGCCGATCACTCCCAGTAGTCGGCCGCCGGGTGATCAGCCGATCACTCCCAGTAGTCGGCCGCCGGGTGATCAGCCGATCACTCCCAGTAGCCGGCCGCCGGGTGATCAGCCGATCACTCCCAGTAGCCGGCCGCCGGGTGATCAGCCGATCGTTCGGTCGCCGACAATGTGTGCGGGGGGGCGGAGTGCGAAGTAGGTGGAGCCGAGCGGGGCCATGGCTGAGGACGTCAGTGCCGCGGGGACTGCATCGCTGGGGGATAGGTGAGTGTGCGTGTGCGATTGTGTGTGTGTATACATACGGAGTGCGGGAGGGGGCGGAGCCGAGCGGCGAAGTGTCGGGCTCCCGGCACACGTAACCAGGGTTTCTTGGTTACCCGATGTGTACCCTGGTTACGGGTGGAGGGAGCCAGAGAGAGCATGCGCAGTGAAATCCAAAGGATTCCGCTGCTCAAAAAAACGTTACATGCTGCGTTCCTTCCGCCCGACGCAGCATCAAAATAACGACGCTGCGTCGTCCAGCGGATGCAACGCAGACAGTTGCGTTACAGTGCGTTGTCCATACAAGTCTATGGAGAATAGCGCAGTGCGTTAACGGACTGCGCTATTCTCCATAGTGACGGACTCCGCTGAACACAAGTGTGAAACTAGCCTAATTTAAATACAAATAGATCCACGTTTAACCCATTATGGTAAAACACTAATCACTAAGTAAATACATGGCAAACATAACATATATGGACCCATAGGAGCGGTTACCGTTAGTAGCGTGTGACACCCGACACGTGTTTCGGTTTCTTCGTCAAGGGGCATGTCTGACAGACCAGAGAGGAGGAATAAATACCGCCCACCTCCAATTGCCGCACAGCACACATAATGACGCACGCGTCGTCATGGAAACACACCGACACGAGGCCAGCCGCCGCGTCACGGATCATATGACCCAGGGCAACACGTGACCCGAATGCAAAGGAGCCGCAGAGAAACAGCGAGCCGGACAAGCATCGGAACGCCATGACAACCGCGCGTTCAGCTGCGGGGCAAAAATAGATATTCATAGAATAGAGTTTATCATAAATGTAATAAGAGGATTTAAACAAAAAGAGACATTTTCCCATATAGTAGATTAAGGTTCCATATCAAAATATATATATATATATATATATATATATATATATATATAAAATGGGAAAATAAATTAATCCATGATTACGTCACCATTTTTGGAGCAGAGGAATTATGCTAGGCTCAACCGCTGTTAGGCTATGTGCGCACGTTGCGTTCTCTGCAGTGCGGAAAAGAACGCACCCTCTGGCAGACTGGACACTGCGTTTTAAAATAAAATGCATCCACAACGCATGCATTTTGGATGCTTTTTCCATGCGTTTTTGACAGTGCGTTCCCCCGGCAATTTAGCTCTGCTACATGCCGGCTAACAGCCGACACAGACAGAGTGACGCGATGAGAATGAACTCGGGTGAACTGCACCTGACTTAATTGTCATACCGCAGCTCTGTCTGTGTGTGGCGTCCCGATTATCATCTTCACCGCACACATCCCGACATTACCGTCGACATCCCTGCACACAACCTGACATTACCGCCGACATCCCCGCACACATCCCGACACTACAGCCCTCATCATCACTGCACACACACACCGGCATTACCTCAGTGACGTCCCCGCTGACAGCGCGATTCACTTCAGATGCTGCGTGGAGCTCACAGGAGCGGCGGTGTTCTACAGCCGCTCCTGTCAGCTTCATGTAGCAGAGCTGGATGCGTTGCGGGACCTCTGGATTACGCCGGACCTGGAGGGGTATTTGGGGATTTTAATAAAGTGGTGAAAGAGGGTGTTTTTTTTGTCTTTTATTCCAAATAAAGGATTTTTTCGGGTGTATGTGTTTATTTACATTCACTTACAGGTTAATTATGGAAGGTATCTCGGAGAGACGCCTGTTATGATTAACCTAGGACTTAGTGGCAGCTATGGGCTGCTGCCATTATCCCCTTATTACCCCGATTGCCACCGCACCAGGGCAATTCGGGATGAGCCGGGTAAAGTCCCGGGACTGTCGCATATAATGGATGCGGCATTTCCGGGCGGCTCCTGGCTGATATTGTTAGGCTGGGGGGCTCCCCATAACGTGGCGCTCCCCATCCTGAGAATACCAGCTTTCAGCCGTGTGGCTTTATCTTGGCTGGTATCAAAATTGGGGGGACTGCACATCATTTTTTTTTAAATTATTTATTTCTTGTACTGCACGATATCTACCCGCCCACTGGCGGCTGTGATTGGTTGCAGTAAGACAGCTGTCACTCAGCGTGTGGGGCGAGTCTGACTGCAACCAATCATAGGCGCCGGTGGGCGGGGAAAGCATGGAATACCAATTGAATAATGAGCGGCCGGCATTTTCAAAAGAGGAAAAGCCGCCGGAGCAGTGTGAGAGCCGTGCAGCGCCGCGCTGGTGATCAGGAATCGGTGAGTATGAGAGAGGGGGAGAGACTGACCGAGGGACAGACAGAAAGAGAGAGAGACCGACGGACACAGGGTGGGACAGACAGAGCGACCAACTGACAGAGAAAGAGACCGACCGACAGACAGAGGGAGATTCACCGACATCCACAGACAGAAATTGACCGACACTGAAAAGACCTGCGTTTTGCTTGTCAAAAAAGCATGCGGAACGCAACAAAAATGCAGTCCAAGTGCATTTTGGTTGCATTCTGACCCACATCATTGATTTCAATGGGTGGAGAACGCAGCTACAACGCACAAAAGAAGTGACATGCTGCTTTTATTTCCGCAGCGATTTTGGGCATCCAAAACGCTGCGTTTACAAACGCAGCGTGTGCATTTATTTTTCGGCTTTCTTATAAACTTTGCTGGGGAAGCTGAATGCATGCAGTTACGCTGCAGTTCAAAACGCAGCGTTTCCGCGGAAAAAAACGCAACGTGCGCACATAGCCTTAAGCCTGCTTTACACGGTACGACCGATTGTGCGATTTCACAATCGATCGTACCCGCCCCCGTCCTTTTTGCGCCACGGGCAAATCGCTGCCCGTGTCGCACAAAGTTAGTAACCCCCGTCACACATACTTACCTCTCGTGCGACCTCGCTGTGGGCGGCGAACGTCCACTTCCTGGAGTGGGAGGGACGTTCGGCGTCACAGCGACGTCACACGGCCGCCGGCCAATAGAAGCGGAGGGGCGGAGATGAGTGGGACGTAAACATCCCGCCCACCTCCTTCCTTCCACATAGAGCCGGCGGCGGCCGCGGGAGGCAGGTGAGCTGATCATCGTTCCCGTGGTGTCACACGGAGCGGCGTGTGCTACCACGGAAACGATGGTCAACTAAATTTAACGATATTATGGAACCTAGCGAGCAGTACCCGACTCACGATTTGTGAGCGATACTGCGTCGCTAGGAGGTGTCACACAGGCCGGCATCGCCAGCGATGCCGGATGTGCGTCACAAAAACCGTGACCCCGACGATCTATCGCACGATAGATTGTCTGGTGTAAAGCAGCCTTTAGTCTGGTGCTCAGGAGAAAAAAGTCAATACAAACTAGAGAAGAACCCTGGCACACAGTTCAGGAAAAAATTGAAAGAGTCAATGGGTTTGTGGGATGCTCGTGATTTATTCAAGGTTGTCAAAGTGATAATTCACATGAACGGTTCTCTCCGACGCTTCGGCTCATAAAAGAGCCTTCATCAGGGACAAAATGATACTAGACAAAACAGAATATAACAAAAAGAGATTACAAATCTCAATATGACATCATTACCTAATTGCCTTGTTTAAAGTTGGATCTGAACCTTAGTGCTAAAAATATAGCAAAACATTTGGCGTAGTCTGCAGGATACGAACCTGCGCGGGGATACCCCAATGGATTTCCAACACACAAAACCATCAGATATTTGAGGTAAGTAAATCATAAGGATTCTGTTACAATGGTATATTGTCTGCCTGTATATTCAAGACAAACACACAGAAACCCTTAAGTTTACACAAGATTTTGTAACCATGTACACTTTGTCTGTCTGATTAAACAATATGTTATAGTATAACATAATGTATAGACTCAAAAATAACCATTTTTATATTTGCAATACAATAGGATATACAGAAAAACATACAAAAAATTCACAAAATTGACCTGTGAGAGATATACAAAAAGGGGGTGATATCTATGCATGAGGAATGTGTGTGGAAATAAGAGTGACACTAATGGTGATGTGTCTGTGAATCGGGAAAAAATATAAAGGGGGATAACGTAAGAAAAAAAGGGGGGGTGTGGGAGAGGAAGAAAGAGGATGAGAGCAAGACAACAAGAAAGAGAGAAAAAGGAGAAGGAAAAGGAAGAAAAAAGGAGGAACAAGAAGCAAGAGGAAAAAGGAGGAATAGACAAAATAGTAAGGGATGTACCCGTATAGTCAAACAGGGAGGAGAATCCAATGAGCACATATAAGAAGGAGGTAGGTCTGAAAAAAGATGAATACAATATGAATATATGTTATGTTGCAACAAAGTGGCGTAGGGAAATAATGTAACTCACGTGCCACATCCTTTGGAAAAGGAATAGTATAGGACACCAAATGTGGGTCCAAAGAAAATAAGAAGGTGAAGGTGAATTCTGGATGGCAAATGAGACAAATAGGGCTAATTACTAAGTGAATTGAACACAGAATATAATAAATTCACGTATAGTGGTACATACCTGTATGTGGACTGTATTTATATGGGAAAACGAGCTCACAGGTAATGTTATGAAGCCACAGTAGTACGCTGAGGCTAAAGAGAACAATGATATATTATAACAAGGTTATAATAAAGTGTGGGACCAATGAGGGACACATGACATACTGGGAACAGGTAAAATCTTACCCTGCAATAGTAAAAAAGGATCTGTGGACTAATGACCAAAGAGGAAGCAAACCCCCATACAGTCAAAGGTGACACAACTATGAGAGAAAAAGGAGGGTCATGAAAAGGCATTATATCATGTTAATACGTAATGTAGGGTATAAGGCTATGTGTCCACGGTAGAATGTACCTGCGGATTTTTCTGCATCAAAATCCGCAGCTTTCCCCCGGAATCCGCACCTTAGCATAGGTGCGGATTTCGTTGCGGATTTTGATGCGGATTTTGTCCATTGTACTTTATTGTGTTTCTGAATAAAGCTTAGTCTGTTTTGAAGGAAAAAAAAGGCTCTTATGTCATTTCCTGTCCCAACCCTCCTTTCTTCTCCATTATCCATTTTGTAATAAAGGGGCAGAAATGTTTAAAGGGAACCTGTCGCCACTTTTTTTGTAAAAAGCTGTGGCTAACACCACTGTGCTCTTATATACAGCATTTTAACAGGCTGTATATAATAACCCAGTGGTGGTGGCCGCAGCTTACAGCCAAAAAATGTGGTGCCATGTTCCCTTTCACTGGTATTTAAAAAAAAAAAAAAATGTGCTCCGCTGTATTTTCACTGTCCAGCCCGATGCAAGCAAGCAACTGAGGGCTGTGCTTCTCAGCGGGATAAGGCTGAAGCATTCTCTGCCCCTCCCGCTGAGAAAAACAGTCCTCAGCTGCCCCTGAAAATGGCGGCTTCGTTGTGAAGCGCCATTCACAGGTGCTGTACCGAGGCTCATCCAGCTGCCCTGATGCATTGGCTGGCTGGGTAATTATTACGGGGTTAATGCCAGTTTTCTGCAAACTGGCACTAAGCCCGAGGTTCATAATGTCATGCCTGTGTAGACACGGCCATTATGAACCTCCGTGTGGTACTAAATAAAAGAAAACACTTTTTGAAAAATTTTATTTGAAAGAAAAACACACACACATCCCTGATTGCCATCTTTATTACTCCCTGAATCCCTTAATCCAGGACAATTGTAATCACTGGTTTGCTCTCTGCCGGCTGCTGTGAGCGGCAGAACTCACTGGCCGGGTCAGCTCAGTTCATAGCTGAGCCCGGGTCACAGCGTCAGCCGGTCACAGCAGCCGTCAGTGTATTAAATGCTGCACAGCTCTCTTCCGGCAGCTGGGAACGTCTGACATCAGAGCCCTGGTCAGCTGACTTAATTCGCGAGTGCGGGCAGGTCAGCTGACTGCACACCGACCAGCTGACGTGCCGGGCTCCGATGTGCACTCATGTGACCCGGGCACGGACGTCAGCCGGTCCAGCAGCCGTCAGTGTTCGAGATGCTGCAAAGCTCTCTTCCGGCTGCTGGACCGGCTGACGTCCGTGCCCGGGTCACATGAGTGCACATCGTCAGCTGACCCGCCTGCGCTCGCGAATTAAGTCAGCTGACCAGGGCTCTGATATCAGACGTTCCCAGCTGCCGGAAAAGAGCTGTGCAGCATTTAATAATACACTGACGGCTGCTGTCACCGGCTGACGTCAGTGCCCGGGTCAGCCGGGTGCACATCGGAGCCCGGCTCGGAGTTGTCATGGATTATCGTCGGGGGATTCAGGGAGTAATAAAGATGGCAATCAGGGATGTTTGTGTGTTTTTCTTTCAAATAAAATGTTTAAAAAAGTGTTTTTTCTTTTCTTTATTACCAAACGGAGGTTCATAATGACCGTGTCTACACAGGCATGACATTATGAACCTCGGGCTTAGTGCCAGTTTGCAGAAAACTGGCATTAACCCCGTAATATATTACCCAGCCAGCCAATGCATCAGGGCAGCTGGATGAGCCTCGGTACAGCACCTGTGAATGGCGCTTCACAACAAAGCCGCCATTTTCAGGGGCAGCTGAGAACTGTTTTTCTCAGCGGGAGGGGCAGAGAATGCTTCAGCCTTATCCCGCTGAGAAGCACAGCCCTCAGTTGCTTGCTTGCATCGGGCTGGACAGTGAAAATACAGCGGAGCACATTTTTTTTTTTTTTAAAAAGAATTGTGAAAAAAGACCTGGGATCCTGTTTTGCCAGCTAAAAGCAAGCAGCCTGTAACTAGCTGCTTTTAGCTGGCAATCCAGAGTCCGGACACAACACGACTACACTGCCACTACTCTACACTACAAAATGGTGAAACTTCCTCTTCCTGAACTATCCTACATCACTTCCTGCGGATTTGTTTGCGAAATCCGCACAAAATCCACAGGAAAAAGAGCCTGTGGGAACAGACCTGCGGATTTTACACCTTGCATTGACTTGCATGGGAAAAATCCGCAACAAAATCCGCAATAATAATTGACATGCTGCAGATTTTTCCGGATCAAAATCCGCGGCAATTCCGCCGCGGAAAAATCCGCAGCATGGGCACAGCATTTCCAAAATGCCATTGAAATGGCTTGGAAGTGCCGCTGCTGCAGATTTTCGGCAAATCCGCGGCAAAATCCGCGGTAAATCCGCAGCGTGGGCACATAGCCTAAAGGAGAACATACCTAAGGCTGAAATGCATAGGTAAGAGTACCAGGAGAAAGGCCTGCAACAATATTGGAAAAGCAGGTGAAATATAGCATATGAGAAAAACAGAAAGCAAGAGTGGAGTGTACCGATCTTACCTATCGCCAGGAGACATGTGAAATCGGGGAGCCCAGAGACAGAGTAAAAGAAGGACGGTTTATATGCCAGTGAGGTAACGTGTGTTCAATTTCCGGGTATGGGATTGCTGGGAGATAGTGACGTGTAGCACGTGCGTATTGCGCTAGACTCGCTCGCCTTCCTGTGTATGGAACGCAAGCGAGCTACGCAATGTACGCATGTGTGGTGCGGAAAGGACGTAGTTGCGCTATGCAGTAGTAGTTGCTATGCCGTGGTGTCCAGAGCTGATGGAAACAGATGGTGGCGGACTGCACATGTGAGGGAGCTATGTGCTCACAGAGAGGCCGGTGGAGGGTGTTCTAGGACATCTGGAGGAAGAAAGGGGAGAGAATTAAAAATTTGAAATGACAATTAACATATATACTGTATTTTTTGCTTTATAAGACACACTTTTGTTCCCCCAAATTTTGGGGGAAAGTAGGGGGTGCGTCTTATAATCCGAATATACGGGGGAGGTATATATATATATATATATATACACACACACTACAGAGTCCAGGGGAGGTGCGGGAGGTGGGGGGCTTGTGAAAGCTGGGAGCAGCAGCGTTTGATCTCCTGCTCCCGCTCATATAATATGCACAGCCGCTGTCCACCACCATGGTGCTGAAAGTGCACCGCGGCGATGGGCTGGGGCAGCAGTGTATATTATATCTGCCTGCGCCCTTCTTTGATGCCCCCTCCCCCTGTGTTAGCAATGGCCCCCATGCTGCTGCATACAGTAAAATGATAAACTTTTTACTCACCTCCTCCAGCGTGTCTGCCCGGTCTCCCTCCTGCTGCTGTGATAAGGCACGCAGAGATTTCACTCTGCCGTGCCGATCACATGACCGGCCGAGAACCAGGAAATGCAGGAGGCCAGAGCTCAACCCCGAGGAGGGGGACACGAGACAGGACAGTGCTGGAGAAGGTAAGGAAAGCGTTTATTTTACTAAAAGCAGCAGCATGGGGCGATATCTAACACAGGGAGCTGTGTGCCAGCAATAGTGGGCCGTATGCAGCCACATGAGGCCATGTGCCAGCAATAGTGGGCCGTGTGCCGCCACATGGGTCCATGTGCCAGCAATAGTGGGCCGTGTGCAAGCCACATGGGGCCGTGTGCCAGCCACATGGGGCCATGTGCCAGCCATAGAGGATGTGTGCCAGGCATAGGGGACATGTGGCATCACTGGGCCATATCCAGATTCAGAGGGCTAATTTTAGGATGGGGGGCTATGAGGGACATGTACCCTATATGATTTGTTAGACGGACACTGGCATTATAAGATGAACCCCATTTATTAAAACATTCTCTATTCCTTCACCAAATTTAGGGGTGCGTCTTATAATCAGGTGCGTCTTATAAAGCGAAAAATGCGGTAATTAATACAATATGTTTACATGAACAATGGTAAAAACGCCAAAGGAATACATATTTTGTTATATGTACATAGATAAACGGGTACATCACTATAAGGCTAAGTTCACATTTCCGTTGTTTTGCATCAGTCACATGCGTTGCTTGACGCATGTGACTGATGCGTTGTACAACGGTGACAAAGAAAAGATTTTTTTTTTGTCGGACTCCGTTGTGTGCGGGGGGCGGAGTTCGGGGGGCGGAGCTGAGGACGTCAGTGCCGCGGTCTGCATGGCTGGGGACAGGCGTGTGTGTGTATGTGTGTGTGTATATATATATATATAATATGTGTGTCTCCATGCGTGTGTACATGTGGAGTGCGAGAGGGGGTGGAGCTGAGGACGTCAGTGCCGCGGGGACTGCAGGGCTGGGGACAAGTGAGTGTGAGTGTGTGTCTGAGTGTACACATGCGGAGTGCGGGAGGGGGCGGAGCCGAGTGGGGAAGTGTCGGCCTCCTTGCACACTGTATCCAGGGTAAATATCGGGTATAAGCAAAGCACTTTTTGCTTGGTTACCCGATATTTATCTTGGATACCAGCTCAGCGCGGGCTCCATGCACCCGTAACCACTGTAAATATCGGGTAACTAACCAGAGCGCATTGCTTGGTTACCCGATGTTCATCCTGGTTACGGGGGCGGGGAGCTAGAGAGCGCATGCGCAGCGAAATCCTACGGATCGCGCTGCTCAAAAAACGTTACATGCTGCGTTGCTCCCGCCTGGCGGTCAGTTAAATAACGACTGACCGAGACGCAGCGGATGTAACGCAGCATCATCAGTTGCAATCCGTCACTAATAGAAGCCTATGGGGAAAAACAGGATTCCTGCAAAATATTTTGCAGGATACCGTAATTCCTCAAGGCTACGGATTGTGACTGATGCAAAACAACGGAAGTGTGAACTTAGCCTGAGGAAACAATACATGTAATAGTGATGTGCCTGTCACATCGACTGTAAAAGATAGGAAAACAATAGCATAAGTATATTATTGGTTAATATCACAAGGAGGGGTCCCCTCTGTAGTGTAACATAATAAGGATCCAATAGTCAACAGGCAAGCTCATACTCCCTATTGAGACCTGAAGGTTCCAAGGTTTTTAGTGTATGAATTCAGTAGGCCTCACGCAGTTTAAGCCTCTGTATTCGGTCGCCTCCTCTTCTGATAGAGGGAACATGCTCAATGACTTGGAATTGCAATTGAGCTATGGAATGGTTATGTGAGAAAAAATGGAAGGGTATCGGTAAAAGTGTTTGCTTGCATCTAATAGTCGACTTGTGTTTACTGATGCGGTCTCGGATATACTGGGTAGTTTCCCCAACATACCCGAGACCGCACGGGCATTTGATTAAATAACCCACAAAAGAGGACTCGCAGGTGAAAAAACTTATCGCAAAACATTCACCCGTGTGGGGATGTGTGAATGAATCGCCTTTAGTAACATTTGAGCATTGGGTACATTCCAAACAGGGAAAAGTGCCCCTGCGTGCTGAGGTGAATGTGAGCTGTCGTACGGGTGGTTTGGCCGACCCAGTGTCCGCCCTGACGAGATGGTCTTTCAGATCCGTTACGGATCTCTAAACAGTCTTCATCACGTAATACACAGACTTCCAGTATGACTTTGCAAATTCCCTTGGTCTGTACTTACCATCCTTTTAATACGTCCATCATGAACGCTGTACGCAAATTTTGGCCTGTCCTGTCCCAGTCTTACCCCTCTATTCCTGCGTTTAATTGTCCCCCTTTCTTTCGTCATAAAAGACCACAAAATTTGAAAGACCATCTAATCAGGGCGGACATTGGGTCTGCCAAACCATCCGTACAACAGCTCACAATCACCTCAGCACGCAGGGGCACTTTTCCCTGTTTGGGATGTACCCAATGCTCAAATATTACTAAAGGTGATTCATTCACACATCCCCACACGGGTCAACGATTTGCGATGAAAGTTTTTTTCACCTGCGAGTCCTCTTTTGTGGGTTATTTAATCATATGCCCGTGTGGTCTTGGGTATGTTGGGGAAACTACCCAGCATATCCGAGACCGCATCAGTAAACACAAGTCGACTATTAGATGCAAGCAAACACTTTTACTGATACCCTTCCATTTTATCTCACATAACCATTCCATAGCTCAATTGCAATTCCAAGTCATTGAGCATGTTCCCCCTATCAGAAGGGGAGGCGACCGAATACAGAGGCTTAAACTGCGTGAGGCCTACTGGATTCATACACTGAAAACCTTGGAACCTTCAGGTCTCAATAGGAAGTATGAGCTTCTCTGTTCATTATTGGATCCTTATTATGTTACACTACAGAGGGGACCCCTCCTTGTGATATTAACCAATAATATACTTATGCTATTGTTTTCCTATCTTTTACTGTCGATGTGACATGCACATCACTATTACATGTTTTGTTTCCTTATAGTGATGTACCCGTTCATCTATGTACGTATAACAAAATATGTATTCCTTTGGCATTTTTACCATTGTTCATGTAAACATATTGTATTAATTATATATGTTAATTGTCATTTCAAATTTTTAATTCTCTCCCCTTTCTTCCTCCAGATGTCCTAGAACACCCTCAATAGCGCAACTACGTCCTTTCCGCGCCGCACATGCGTACATTGCGTAGCTCGCTTGCGTTCCATACACAGGAAGGCGAGCGAGTCTAGCGCAATGCGCACGTGCTACACATCACTATCTCCCAGCAATCCCATACCCGGAAATTGAACACACGTTACCTCACTGGCATATAAACCGTCCTTCTTTTACTCTGTCTCTGGGCTCGCCGATTTCACGTCTCCTAGCGATAGGTAAGATCGGTACACTCCACTCTTGCTTTCTGTTTTTCTCATATGCTATGTTTCACCTGCTTTTCCAATATTGTTGCAGGCCTTTCTCCTGGTACTCTTACCTAGGCTTTTCCAGCCTTAGGTATGTTCTCCTTTATACCCTACATTACGTATTAACATGATATAATGCCTTTTCATGACCCTCCTTTTTCTCTCATAGCTGTGTCACCTTTGACTGTATGGGGGTTTGCTTCCCCTTTGGTCATTAGTCCACAGATCCTTTTTCTACTATTGCAGGGTAAGATTTTACCTGTTCCCAGTATGTTATGTGTCCCTCATTGGTCCCACACTTTATTATAACCTTGTTATAATACAGTCATATGAAAAAGTTTGGGCACCCCTATTAATGTTAACCTTTTTTTCTGTATAACAATTTGGGTTTTTGCAACAGCTATTTCAGTTTCATATACCGTATTTTTCGCTTTATAAGACGCACTTTTCCTCCCAAAAATTTGGGAGGAAAATAGGGGGTGCGTCTTATAATCTGAATATAGCGGTACCTGGGGGTCCTGTCTGTGCGGCGATCGGGCGGCCGGGTGCCTGTGGCTGCGTGCAAGCGGCCGGGTACCTGTGCTTGCGTGCGGTGGCAGCCGGGTACCCGTGGCTGTGTGCGGCCGGGCGCTGTGTGCGGCCTGCGGCCGGGTGCTTGTGTGCGGCCGGGCGCTGTGTGCGGTCGGGTGCCCGTGCGGGTGGCAGACGGCTGCCGCCCTCACACAGGCACCTGGCTGCCGCCCGCACGCAAGCACAGGTACCCGGCCGCTTGCACGCAGGGTGGGCGGGCAGCCTGCTGGCTGCCACTCTGTACGTGCGCGGCGGGCGGCTGTGCAGCAAGTTACCCAGTTTGTCCGCGGTCCCACTTTCAAATGATGGCGCCGGGAGCGGGCTCGTGCGCAGATGGAGCTCTTGGATGAGAGCTCCATCTGCGCACGCGCTGCTCCGGGAGTCAGCGCGTGCGCAGATTGAGCCCTTGGATGAGAGCTCCATGTACGCATGCGCCGCTCCGAGCGCCATCACTTGAATCGAGACCGTGAACACACTGGGAAAACACTGCATCGGTTTGCTCCACCACTGAGCCGTCACTGCCGCTGCCACCACTTAGCCGTCACTGCCGCTGCCACCACTGAGCCGTCACTGCCGCTGCCACCACTGAGCCGTCACTGCCGCTGCCACCACTGAGCCGTCACTGCCGCTGCCACCACTGAGCCGTCACTGCCGCTGCCACCACTGAGCCGTCACTGCCGCTGCCACCACTGAGCCGTCACTGCCACTGCCACCACTGAGCCGTCACCGCCGCTGCTACTACTGAGCCATCATTTGAACCAGGACCGCAGACACTGGGACACTCACTGCACCGGCCTGCTGCACGACTCACCCGCCGCCGCTGCTGCCGCCACCACGGACTTCACGGCTCCTGCCACCATGGACCCGCTGCCACTGACCCGTCGCGCCTGCCAGCACAACCTGTGCCTCCTGTGACCCCTCTTCACCACCACTGCTGCCCCCCTCTGGTAAGAGAACACCGGAGTATAAGACGGACTCCATTTCTCTTTTTTTTACCTTTTTTTTATGTCTAAATTTGGGGTACGTCTTATAATCCGGTGCGTCTTATAAAGCGAAAAATACGGTATCTAATAACTGATGGACTGAGTGATATTTCTGGATTGAAATGAGGTTTATTGTACTAACAGAAAATGTGCAATCCGCATTTAAACAAAATTTGACCGGTGCAAAAGTATGGGCACCTCAACATAAGTGACATTAATATTTTGTAGATCCTCCTTTTGCAAAAATTACAGCCTCTAGTTGCTTCCTGTAGCTTTTAATGAGTTCCTGGATCCTGGATGAAGGTATATTTGACCATTCCTGTTTACAAAACAATTCCAGTTCAGTTAAGTTTGATGGTCGCCGAGCATGGACAGCATGCTTCAAATCATCCCACAGATTTTCAATGATATTCAGGTCTGGGGACTGGGATAGCCATTCCAGAACATTGTAATTGTTCCTCTGCATGAATGCCTGAGTAGATGTGGAGCGGTGTTTTGGATCATTGTCTTGCTGAAATATCCATCCCCTGCGTAACTTCAACTTCGTCACTGATTCTTGCACATTGTCAAGAATCTGCTGATACTGAGTTGAATCCATGCGACCCTCAACTTTAACAAGATTCCCGGTGCTGGCATTGGCCTCACAGCCCCAAAGCATGATGGAACCTCCACCAAATTTTACTGTGGGTAGCAAGTGCTTTTCTTGGAATGCCGAGTTTTTTTTGCTTCCATGCATAACGCCTTTTTGTATGACCAAACAACGCAATCCTTCTTTCATCAGTCCACAGGACCTTCTTCCAGAATGTCACTGGCTTGTCCAAATGTGCTTTTGCATACCTCAGGCGACTCTGCTTGTGGCGTGCTTGCAGAAACGGCTTCTTTCGCATCACTCTCCCATACAGCTTCTCCTTGTGCAAAGTGCGCTGTATTGTTGACCGATGCACATTGACACCATCTGCAGCAAGATGAAGCTGCAGGTCTTTGGAGGTGGTCTGTGGATTGTCCTTGACTGTTCTCACCATTCTTCTTCTCTGCCTTTCTGATATTTTTCTTGGCCTGCCACTTCTGGGTTTAACAAGAACTGTACCTGTGTTCTTCCATTTCCTTACTATGTTCCTCACAGTGGAAACTGACAGTTGAAATCTCTGAGACAACTTTTTTATCCTTCCCCTGAACAACTATGTTGAATAATCTTTGTTTTCAGATCATTTGAGAGTTGTTTTAAGGAGTCCATGATGCCACTCTTCATAGGAGATTCAAATAGGAGAACAACTTGCAAGTGGCCACCTTAAATACCTTTTCTCATGATTGGATACACCTGCTTATGAAGTTCAAAGCTCAATGAGGTTACAAAACCAATTTAGTGCTTTAGTAAGACCATAAAAAGTAGTTAGGAGTGTTCAAATCAAGAAATTGTTAAGGGTGCCCATACGTTTGCACCGGTCAAATTTTGTTTAAATGTGGATTGCACATTTTCTGTTAGTACAATAAACCTCATTTCAATCTAGAAATATTACTGAGTCCATCATTTATTAGACATATGAAACTGAAATAGCTGTTGCAAAAAGCGAAAATGTTATAAAGAAAAAAGGTTAACATTAATAGGGGTGCCCAAACTTTTTCATATGACTGTATATCACTGTTCTCTTTAGCCTCAGCGTACTACTGTGGCTTCATAACATATTACCTGTGAGCTCCAGTTTTCCCATATAAATACAGTCCACATACAGGTATGTACCACTATACATGAATTTATTATATTCTGTGTTCAATTCACTTAGTAATTAGCCCTATTTGTCTCATTTGCCATCCAGAATTCACCTTCACCTTCTTATTTTCTTTGGACCCGCATTTGGTGTCCTATCCTATTCCATTTCCAAACGATGTGGCACGTGAGTTACATTATTTCCCTACGCCAGTTTGTTGCATCATAACGTATATTCATATTGTATTCATCTTTTTTCAGACCTACCTCCTTCTTATATGTGCTCATTGGATTCTCCTCCCTGTTTGACTATACGAGTACTTCCCTTACTATTTTGTCCATACCTTTTTTCCCCTTTTTCCTCTTGCTTCTTGTTCCTCCTTTTTTCTTCCCTCTTTTTTCTTCCTTTGCTCCCTTTTCTTTTCCTTTTCTTTCTCCTTTTTCTTTCTTTTTGTCTTGCTCTCATCCTCTTTCTTCCTCTCCCCCCCCCCTTTTTTTCCTTACATTATTCCCCTTTACATTTTTTCCCGATTCACGGAAACATCACCATGCAGCATTAGTGTCACTCTTTTATTTCCACACACATTCTTCATGCATAGATATCACCCCCTTTTTGTATATCTCTCACAGGTCAATTTTGTGAAATTTTTTTGTATGTTTTTCTGTATATCCTATGTGATGTCATATTGAGATTTGTAATCTCTTTTTGTTATATCCTGTTTTGTCTAGTATCATTTTGTCCCTGATGAAGGCTCTTTTATGAGCCGAAGCGTCGGAGAGAACCGTTCATGTGAATTATCACTTTGACAACCTTGAATAAATCACGAGCATACCACAAACCCATTGACTCTTTCAATTTTTTCCTGAACTGTGTGCCAGGGTTCTTCTCTAGTTTGTATTGACCATTTTTGGAAATGACATACATGATATTGACCAAAGGATACAAAATGATCTATATAATCAAACAGCAATATATATTATACCTCCATATAGAAATGGAATATTAGTATTATGGTTATATAATTAAAATAGCTCTGTAGAAAATACATTTGATATATATTATATTATACTATACAGTACAAAGTAAAACCTACTTGATATTTTTATACGTAATTGCAAAATTTGCATAAATTCAAAAAAGAGGTACAAGAAGGTATATCAGTGCCAACCCATGACAATGGGGATAATCAGATAGTCCCCCATAATGCTTGTTGACAGACCATATCCTGCTTAGCATTTCAGAGCATATGGATGAAGTTGCTGTTTGGTAGCATGCTCCAGGGATACCAATGCATATGATGATCATATATACCATATTTTTCGGACTATAAGACGCACCCTGGTTTTAGAGAAGGAAAATAAAATTTTAAGCAAAAAATGTGGCCATGACACACTTATGGGGCGAGGTTGTGCTGCTGACACTATTATGGCTGTAATGTCCCCAAATTCTCTACTAAGGTACCCCATCCTGGTAATGATCCTCCTGCCTTGTGTGTGTATGTGTGTATGTTCCTCATCCTGGTATAGCCCCATCTTGCTATATACTGCCATCCTGGTATATGGCCGCATCCTGCTATATACCCCATCCTGGCATATGGCCGCATCATGCTATATACCCCATCCTGGCATATGGCCGCATCCTGTCCTGCTATATACCCCATCCTGGCATATGGCCGCATCCTGCTATATACCCCCATCCTGGTATGTGCTCCCATCCTGCTATATACGCCATCATCCTGCTATGTACGCCATCATCCTGCTATATACGCCATCATCCTGCTATGTACGCCATCATCCTGCTATGTACGCCATCATCCTGCTATATATGCCATCATGCTGCTATATGCCATCATCCTGCTCATATACCCCTATCCTGCTATATGTCCTGAATCCTGTGGCACACAAAAAAAACCCGAAAACGTTTATACTCACCTTTCCACTCACTTTTCCTCGCTCCACGCAGAATCGCTCCTCCTCCCGTCTGTGCCGGCAGCGCTGTGTGGAGCCGGCCACGATCCCTGCAGCATCACGATGTCTTCCTGTCTGTGCCGGCGCGGCTGTGGACATGACGTCATTGCTGTGAGCACCGCTAGTCTCCACACACAGCCCGGCCGGCAGACAGGAGGAGATTGCGATGCTGCAGGGGAACGGTGAGTACAGTATACTGATCACTGCCCCCCGCGCTGATGATGATGCGCGGGGGGGGCAGTGAATACAGCCGCACATGATCACTCCAGGCTGTAGTTGCCAGCGGTGATCATGCGGCCGGCTGTTTAGTAAGCGCGCATCCACCGCTCATCACCCCGCCCACCTGTCAATGCCGACTTCAGCGCTGAGAGATGATGGGCGGAGGATGGGTGTGCATATGAGATGAGCGGGCCCACGTGGTCACGGGCAGGCGCTGCTGCAGCCTGCTCGTGCCCCCGATGACCCGCAGCACCCTCATTCCCCGCAGCCCTACATTCAGACCATAAGACGCACCCCCCCACTTTCCCCCAACATTTGGGGGGAAAAAAGTGCTTCTTATAGTCCGAAAAATACAGTATCATGTGTTCGAATATTAGATCCATTGCCAACAAAAACATCTCCTTCATGAATTAAATTATTCCCATTCATAACTACAATAAGACGGTCAATTAGACAAAAATTAATTAACACCAATTAAAAACAAGATGCAAGAAAGGCATATATTAAATTGACATTAGCATGCACAAAATCCGGAATGCCCAGCCTCTTATCTACATATTTATAAAAAAGACGCAAAGCTGATATTTTCATTGAGGCCAGATGGATACACAGTAACAAGTGTGTATATCCATCTGGCCTCAAGTTGAGCCAACCGCCTACTAATTTCCCCGCCTCTAATACCTAAATTCACCTGGTCAATTCCCCTTTAGAGGAATGATAATTACGGAAATGTTTTGGAATGGTTTTTAGACTAGCTAAATCTGTCTCATTACGAGCGGCCTCAATCCCCAACACATGTTCACGAGTTCGCACCTAGAACTGACGCGTTGTAAGTCCAATATAAATCTTAGGACATGGACAAGTAGTGTAATAAATAACTGCTTTGGAATTGCATGTAATTCTCTTACGTATCCGGTAAGTTCTGCAGTTATTGGCGTCAGTGAAGGTGCTCTCACGGCATATGTTGGGGCAGGCAACACACTCTCCACAGGGGAAGCAGCCCAGTTTAACATTTGAATTAAACATTCCCTTGTCCTTTTTGTCACCTTCATAATGACTATGAATAAGATGGTCTTGCAGGTTCCTAGACCTGCACATAGTAATGAATAGACGTTCAGGGTTAATTTTATTTAAGGTGGGATCAGCCTGTAGTATCGACAAGCCTTATTTAGGCATTCACGTATAGAGGGAATCTGAGAATTATAGTTTGTAATAAACCGGATCTGGTTGGTCGACTCAGGTTTCGGTTTGGAGTACAGTAGGGAATTTCTTGGTGAATGTTTTGCACGGTGGTACGCTTTCTTGATCATCCTCCTACTGTACCCCCTTTCCCTGAATCTCTCGGTCAGAACCGATGCTTGTTTTTCGAAATCTCCATCCGAAGAACAGATCCTCCTTGATCGGAGGAACTGTCCAGTAGGTACTGATCTAATCATAAAACGTGGATGTGCTGAGGAAGCGTGGAGAAGCATATTAGTTGATGTCGGTTTACGGTATAGGTCCGTTTGCAGGACATCGTCAGCGTCTCTCCTTACCATAATGTCCAAGAACTCAATTTGGTCTGATGACCACTTAAAGGTGACCTTAATGTTGCATCTACTCGAGTCTACTCGACTTTCTCAGGAAGATCGATGGCCTACATGTGGGTAAAGATACATTGCTGGTGACGGGGGATGTTGAATCCCTCTACATCAGCATTGTACATGAAGACTCTATTCGTGTCACCAAATTCTTCTTGAATTCAGCAGATATGCCCTTCGAAATGTGTGAGCTGGTGTTGCGGCTGCTCGAGTTTTCCCTTACTCATAACTTTTTTTTATTTTTTTTGGGGTCCTTCTACCTACAGCTCCAGGGTACTGCAATGGAGGCTTTCGCCCCGTCATATGCAAATTTATTCCTGGGGCTGTGGGAGAGGGACCTACTCCTCTTTTGGGCGTGGTAAATCGACGATATTTTCCTGATCTGGCGGGGTCCGTTGATGAACTTAATTTATTTATGCAGGGAGTAAACTCGAGTAGACGCAACATTAAGGTCACCTTCAAGTGGTCATCGGACCAAATTGAATTCTTGGACATTATGGTAAGGAGAGACGCTGACGATGTCCTGGAAATGGACCTATATCGTAAACCGACATCAACTAATATGCTTCTCCACGCTTGCTCAGCACATCCATGTTTTATGATTAGATCAGTACCTACTGGACAGTTCCTCCGATTTAATTATATATGATCATCATATGCATTGGTATACCTGGAGAATACTACCAAACAGCAACTTCATCCATATGCTCTGAAATGCTAAGCAGGATATGGTCTGTCAACAAGCATTATGGGGGACTATCTGATTACCCCCATTGTCATGGGTTGGCACTGATATACCTTCTTGTACCTCTTTTTTGAATTTATGCAAACTTTGCAATTACGTATAAAAATATCAAGTAGGTTTTACTTTGTACTGTATAATATAATATATATATCAAATGTATTTTTTACAGAGCTATTTTAATTATATAACCATAATACTTATATTCCATTATTATATAGAGGTATAATATATATTGCTGTTTGATTATATAGATCATTTTGTATCCTTTGGTCAATATCATGTATGTCATTTCCAAAAATGGTGACGGTGACGTAATCATGGATTAATTTATTTTCCCATTATATATATATATATATATATATATACTAGAAGGTGGCCCGATTCTACGCATCGGGTATTCTAGAATTTACGTATTGTGTAGTTAATGTATGATTTTTGTTATATATATATATATATATATATATATTTATATATGTTGTTGTGTGTAGTTACCAAGTGTTTGTGTAGGGGCTGTACATGTTCTGGGTGTTGTCTGGGTGTAGCGGGGGGTGAGAGCGGTGTTGTTTGTGTGTTGCGTTGTGTGTCGTTATTTGTGGAGCGCTGTGTGTCTGTATCGTTGTGTATGTGTGTTGCGCGATTTGTGTGGGTGTGTGTGTGTGTTTTGGGGGGAGGTATGTTTTGTGCAATGTGTGTGTTGTGCGGTATGTGCGTATATTTGTGTGTGCCGCGGTGTTTGTGTGTTGGGTGTTGTGTGTCTGCGGCATTGAGTGTGCGTGTGAATCTGAGTGTGTGTGTGAGTCTGAGTCTGAGTGTGAGTGTGCGTGTGAGTGTGAGTGTGCGTGTGAATCTGAGTGTGAGTGTGCGTGTGAGTCTGAGTGTGAGTGTGCGTTTGAGTCTGAGTGTGAGTGTGCATGTGAGTCTGAGTGTGAGTGTTTGTGTGAGTCTGAGTGTGAGTCTGAGTCTGAGTGTGAGTGTGAGTCTGAGTGTGAGTGTGAGTGAGTGTGAGTCTGAGTGAGTGTGAGTCTGAGTCTGAGTGTGAGTCTGAGTGTGAGTCTGAGTGTGAGTCTGAGTGTGTGTGTGAGTCTGAGTGTGCGTGTGAGTGTGAGTCTGAGTGTGAGTCTGAGTGTGAGTCTGAGTGTGAGTCTGAGTGTGAGTCTGAGTGTGAGTGTGGGTGTGAGTCTGAGTGTGAGTGTGCATGTGAGTCTGAGTGTGACTCTGAGTCTGAGTGTGCGTCTGAGTGTGAGTGTGCGTGTGAGTGAGTGTGCGTGTGAGTCTGAGTGTGAGTCTGAGTGTGAGTCTGAGTGTGAGTCTGAGTGTGAGTCTGAGTGTGAGTCTGAGTGTGCGTGTGAGTCTGAGTGTGAGTCTGAGTGTGAGTCTGAGTGTAAGTCTGAGTGTGAGTCTGAGTGTGAGTCTGAGTGTAAGTCTGAGTGTGAGTCTGAGTGTGAGTCTGAGTGTGAGTTTGAGTGTGAGTGTGAGTCTGAGTGTGAGTCTGAGTGTGCGTGTGAGTGTGAGTCTGAGTCTGAGTGTGAGTCTGAGTGTGAGTCTGAGTGAGTGAGTGTGAGTCTGAGTGTGCGTGTGAGTCTGAGTGTAAGTCTGAGTGTAAGTCTGAGTGTAAGTCTGAGTGTGAGTCTGAGTGTGAGTCTGAGTGTAAGTCTGAGTGTGAGTCTGAGTGTGAGTCTGAGTGTGAGTTTGAGTGTGAGTGTGAGTCTGAGTGTGAGTCTGAGTGTGCGTGTGAGTGTGAGTCTGAGTGTGAGTCTGAGTGTGAGTCTGAGTGAGTGAGTGTGAGTCTGAGTGTGAGTCTGAGTGTGAGTCTGAGTGAGTGAGTGTGAGTCTGAGTGTGCGTGTGAGTCTGAGTGTGAGTGTGAGTCTGAGTGTGAGTGTGGGTGTGAGTCTGAGTGTGAGTGTTTGTGTGAGTCTGAGTGTGACTCTGAGTCTGAGTGTGCGTCTGAGTGTGCGTGTGAGTGAGTGTGCGTGTGAGTCTGAGTGTGAGTCTGAGTGTGAGTCTGAGTGTGAGTCTGAGTGTGAGTCTGAGTGTGAGTCTGAGTGTGCGTGTGAGTCTGAGTGTGAGTCTGAGTGTGAGTCTGAGTGTGAGTCTGAGTGTAAGTCTGAGTGTGAGTCTGAGTGTGAGTCTGAGTGTGAGTCTGAGTGTAAGTCTGAGTGTGAGTCTGAGTGTGAGTCTGAGTGTGAGTCTGAGTGTGAGTTTGAGTGTGAGTGTGAGTCTGAGTGTGAGTCTGAGTGTGCGTGTGAGTGTGAGTCTGAGTCTGAGTGTGAGTCTGAGTGTGAGTCTGAGTGAGTGAGTGTGAGTCTGAGTGTGCGTGTGAGTCTGAGTGTAAGTCTGAGTGTAAGTCTGAGTGTAAGTCTGAGTGTGAGTCTGAGTGTGAGTCTGAGTGTGAGTCTGAGTGTGAGTCTGAGTGTAAGTCTGAGTGTGAGTCTGAGTGTGAGTCTGAGTGTGAGTTTGAGTGTGAGTGTGAGTCTGAGTGTGAGTGTGAGTCTGAGTCTGAGTGTGAGTCTGAGTGTGAGTCTGAGTGAGTGTGCGTGAGTGTGCGTGTGAGTCTGAGTGTGAGTCTGAGTGAGTGAGTGTGAGTCTGAGTGTGAGTGAGTGTGAGTGTGAGTCTGAGTGTAAGTCTTAGTGTGCGTGTGAGTCTGAGTGTGAGTATGAGTGTGAGTGAGTCTGAGTCTGAGTCTGAGTGTGAGTCTGAGTGTGAGTCTGAGTGAGTGAGTGTGAGTCTGAGTGTGAGTCTGAGTCTGAGTCTGAGTGTGAGTCTGAGTGTGAGTCTGAGTGTGAGTCTGAGTGAGTGAGTGTGAGTGTGAGTGTGAGTCTGAGTGTGAGTCTGAGTGTGAGTGTGGGTGTGAGTCTGAGTGTGAGTGTGCATGTGAGTCTGAGTGTGAGTGTTTGTGTGAGTCTGAGTGTGACTCTGAGTCTGAGTGTGCGTCTGAGTGTGAGTGTGCGTGTGAGTGAGTGTGCGTGTGAGTCTGAGTGTGAGTCTGAGTCTGAGTGTGAGTCTGAGTGTGAGTGAGTGTGCGTCTGAGTGTGAGTCTGAGTGTGAGTCTGAGTGTGAGTGTGCGTGTGAGTCTGAGTGTGAGTCTGAGTGTGAGTCTGAGTGTGAGTCTGAGTGTGAGTCTGAGTGTGAGTCTGAGTGTGAGTCTGAGTGTGAGTGTGAGTGTGAGTGTAAGTCTGAGTGTGAGTCTGAGTGTTTGTGTGAGTCTGAGTGTGACTCTGAGTCTGAGTGTGCGTCTGAGTGTGAGTCTGAGTGTGAGTCTGAGTGTGCGTCTGAGTGTGCGTCTGAGTGTGAGTCTGAGTCTGAGTGTGAGTGTGAGTGTGAGTCTGAGTGTGAGTGTGAGTCTGAGTGAGTGTGAGTGTGAGTCTGAGTCTGTGTGAGTGTGAGTCTGAGTCTGTGTGAGTGTGAGTCTGAGTCTGAGTCTGAGTGTGAGTCTGAGTCTGAGTGTGAGTCTGAGTGTGAGTCTGAGTGAGTGAGTGTGAGTCTGAGTGTGAGTGAGTGTGAGTCTGAGTCTGAGTGTGAGTCTGAGTGTGAGCCTGAGTGAGTGAGTGTGAGTCTGAGTCTGAGTGTGAGTCTGAGTGTGAGTGTGAGTCTGAGTGTGAGTCTGAGTGTGAGTGTGAGTGTGAGTCTGAGTGTGAGTCTGAGTGTGAGTCTGAGTGAGTGAGTGTGAGTCTGAGTGTGCGTGTGAGTGTGAGTCTGAGTGTGAGTGTGAGTCTGAGTGTGGGTGTGAGTCTGAGTGTGAGTGTGCATGTGAGTCTGAGTGTGAGTGTTTGTGTGAGTCTGAGTGTGACTCTGAGTCTGAGTGTGCGTCTGAGTGAGAGTCTGAGTGTAAGTCTGAGTGTGCGTCTGAGTGTGCGTCTGAGTCTGAGTGAGTGTGAGTGTGAGTCTGAGTGTGAGTGTGAGTCTGAGTCTGAGTGTGAGTCTGAGTCTGAGTCTGAGTGTGAGTCTGAGTGTGAGTCTGAGTGAGTGAGTGTGAGTCTGAGTGTGAGTGAGTGTGAGTCTGAGTCTGAGTCAGTCTGAGTGTGAGTCTGAGTGTGAGTCTGAGTGTGAGTCTGAGTGTGAGTCTGAGTGAGTGAGTGTGAGTCTGAGTGTGTGAGTCTGAGTGTGAGTCTGAGTGTGAGTCTGAGTCTGAGTGAGTGAGTGTGAGTGTGAGTGTGAGTGTGAGTGTGAGTGTGAGTGTGAGTCTGAGTGTGAGTGTGAGTCTGAGTCTGAGTGAGTCTGAGTCTGAGTCTGAGTCTGAGTGTGAGTCTGAGTGTGAGTCTGAGTGTGAGTCTGAGTGTGAGTCTGAGTGTGAGTCTGAGTCTGAGTCTGAGTCTGAGTCTGAGTGTGAGTGAGTCTGAGTGTGAGTCTGAGTGTGAGTCTGAGTCTGAGTCTGAGTCTGAGTGTGAGTGTGAGTGTGAGTCTGAGTGTGAGTGTGAGTCTGAGTGTGAGTCTGAGTGTGAGTCTGAGTGTGAGTCTGAGTGAGTGTGAGTGTGAGTCTGAGTCTGAGTGTGAGTCTGAGTCTGAGTGTGAGTCTGAGTGTGAGTCTGAGTGTGAGTGAGTGTGAGTCTGAGTCTGAGTCTGAGTCTGAGTCTGAGTGTGAGTCTGAGTCTGAGTCTGAGTGTGAGTCTGAGTGTGAGTCTGAGTGTGAGTCTGAGTGTGAGTCTGAGTGTGAGTCTGAGTGTGAGTGTGAGTGTGAGTCTGAGTGTGAGTCTGAGTGTGAGTCTGAGTGTGAGTCTGAGTGTGAGTCTGAGTCTGAGTGTGAGTCTGAGTCTGAGTGTGAGTCTGAGTGTGAGTCTGAGTGTGAGTGAGTGTGAGTCTGAGTCTGAGTGTGAGTCTGAGTGAGTGAGTGTGAGTCTGAGTGCGTGAGTGTGAGTCTGAGTGTGAGTGTGAGTCTGAGTGTGAGTTTGGGTGTGAGTCTGAGTGTGAGTGTCCATGTGAGTCTGAGTGTGAGTGTTTGTGTGAGTCTGAGTGTGACTCTGAGTCTGAGTGTGCGTCTGAGTGTGCGTCTGAGTGTGCGTCTGAGTGTGCATCTGAGTGTGAGTCTGAGTGTGAGTGTGAGTGTGAGTGTGAGTGAGTGTGAGTCTGAGTGTGAGTGTGAGTCTGAGTCTGAGTGTGAGTCTGAGTCTGAGTGTGAGTCTGAGTGTGAGTCTGAGTGTGAGTGAGTGTGAGTCTGAGTCTGAGTCTGAGTGTGAGTCTGAGTGAGTGAGTGTGAGTCTGAGTGTGCGTGAGTGTGAGTCTGAGTGTGAGTGTGAGTCTGAGTGTGAGTTTGGGTGTGAGTCTGAGTGTGAGTGTCCATGTGAGTCTGAGTGTGAGTGTTTGTGTGAGTCTGAGTGTGACTCTGAGTCTGAGTGTGCGTCTGAGTGTGCGTCTGAGTGTGCGTCTGAGTGTGCATCTGAGTGTGAGTCTGAGTCTGAGTCTGAGTGTGAGTCTGAGTGTGAGTCTGAGTGTGAGTCTGAGTGTGAGTCTGAGTGTGAGTCTGAGTGTGAGTCTGAGTGAGTGTGAGTCTGAGTGTGAGTCTGAGTGAGTGTGAGTGTGAGTCTGAGTCTGAGTCAGTGTGAGTCTGAGTCTGAGTCTGAGTGTGAGTCTGAGTCTGAGTGTGAGTCTGAGTGTAAGTCTGAGTGTGCGTGTGAGTGTGAGTGTGAGTGAGTCTGAGTGTGAGTGGCGGCCAATCCGTGCGGGGGGGCGGATCCGAGGCGAGCGGCCAATCCATGCGGGGGGAGGAGCCGAGGCGAGCGGCCAATTCGTGCGGGGGGGCGGGGCCATGGCGAGCCCAGCGGCCAATCAGCTTTGTGTCACCGTAAGGACACAATTTTGGAGCATGACAGACAGACAGACAGACAGATAGACAGACAGACAGACAGACAGAATAAGGCAATTGTATATATATATGTATTTTGATATGGAACCTTAATCTACTATATGGGAAAATGTCTCTTTTTGTTTAAATTCTCTTATTACATTTATGATAAACTCTATTCTATGAATATCTATTTTTGCCCCGCAGCTGAACGCGCGGTTGTCATGGCGTTCCGATGCTTGTCCGGCTCGCTGTGTCTCTACGGCTCCTTTGCACTCGGGTCACGTGTTGCCCTGGGTCATATGATCCGTGACGCGGCGGCTGGCCTCGCGGCGGTGTGTTGCCATGACGATGCGCGCGTCATTATGTGTGCTGTGCGGCAATTGGAGGTGGGCGGTATTTAATCCTCCTCTCTGGTCTGTCAGACATACCCCTTGACGAAGAAACCGAAACACGTGTCGGGTGTCACACGCTACTAACGGTAACCGCTCCTATGGGTCCATATATGTTATGTTGGCCATGTATTTACTTAGTGATTAGTGTTTTACCACAATGGGTTAAACGTGGATCTATTTGTATTTAGATTAGTGATAAATATCCTGTAAAAGCACTAGCATTATAGCTATAGTATCTCTTCGTGCACCAAGAGTGACCCCTAGTTGTCTTTAGTTGTATCTACTGCATTTTACACTGTCTTAGATCCATTGAATACATCCCTTTTCTGGCTCATATATGGTAATTGTACCCACATATATACACTTATGTCTATATATATTTTTCTATGATACGGTTCCGTTAATTGTCTAACATAGATGCATGCAGAATTGTCCCAATAAGCACTTGTACAATTACTATTCTCAATAAAAATCAATTTTGATGAATCTGTCCTTTGTATATTTGGGCTTTCTTGATCGCTCCTCTCCTTTGCCTCTTCTTACTTGTTTATGCGATTAGCCTTTTATATAGTCCTTGATCTTATTAATCGATCTAACAATGATCACTATTTAGTGATATATTATGTTTATTATGTACAGTATATAAGGTCACTGTTTAAACTTTTTAGGTGGAGGAGAGAAGAGTGGAGGACAGCCCCGGATGGCGGCTAATTCAAGGGGTGGAGGAGCATGGGGTGAGGCCAGGAGCCGATCTCCACAGGAGAAGAGAGGAGGAGAGCCCCGGATGGCGGCTAGTACGAGAGGTGGAGGAGAGATGAAGAGTAGAGGACAGCCCCGGATGGAGGCTGAGAGAAATGGAGGAGAGTGGGCTGAGGCTAGGAGCCGATCTCCACTCAAGGTGGAGAAGAGAGGTGGAGGAAAGCCTTGGATGGAGCCCAACAGTGGTGGAGCGAAGAGCGGGAAGAGAAGCCGATCGGAGATGGAGGCCAGCACATCTGCATCTGAGGTGGTTAGAGTGAAGAAGAGCTCCCGTGACCGTGGTGGCAGCAGCTTGAGAGAGGAGGCCATCAGTCCTGGAGGGAGAAAGAGAGACCGTAGTGAAAGCAGTGCTGCTCTAAACCTTGCTGGAGGGAGAAAGAAGAGGTACCGTTGGGGCAGCAGTGTGACCATCCGTCCTGGAGCTGTTCCGGAGCAGATTGGTGAGTGTGACTTATCCTTGTGTGGCTTTCTCCCCTGGGAGCAGATGATCTGTGTGACTGTTCATTCTCCCTCAGGTTACTGACCATTCACAGATTCACTAATAATCAGCCTGCATTTATAATGCCTTCTAATGGCTATTTTTTTTTAAACCATTAACCCCTTCACCTCTGGCTATTTTACATTTTTTTTCCTCCCCTTCTTCCAAGAGCCATAACATTTATATTTTCCATAAATTTAGCCATCTGAAGGCTGTTTTATTGCAGGACCAGTTGCGCTTTTGAATGACTGCATTCATTCTGGTCCATATCGTACTGGAAAATGGGAAAACAATTCAGTGCCGTGAAATTGGGAACAAAAAGTGTAATTCCACAATAATGTTTTGGTATTTTCTTTGCAGTGTTCACTGTATGGTAAACTGTCCTGGCCGTCTGATTCCCCCGCTCGGTGCGAGTCTCCAGATACCAAACATGCATAGTTTTACTTCTATCTAAGTGGTAAAACAAAAATCAGAAATTTGTGAAAAGAATTGCGCTTTTGTCGCCATTTCCCGAGCCCCGTAGCGCTCTCATTTTTCGGGTCTGGGGCGGACTGATGTCTTATTGTTTGTGTCTTGAGCTGGCGTTGTTTGATTATTATTGGGTAGATGTGATGGTTTGATCGCCTCTTATTGCACTGTAATGTAATGTTGCGGCGATCAAAACAAACGTAATTTTGGGGGTTTCGTTTTTGTTTTTTTTTCTCGCTACGCACTTTACTGTTTTTTTTTTGGTTTTTATTTTGAGCGGGAACTCCTGAATGCGGTGATACCTCATGTGGTTTGGGTTTTTTTTTTTCAGTGAGTCAGAAATGGTCACAATTTGAAGTTTTCGGATTTTTTATTTCACTCGTCCTTTAGCGGACTGTATGCCTGCACTTTTCAATGGCTCCTGCTGATCAGGGTTGTTTCAGCATTAGTGTTAGGTGAACCTTAAGGCTATTTTTACACTAGACGTTTTTCACTACGTTTTTGTGCGTTTTTCGGGTGCGTTTTTGTTCAGAAAACTGCATGACTTTGGTTCATCTGCGTTTTTTTTAGCTGCGTTTTTTACCGCTGCGTTTTTGCCGCGGGTGCGATTTTGCGGCCAAAAAACACAGCATCTTTGTACCTACAAAAAAATGGTTAGGTGCGCACATAGCCTAAAGGGAACCTGTCAGGTGTAATATGCACCTAGGACTATGAGCAGTTCTAGGTGCATATTGCTAATCCCTGCCTAACCGTCCCTGTATACACTAGCATAGATACAGAGATCTTTAGAAAAAGTATGTCTAAAGATCTTTTATCTTATGCTAATGAGCGAGGGGACTAGTCTCAAGGGCATCCCCTGACTAGTCCACCCTCTTAGCATGGCAGCACGCCCACAGGTGTGTACTAACATGCTATTCAATGCAGCGTCACCAGCAGTTCCGCACGTACCTGTGTTTACTGTGACCGCTGATCTGAATGCCCGGCACTTAATTTTAATTTTATTTTTCGTTATGGAAACAATCTCCAGCATGTCAATTCTTTCTGCATTTTTTTGCTGTGTTTTCACCAATGAAAGCAATAAAAAAAAGCAGCAAAGCGCATTTTTTTTTTTGTTGCCACGTTGGTTTTCCTACCAGGAGATGCAGAATGTCTGCAGCGTGTGCACGTGGCGTTAGTGTTCGGCCACCCAAAAAAAAAAATTACCCCTTCACTACAATTGACGTACAGTGGAACTTCACTTAACGAGAATTTCGCTATATGAGCAAAGCTTTCCGTAAATTTGTAACCCGCTTTACGAGAAAGCTTTGCTTGATGAGTAAAATCCTCACCACACACACTTCCGGTTTCGTACATCCACCGCGCTCTGACCCGCTCTTGCAGTCCACACAAACACACACAAGCACGCACACACACAGTATTATGCTCACCTTACCTTCCGTTCCACCGCCGGCCTTATGGTTCTTGTAGTTCCCAGATACATCGCGACGTCCTCGCGGCGATCTACAAGTACCATGAGGCCGGCGGTGGAATGGAAGGTAAGGTGAGCATATAATATGTGTACCTTCCGTTTCATCGCCGGCCTCCTGGGTCCTGTAGTTCGCCGCTCCGCTCCACTCCAGGCTGTGTATCGGTATCCATAGCGACGAAGCAGGAACTTCCTGTCACCGCTAGTCAAAGGCAGCGTGCTGGCCAATCAGAGGCAAGCGGCTCTGCCTTTGACGTCAGCGCTCTGGCAGAGGAAGTTCCGCCCTCGTTATTATGGTTACCCGATACACATCCTGCACCGGAGAACAGCAAGTCCCAGGAGACCGGCGATGGAACGGAAGGTAAGGTGAGCATATAATGTGTGTCTGTGTGTGTCTGTGTGTGTCTGTGTGTGTTTGTACGTGTTTGTACGTGTTTGTACGTGTCTGTGTGCGTTTGTGCATGTGAGGAATGATAGAATAGGGGACCAGGATGGGACATGTAACAAGTTGTGGAACGAATTGTCTGCATTGCAATGATTTCCTATGGGAAATCTTGCTTTGCTGAATGAGTAACTTGATTAACAAGCAACTCCCAGAACGGATTGTTCTCGTTAAGCAAGGTTCCACTAGCGTTTAGGACGGACAGTACAATCCAATGAAACATCAGACTACATTCACACCAGTGCAAAACTATGGAGCAGTGTGCATCTGTGATTGATTTCTGATTTCTCATGCCATATCTGCCTGAGAAATGAATTCCAGCATGCTGTGTTTGGCCGCGATTCTTGGCCCACGCACCCCCATACAACTATGGGAGCGTGAGACATCGCACTGCACGCACTGCGGTCGAATGATGTGCGAGATGTGCACAGAGACAACCCGGGAAGGAGAGGGAGAAAGGACTTCCTCCTTCTTTTCCACAGCTGTGATCCGATCGCAAGATCTCATCACAATTGTATTACACTCAGCTCACGCTCGCAGCAGAGGGTCATTAGCATATCGCTTCCTATGCCCTCGCATCAGAAGCTGTGCACAAGTAGAACCGTACCCTTATACATATTACCCCTTTAATGCGGGCACGCATGGTGAGTCCACATTATTCTTCACACATTCCTGTTCATCTGATCAGCAGACATGTACTGCTAACAGGCGCGGGTGGATCAGAGATTAACCCCTCAGATCGCAGTTTCAAACTCTGGCAGCGATATCTAACATACTTTGCGTGATAACGGGGCACCAATGGGTTGCCATGACAATGTGGGGTTAGATGGTGATCCCTCTTGCTGTGATGATGTGCTTCCTCTGAATGCTGGCAGAGCGCTGACATTCACAGGACAGTATTTCACTGCAATCGCTTCTGCTGTGATCATCGATCGCAGTGTGCGGGCATAAAGTTCCCAAGGCCAACTAGTAAAATCAATAAGAAATGTGTAAAAAATAAAGATCTAAAAGTTTAAATTACCCCCATCACTGAGTCTCAGAAAATGGCGACAAAAGCGCAATACTTATTTGTAAAAACAAAAAAATTCAGATTTTTCTTTTCACCACTTAGAAAAAGTGTAACTATACATGTCTGGTATGTATGAAGTCGTACCGGCCTGGGGAATCCTATTACCAGATAGTGAACATGGTGAATAATAAGAAAAAACCCACAACCGTTGGGCACCTTTTGGCAATTTCACTGCACAATTGTTTTCCCCTTAGCCAATACAATATGGGGCAGAATAAATGGGGTCATTTAAAAGTAAAACTCGTCCCACAAAAAATCAAGCCCTCATATGGCTATTTTGACAGAACAAAAACCGTATGGCTCTTGGAAGAAGGCAGGGGTGGGATTCTGTCCGGTTCGGGCAAACCAATTGTTAAAATAACAGCCGCGACCCGGTTCCCTGTATTCATTTGTATCTTAGAGGAAAGGCCACATGGACTCTGCAAAGGAGAGGAGGCCACATGGACGCTGCAGGGGAGAAGAGGCCACATGGACGCTGAAGGGGAGAGGAGGCCACATGGACTCTGCAGGGGAGAGGAGGCCACATGGACTCTGCAGGGGAGAGGAGGCCACATGGACTCTGCAGGGGAGAGGGGGCCACATGGACGCTGCAGGGGAGAGGAGGCCACATGGACGCTGCAGGGTAGAGGAGGCCACATGGACTCTGCAGGGGAGAGGAGGCCACATGGACTCTGCAGGGGAGAGGAGGCCACATGGACTCTGCAGGGGAGAGGGGGCCACATGGACTCTGCAGGGGAGAGGGGGCCACATGGACTCTGCAGGGGAGAGGAGGCCACATGGACTCTGCAGGGGAGAGGAGGCCACATGGACTCTGCAGGGGAGAGGAGGCCACATGGACTCTGCAGGGGAGAGGGGGCCACATGGACGCTGCAGGGGAGAGGAGGCCACATGGACGCTGCAGGGTAGAGGAGGCCACATGGACGCTGCAGGGGAGAGGAGGCCACATGGACGCTGCAGGGGAAAGGAGGCCACATGGACGCTGCAGGGGAGAGGAGGCCACATGGACGCTGCAGGGGAGAGGAGGCCACATGGACGCTGCAGGGGAGAGGAGGCCACATGGACGCTGCAGGGGAGAGGAGGCCACATGGACGCTGCAGGGGAGAGGAAGCCACATGGACTCTGCAGGGGAGAGGAGGCCACATGGACTCTGCAGGGGAGAGGAAGCCACATGGACTCTGCAGGGGAGAGGAGGCCACATGGACTCTGCAGGGGAGAGGAGGCCACATGGACGCTGCAGGGGAGAGGAGGCCACATGGACTCTGCAGGGGAGAGGAGGCCACATGGACACTCCAGGGGAGAGGAGGCCACATGGACCCTGCAAAGGAGAGGAGGCCACATGGGAGGGGAGCCTTCATGGGAGCGGTGGCCGCATGGGGTCGGAGCCTGCATGGGAGCGGAGGCCGCATGGGGTGGGAGCCTGCATGGGAGCGGAGGCTGCATGGGGTGGGAGCCTGCATGGGATGGGAGCGGAAGCCGCATCGGATGGGAGCTGAGGCCGTATGTATGGAGTGGGAGCCTGCATGGAACGGAGGCCACATGGGGTGGGATCTGGATGGGTAAGATCGGGATGGGGTGGGATCTGTATGGGGTGGGATCTGTATGGGATTGGGTGGGATCTGTATGGGATGGGGTGGGATCTGGATGGGGTGGGATCTGGATGGGCTGGGATCTGGATGGGGTGGGATCTGTATGGGAGGGGATCTGTATGGGAGGGGATCTGTATAGGAGGGGATCTGTATGGGAGGGGATCTGTATGGGAGGGGATCTGTATGGGAGGGGATCTGGATGGGGTGGGATCTGGATGGGGTGGGATCTGGATGGGGTGGGATCTGGATGGGGTGGGATCTGGATGGGGTGGGATCTGGATGGGAGGGGATCTGTATGGGATGGGATCTGGATGGGATGGGATCCGTATGGGAGGGGATCTGGATAGGATCTGGATGGGATCGGGATGGGATGGGATCGGGATGGGATCGGGATGGGTTGGGGTGGGGTCTGGATGGGATGGGATAGGATCGGGATGGGAGGGGATCTGTATGGGAGGGGATCTGTATGGGAGGGGATCTGTATGGGAGGGGGGGGATCTGGATGGGATGGGATGAGAGCTTGATGGGATGGGATCTGCATGGGAGTGGAGGCCGTATGGGGTGGGAAGTGGATGGGATCTGGATGGGATGGGAGGGGATCTGTATTGGAGGGGATCTGGATGGGAAGGGAGGGGATTGGGATGGGATGGGAGGGGATGGGATGGGAGCTGGATGGGATGGGATCTGCATGGGAATGGAGGCTGTATGGGGTGGGAAGTGGATGGGATCTGGATGGGATGGGAGGGGATCTGGATGGGATCTGTATTGGAGGGGATCTGGATGGGAAGGGAGGGGATTGGGATGGGATGGGAGCTGGATGGGATGGGATCTGCATGGGAGTGGAGGCCGTATGGGGTGAGATGTGGATGGGATCTAGATGGGATGGGATCTGGATGGGATCTGTATTGGAGGGGATCTGGATGGGAAGGGAGGGGATTGGGATGGGTTGGGAGCTGGATGGGATGGGATCTGCATGGGAGTGGAGGCCGTATGGGGTGAGATGTGGATGGGATCTAGATGGGATGGGATCTGGATGGGATAGGTTGTCCGTTCCAATTTGAGCAGGGTTCCTTTAGTAATAATTTTCAAACATTGTAGAAACATATACATATGCCAAGTACATAAGTGACTGACAGTGACTGAAACAACTGGTACTTGATAGGAAAGTGAGGGTCTAGGAAGAGTCAGAAGGGGAAAGTTTTTATTATTAATTACTTGTATTTTGTGGTTGAGGAAGTGCGCAAAATGGGTGTGGCTAACACAATGGGTGTGGTTACAGAATGGGACGTGGTTTTCAAATGGGCGGGGTTTACAGAGAACCTGTTAAAAATTTGAATCCCACCCCTGAAAGAAGGGAAGGAAAAAATGCTAAACAAGACATACTTAGGGTATGTGTCCACATAGGTTTCCTGAACACAAAACTGCATGTTTTGGCAGAAAAAATGCACGTTATTTTCTCGTTTTCACAATGTGTGTGGGTTTTTTTTTTTGGTTTTTTTTTATGTAATGGTGATCGCAGTGGTTTCTGTGCTGTACTCCGTGCTCGCCGCCGAGTCTCCGGCTGATGTTACAGCTGAGACCCAGCTCCACTCCCAGCGGTTTAATACCCCTAAATGCTGCGATCAATCGTGATTGCAGGATTCAGGTGGCAGGGAGAGGAATCTCTTGCCTCTCCCTGACGATTGGGTCCCTGTAATGCTAACACAAGGATCCGATAACTTCCATGGCAGCCCTGAGTCATCACCATGACGACCCCTGGTTACTGAGCTATGGATTATCTCACAGACCATGCTGGATCTGCAAGTGGAGCACTGCCGGATATAATCCAGTGAGTGACCACTGCAGTGGATTATCAAGAAAAAAACCAGCCATATCTGCACAGCAATTCAGGATTCTGATAGACTTTGTTGGGATGCACTTTTCCTTCCAGTATTGACTAAAATCTGCAAGCAAATATGCAGCGCGGGCACATAGCGTTACCAGTCTTCATGTGTCTGTTGCTGCTTCCAGGGCCGCTCATTAGATCTCCTGCATATTCAATGCTTCTCCCACCCACCCTCTGTGACAGCGTCTGTGATTGGTTGCAGTCAGACTGCCCTCGTCTCTGATTGGTTACCTGCATAGCAGCTGTCTGGCTTTGTGAAGAAAAAAAAAAGTTCTCCGTATATTAATTGATACCCAGCACAGATAAAGAAGACGGCTGCAGCCCCCAGCTGTGTCCATTATCTTAGCTGTGTATCAAAATATGAGGGACCCCATGCAGCTTTTTAAATTAGGTAAATAATTAATGAAAAAAGAACAAAACAAAAAAAGTGTGGGGGCCCCCCCTGCAAAATTCTGATACCCAGCCAAAATAAAGCAGACAATTGGTATTCTCAGGCTGGGGAGGTTAGGGTTATGGGGCCCTCCCAAGCCTAAAAATAGCAGCTCGCAGCCGCCCAGAATTGGCGCATCCATTAGATTCTCCATTTCTGGTGCTCATCCCGATTACCCCGCAGAGGTGGCATTTTAGGGTCATTTAAAGGGTTAACGATAGCTGTGATTTCTCAAAAAAAATCATAGCTGTAGTCAGCCCTTGATTAGTAGTGAGGTGGAGTCTGAGACCCCCCATTACTAATCTTGTAAGTAAAAAGAAATAACAAAACAAAGAATCCTTTATTTAAAACAAAACCAAAAACACCCTCTTACCAATTTATTAACCCCCCCAAAACAACCCCACAGGTCCGACATAATCCACATTAGGCTAAGTTCACATTTCCGCTAAAATCTATCAGTCACAATCCGCTGCTCTTGTAAACAACGGAATCCGTTTAGCGGATTCCGCTGCTCCCATAGACTTGTATGAGCAGCGGATTGTGACTGATGATGCTGCGTTGCACCCTCCGCCCGACTGATCAGTCGTGGAACGACTGACCGCCGGGCGGGGGGAACGCAGCATGTAACGTTTTTTGAGCAGCGAGATCCGTCGGATTTCGCTGCACATGCTCTCTGGCTCCCTGCACACGTCACCAGCTTTGGTTGGTTACCCGATATTTACCCTGGTTACGGTGCAAGGAGCCAGCGCTAAGCGGTGTAGGCCCGTAACCAAGGTAAATATCGGGTAACCAAGGTAAACTTCGGGTGCTTTGCTGTTACCCGATATTTAGGCTGGTTACGTGTGCATGGAGGCCGACACTTCCCCGCTCGGCCCCGCCCCCTCCCGCACTCCGCACATGTATGTACACACACACACACACACACACACACACACACACCTGTCTCCAGCCATGCAGACCGCAGCACTGCCACTGACACCCTCGTCTGGCCCCGCCCCCCGCTCGGCTCCGCCCCCTCCCGCACTTTGCATGTGCACACACACACATACATACATACATACACATACACACACTCACTCACACATACACTCACCTGTCCCCAGCCATGCAGACCGCAGCACTTCCACTGACATCCTCAACGCCTGGCCCCGCCCCCCCGCTCGGCTCCGCCCCCTCCCGCATTCAGCATGTGTGTATACACACACACTCACACTCTCTCTCTCACTCACTCACTCACCTGTCTTGCAGTCCCTGCGGCACTGACGTCCTCAGTGCCACGGCCCCGCTCGGCTCCCCTCCCCCCCGAACTCCGCCCCCCGCACACAACGGAATCCGACAAAGAATTCTGTTCTTTGTCATCCGTTGTACAGCGTTGAACAGCGCATCAGTCACATGCGTCAAGCGACGCATGTGACTGATACAAAACAACGGAAATGTGAACTTAGCCTTAGGTGCCAAGACTATCCTGGCTCTGTTACATCCTGAAGTCACAGTGTGTGATCACATTAGAAAATGTGGCCGCTCACTACGGCTGTCAGGGACAAACTGACTGAACCGCAACTGTGACCTCAGGTGAATTGACCTAAGGTGAACTCACTGAACTAAATGCCGGATTGCTGGAATACGCTACAGTATGCACGTTGACTCTTTGGTTGTAGACATTTCTGCATTTACTGTCAAATAAATGCACCAAAATATGGTTGTGGTTTTGGAGCATTTTTTGCCAGATGATGCAGATTTGGTGCAGAAATGTCTGCAACCAAATACAGTCATATGAAAAAGTTTGGGCACCCCTATTAACGTTAACCTTTTTTCTTTACAACAATTTGGGTTTTTGCAACAGCTATTTCAGTTTCATATCTCTAATAACTGATGGACTGAGTAATATTTCTGGATTGAAATGAGGTTTATTGTACTAACAGAAAATGTGCAATCCGCATTTAAACAAAATTTGACAGGTGCAAAAGTATGGGCACCTCAACATAAAAGTGACATTAATATTTTGTAGATCCTCATTTTGCAAAAATCACAGCCTCTAGTCGCTTTCTGTAACTTTTAGTGAGTTCCTGGATCCTGGATGAAGGTATATTTGACCATTCCTGTTTACAAAACAATTCCAGTTCAGTTAAGTTTGATGGTCGCCGAGCATGGACAGCCGCTTCAAATCATCCCACAGATTTTCAATGTTATTCAGGTCTGGGGACTGGGATGGCCATTCCAGAACATTGTAATTGTTCCTCTGCATGAATGCCTGAGTAGATTTGGAGCGGTGTTTTGGATCATTGTCTTGCTGAAATATCCACCCCCTGCGTAACTTCAACTTCGTCACTGATTCTTGTACATTATTGTCAAGAATCTGCTGATACTGAGTTGAATCCATGCGACCCTCAACTTTAACAAGATTCCCGGTGCTGGCATTGGCCACACAGCCCCAAACATGATGGAACCTCCACCAAATTTTACTGTGGGTAGCAAGTGCTTTTCTTGGAATGCCGTGTTTTTTTGCCTCCATGCATAACGCCTTTTTGTATGACCAAACAACTCAATCTTTGTTTCATCAGTCCACAGGACCTTCTTCCAAAATGTAACTGGCTTGTCCAAATGTGCTTTTGCATACCTTAGGCGACTCTGTTTGTGGCGTGCTTGCAGAAAGGGCTTCTTTCGCATCACTCTCTCATACAGCTTCTCCTTGTGCAACGTGCGCTGTATTGTTCACCGATGCACATTGACACCATCTGCAGCAAGATGATGCTGCAGGTCTTTGGAGGTGGTCTGTGGATTGTCCTTGACTGTTCTCACCATTCTTCTTCTCTGCCTTTCTGATATTTTTCTTGGCCTGCCACTTCTGGGCTTCACAAGAACTGTACCTGTGTTCTTCCATTTCCTTACTATGTTCCTCACAGTGGAAACTGACAGTTTAAATCTCTGAGACAACTTTTTGTATCCTTCCCCTGAACAACTATGTTGAATAATCTTTGTTTTCAGATCATTTGAGAGTTGTTTTGAGGAGCCCGTGATGCCACTCTTCATAGGAGATTCAAATAGAACAACTTGCAAGTGGCCACCTTAAATACCTTTTCTCATGATTGGATACACCTGCCTATTAAGTTCAAAGCTCAATGACGTTACAAAACCAATTTAGTGCTTTAGTAAGTCAGTAAAAAGTAGTTAGGGGTGTTCAAATCAAGAAATTGATAAGGGTGCCCATACTTTTGCACCGGTCAAATTTTGTTTAAATGCGGATTGCACATTTTCTGTTAGTACAATAAACCTCATTTCAATCTAGAAATATTACTGAGTCCATCAGTTATTAGATATATGAAACTGAAATAGCTGTTGCAAAAACCCAAATTGTTATAAAGAAAAAAGGTTAACATTAATAGGGGTGCCCAAACTTTTTCATATGACTGTACTGAATGCATGTAGTGTGCATGTAGCCTAATCCGGCATTGAGTTCAGTAACTTCACCTGAGGTCACGACTAGGATATCGTGGCAACCTCAGCTGTGACCTCACTGCCGGATTAGGCTATGTGCACACTTGATTATTTGGTTGCAGATATTTCTGCATCTCCTGGCAAAAACTGCACCGCAACCGCACCAAACACATGCATTTTGGGTGCATTTTGTTTTGCCAGATGATGTAGATTTGGTGCAGAAAGGTCTGCAACTAGAGTTGATCGAATCCGCCAAAATCCGGGACCGGCGGATCCCTGCCGGATTTAAAATAAAATCCGGATCCGCTCCGGATTCCGGTGCCCATATAAGTCTATGGGGACCAGAATCCGGAGATTAAAAGCGTTTGTGGAGGGGATAGGGGGGTAAGGAGTGCGTGCTGTATACTCACCGGAGGCTGTGTCATGGCGGCACACTCCTTCCAGGTCACGCTATTCCCTTCCGGAGCCGACAATTCAATATTCATTGTTTTGCCTGCTCACCGGCACGTTTAATTGGTTGCAGCTAGAGGCGCCACCTCCCTGAGTGGCTGCGTGTCAGCTGACTGCAACCAATCGCAGGCGGCAGGATGACCGGTGGGTAGGGAAAGCAGTGCAAGTGTCTGCGGGTCAGTATGGTGAACATGCATGTGTTTCAGAAACACATGCACGTTCCTGTTAGAAGTGTGCGGCTGTGCCAGTGATACGCTGTCACTCGTGAAAGTCTGACATTACCTCAGCCGGTACAGCCTGCTGCTCTCTGAACATGAGCGTGTATGTACACAGAAACACATGCACGGTCGTGTCAGAAGTGTGCGGCTGTGCTGGTGATGCGCTGTCAGACTCGTACAAGTCTGACATGACCTCAGCCGGTATAGCTCACGCTCTGAACATGATTGTGCATGTACACAGGAACACATGCACGCTCTTGTCAGAAGTGTGCACGGCTGTGGCGGTGATACAGCATTTTTTTTATCTAAGTAAATAATTAAAAAAAAAAAAAAAGACGTGCTGTCCCCCCTAATTTTCATCCCCATACATGATAATGCTGGCTGGGGGCTGGTAGTCTTAGCCCGCAGCTGCCCGGTATTGCCGCATCTATTATATTTGACAATCCCGGTGCAATACCGGCTCTTCCCGATTGCCCTGGACCGGTGGCCATCTGGGTAATAAGGGGTTAATAGCAACGCACAGCTGCTACTAAACCCTAGGTTAGTGATAGCACAGGCGTCTATGAGATACCTGCATCACGCTAACCTGTAAATGACAGTAAATAAGCACAAGAAGCAAGCAGGGGAAGGATCCAGCTCAGACTCCAAGCATTTGAATAAAAGGGATTTCTTTATTTCAACTTTGTTAAAAATATATCCAAAAAGGTATAATGACAATGGCTGATAACACTGATAGATGGTAGATGATGAAAAAAACTACGCGTTTCGGCGGTACGCCTTCATCAGGTCATGTACCGCCGAAACGCGTAGTTTTTTTCATCATCTACCATCTGTCAGTGTTATCAGCCGTTGTCATTATACCTTTTTGGATACATTTTTAAAGTTGAAATAAAGAAATGCCATAGAGCACCACTGCTGACTGTGCAGACAATGACTGAGCCGCGATGACTTCACGGCAGGCAGATACTGTCACAGGCTGGGGGCGCGTCCGCCTGCAACCAATCACAGACGAGAGGACGGCCGGTGTGCGGGGAAAACACGGTAAGTTGTAGGTATACGATGCACAGTACAGGAAGTGAATGCGTGACCCGGAAGCAGCGTGCAGCCATGACACCGAGTCTCGGGAAGTATGAAACGCTGTTTTATTTCTGTATTTCTTGATTTTTCAATTATTTTCCCCAGTGCCGAATCCAGATCGTGCACCCGGAAATGTTTGAAACCGCACGGATCCAGACTTTTTCCGGATCCACTCAGCCCTATCTGCAACCAAATACTTAATGTGCGCACATAGCTTAATCCGGCATTTAGTGCAATAGGTTCACCTGAGGTCACTTGAGGTTCCCATGGTATCCCAGCTGTGACTTCAAATGAAGTCAATGAACTCCATGCCGGATTAGGCGATGTGCACAATACCTATGGGCCTCCCCAGTCTGAAAATGCCAGCACCCAGATGTCTGCTTTTATCTGCACTGATTATCAAAAATGGGGGGATTTAAGACATTGGGCACCCCTATTTTTGCTTGATCAGCCAAGGTAAAGCTGGGTACTGATATCAGGCTGATATACTGATCGCTTCGGCTACCCTGTGTCCCCGAAATTAAGACACCGTCTTATATTTTTTTTTGCCCTGAAAAAAGCACTATGTCTTATTTTCAGGGGGTGTCTTATTCTCGAGGAGACATGGTTGGGGGTAAGTTTAACCCTGACAAAAAGCAGGCCCCCCCACCCCAGGATCGGCATACTTACCAGCCCAGGGTGTCTGTATGGCTCCCAGATCCTTCTGTGATCTCCCATTATGTACGCTGCACACCTCCCCTGCGTCTGGCCAACATCTGATCTCTCACTCACACACACACACACACACACACACACACTTCTCCCTGTGATCTCCCTGCAGCTGTACTCCCCTGCGTCTGGCTGACATCAGATCTCACACACACACACACACACACACACACACACATCAGGTCACACACACATCAGGTCACACTCACTCACACACAAACACACAAATCAGATCTCACTCACACACAAACACACCCCACTTCTTCCCACCCACCCCACGATCCCAGCAGCTGCCGTGCTCCTCTGCCTCCTGCCGACACTCACAGATCCGATTGCATACACTCACACACACTCACACATCAGACAGTATACAAGCACACATCTGATCGCATACACTCACACCCCACTTCTCCCTATGCCCTCCGGTGGGCGGTCCCAGCAGCTGTGCTGCAGCCATGCTCCTCTGCCGACACTCAAATCCGATCGCATACACTCACACACACACACATCAGAACACACATCAGAACACACTCACACATCCGATCGCATACACTCACACACACACTGACGATATCGCACATAGGCGCTCACAACATCCGGAGATACCACATGCTTCCGGCTATGTGATCCTCCGGCAGGTCCTGGAAGGGCACTGCACCGCACAGTATCGCCGCCGAGAAGCAAGCAATATCACTGGATGTTGTGAGTGTGTTTATGCGATCTGATGTGTGTGTGAGGTGTATGTGAGAGTGAGTGAGTGTGATCTGATGTGTGTGTGTGTGTTCTTATGTGCGTGTGTGTGTGTTCCGCCGCTGCAGGACCTTGATGCACTCACCTGCTCCCAGTCGGCTTCTGGTGAGTATGATCGGGGGTCTTCTTTCTTCTGTCTTCTCTCTTCTGGGGGTGCCCGCTGCCTATAATGAAGTGTCCTGCAGTGTCTTTAACTCTTTCACCGCTGCATGACACTTCATTATTGACCGCAGCTATGTCTTATTTCTTCAGCGCTCTATTGGGAGACCCAGACGATTGGGGTATAGCTACTGCCTCCGGAGGCCACACAAAGCACTACACTAAAAAGTGCAAGGCCCCTCCCCTTCTGGCTATACCCCCCCGTAGTATCACGGGTTCTCCAGTTTTCAAGCTTTGTGCGAAGGAGGTCAGACATCCACGCATAGCTCCACAGATTTTAGTCAGCAGTAGCTGCTGACTATTTCGGATGGAAGAAAAGAGGGCCCATATAGGGCCCCCAGCATGCTCCCTTCTCACCCGTGGATGGTGTTGTAAGGTTGAGGTACCTATTGCTGGTACGGAGGCTGGAGCCCACATGCTGCTTTCCTTCCACATCCCCCTGAGGGGCTCTGAGGAAGTGGGATCCTGCCGGCCTCAAAGCTCTGACGCCGGGCTCCATCCACAGACCCATTTGAACCTGCTGGATACGGAGCTGGAGTACCGTTCAGGGACATGGCCCTGCACCATTACAGGTACTCTGTGTCCCCGGACACACAGGCACAGCACACTCCAGACTTGCTGGGTGTGCTAGTGCGCCGGGGACAGTAAAGGGTTACAGTCACTGCAGCTTTGCTGAGTGACTTTGTGTATTGGGAACTACCGCGCCGGACGCTCCGGGAGCGGCGGCGCGGCTGGGACTTGTAGTTCGCCGGGGACTGGGCGCCGACCGCGCTTTTACGGCGGCGGCGCTTATAAATCCAGTCCCCGGCTTCTGCGGCCTAGTGCCGCTTCGTTCCCGCCCCCTCCCTGTCACTCAGGGAAGGGGACAGACGCTGAGCACTCAGCAGCGCCGAGGGCTGGAGCCTTTTTACATGCTCCAGCCCTCTCACTGCACACTGTCGGACGCCGGATTCCCGCTCTGACTTGGGGCACGCCCACGGCCCGCCCCTCCTCACACGAGCTGGGGAAGACGCCGGCAGCCATTACTGCAGTCCGAGCTCGGACTTTCGGCAACCAGGCAGGACGGTGGCGACCATACACCCGCTTATAGGCGGGCGGTAAGCGGCACACATAGTGCTGACCCCAATATATACTGCAGTGTGTACATGTGTATTTTAACTGCATAGGTCGCTATATGCCCGCTTGGAGAGCGACACATCAGCAGCAGGAAAGCAGGTGTGCTAAGGCACAGGCTTTCTAGGCTGCTTGTATTGCACGTACTGAAGTGTTCATTTTTGTTTATACTTGTATGCTATACACTGCACTGTACAGTCGCTAGTCTTAGCTATATTCTCCTGGAATGGCTAGACTACAGCAGCAGAAAACCAAGGGTGCTGGGGCACAGGTTTTTTTCTATGCTGTTTGTATTGCATGGGCTGCAGTGTGCATTTGTACTTGTGCTTGTATGCTATACATTGCACTGTATGGTCACTCTTCTGGGCTATATTTCCCTAGGTGACTAGTCTACAGCAGCAGAAGAGCAGAGGTGCCAGGGCACAGGCTTCTATGCTGCTTGTATTGCTTGTGCTGCAGTGTTCATTTATACTTGTGCTTGTATGCTATACATTGCACTGTATGGTCACTCTTCAGGGCTATATTTCCCTAGATGACTAGTCTACAGCAGCAGAAGAGCAGGGGTGCCAGGGCACAGGCTTCTATGCTGCTTGTATTGCTTGTGCTGCAGTGTTCATTTGTACTTTATGCTTGTATGCTATACATTGCATTGTACGGTCACCAATCTTGGCTATATACTTCTAGATGGCTAGTCGGCAGCGGCAAAAAAGCAACACAGATTTTCAGTGCTGCTTTTACTACATGGGATGCTGTTCATGACACCGTCCCATTGGGTGCATGCTCCCCTGTAGCACTTCGTCTGCCGGGGTCTCTAGCACTTCGTCTGCCGGGGTCTCTACTAGTCGTGGCCATAGAAACCACCTGTCATCCCTGTCCAAGGACAGGGACGGAGTTGCAGTTTCGACAGATATATTGTCATAAGATAGAGACTTGCAGTCCAGACAGGCCATGGGCAATCCTCCTGACCAACCTCATTTGGAACGGGGGGGGTCCCAGGAGGACTCTCTGTATGATAAGGCAGCTCTCCAGGACTTTGATCCTGACATCGCTATCAATCCGGATACACCGGATGGTAACGCCATACGGAATGATCCTATAGCGTCCATCAATGGAAGGTTGGATCTTTCTCCCTCAGCTCCCCCAGTGGAGGAGTCGGCTTCCCAGCAGGAGAAGTCCCTTTTCGGTATCTCAAACGGGTATTGAGTTTTTTTCTGGCCACGCTGACTTCAGAGAAGCAGTCCAGAAACACCACGCTTACCAGATAAGCGTCTTCTCCAAACGTATTTAAGATACACGTTATCCCTTTTCCCCTGACGTGGTCAAGCGCTGGACCCAGGGTACAAAGGTGGATTTTCCAATCTCCAGGCTTGCGTCTAGAGCCATAGTTGCACTGGAGATGGGGCTTCACTTAAAGATGCCATTCACAGACAGATGGACTCTAGTTGAAATCTGTCTGGACGCTATCGGCGTGTCGGTTGCTCCGGCATTCACAGCCGTATAGGCAACCTAACTTTTTCAGCTGTTCTTGCGCAGCTGGCCTTGAGCACATGTACATCTGTACCGCAGAGGCGTCCGTAATCCCGCAATGTCTGCACTGCGACTTACCCTATTCATGCTGTCCTAATAGTACAGTCGAGGTTTCGGTCCTTCCCATGCTCGGGCAGGTCCCAATTGTCCTCGGGCAAAAGGGCTACAAAACCTCAGACGGGCTCAGATTCCGGCCGGGCTCAATCACGCCCAAGGAAGGCAGCCGGAGGAACCGCTACCAAGGCGGTCTCCTCATGACTCTCAGCTCTCTCTCTCTCTCTCCGCATCCGCGGTTGATGGCAGACTCCCCCGCCTTTGGCGACATTTAGCTGCCACAGGTCACAGACCGGTGGGTGACGGACATTGTGCTCACGTGCACAGGACAGTGTTCTGTTCTCGTCCTCCGACTCCATTCTTCAGAACGGCCCCACCTCCCCACCGAGCAGATGCCCTGCTGCAGGCGGTGGACGCTCTAAGAGCAGATGGAGTGGTGATCCCTGTCCCCCCTCAGGAACGAGGGCGAGGGTTTGTACTCCAATCTCTTTGTGGCTCCAAAAAAAGGACGGCTCCTTCCGTCCTGTTCTGGACCTAAAACTGCTCAACAAGCATGCGAACGCCAGGCGGTTCCGGATGGAATCCCTCCGATCCGTCATTACTTCAATGTCTCGAGGAGACTTCCTTGCCTCAACAGACATCAAAGATGCCTATCTCCACGTGCCAATTGCTACGGAGCACCAACGTTTTCTACGTTTTGTGATAGGAGACGACCATCTTCAGTTCGTAGCTCTGCCATTCGGTCTGGCGACAGCCCCACGGGTGTTCTCCAAGGTCATGGCAGCAGTGGTAGCAGTCTTGCACTCTCAGGGACACCCGGTGATCCCTTACTTGGACGATCTACTCGTCACATCGCCCTCCCTCGAGGCATGACAACGCAGCCTGAATGTTACGCCGGAGACTCTCCAGACTTTCGGGTGGATCATCAATTTGGCAAGGTCAAATCTGTCACCGACTCAATCACTAACGTATCTCGGCATGGAGTTTCACACTCTATCAGCGATAGTGAAGCTTCCGCTGAACAAGCAGCGTTCACTGCAAACAGAGGTGCAGTCTCTCCTTCAAGGCCAGTCGCACCCATTAAGGCGCCTCATGCACTTCCTAGGGAAGATGGTGGCAGCCATGGAGGCAGTTCCCTTTGCGCAGTTTAATCTGCGCCAACTGCAAGGGGACATTCTCCGCCAATGGGACGGGCAGTCAACCTCCCTGGACAGGAAAGTCTCCCTTTCCCAGATGGCCAAGGACTCTCTGCAATGGTGGCTTATTCCCACCTCATTGTCACAGTGAAGATCCTTCCTACCCCCATCCTGGGCAGTGGTCACGACAGATACGAGTCTGTCAGGGTGGGGAGCAGTTTGTCTCCGCCACAGGGCTCAGGGGACGTGGACTCAGCAGGAGTCCACCCTTCAGATCAATGTTCTGGAAATCGGGGCAGGGTATCTTACCCTACTAGCTTTCCAGCAGTGGCTAGACAGAGGGCAGTTCCGAATCCAGTCGGACAACTCCACAGCGGTGGCATACATCAACCACCAAGGAGGGACGCGCAGTCGGCAAGCCTTCCAGGAAGTCCGGCGAATCCTCATGTGGGTGGAGGACACAGCATCCACCATATCCGCAGTTCACATCCCGGGCGTAGAAAACTGGGAAGCAGGCTTCCTCAGTCGCCAGGGTATGGATGCAGGGGAATGGTCCCTTCACCCGGACGTGTTTCAGGAAATCTGTCGCCGCTGGGGGGTGCCGGACGTCGACCTAATGGCGTCTCGGCACAACAACAAGGTCCCGGCATTTATGGCACGATCGCGCGATCACAGAGCTCTGGCGGCAGACGCCTTAGTGCAAGATTGGTCGCAGTTCCGGCTCACATATGTGTTTCCACCTCTGGCACTCTTGCCCAGAGTACTGCGCAAAAAATCAGATCCGATTGCAGCCGCGTCATACTCGTCGCCCCAGACTGGCCGAGGAGATCGTGGTACCCGGATCTGTGGCATCTCACGGTCGGCCGACCGTGGTCACTACCAGGCCGGCCAGACTTACTGTCCCAAGGGCCGTTTTTTCCATCGGAATTCTGCGGCCCTGAACCTGACTGTGTGGCCATTGAGTCCTGGATCCTAGCGTCTTCAGGATTATTCCAAGGAATCTACCACAGAACGTGGAAGATTTTCTTAACCTGGTGCTCGGCTCAGGGAGTGTCTCCCTGGCCATTTGCATTGCCTACTTTTCTTTCCTTCCTGCAATCGGGGTTGGAAAAGGGTTTGTCGCTCGGCTCCCTTAAGGGGGAAGTCTCGGCACTATCCGTGTTTTTTCGGAAGCGTCTAGCACGTCTTTCTAAGGTGCGCACGTTCCTACAGGGGGTCTGTCATATCGTACCCCCGTACAAGCGGCCGTTAGATCCATGGGATCTCAACAGGGTATTAGTTGCTCTCCAGAAGCCGCCTTTCGAGCCTCTGAAGGAAGTTTCCTTTCTCGCCTGTCACAGAAGGTGGCGTTCCTCGTTGCGATCACATCGCTTCGGCGAGCGTCTGAGCTGGCAGCTCTGTCATCCAAGGCTCACTTCCTGGTGTTCCACCAGGACAAGGTAGTGCTGCGCCCCATTCCGGAGTTTCTCCCTAAGGTCGTATCCTCATTTCATCTTAATCAGGATATATCCTTGCCTTCCTTTTGTCCTCATCCGGTTCACCGGTATGAAAAGGACTTACGTTTGTTAGATCTGATGAGAGCACTCAGAATCTACATTTCCCGCACGGCGCCCATGCGCCGTTCCGATGCATTTTTTGTCCTTGTCGCTGGTCCGCGCAAGGGGTTGCAGGCTTCTAAAGCCACCCTGGCTCGATGGCTCAAAGAACCAATTCTAGAGGCCTACCGTTCTGCGGGGCTTCCGGTTCCTTCAGGGCTTAAAGCCCACTCAACCAGAGCCGTGGGTGCGTCCTGGGCATTTCGACACCAGGCTTCGGCTCAACAAGTGGCCAGGCAGCTACCTGGTCCAGTCTGCACACTTTCAGCAAGCATTATCAGGTGCATACCTATGCTTCGGCGGATGACAGCTTAGGTAGAAGAGTCCTGCAGGCGGCAGTGACACCCCCGTAGGGGAGGGCTGTTTTGCAGCCCTAACATGAGGTATTTCTTTACCCACCCAGGGACAGCTTTTGGACGTCCCAATCGTCTGGGTCTCCCAATAGAGCGCTGAAGAAGAAGGGAATTTTGTTACTTACCGTAAATTCCTTTTCTTCTAGCTCTTATTGGGAGACCCAGCACCCGCCCTATTGTCCTTCGGGATGTTTTTGTTGTTTGCGGGTACACATGTTGTTCATGTTGAACGGTTTTTCAGTTCTCCGATGTTACTCGGAGTTAATTTGGTTAAACCAGTTATTGGCTTTCCTCCTTCTTGCTTTGGCACTAAAACTGGAGAACCCGTGATACTACGGGGGGGTATAGCCAGAAGGGGAGGGGCCTTGCACTTTTTAGTGTAGTGCTTTGTGTGGCCTCCGGAGGCAGTAGCTATACCCCAATCGTCTGGGTCTCCCAATAAGAGCTAGAAGAAAAGGAATTTACGGTAAGTAACAAAATTCCCTTCTTTCAGGGGATGTCTTATATTAAAGCATCCCTGAAAACTCCTGCTATGCCTTATTTTCGGGGGACGTCTTATTTTCGGGGAAACACGGTATTCAGTGTAATGTATCAGCACCGCCCTGAACTGCAGAAATGCAAACCTCCTATGAATACAGCTCACGGAAACTATGTCATAACGGGTCATCAGGTGACCTCTGGCTGTCATGACAACCCATCAGCGCCCCATGATTGCATCACAGGGCCGCCAATGGCGGCAGGGGAATGGCGCAATCCCTATCGCAGCACGTTAAATCCTGCTGTCAGAGATTGACAGTGGGATTTATCTACTTAACAGGCGCTGGGGGATCGTGTTACCTGTACGTGGATCTCCATTTAGCTGCACATCAGCTGATGGAAAGATGCCCGCATTAAAGGGACAGACGTGGCCTTCGATGTACTACCGTGTTTCCCCGAAAGTAAGACAGTGTCTTACATTCTTTTTACCCCCAAAAGTCCCACTATGTCTTACTTTCGGGGTATGTCTTATATTGGAAAAAATCCCACAGCAATCGCAGCAAGTCTCCATGCAATGTACCGTATGGGGACTTGCCGCGATTGCGCCCTAAGTGTACCGCAAGTTAAGGAAACTTAACCACCAGCGGCTGCACATGAGGGCACTGAGGCTGCGTGATTTTGTATGTTGTCCATGGTCCTGATGGACCACGGACAACATTACTGCAACATTTCAACATTTCTCGGTAGCCGAGCGTTCAGCTGAGCGCCCAGACCGCCGGCATTTGTCAGCTCTCAGCTGAGCGCTCGGCCGCTGGCATGTCAGGGCACTCAGATGAGCGCTCAGCCGCTGGCATGTCAGGGCGTTCAGCTGAGCGCCCAACCGCCGGCATGTGACAGCTCTCAGCTGAGTGCTAAGCCGCCGGCATGTCAGGGCGCTCAGCTGAGCGCTCGGCCGCCGGCATGTCAGGGCGCTCAGCTGAGCGCTCGGCCGCCGGCATGTCAGGGCGCTCAGCTGAGCGCTCGGCCGCCGGCATGTCAGGGCGCTCAGCTGAGCGCTCGGCCGCCGGCATGTCAGGGCGCTCAGCTGAGCCCTCGGCCGCCGGCATGTCAGGGCGCTCAGCTGAGCGCTCGGCCGCCGGCATGTCAGGGCGCTCAGCTGAGCGCTCGGCCGCCGGCATGTCAGGGCGCTCAGCTGAGCGCTCGGCCGCCGGCATGTTAGGGCGCTCAGCTGAGCGCTTTGCCGCCGGCATGTCAGGGCGCTCAGCTGAGCGCTCGGCCGCCGGCATGTCAGGGCGTTCAGCTGAGCGCTCGGCCGCCGGCATGTCAGGGCGCTCAGCTGAGCGCTCGGCCGCCGGCATGTTAGGGCGCTCAGCTGAGCGCTTTGCCGCCGGCATGTCAGGGCGCTCAGCTGAGCGCTTTGCCGCCGGCATGTCAGGGCGTTCAGCTGAGCGCTCGGCCGCCGGCATGTCAGGGCTCTCAGCTGAGCGCTCGGCCGCCGGCATGTGACAGCTCTCAGCTGAGCGCTCTGCCGCCGGCATGTGACAGCTCTCAGCTGAGCGCCCGACCGCCGGCATGTGACAGCTCTCAGCTTAGCGCTCTGCCGCCGGCATGTCAGGGCGCTCAGCTGAGCGCTCGGCCGCCGGCATGTCAGGGCGCTCAGCTGAGCGCTCGGCCGCCAGCATGTCAGGGCTCTCAGCTGAGCGCTCGGCCGCCGGCATGTCAGGGCGTTCAGCTGAGCGCTCGGCCGCCAGCATGTCAGGGCTCTCAGCTGAGCGCTCGGCCGCCGGCATGTCAGGGCGCTCAGCTGAGCGCTCGGCCGCTGTAACTGTACTGTGAAGAAGAAAAAAAATAAATAAATTTTTACTACTTCTTACTTTCGGGGTACGTCTTACATTAGCCGACCCCCCCCCCCAAAACCCCCACTACGTCTTACTATCGGGGGTGTCTTACTATCGGGGAAACACGGTAGTAGTTACAAGTTTGTGAAGGGGTTAATGTGCAGACCAGAAAGTCTGACTATTGTTATTTTCCTGGAAACCCGTATGTATAATTGTCCTGCTTACCCTCATTTTGCAGCTTCCTAGCCCTTACTACAACCAATTTACAGTACTCTCTATTGACTTACAGTACAGACCAAACGTTTGGACACACCTCATTCAAAGAGTTTTTTTCTTTATTTTCGTGACTCTGAAAATTATAGATTCACATTGAATGCATCAAAACTATGAATTAACACATGTGGAATGAAATACTTAACAAAAAAGTGTGAAACAACTGAAAATGTCTTATATTTTAGGTCCTTCAAAGTAGCCACCTTTTGCTTTGATTACTGCTTTGCACACTCTTGGCATTCTCTTGATGAGCTTCAAGAGGTAGTCACCGGAAATGGTCTTCCAACAGTCTTGAAGGAGTTCCCAGAGATGCTTAGCACTTGTTGGCCCTTTTGCCTTCACTCTGCGGTCCAGCTCACCCCAAACCATCTCGATTGGGTTCAGGTCTGGTGACTGTGGAGGCCAGGTCATCTGGCGTAGCACCCCATCACTCTCCTTCTTAGTCAAATAGCCCTTCCACAGCCTGGAGGTGTGTTTGGGGTCATAGTCCTGTTGAAAAATAAATGATGATCCAACTAAACGCAAACCGGATGGAATAGCATGCCGCTGCAAGATGCTATGGTAGCCATGCTGGTTCAGTATACCTTCAATTTTGAATACATTCCCAACAGTGTCACCAGCAAAGCACCCCCACACCATCCCACCTCCTCCATGCTTCACGGTGGACCAGGCATGTAGAGTCCATCCGTTCACCTTTTCTGCATTGCACAAAGACACGGTGGCTGGATCCAAAGATCTCAAATTTGGACTCATCAGACCAAAGCACAGATTTCCACTGGTCTAATGTCCATTCCTTGTGTTCTTTAGCCCAAACAAGTCTCGTCTGCTTGTTGCCTTTCCTTCGCAGTGGTGTCCTAGCAGCTATTTTACCTTGCAGGCATGCTGCACAAAGTCTCCTCTTAACAGTTGTTCTAGAGATGTGTCTGCTGCTAGAACTCTGTGTGGCATTGACCTGGTCTCTAATCTGAGCTGCTGTTAACCTGCGATTTCTGAGGCTGGTGACTTGAATAAACTTATCCTCCGCAGCAGAGGTGACTCTTGGTCTTCCTTTCCTGGGGCGGTCCTCATGTGAGCCAGTTTCTTTGTAGCATTTGATGTTTTTTGCCACTGCACTTGGGGACACTTTCAAAGTTTTCCCACTTTTTCAGACTGACTGACCTTCATTTCTTAAAGTAATGATGGCCACTCGTTTTCTTCGGCGCTCCATTGGGAGACCCAGACGATTGGGGTGTATAGCACTGCCTCCGGAGGCCACACAAAGCATTACACTAAAAAGTGTAAGGCCCCTCCCCTTCTGGCTATACACCCCCAGTGGGATCACTGGCTCACCAGTTTTCTGCTTTGTGCGAAGGAGGTCAGACATCCACGCATAGCTCCACTGTTTAGTCAGCAGCAGCTGCTGACTATGTCGGATGGAAGAAAAGAGGGCCCATATCAGGGCCCCCAGCATGCTCCCTTCTCACCCCACTTTATGTCGGCGGTGTTTGTTAAGGTTGAGGTACCCATTGCGGGTACGGAGGCTGGAGCCCACATGCTGCTTTCCTTCCCCATCCCCCTGAGGGGCTCTGAGGAAGTGGGATATTACCGGCCCCCAAGCCCTGAGGCCGGGCTCCATCCACAGACCCATGGAACCTGCTGGATGCGGAGCTGGGTACCGTTCAGGGACAAGGCCCTGCGACATTAAGGTACTCTGTGTCCCCGTATGTACAGGCACGCACACCCCAGGCTTGCTGGGTGTGCTAGTGCGCCGGGGACAGTAGCGCTGAGCGCTGGGGTTATAGTCACTACAGTTTTCTGAGTGACTTTATGTGTTGGGGGACTGCCGCGCCGGCCGCCCCTAGAGCGGCGGCGCGGCTGCGACTTGTAGTGCGCCGGGGACTTAGCGACGGCCGTGCTTTTCCGACGGCGTCGCTTATAAATTTAGTCCCCGGCTTCTGCGGCCTTGCTCCGTTTCGTTCCCGCCCCCACCCTGTCAATCAGGGCAAGGGAGAGACGCTGTACGATTCATCAGCACCGAGGGCTGGAGTCTTATTTACATGCTCCAGCCCTCTCACTGAGCACAGCGGGACGCAGGCTTCCCGCTCTTTGTCTGCACACGCCCAGGGCCCGCCCCTCTCCATAGGACGCCGGCAGCCATTCCTACATGCGGTCTGGCTGGAGAACGGACACAGGCTCTGGGGGACCCAGACAGGGGATTTCTGGCGACCACACACCCGCGTTAAGCGGGCGGTAAGCAGCACTTAAGTGCTGGCCCCACTAGTGCCGCAGTGTTATATTTGTGTACTTTTCTCTGTACCATATATATAGATATATTGCACTGTAAGGTCGCTTCTTGGCTGTATACCCCAATTGCTCTGAGGAGAAGGCAACATGTCATCTGCAAAACGCAAGGGTGCCAAGACACAGGCTGTGACCGCTGCTTGTGCCGCTTGTGGGGCTGATCTACCGACAGGTTACAATGACCCCCATTGTGTGCAATGTTCGGTCCCTGTGCCACTTCGTCAGCCGGAGTCTATGGTGGTAGTGGCCCAGGCAGAGACACCTGTGAACCCTGTCCCGGTGACGGGGACAGAGTTTGCAGTTTTTGCTGACAGGATGTCTGTCACTATGACAAAAATCCTAGAGACCTTGCAGGCCAGGCCAGTTACTCAGTCCATGGACACTGCTGCGGCAATGTTCCCCGGTCCCCCTCAGTTGGAGTTAATCCGTGCTTCAAGGGGGTCCCAGGCATCTCAGCCTGACGGCTCTGATTCAGATGACAGTCCCAGGCAGCCTAAGCGTGCTCGCTGGGAGAGACCCTCCACGTCATCACGCGGATCAGGGTCTCAGCGAGAAGAGTCTCTACATGATGAGACAGAGGAGGGGGATCAGGAGTCTAATCCTGAAACCGCTCTCAATCTGGATACTCCTGATGGTGACGCCATGGTAAATGACCTTATAGGGGCCATCAATAGTCTATTGGAAATTTCTCCCCCTGCCCCTTCTGCAGAGGAGGCAGCGGCACAGCAGGAGAAGTTCCGGTTCAGGTATCCCAAGCCTAAACTGAGTACTTTTCTGGACCACGCTGACTTCAGAGATTCAGTCCAGAAACACCATGCTTACCCAGATAAGCGTTTCTCCAAACGTCTTAAGGATACACGTTATCCCTTTCCCCCTGACGTGGTCAAACGCTGGACCCAGTGTCCAAAGGTGGACCCCCCAATCTCCAGGCTTGCAGCTAGATCCATAGTTGCAGTGGAAGATGGGGCTTCACTTAAAGATGCCAATGACAGACAGATGGACCTTTGGTTAAAGTCTGTCTATGAAGCTATCGGCGCGTCGTTTGCTCCAGCATTCGCGGCCGTGTGGGCACTCCAAGCTATTTCAGCTGGCCTGGCACAGGTGGACTCTATCATATGTCCAGCAGTGCCGCGAGTAGCGTCCCTAACCTCGCAAATGTCTGCGTTTGCGACTTACGCTATCAACGCTGTCCTAGACTCTACAAGCCGTACCTCAATTGTGTCTGCCAACTCTGTTGTCTTGCGCAGAGCCTTGTGGTTAAAGGAATGGAAAGCGGATTCTGCTTCCAAAAAATGTTTAACCAGCTTGCCACTATCTGTAGATAGACTGTTTGGTGAACAATTGGCTGAAATCATTAAGCAATCCAAGGGTAAGGACTCCTCCTTACCCCAGCCCAGATCAAGCAAACCTCAACAGAGGAAGTGGCAGTCGAGGTTTCGGTCCTTTCGAGGCTCCAGCAAGACACAATTCTCCTCGTCCAAAGGGACTCAGAAGGAGCAAAGGAGCTCAGATTCCTGGCGGGCTCATTCACGCCCCAAGAAGGCAACCGGAGGAACCGCTTCCAAGGCGGCTGCCTCATGACTTTCGGCCTCATCCCTCCGCATCCTCGGTCGGTGGCAGGCTCTCCCGCTTTTGCGACATTTGGCTGCCACAGGTCAAAGACCGGTGGGTAACAGACATTTTGTCTCACGGGTACAGGATAGAATTCAGTTCTCGTCCTCCGCCTCGGTTCTTCAGAACCTCCCCACATCCCGACCGAGCAGATGCCCTTCTGCAAGCGGTGTGCTCACTAAAAGCAGAAGGAGTGGTGATCCCTGTTCCTCTGCAGGAACAAGGGCAAGGTTTTTACTCCAATCTCTTCGTGGTTCCAAAAAAGGACGGCTCGTTCCGTCCTGTTCTGGACCTAAAGCTCCTCAACAAGCATGTGAACGCCAGGCGGTTCCGGATGGAATCCCTCCGCTCCGTCATTGCCTCAATGTCTCAAGGAGATTTTCTTGCATCAATAGACATCAAAGATGCTTATCTCCACGTGCCGATTGCTACAGAGCACCAACGTTTTCTACGTTTCGTGATAGGAGACGACCATCTCCAGTTCGTAGCTCTGCCATTCGGTCTGGCGACAGCCCCACGGGTTTTCACCAAGGTCATGGCGGCAGTGGTAGCAGTCTTGCATTCTCAGGGACATTCGGTGATCCCTTACTTAGACGATCTACTTGTCAAAGCACCCTCTCAAGAGGCATGCCAACACAGCCTGAATGTTGCGCTGGAGACTCTCCAGACGTTCGGGTGGATCATCAACTTTTCAAAGTCCAACCTGGCACCGACTCAATCACTAACGTATCTTGGCATGGAGTTTCATACTCTCTCAGCGATAGTGAAGCTTCCGCTGGACAAGCAGCGGTCACTACAGACAGGGGTGCAGTCTCTCCTGCAGGGTCAGTCGTACCCCTTAAGGCGCCTCATGCACTTCCTTGGGAAGATGGTGGCAGCAATGGAGGCAGTCCCGTTCGCGCAGTTTCATCTGCGCCCACTTCAATGGGACATTCTCCGCCAATGGGACGGGAAGACAACTTCCCTGGACAGGAAAGTCTCCCTTTCTCAGACGGCCAAGGACTCTCTGCAATGGTGGCTTCTTCCCACCTCATTATCACAGGGAAGATCATTCCTGCCCCCATCCTGGGCAGTGGTCACGACAGACGCGAGTCTGTCAGGGTGGGGAGCAGTTTTTCTCCACCACAGGGCTCAAGGGACGTGGACTCAGCAGGAGTCCACACTTCAGATCAATGTTCTGGAAATCAGGGCAGTGTATCTGGCTCTATTAGCCTTCCAGCAGTGGCTGGAAGGAAAGCAGATCCGAATTCAGTCGGACAACTCCACAGCGGTGGCATACATCAACCACCAAGGAGGGACACGCAGTCCGCAAGCCTTCCAGGAAGTCAGGCGGATTCTGATGTGGGTGGAGGAAAGAGCATCCACCATATCAGCAGTTCACATCCCGGGCGTAGAAAACTGGGAAGCAGACTTCCTCAGTCGCCAGGGCATGGACGCAGGGGAATGGTCCCTTCACCCGGACGTGTTTCAGGAAATCTGCCGCCGCTGGGGGGTGCCGGACGTCGACCTAATGGCGTCTCGGCACAACAACAAGGTCCCGTCCTTCATAGTGCGGTCTCGCGATCAAAAAGCTCTAGCGGCAGACGCCTTAGTGCAAGATTGGTCGCAGTTCCGGCTCCCTTATGTGTTTCCACCTCTGGCACTCCTGCCGAGAGTGTTACGCAAGATCAGATCCGATTGCGGCCGCGTCATACTCGTCGCCCCAGACTGGCCGAGGAGGTCGTGGTACCCGGATCTGTGGCATCTCACGGTCGGCCAACCGTGGGCACTACCAGACCGTCCAGACTTACTGTCCCAAGGGCCGTTTTTCCATCGGAATTCTGCGGCCCTGAACCTGACTGTGTGGCCATTGAGTCCTGGATCCTAGCGTCTTCAGGCTTACCCCAAGGGGTCGTGGCCACCATGAGACAGGCTAGGAAGTCCATTTCTGCTAAGATCTACCACAGGACGTGGAAGATTTTCTTATCCTGGTGCTCTGCACAAGGAGTATCCCCCTGGCCATTCGCGTTACCTGTCTTCCTTTCCTTCCTGCAATCTGGGTTGGAAAAGGGCTTGTCGCTCGGCTCCCTAAAAGGGCAAGTCTCGGCGCTATCCGTGTTTTTTCAGAAGCGTCTAGCGCGACTTTCTAAGGTGCGCACGTTCTTGCAGGGGGTGTGTCATATCGTACCTCCGTACAGGCGGCCGTTAGATCCGTGGGATCTAAACAAGGTCCTTGTTGCTCTCCAGAAGCCGCCTTTCGAGCCCCTGAGGGATGTGTCACTTTCTCGACTCTCACAGAAAGTGGCATTTCTGGTAGCGGTCACGTCTCTTCGGAGAGTGTCTGAACTAGCAGCGCTATCATGCAAAGCTCCTTTCCTGGTGTTCCACCAGGACAAGGTAGTGCTGCGCCCCATTCAGGAGTTTCTCCCTAAGGTGGTATCCTCTTTTCACCTTAATCAGGATATCTCCTTGCCTTCCTTTTATCCGTATGAAAAGGATCTACATTTGTTGGATCTGGTGAGAGCACTCAGAATCTACATTTCCCGCACGGCGCCCCTGCGCCGTTCGGATGCACTCTTTCTCCTTGTCGCTGGTAAGCGCAAAGGGTCGCAGGCTTCTAAGGCCACCCTGGCTCGATGGATCAAAGAACCAATTCTTGAAGCCTACCGTTCTGCTGGGCTTCCGGTTCCATCAGGGCTGAAGGCCCATTCTACCAGAGCCGTGGGTGCGTCCTGGGCATTACGACACCAGGCTACGGCTCAACAGGTGTGCCAGGCAGCTACCTGGTCGAGTCTGCACACTTTCACCAAACATTATCAGGTGCATACCTATGCTTCGGCGGACGCCAGCCTAGGTAGAAGAGTCCTGCAGGCGGCAGTTGCCTCCCCGTAGGGGAGGGCTGTCTTCGCAGCTCTAACATGAGGTATTTCTTTACCCACCCAGGGACAGCTTTTGGACGTCCCAATCGTCTGGGTCTCCCAATGGAGCGCCGAAGAAGAAGGGAATTTTGTTACCGTAAATTCCTTTTCTTCTAGCTCCTATTGGGAGACCCAGCACCCGCCCTGTTGTCCTTCGGGATTTTTGGTTGTTTTTCGGGTACACATGTTGTTCATGTTGAACGGTTTTCAGTTCTCCGACGTTACTTCGGAGTGAATTTGTTTAAACCAGTTCTTGGCTTTCCTCCTTCTTGCTTTTGCACTAAAACTGGTGAGCCAGTGATCCCACTGGGGGTGTATAGCCAGAAGGGGAGGGGCCTTACACTTTTTAGTGTAATGCTTTGTGTGGCCTCCGGAGGCAGTGCTATACACCCCAATCGTCTGGGTCTCCCAATAGGAGCTAGAAGAAAAGGAATTTACGGTAAGTAACAAAATTCCCTTCTTTCTTTACTTAGCTGCTTTTTTTCTTGCCATAATACCAATTCTAACAGTCTATTCAGTAGGACTATCAGCTGTGTATCCACCAGACTTCTACACAACACAACTGATGGTCCGAACCCCATTTATAAGGCAAGAAATCCCACTTATTAAACCTGACAGGGCACACCTGTGAAGTGAAAACCATTTCCGGTGACTACCTCTTGAAGCTCATCAAGAGAATGCCAAGAGTGTGCAAAGCAAAAGCTGTCTACTTTGAAGAACCTAGAATATAAGACATATTTTCAGTTGTTTCACACTTTTATGTTAAGTATTTCATTGCACAGGTGTTAATTCATTGTTTTGATGCCTTCAATGTGAATTTACAATTTTCAGAGTCCTGAAAATGAAGAAAACTCTTTGAATGAGAAGGTGTGTCCAAACTTTTGGTGTGTACTGTATATGGGGTCCATGTACCATATCAGGCTTTTTTTTTAAATCCAAGTAAACCTTAATATCCACAGGTAGAGATGAGTGAACCGAACACTAAGGCCCCTTCCAGACGTCCGTGTTTCAGGTACGTGTGATATCTGTTTTTAACACGGATGCCACATGTACCCATGTTGTTGTATGGAGTTACACACACGTCTGTGTTTTCACACGGACCATGTGACCCCCGCATGACTCGCACGTACATAAGGAGACATGTCCGTTTTTTTCTCCGGCATCACGGGTGTCACACGGATCGCACACTGATGTGATCTGTGTGACACGTACCGGAGAAATCACGTGTCTTTGAAATAAAAAGATTTTCTACATTCACCTGTATCCGGCGCTGCTGTTTTTGGCTCTGCAGTCTCCTGCTTCTGTCTCCCACTAATTATGCTCATTGAATAGTCTTCTGCTTCTGACCCCCGCTAATTATGCTCAATGAATATTCACTGCATCTCAGACCTGAAAGCAGGAGCATCGCTGGTTACAGTGCCAGGACAGCATCGTCGGTGACAGGTGAGTATCTAGCAAGCAGTGTGTGTGCAGTGACGTTCAGGAGGTCATCGGAGATCCCAATGAACTCTGATAAACTCATATAGTCACCCGTCGTGACACCCACTGTAGCGTGGGTGTCGCAGGGGTGTCATTAGGAGGTCATCAGGGTTCATAGGGAACTCCGATGACCTCCTGGACGTCACTGCGCACACCGCTGGATACCCACCTGTCACCAGTGATGCTGTTTCTGTGATGCTCCTGCTCCCAAGTCCTCAGTGCAGTGAATATTCAATGAGCATAATGAGCACGGGTCAGAAGCAGAAGACAGCAGAGCCGAAGAAAACAGCGCTGGATACAGGTGAATGCAGCATTTTTTTTTATTTCAAAGACATGTTTTTATCCGATACGTGTCACACTGATGTCACACGTATGCAAACACAGATGTCACACGTATGACCATACCGATGCGTGTGACTTGTACCTGATTAAACACAAATGTCTAAAAGGGGCCTAAAGTTCAATGCTTGTACCGAACACAGACGTGTTATAAATTCTCTAATTAATAAATTGAGGCAGCAGCTTTCTATAGCATGTGAAGTGAGGGCGTAGTTCACACCAACAGTCTTTTATTCACAGAACACACTTTAAGGCTATGTGCGCACGTTGCGTATTTGCATGCAGTTACGATGCGATCTGCACCGCAGCGTAACTGCATGCGTCCTGTGTCCCCAGCATAGTCTATGAAGATTATGCAGGAGACGTGTGCACGTGGCGTATTAGAGCGCAGCGCTTCGGCTGCTGCCCGAAGTGCACGTTCTAAGAAGTCACATGTCACTTCTTTCCTGCGCTCTGCATGCAGCCCCTGCTCTGTCTATGGGAGGGGCTGCACTCAGAGCGCATGAAATCGGCTTTTTATTTTTTTCATTACGGACTCTTTCTGCAGCGATTTGAAGCGCACGTCTGCTGTTAAAATCGCTGCAGAAATTTCTGCAGGGACAAACGCTATGTGCGCACATAGCCTTACAGCCTTGGATCTCCGGAACGCAGTCACACATGTACCGTCCTGCATTTCTGTAGGAATCTCTGGTGCACGGTCTGCTTCCAGGGTCCAGGTCTCTAGTACTGGTCTGTGTTGGGGTATGTGCACACGCTAAGTTCTTGGTGCAGTCATTTTATGCACCAAAAACGCACCTTGAGGCACACAATGCCTGCTTCTTCTTGGTCCAGTTTTGTGCCATGCGGTTTTATTTTTTTGCATAAAATCAAGGGTTACAAAACGCACCAAGAAGTGACATGCTGCAGATTTTTTCTTCGGCGCTCCATTGGGAGACCCAGACGATTGGGTGTATAGCACTGCCTCCGGAGGCCACACAAAGCAATTACACTAAAAAGTGTAAGGCCCCTCCCCTTCTGGCTATACACCCCCAGTGGGATCACTGGCTCACCAGTTTTCTGCTTTGTGCGAAGGAGGTCAGACATCCACGCATAGCTCCACGGTTTGTAGTCAGCAGTAGCTGCTGGCTATATCGGATGGAAGAAAAGAGGGCCCATATAGGGCCCCCAGCATGCTCCCTTCTCACCCGCGGTGGTGCTTGTAAGGTTGAGGTACCTATTGCTGGTACAGAGGCTGGAGCCCACATGCTGTTTTCCTTCCACATCCCCTGGAGGGCTCTGTGGAAGTGGGATCTTGCCGGCCCCCAAGCCCTGAGGCCGGGCTCCATCCACAGACCCAGAGAACCTGCTGGATTTGGAGCATGAGTACAGTCAGGGACAAGGCCCTGCATCATTCAGGTACTCGGTGTCCCCGGCAGGCACGGTCACTCTCAAGGCTTGCTGAGCGTTATAGTGCGCCGGGGACAGTAGCGCTGTGCGCTGGGGTTAGGTCACTGCAGCTTTGCTGAGTGACGTTACATGTTGGGAACTACTGCGCCGACCGCTCCTGGAGCGGCGGCGCAGCTGCGACTTGTGGTGCGCCGGGGACTTTGCGCCGACCGCGCTTTTACGGCGGCGGCGCTTCTAACTTTAGCCCCCGGCTTCTGCGGCCTAGCGCCGCTTCGTTCCCGCCCCCACCCTGTCAATCAGGGTAGGGGAGAGACGCTGCTCAATTGGCAGCGCCGAGGGCTGGAGCTTTATTTACATGCTCCAGCCCTCTCACTAGGCACAGTGGGAAGCAGGCTTCCCGCTCTTCGTCTGTATACGCCCAGGGCCCGCCCCCCCTCTCCACAAGGACGCCGGCAGCCATTACACATGCAGTCTGGCTGGGGAAAGGCAGCAGGCTCTGGGAGACCCAGACTAAAGGGATTTCGGCGACCACACGCCCGCTCCTAAGCGGGCGGTAAGCAGCACTTTAGTGCTGGCCCCACTAGTGCCTCAGTGTTATATTAGTGTACTTTTTTCTTGGTACCATATATATATATAGTTGCACTGTAAGGTCGCTTCTTGGCTGGACACCCTGTACTGCTCTGAGGAGGCAGCAACATGTCATCCGCAAAACGCAAGGGTGCCAAGGCACAGGCTGTGTACACTGTTTGTACTGCATGTGGGGCTGATCTACCGGCAGGCTCCAATGACTCACATTGTGTGCAATGTTCAGTCCCAGTGGCACTTCGTCAGCCAGAGCCTATGGTGGTAGTGGCCCAGGCAGAGACGCCTGTGAACCCTGCCCCGGTGACGGGGACAGACTTTTGCTGATAAAATGTCTGTGACTATGACAAAAATCCTGGAGACCTTGCAGTCCAGGCCAGTTACTCAGACCATGGACACTGCTGTGTCTATGCTCTCCGGTCCCCCTCAGTTGGAACTAATCCGTACTTCAAGGGGGTCTCAAGCATCACAGGCTGAAGTCTCTGACTCAGATGACAGTCCCAGGCAGCCTAAGCGAGCTCGCTGGGAAAGACCCTCGACGTCCTCACACTGCTCAGGGTCTCAGCGAGAAGAGTCTCTCTGTGATGAGACTGAGGACGGTGATCAGGATTCTAATCCTGAGGCCCCTCTCAATCTGGATGCCCCTGATGGTGACGCCATGGTTAATGACCTTATATCGGCAATTAATAGACTGTTGGATATTTCTCCCCCAGCTCCTTCAGCAGAGGAGGCAGCTGCACAGCAGGAGAAGTTCCATTTCCTGTATCCCAAGCGTAAATTAAGTGCTTTTTTGGACCACTCTGACTTCAGAGAATCAATCCAGAAACACGACGCTCATCCAGACAAGCGTTTCTCTAAACGTTCTAAGGATACCCGTTATCCTTTTCCCTCTTGAGGTGGCCAAACGCTGGACCCAGTGTCCAAAGGTGGATCCCCCAATTTCCAAGCTTGCGGCTAGATCCATAGTCGCAGTAGAGGATGGCGCTTCACTTAAAGATGCCAACGACAGACAGATGGACCTTTGGTTGAAATCTGTCTATGAAGCTATCGGCGCGTCGTTTGCTCCGGCATTCGCGGCCGTGTGGGCACTCCAAGCTATTTCAGCTGGTTTAGCACAGGTGGATGCTATCATACATCCAGCAGTACCGCAGGTGGCGTCCCTAACTTCGCAAATGTCTGCGTTTGCGACCTATGCTATCAATGCTGTCCTAGAATCTACGAGCCGTACCGCTATGGCGTCCGCCAATTCTGTGGTTTTGCGCAGAGCCTTGTGGTTAAAGGACTGGAAAGCAGATGCTGGTTCCAAAAAATGCTTAACCAGCTTGCCATTATCTAGAGACAGACTGTTTGGTGAGCCATTGGCTGAAATCATAAAACAGTCCAAGGGTAAGGACTCTTCCTTACCACAGCCCAGAGCAAGTAAACCTCAACAGAAAAAGTGGCAGTCGAGGTTTCGGTCCTTTCGAGGCTCGGGCAAGGCCCAATTCTCCTCGTCCAAAAGGACTCAGAAAGAACAAGGGAGCTCAGATTCCTGGCGGGCTCACTCACGCCCCAGGAAAACAAATGGAGGAACCGCTTCCAAAGCGGCTACCTCATGACTTTCGGCCTCCTCCCTCCGCATCCTCGGTCGGTGGCAGGCTCTCCCGCTTTTGCGACATTTGGCTGTCACAGGTCAAAGACCGGTGGGTAACAGACATTTTGTCTCGCGGGTACAGAATCGAGTTCAGTTCTCGGCCTCCACTTCGGTTCTTCAGAACCTCCCCACACCCCAAACGAGCAGATGCCCTGCTGCAGGCGGTGGACTCTCTAAGAGCAGAAGGAGTCGTGATCCCTGTCCCCCCTCAGGAACGGGGGCGAGGATTTTACTCCAATCTCTTTGTGGTTCCAAAAAAGGACGGCTCCTTCCGTCCTGTTCTGGACCTAAAACTGCTCAACAAGCATGTGAACGCCAGGCGGTTCCGGATGGAATCCCTCCGCTCAGTCATTGCCTCAATGTCTCAAGGAGATTTCCTAGCATCAATAGACATCAAAGATGCTTATCTCCACGTGCCGATTGCTACAGAGCACCAACGCTTTCTACGCTTCGTGATAGGAGACGACCATCTTCAGTTCGTAGCTCTGCCATTTGGTCTGGCGACAGCCCCTCGGGTGTTCACCAAGATCATGGCGGCAGTGGTAGCAGTCTTGCACTCTCACGGACACTCTGTGATCCCTTACTTGGACGATCTACTGGTCAAGGCACCCTCTCAAGAGGCATGCCAACTCAGCCTGAATGTTGCACTGGAGACTCTCCAGGCGTTCGGGTGGATCATCAACTTCCCAAAGTCAAATCTGTCACCGACCCAATCACTAACGTATCTTGGCATGGAGTTTCATACTCTCTCAGCGATAGTGAAGCTTCCGCTGGACAAGCAGCGGTCTCTACAGACTGGGGTGCAGGCTCTCCTTCAAAGTCAGTCGCACTCCTTAAGACGCCTCATGCACTTCCTCGGGAAGATGGTGGCGGCAATAGAGGCGGTTCCGTTTGCGCAGTTTCATCTGCGTCCACTTCAATGGGACATTCTCCGCCAATGGGACGGGAAGTCAACATCCCTGGACAGGAAAGTCTCCCTTTCCCAGACGGCCAAGGACTCTCTGCAGTGGTGGCTCCTTTCCACCTCATTATCACAGGGAAGATCCTTCCTACCACCGTCCTGGGCGGTGGTCACGACAGACGCGAGTCTGTCAGGGTGGGGAGCAGTGTTTCTCCACCACAGGGCTCAGGGTACGTGGACTCAGCAGGAGTCCACCCTTCAGATCAATGTTCTGGAAATCAGAGCAGTGTATCTTGCCCTACTAGCCTTCCAACAGTGGCTGGAAGGGAAGCAGATCCGAATTCAATCGGACAACTCCACAGCGGTGGCATACATCAATCACCAAGGGGGGACACGCAGTCGGCAAGCCTTCCAGGAAGTCCGGCGGATTATGATGTGGGTGGAAGCCACGGCCTCCACCATATCCGCGGTTCACATCCCCGGCGTAGAAAACTGGGAAGCAGACTTCCTCAGTCGCCAGGGCATGGACGCAGGGGAATGGTCCCTTCACCCGGACGTGTTTCAGGAAATCTGTCGCCGATGGGGAAGGCCGGACGTCGACCTAATGGCGTCCCGGCACAACAACAAGGTCCCAACCTTCATGGCACGGTCTCGCGATCAAAGAGCTCTAGCAGCAGACGCCCTAGTGCAAGATTGGTCGCAGTTCCGGCTCCCTTATGTGTTTCCACCTCTGGCACTCTTGCCCAGAGTGCTACGCAAGATCAGATCCGACTGCAGCCGCGTCGTACTCGTCGCTCCAGACTGGCCGAGGAGGGCGTGGTATCCGGATCTGTGGCATCTCACGGTCGGCCAACCGTGGGCACTACCAGACCGACCAGACTTACTGTCCCAAGGGCCGTTTTTCCATCGGAATTCTGCGGCCCTGAACCTGACTGTGTGGCCATTGAGTCCTGGATCCTAGCGTCTTCAGATTTATCCCAAGGGGTCGTTGCCACCATGAGACAGGCTAGGAAGCCCACGTCTGCTAAGATCTACCACAGAACGTGGAGGATATTCTTATCCTGGTGCTCTGCTCAGGGAGTCTCTCCCTGGCCATTTGCATTGCCTACCTTTCTTTCTTTCCTGCAATCTGGGTTAGAAAAAGGTTTGTCGCTCGGCTCCCTTAAAGGACAAGTCTCGGCGCTATCCGTCTTTTTTCAGAAGCGTCTAGCACGACTTTCTAAGGTGCGCACGTTCCTACAGGGGGTTTGCCATATCGTTCCCCCGTACAAGCGGCCGTTAGATCCATGGGATCTGAACAGGGTACTAGTTGCCCTCCAGAAGCCGCCCTTCGAGCCTCTGAGGGAGGTTTCACTTTCTAGACTATCACAGAAAGTGGCTTTTCTGGTAGCGATCACATCTCTTCGGAGAGTGTCTGAGCTAGCAGCGCTGTCTTCCAAGGCTCCCTTCCTGGTCTTCCACCAGGACAAGGTAGTGCTGCGCCCCATTCAGGAGTTTCTCCCGAAGGTGGTATCCTCTTTTCATCTTAATCAGGATATCTCTTTGCCTTCGTTTTGCCCTCATGCAGTTCATCGGTATGAGAAGGATTTACATTTGTTAGATCTGGTGAGAGCACTCAGAATCTACATTTCCCGCACGGCGCCCCTGCGCCGTTCGGATGCACTCTTTGTCCTTGTCGCTGGTAAGCGCAAAGGGTCGCAGGCTTCTAAGGCCACCCTGGCTCGATGGATCAAAGAACCAATTCTTGAAGCCTACCGTTCTGCTGGGCTTCCGGTTCCATCAGGGCTGAAGGCCCATTCTACCAGAGCCGTGGGTGCGTCCTGGGCATTGCGACACCAGGCTACGGCTCAACAGGTGTGCCAGGCAGCTACCTGGTCGAGTCTGCACACTTTCACCAAACATTATCAGGTGCATACCTATGCTTCGGCGGACGCCAGCCTAGGTAGAAGAGTCCTGCAGGCGGCAGTTGCCTCCCCGTAGGGGAGGGCTGTCTTCGCAGCTCTAACATGAGGTATTTCTTTACCCACCCAGGGACAGCTTTTGGACGTCCCAATCGTCTGGGTCTCCCAATGGAGCGCCGAAGAAGAAGGGAATTTTGTTACTTACCGTAAATTCCTTTTCTTCTAGCTCCTATTGGGAGACCCAGCACCCGCCCTGTTGTCCTTCGGGACTTTTGGTTGTTTTTCGGGTACACATGTTGTTCATGTTGAACGGTTTTCAGTTCTCCGACGTTACTTCGGAGTGAATTTGTTTAAACCAGTTATTGGCTTTCCTCCTTCTTGCTTTTGCACTAAAACTGGTGAGCCAGTGATCCCACTGGGGGTGTATAGCCAGAAGGGGAGGGGCCTTACACTTTTTAGTGTAATTGCTTTGTGTGGCCTCCGGAGGCAGTGCTATACACCCAATCGTCTGGGTCTCCCAATAGGAGCTAGAAGAAAAGGAATTTACGGTAAGTAACAAAATTCCCTTCTTTTCTGCACCCAAAACTGCAAGGAAAAAATAAGCAACGTGCGCACAGCACTTCAGAATTGCTGGGAGAATTGCTGGGAGAAGAAGAGACATGCAGATTGGGGTCATAACCTGCACCAAGTACAGTAGAAGAGGACAGGACCGTGCATATAAGAGAACCAAAAATAGTACTTTATTGGAACACAAAGTTACAACCAGACCGCTATTGGCAGGTACAATTGTGGTAGGGTGTACACATAGAAAATACTGTTATATAATGATACCCCATCGTAACAGACCAATGAATACACTAATATAATAGGCACGCAACAAGCATGAAAATATTATAAAATTATGCAGTGATATGCAAAGAATGTCCCACACTGAACACAATAGTGCAGTAGATATAAAAGCTAATATGAACTGCTTTGTACACACTACTATTCGTGCAAGAAAGATATAGTGAGAGTTTAGCAATCCTTTTTAACTGTCATAAGATAAGGCCAGTGAAACTGCGCCTATCCAGCAGGAGGCGCTGAGCTTTATTATGGGACCATACCAGGCGTGCATAAAGTGGAAGCCATAGGTAAAATGTCCAAAACCCTGCCTACCATACCAGAGCCTCAGGCGGTGGATTCCATGTGTATCGCTGTCATACCCACAGCTTTCTCATGGGGAGTGAGTCCACAAACACACTCATTGCCTTAAATAGGTCCGCAATGAGTGAGCTGATCAGCACCTGTTTCAAAGGCGTCCGACAAGAACAGGCCAGTCCTGCACATAGAAGCGTCGTAATCCAGGCGTACCTGGAAACCACGCATGCGCGGGATTGCAGTCTGACGAGAGACTAAAGGACTGGGTATAGGAGAGTAGTAACCAAGGCTTACCTAGAAACCATGTATACGCGGGATTGCAGTCTGACGAGAGACTAAAGGACTGCGCGTATGACAGTAGTAACCCAGGCTTAGCTAGAAACCATGTATACGCGGGATTGCAGACTGACGAGAGACAGAAGGACTGCGTGTAGGAGAGTAGTAACCCAGGCTTACCTAGAAAGCATGTATACGCGGGATTGCAGACTGATGAGAGACAGAAGGACTGCGCGTAGGAGAGTAGTAACCCAGGCTTACCTAGAAACCATGTATATGAGGGATTGCAGACTGACGAGAGACAGAAGGACTGCGCGTAGGAGAGTAGTAACCCAGGCTTACCTAGAAACCATGTATAATGAGGGATTGCAGACTGACGAGAGACAGAAGGACTGCGCGTAGGAGAGTAGTAACCCAGGCTTACCTAGAAACCATGTATACGCGGGATTGCAGTCTGACGAGAGACTAAAGGACTGCGCGTATGAGAGTAGTAATCCAGGCTTAGCTAGAAACCATGTATACGCGGGATTGCAGACTGACGAGAGACAGAAGGACTGCGTGTAGGAGAGTAGTAACCCAGGCTTACCTAGAAAGCATGTATATGCGGGATTGCAGACTGACGAGAGACAGAAGGACTGCGCGTAGGAGAGTAGTAACCCAGGCTTACCTAGAAACCATGTATATGAGGGATTGCAGACTGACGAGAGACAGAAGGACTGCGCGTAGGAGAGTAGTAACCCAGGCTTACCTAGAAACCATGTATACGTGGGATTGCAGTCTGACGAGAGACTAAAGGACTGCGTATAGGAGAGTAGTAACCCAGGCTTACCTAGAAACCATGTATACGCGGAATTGCAGACTGACGAGAGACAGAAGGACTGCGCGTAGGAGAGTAGTAACGCAGGCTTAGCTAGAAACCATGTATATGAGGGATTGCAGACTGACGAGAGACAGAAGGACTGCGCGTATGAGAGTAGTAACCCAGGCTTACCTAGAAACCATGTGTACACGGGATTGCAGACTGACGAGAGACAGAAGTACTGCGCGTAGGAGAGTAGTAACCCAGGCTTACCTAGAAAGCATGTATACGCGGGATTGCAGACTGATGAGAGACAGAAGGACTGCGCGTATGAGAGTAGTAACCCAGGCTTAGCTAGAAACCATGTATATGAGGGATTGCAGACTGAAGAGAGACAGAAGGACTGCGCGTATGAGAGTAGTAACCCAGGCTTACCTAGAAACCATGTGTACACGGGATTGCAGACTGATGAGAGACAGAAGAACTGCGTGTAGGAGAGTAGTAACCCAGGCTTACCTAGAAAGCATGTATACGCGGGATTGCAGACTGATGAGAGACAGAAGGACTGCGCGTAGGAGAGTAGTAACCCAGGCTTACCTAGAAACCATGTATATGAGGGATTGCAGACTGACGAGAGACAGAAGGACTGCTTGTAGGAGAGTAGTAACCCAGGCTTACCTAGAAACCACCTTTAATATATCATTTAAAAGGTATACAATTTAACCAAAAAGTGTAACACTCACCCTGATAGTGTAGGAGCAAAAAAACAGGTTAATACCAGAATGAGGGAGGGGGGGGACTATCCCTAATTTACCGCTAATTTGCCCTACCTATCAATGGAGGGTATGATGCCCTAGGGTTATGGTGCTCCCATTCACCGACGGGAGACCCTAGAGTCACTCTAGATTGCCCTACACTACACTAATATGTGCACCAAATGTGAATTTTAAAATAGAATCCTCATAATATAGATTGTCAACTTAATAGTATGACTTATCTGGCAGAGGTGCATAAGATCCTCATGATCAGACGTTGCCCCGACGCGTTTCTCCCTGTTAACTTCACAGGGTTCATCAGGAGACAGCTACAGATAGATTCCAGGACTAGAAATACCACATCCCGGTGACAGCCAATTCCAGGTGCTGTGAGGGATTCTGGCTGTCACCCATTTGCTGTGCGCACGTTGCAGTTTATTTGTCAGCAGCTTTTTTGACAAAATTTTGTGACAAAAAAGCATCAGCATGTTCATTCTTCTTGCGTTTTTGTCAACGCATGGCAAATGCATGGCTACAAATTATTTGCATTATACCCGCGGTTTTGTCAACAAATGACAAAATCAATGCTGGAGTGATTTTGGGGTGTCTCACAAAAAAAAGACAAAGCCCCCTCTTTCACCACTTTATTAACCCCCCATACACCTCTCCAGGTCTGACATAATCCACACGAGGTCCCACGATGCTTCCAGCACTGCTACATCTGACACTCACAACGAGCGCCATAGAACACGACTGCCCGCTGGGAAGGTCAGACTGCAACTGAAGTGAGCCGCGCGATCAGCGGTGACCTCACTCAAGTGAGTCCAGGACACATGAACTCCCACTGTGACCGTAAATCACCTAAGTGACGTCACCACTTATCGCGCGGCTCACTTCACTTGCAGCGTGGAGCTCACAGCGGGCGGTCATGATCTATGACGCTCGTGGTGACATGACAGGGATGTAAAAAAATGGGGGGAACCCCATGTCTTCTTTTTTTTTTCTTTTTTTTAAATAAAAAAAAAAGCGTGGCATCCCTTCAATTTTTCATAACCAGCCAAGGTACAGCAGACAGCTGAGGGTTGCTGTTGTTCCTGTGCTGGATATGAAAAATTGGGGGGACTGCACGTCATTTTGTAACCCCCAAAAAATAAAAAAAAAAAACAGCTGGCCAAGCTAGCTATCCCTTTATCTATCGAGCTATCCCTCTTTTTTTGTTCTAGCTATCTGTTCTTCCTTAATATCTATTCTACATGATGTTTCTGTTTTATATATTCTATTTTTATCCATCCATCCATCTATTCTAGCTATCAATTTTCCTAACCTATCATATTTTGTTTCTCCTTTAAAAAACGCATTAAGAAAAATACACCAAAAACGCACCTGCATTACAAGCGTTTTTTTTTCACATTTCCAGGCTCTCTCTGAGGCCTGAAACACACTTCCGCATAAAAAACGTACATGTCTCACGTTCCGTTTTTCGGGTCCGTGTTCTGTTTTTTATGGGCGTTTCTCCGGTATGTATGACATCCGTGTGATGGCGTATGCTTGCCATGTGTGCGTGTGGAATGTCCGTGTATGCGTACGTGTAATGTCCGTGTGGTGTCCGTATGTGTTGATCTGTGTGTTGTAAAATGTCGTTGCTATATACCCACTGACAGCCGACAGACAGAGACGAGCGATGAGAATGAACTCGGGTGAACCTCACCCGACTTCATTGTCATACCACGGCTCTGTCTGTGTGTGGCGTCCTGATTAGTGGACATCTGTGATGGAATCACCGGTGTCCGCTAATCCCCCTGAGTAACTGAAGTTAGCGGCGACATTTGCGCTGCCGTCACTCAGGTTACCTGCGGCTAGCTGGAGTCACCCACCTGACACCGCTACTTACCTGTGACTTCTTTGCTGATCGCGCAGCTCACTTCAGTCACTTGGGTGACTCACAGCCACAGGTGGAGGATCCAGTGGTGGCCGCGAGTAACCTGACTGACGTCATCGGTGATCGCGCGGCTCACTTCAGTTGCTGCTTGGAGGTGATAGAGAGCGGTCATTGTGTGTGCCCGCTCCTGTCACCGTCATGTAGCAGAGCTGAGAGCGTTATGCGACATCCATGGATTACGGCGGACCTGGATAGGTTTTTTGGTTTAATTAAATTGGTGAACGAGGGTGTTTGTTTTAATTATTCTAAATAAAGGATTTTTTGAATGTGTGTGTTTATTTCCTTTTAATAACAGGTTAAACATGGAAGTTATCTTGGGGAGACGGCTGCCATGTTTAACCTAGGACTTAGTGGCAGCTATGGGCTGCTGCCATTAACTCCTTATTACCCCGATTGACACTGCACCAGGGCAATTTGGGAAGAGTCGGGTACAGTCCCAGAATTGTCGCATCTAATGGATGAGGCTTTTCCGGGCGGCTGCTGGCTGATATTGTTATGGAGGTGGGCTCCCCATAACGTGGGGCTCACCATCCTGAGAATACCAGCCTTTAGCCGTGTGACTTTACCATGGCTGGTATCAAAAATGGAGGGACCGCACACAGTTTTTTTAAATTATTTAATTTAACTGCACAATATAGACACGCCCACCGGATGCTGTGATTGGTTGCAGTGAGACAGCTGTCACTCAGCATGGGGACGTGTCTGACTGCAACCAATCATAGGCGCCGGTGGGCGGGGGAAGCAGGGAATAGTAGATGGAATAATGAGCATCCGGCATTTTCAAAATAATTAAAGCCGCCGTATCTTTTGCACAGCTGTTCTTCGCCGCGCTGATGATCGGGGATCGGTAAGTAATGGACAGGGGGAGATACAGAAAGACCGACAAAGGGATATTGACTGACAACCACAGAAAAAAAGGTAAATTGACTGATAACCAATTAAAAAAAAATAGATTGACCGACATCGCTCACTTAAAAACGCACACGGATGGTACGTGTAGCACACGGACATGCTGCGGGTGCCGTCCTTGCAGGCACGGACCCATTGACTTTAGCGGGTCCGTGCCTGCGTGATCTCGGAGAAAAACTGACATGTCGAGCGTGTTGGAAAACGTACAAATGACACGGACACACGTTCCGTGTGTTTTTATGTGGGTGTGCCTGCTACCATAGGGTAGCATTGGTCTCCGTGCCGCCGGTACGTGCAAAAACGTACCAAACACGTACCGGGGGCACGGATGTGTGTCGGAGGCCTGACAAGGTGCAGTTTTGGTTGCAGTTTGTGTGCAGAAAAAATTGCAGCGTGCACATATAGCCTAAATAAAAAAAAAACTGTTGTCAGGAGAAAACTTAGTGGGTCAGGCACCCAGAAGCGTTGTTATAGCTCATACAGAAAAAGGAAAAAATAGGAACAAACCTATACATATACACCAAGTACGTGAAAATATGTATATATGATAAATAAAAGGAGATATGTACACATAATAAGTGTTTGTGTTTATTATATATATATATATATATATATAATAAACACACACACACACACACACTAGGGTATACATACACACGCATAAAGGTACCGTCACACTAAGCAACATCGCTGCTGATGCACAACTTGCTAGTGATGTTGCTGTGTGTGACATCCAGCAACATCCTGGCCCCTGCTGTGAGGTCGTTGGTTGTTGCTCAATGTCCTGGACCATTTTTTAGTTGTTGCTCTCCCGCTGTGAAGCACACATCGCTGTGTGTGACAGCGACAGAGCAACAACTAAATGTGCAGGCAGCAGGAGCCGGCTTCTGCGGACGCTGGTAACCACGGTAAACATCGGGTAACCAAGAAGCCCTTACCTTGGTTACCCGATATTTACCTTCGTTACCAGCGTCCGCCGCTCTCAGCTGTCAGTGCCGGCTCCTGCTCTATGCACATGTAGCTGCAGTACACATCGGGTAATTAACCCGATGTGTACTGTGGCTAGGAGTGCAGTGAACAGGGAGCCGGCACTGGCAGTGTGAGAGCGGCGGACACTGGTAACGAAGGTAAATATCGGGTAACCAAGGTAAGGGCTTCTTGGTTACCCGCTGTTTACCGTGGTTACCAGCGTCCGCAGAAGGTGGCTCCTGCTGCCTGCACACGTAGCAGAGTACACATCGGGTAATTAACCCAATGTGTACTGTGGCTAGGTGTGCAGGGAGCCAGCGCTAAGCGGTGTGCGCTGGTATCTAAGGTAAATATCGGGTTGGTTACCCGATATTTACCTTAGTTACCAAGCGCAGCATGCTTCCACGTGTAGCGACGCTCCAGCGATCCCTGCCAGGTCAGGTTGCTGGTGGGATCGCTGGAGCGTCGCTTAGTGTGACATCTCACCAGCGACCTCCTAGCAACTTACCAGCGATCCCTATCAGGTTGTATCGTTGTTGGGATCGCTGGTAAGTTGTTTACTGTGACTGGGCCTTTAGGCTCATGAGTGATAAAAGCCCAAAGGAGATAATGACAAAATGGTGTCACTAGACAGGGTAAGTATGCAGTGACCCAAAGATAATGAAGTCCACCCTTGAACTAATGCCTATAATAGCATGATAGACTTTACATATAATACAGCTTTATAGTATATGTGAAACATGAGCAGTCTTATTATAGTAGGCACAAAATGAACCTGCTATACAAGCATGAACTAAGTTACAGATAAAATATGTAAGAACCTATATATATCGGTGCACACATATAGCAAGTTACACATGGATGTGAAAGTATATGTATGATGGGGTATGCCATATAGAAACGCTGCAGAATAAATAGTAAGAGATACAGATTAGTTACCCCCCAAAGTTTAAGATGTCCAGAGGGCATACAAGCTCTGATGTTGAGACCCACAGAAGCACATAACAGTATGATAAAATGGACCAGACAATGCATGCAAGTAGATGTAACCAAATGCTTCAATAGCCCAAAATAGGCCCTCAACGGGGTACATTACCCCTGAGATAAACCTGACGCTCTGGTATGATATCTATACCATATTTATTATACAGTCATATGAAAAAGTTTGGGCACCCCTATTAATGTTAACCTTTTTTCTTTACAACAATTTGGGTTTTTGCAACAGCTATTTCAGTTTCATATATCTAATAACTGATGGACTGAGTAATATTTCTGGATTGAAATGAGGTTTATTGTACTAACAGAAAATGTGCAATCCGCATTTAAACAAAATTTGACAGGTGCAAAAGTATGGGCACCTCAACATAAAAGTGACATTAATATTTTGTAGATCCTCCTTTTGCAAAAATCACAGCCTCTAGTCGCTTCCTGTAACTTTTAGTGAGTTCCTGGATCCTTGATGAAGGTATATTTGACCATTCCTGTTTACAAAACAATTCCAGTTCAGTTAAGTTTGATGGTCGCCGAGCATGGACAGCCGCTTCAAATCATCCCACAGATTTTCAGTGGTATTCAGGTTTGGGGACTGGGATGGCCATTCCAGAACATTGTAATTGTTCCTCTGCATGAATGCCTGAGTAGATTTGGAGCAGTGTTTTGGATCATTGTCTTGCTGAAATATCCATCCCCTGCGTAACTTCAACTTCGTCACTGATTCTTGCACATTATTGTCAAGAATCTGCTGATACTGAGTTGAATCCATGCGACCCTCAACTTTAACAAGATTCCCGGTGGCGGCATTGGCCACACAGCCCCAAAGCATGATGGCACCTCCACCAAATTTTACTGTGGGTAGCAAGTGCTTTTCTTGGAATTCCGTGGTTTTTTTGCCTCCATGCATAACGCCTTTTTGTATGACCAAACAACGCAATCCTTGTTTCATCAGTCCACAGGACCTTCTTCCAAAATGTAACTGGCTTGTACAAATGTGCTTTTGCATACCTCAGGCGACTCTGCTTGTGGCGTGCTTGCAGAAAGGGCTTCTTTCGCATCACTCTCTCATACAGCTTCTCCTTGTGCAACGTGCGCTGTATTGTTGACCGATGCACATTGACACCATCTGCAGCAAGATGATGCTGCAGGTCTTTGGAGGTGGTCTGTGGATTGTCCTTGACTGTTCTCACCATTCTTCTTCTCTGCCTTTCTGATATTTTTCTTGGCCTGCCACTTCTGGGCTTCACAAGAACTGTACCTGTGTTCTTCCATTTCCTTACTATGTTCCTCACAGTGGAAACTGACAGTTTAAATCTCTGAGACAACTTTTTGTATCCTTCCCCTGAACAACTATGTTGAATAATCTTTGTTTTCAGATAATTTCAGAGTTGTTTTGAGGAGCCCATGATGCCACTCTTCATAGGAGGTTCAAATAGGAGAACAACTTGCAAGTGGCCACCTTAAATACCTTTTCTCATGATTGGATCCACCTGCCTATGAAATTCAAAGCTCAATGAGGCTACAAAAACAATTTAGTGCTTTAGTAAGTCAGTAAAAAGTAGTTAGGAGTGTTCAAATCAAGAAATTGATAAGGGTGCCCATACTTTTGCACCGGTCAAATTTTGTTTAAATGCGGATTGCACATTTTCTGTTAGTACAATAAACCTCATTTCAATCCAGAAATATTACTGAGTCCATCATTTATTAGACATATGAAACTGAAATAGCTGTTGCAAAAACCCAAATTGTTATAAAGAAAAAAGGTTAACATTAATAGGGGTGCCCAAACTTTTTCATATGACTGTATACAGATAGGCATAACCCCAAAATCTCATACAAGACAAAAATAAACATTAAGACTATACACAATAGCCATAAAACACGGGTATACTGAAAAATATGATGAGCAGTGGATATAAAAGTGAACCACCGCCTGGCATGCTGATATTTATAAGGATTCATGAGTAGGGCTGTAAAAGTTCGGATCCGCGCGGTTTCAAATAAGCCCGGGTGCCGGACCCGGGATTCCGACTGCACGATCCGGATCTGGCACTGGGGAAGTTAAAGGAGAAATGAAAAAATCAAGAATTAATCGAGAGTTTCATACTTCCGGAGACTTGGTGTCATGGCGGCAGACTGCTTCCAGGTCACGCATTCACTTCATATACTGCGCAATAGGCTTATCGCATACACACAGCTTTCTGTGCATTCCCCGCCCACCGACCGTCCTGTCTTCTGTGATCGGTTGCAGTCAGACGCGCCCCCAGTCTGTGACAGCGTCTGCCTGCAGTCATCACTCATTGCGGTCCAGTCATAGTCTACAGTCACAGCCAGCGAATTTTATTCCAAATAAAGGATTTTTTTCTGTGTTTGTACTTATTTACTTTCATGTACAGGTTTCTGATGAAGGTATCTCATAGACGCCTGTGCGATGCTTTCCCCGCCCACCGGCCGTCCTGGTGCCTGTGATTGGTTGCTCAGTGAATACACCGCACACGCTCCTACCCCCTATACCTTCCACCAACGTTTTTACTCTCCGGATTCTGGTCCCAATAGATTTTAGTATCGGATTCCAGAGCAGATCGGGGTTTTTTTTTGTTTTGTTAATTTAGCAACCGTCGGTCCCGGTTTTTTGGGAGTCCGACCAGCTCTATCCATGAGATACAAAAAGGTATTAGTGATACAATTATAAATGGATCAAGAAGGACATCAGCCTATAATAGTAAATAAGCATATAATGTGGCTCCCTGGAGTAAGGCAGCAGACACATTAGTGTGTGGCATCCGATGCGAGAGCAATGGATATGATATGCTAATGACTCCCGGCTCAGGCTCTGCTGCGAGCGTGTTCGAGTGTCATGCGACTGTAACCGGATCTTGCGATCAGCTCACAGCTGCGAAGCTCAAGGCGGGCGCTGCAGAGAAGAGGGAGGGGTTAATCTCCCTATCTCCTCCATTGTCAGCCTGTGCGTGTATCGCACTGCACTGGGATAACATCTGAGTGCAGTTCGATGTCTCTCGCACCCATTCACGTGAATGGGTGCGAGTGATACGGCTCTCGCAGAAAATCTCAGCATGCTGCAATATTTTCCTCAGGCCGTTTAGGGTTGAGAAAAAAAAATCGCTGATCCGAGCTGCAGCATTGTCTAACTTGGGGCCGAGTGCAATGCCAGATTTTCTCACATTGCACTCGTCCGATTTATACACTCATGTGAGTGTACCCTAATGTGAACACTCTGTAGGCCAGGAATATTATGTTAAGAAGACCTATACCTTGAGCCGTAACATGACATGGCGTCTAAAGGGGGCTTTACACGCTACAATATTATTAATGAATTATCGTCAGGGTCACGGTGTTTGTGACGCACATCTGGCTTCATTATTGAGATCGCAGCGTGTGACACTTATGAGCAACCTTAAACGATCGCAAAAGTGGCCAAAATCGTTTGCCGCGGAGAGGTCGTCCTGAAACAAAAAATCTTTTTTGTACTTATTAGCGATGTTGTTCCTTGTTCCTGCGGCAGCACACATCGCTGTGTGTGAGTGACACCGCAGGAGCGACGAACATCTCCTTACCTGCCTCCACCGGCAATGCGGAAGGAAGGGAGTGGGTGAGATGTTACGTCCCGCTCATCTCCGTCCCTCCTCTTTTATTGGACGCCTGCCGAGTGACGTCGCTGTGACGCCGAACGAACCGCCCCCTTAGAAAGGAGGCAGTTCACCGGCCAGAGCGACGTCGCTGGGCAGGTATGTGCGTGTGACGCTGCCATAGCGATAATGTTCGCTACGGCAGTGATCAACAGATATCGGCCGTACGACGGAGGCCGGTGCTATGGTGCTCGACATTGCCAGCAAATGCTAGCCATGTCGTAGCGTGTAAAGCCAGCTTATCTGTTCCAGACAATTTTGGCCTCTAAAGTTCAAATAGCGCATCTTCACTTCTGAGCCCTCCCGTGCGCCCAAACAGATTTCCATCACATATGGGGTATCCCCATACTCAGGAGAAATTGGATAGCAAACTGTACAGTGCATTTTCTCCTGTAAGCCTTGTAAAAATAAAAGATTTGGAGTTAAAGCAACATTTTTGTGGTAAAGTAAAAATTTTAATTTTGTTCCTTTAAGGGTTAAACTTCTAGGGTGTTTTTTTTTTTGTTTTTTTTTTTGAGGGGTCCATTTTTTAGAATGGTGTCACTTTTGGGTATTTTCTGTTAGCTAGGCCTCTCGGCCACTTCAAATGTGATGTAGTACCTTAAAAAAAAAAAATGAAAAATTGCTGAGGGATGAGTGATTCTCATCAGCAAAGATCGGAAAATGTTAAAATCGTGTGAACTTTGGCAGGATCCGATCGGACAGCTGATAATTTACTGCAAAAGTCAGCGATCTTGCCAAGGATAGGCAAATGATGCCAATCACAGCCATGTCAAGTGTTGGCATGACTGTGATTGGCCACTGCAAAAAAAAAAAAAAAAAGGTTAAAGCAGTACAGACTTAAGGTGGCTTTACACGCTACGATATTTCTAGCGATATCGAGCGTGTAAGTACCCGCCCCCGTCGCCCATGTGATATCGTGTGATCGCTGCCGCTGCGAACATTATCGCTACGGCAGCGTCACACGCACTTACCTGGTCGGCGTCGGCGCTGTGACTGCCGAACAATACCTCCCTCAAGGGAGAGGGACGTTCGGCTTCACCGCGACATCACTAAGTGGCTGGCTAATCAAAGCGGAGGGGCGGAGATGAGCGGGACTTAATATCCCACCCACCTTCTTCCTTCCGCATTGCGGTCGGTGGCAGGTAAGGAGACGTTCCTCGCTCCTGCGGTGTCACACATAGCGATGTGTGCTGCCGCATGAGCGATGAACAACATGGATAAACAACCCTTACCGATTTTTGAGTTTGGGACGACCTCTCCATGGTGAACGATTTTCAACACTTTTGAGGTCGCTGGTCAATGTCACACGCTACGATATCGTTAATGACGCCGGATGTGGGTCACTAACAACGTGACCCCGACGATAAAACATTAACGATATCGTAGCGTGTAAAGCCACCTTTAGAGTCTCCCCGCGGCTGCAGCGCTACTTCCGTGTCCGACAATTATACCTAATGCATATTCACTGCATTCTCTTCCTACCAGCAACTCTCATTGGCAACAGTCAGACCCCACCCTCAGACAGAACCTGTGATTGGTTGGAATCACAGGCGCTGTCTGCAAGGCCATGTCGTGGTATAAAATAAATAAATTGGCATTGGGTACCCCCTTGTATTGATGCCAGCACAGATAAAGACAGGTCAACAGGCTGACGTGCGTTTATCTGGGCTGTGTATTAAAATAGGAGGAACTGCATGCGGCTTTTTAAAATTATTTAAATAATTTACAAACAAAAAAACTGCGTGCAGTCCCCCCCCATAGTATTCTCAGGCTGGGGAGACCCTTGATTATTTGCCTCCCCCAAGCCTAAAAATAGCAACCTGCAGCCACCCAGAATTGTCACATCCATTAAATGCGACGATCCCGGCACTTTACACGGCTCATCCCGATTGCCACTGCACTAGGGCAATAGGGGTAATATCAGGGGTTAATGACAGCTGCCACTAAGCCCTAGATTAGTATTGGCAGGTGTCTTGAGACCCACACCCCCATTACTAAACTGCAAGTGAAAGTAAATAAACACCTGAAAAATCCTTTATTTGAAATAAAAAGACAAAAAACACCTTTCACTACTTTATGAACCTCAAAGCACCAAGGTCCAAGGTAATCTACACGAGGTCCCACAATGATTCCAGCTCTTCTACATTACTGTAGGCACAGCGCGTGATCATGGAACATGACCAAATGCTGTGAGGTTCAGGCAGAGACTTAGCCGCAATAAGCGGTGTCATCACTCTGGTTAGTTGCTGTCACAGCTGGAGGTTCCCATGGCCCTCCACCTGTGATTCCAACCAATCACAGATGCTGTCCGAGGGTGGAGTCTGAATGTAGCCAATCTGCCTCCGGTGGGCTGAGAAAGCAGTGAATATGCATTCGATATAATTGTCAGACCCAGAAGTAGCATTGCAGCCTGTCTGTACTGCTTTAACCTTTTTTTATTTTCTTTCTTTTAGAGCCCCCCTACACCATTTTACAACACAGCACTTTTGCCTCCCATTGAATTTAATGGTTTCGCTAGGATTGACGATCCAATCAGCGGGCTCAGCGATCCTAAACCGATCCGATCCTTGGCAGAGTCGCTAATTTCTACTGATAAACTTTGAGCCCTTCTAACTTCCTACAACAGAATAAATATCAAAAATTGCGCTGCTGTAAAGTAGACATGTGAGAAATGTTATTTATTCACTATTTTGTGTGATATAACTCTCTGGGTTAACCCCTTATAGATGAAGGCAATTTTGACCTTATTGACAGGCCAAATTTTACAAATCTTACCACTGTCACTTTATGAGGTAATAACTCTGGAACGCTTCAACGGATCCCGGTGATTCTGAGAGTCTTTTTCTGTGACATATTGTACTTTATAATAGTGGTAAATTTAGGACAATATGTTTTGTTTTTATTTGTAAAAAAAAAAAAAAAAATCGGAAATGTGACATATTTCGCAATTTTCAAACTTTTAATTTTTATGCCCTTAAACCAGAGAGTTATGTCACACAAAATCTAATATATAAAAGGGTTGGTGTGTGTGTGTGTGTGTGTGTGTGTGTGTGTGTGTGTCCGAGATTGGCATCTGCACTGTCGCAGCTAAAGCCACACACACACACACGAACACACACACACACACACACACACACACACATCGGGACCCCGAGAGCATCATAGGCTATGTTGTGAGGCGAAATTTTAACCCCACGCGTTCCAATTTACCAATCAATTTTGCCCCTATCTACATAATGGGGAAAAAGTGAAACGAAAAGTGTGGGAGGCAAATTGACAGCTGTCAAATGTGAACAAGGGGGACTTCAAGAATGAGAGCGATGGTGCCAAAGAGTATATACCGTACAGTTGCTAAGGTGGGGCAAAGAGACAAACCGAAAGACATACACAGAGATAGAGAGAGACAGACAGATACAGAGATGGAGACAGACTGATTACAAATACAGACAGAGATAGAAACAGACAGACAGAGACATTGACACAGACAGACAAGGAAAGAGAGACAGACAGACAGCAACAGACAGAGACTGGGAGATAGACCGTTACTATCCCGGGCAACGCCCAGGTACTACAGGTAGTAATTAATAAACATTTCCCACATCTATACTTTACATCAGTGTATTTTTTTGGGGTTAGGAATCATAGAAGGGTTCAATGTTCATCAATTTCCATTTTTATTTTCTTCAACATAACTTACAAAACCATTTTTTTAGGGACCACATCATATTTGAAGTGACTTTGAGAGGCCTAAGTGACAGAAAATACCCAAAAGTGACACCATTCTAAAAACTGCACCCCTCAAAGTGCTCAATACCACATCCAAGAAGTGTATTAACCCTTCAGGTGCTTCACGGGAGCTAAAGCGATGTGGTATGAACAATAACATCCTAAAAATGTTACTCTCATTTTTTTTTTCACCTTTTAAAGAAATAACACAACAAAATGGACCACAACACTTGTTACCTAATTTCTTGAGCACGCTGATACCCCACATGTGGCCAGAAACCTCTGTTAGGACAAATGGGAGGGTTCGGAACAGAAGGAGCAATATTTTAATTTTGGAACCATGTTGCATTTGCAGGGCCCCTAAGGTCTCTAAAGAACAGAACCTCCCCCACAAGTGATCCAATGTTTGGTGAGCACCTTGAACCCCCAGGTGATTCACAGAATTTCAGAATTTTATAATATTGAGCTGCAAAAATAAAAAAAATAAATTTTTACCACAAAATTGTTACTTCAACCAGATTTGTTTTTTCCATAAGGTTAACAGGGAAAATGCACCAAGCAATTTATTGTGCAATTTCTCCTGAGTTCGCTGGTACCTCATATTGTTAAGGTGATCTCTTACAAAGTTCCACAAGTTCCCTACTGCCTGATTCTAATGGTGTGGATCGAGTGCATGCTTGAAAAATGAGATTAGACACACAGTCGGATATTCATCTTTCCTTGACCAATGTCGGCCCAGAAAACAGACTTCTTTATTCCAGGAACATGCTCTTGTAAAAACTAAGAAAAGGGGCATGGTTGGCATACCAATGGGCATACTTGGATGTTTCCATTGGTCAGTGGGTCGAACAATGAGTTAAGAGTGCTTTACACGCTGCGACATCGCTAGCAATCTCGTTAGCGATGTAACGCGCCAGATCGCACATACGATTTGCCGAGATCGCACATGTGATCGGCGCTTCAAATAATGACCTATGTGCGATCTCGGCAAATCCGATCTGCGATCTGGCATGTCACATCGCTAACGAGATCGCTAGCGATGTCGCAGCGTGTAAAGCACCCTTTAGTCTAAAAGCTGATTGGGCATCATCGTAGGCAGGTCTATGACATCATTGGACAGATCCATGCTGATGGGAGGGTCTATGTCGTCATCTGAAGGATCCATGCTGATGGGAGGGTCTATGTCGTCATCTGGTGGATCCATGCTGATGGGCGGGTCTATGATGTAATCGGTGGCCATCTTAGTTATCGCTGAAAACCTGGCTCATGTAAGGCAAAATCGACACACTTCCCACAATCCCCTGTGAAGAGGTTAATTAAGTATTTGATCCAATGGCTTTCCTCAACAGTATGTTGTGGAAATCAACTGTTTGGGCACAAGGCAGGGCTCAGAAAAGAAGGAGCACCATTTGGCTGCAAAATTGGCTGGTATCATTAGCGAATGCTATGTCTCGTTTGGAGACCCCTTAATGTGCCTTAACAGTGGAGTTCCCCCACAAGTGACCCCATTCTGGAAACTAGACCCCTCAAGGATTTTATTCAGGGGTATAGTGAGCATTTTTAACCCACAGGTCACAAAAATGTTGCTGTAGCAGCAAATTTCTCACTTTTAGACTATGTGCCCAAGATCCGGTGACACTGCGTCTAAGACACACTGTCAGCCCTTTTGAAGAGATGCAATTTTGGTCCACAGGATAATAACACAGCTGCCTGTGCCTGCGATCTGGGTTCAGGCTGCTGTGGACTTTAGCTCTATTTTATCCGTGGAGAACACGCTTGTCTCTGCAGCATAAACTGACATCCTGAAGCTCGGGAAACCACACTGCCGGTTATTTTATGCGGTGGAGAACAGAAGCACCATGTGCAGGAGATTTCTAGAAATCCCATCCACTGTGCTTGTACTGTACAACACAATGTTTTGGACGCAGCGAAAACATATTGCATCCAAAACGCTGCAAACCCTAATCGTGGGCACACAGCCTATAAAGCTAGGATAGAAGGATGGATGTCAAACACATATATAATGTCCCACCCGCCTACATATTTTAAGCTGGCACCCTTTAGTGCCTTTCATGGAGCAGTAAAGGATGGTTAGTAGGGCTGGGCGGACCCTGACTGTAAAAGTCAGGATCCACGCAGTTTCAAATATGCCTGGGTGCCGAACACAGGTCCGGGATTCCGGGTGTTTGATCCAAATTCGGCACTCGAGAAATTAAAAAAAAAAAATAAAGGAAAAATAAAGAAAACAAGAATGAAGTGAGTTCTTCATACTTACTGAGGGTCCGTGTCATGGCAGCACACTGCTTCCGGGTCGCACATTCACTTACTGTGCCTCAATCGCATACACACGGCTTTCCCTGCTTTCCCCGCCACCGGCCGTCTTGTCGTCTGTGATTGGTTGCAGTCAGACGCACCCCCAGCCTGTGTAACTGCGTCTGCCTGCAATCACTGACAGGCGCTGTATGCGGGTCAGTACCGAGGTATAAAAATAAATAAAACAATTGGAGCAGGGTCCCAGCACAGATAAAGCCCATGGCTACAGCCCCAGCCCTGTGCTTATCTTGGTGCTGTGATGGGAGAGAAAAAGGCGCAATAGGGTCTTACCCGGTTTACAGGGCGAAAGGTAAAAGAGCAATGCACTCACCTGGCAGGGTTGTGCCAGTCACAACCCCTTTGTAGACGTAGATGAGCGCTTAGGTGGTTCAGCAGCGGCCCTGTCACAGAGCAAAATTTTCAACGTAAAAAAACTGGGGAAAAAACGGGTTTTATGCCGCGCTAGGAAACCACGAGCATGAGTATAACAAATTGTTCTTTTATTTAGGTCATTCCAACGCGTTTGAGACTCATCTGCCTCCTTCCTTAGGGAAAAGAATCTCCAATTCTCAAAAAAAGAAACCAGTTTTTTCCCCAGTTTTTTTACGTTAAAAACTGTACTTATCTTGGCTGCGTATCAAAAGAAGAGGAACCGCATGCAGCTTTTTTTTTTCTTTTTATTTAAATAAATAATTAAAAAAACAACTTGTGGTCCCCTCCAATTTTCATACCCAGCCATGATAAAACCAGCTTGGGCTGGTATTCACAGGCTGAGGAAGCTCAGCCTAAAAATTTCAGCCTCCAGCCGCCCAGAATTGTCACGTCTATTAGATGCGACAAGCCCAATCTATCTAAGCCTGCACTCCGGTATGGCGCTCCTTCCATTCTGATCTTTGTACTGTGCCTCACATATGGGGCATTGGCGTACTCAGGAGAAATTGCACAACAAATTGAGGCAATTTGTTTTCTTATTAAACCTTTTGAAAATTTAAAACTTGAGGCCAAAGTAACATTGTAGTAGAAAAAAAAAAACCTTACATTTTCATTTACTCAGGCCAATGTTGTGTGAATCACCTGAACCTTGAAGATGTTCTCTACTCCCCTAGAGGTGTAGTTTCTAAAATGGGGTGACTTGTGGGGTTTCTGCTGTTTTTCCGCATCAGAAGCTCTTCAAATGTAACATGGCGCCCCGCTATGTATTCCAACCAACTATGGCGCTCAAAAAAAAAAAAAAGTGAATTGTGCTCCTTCCTTTCTCAGCCATCCTGTATGCCGCTACCTGAGGAGTATCTGTGTACTCAGAAGAAAACATGGACCCCAAAATGTGTTGTGTAATTTCTCCCGTTACTCTTGTGAAAATGAGAAAATTAGGACTAAATCAGAATTTGTATATTATTGTATATTTTTTTTTTTTATTTTCACGGCTTAATGTTATAAATTTTGTGAAGCACCTGGGGGTTTAAGGTGCTCACCACATATCTAAATTCCTTGAGGGTTTTATTTTTCCAAAATGGGGTCACTTGTGGGAGTTTTTTAACTGTTTGCACATTAGGGGCTCTCCAAAACGCAGCATGGTCTGACTTTTGTAGTGCAAAATTGGCTGGAATAGATGGCAAATTGCGCTCCGTCCCTTCCAGGCCCCGCCGTGTGCTCACAGCAGTACCGACATACTCAGGAGAAATAGGACATCATTCTATGCTCAATATTTGTTTTCCTGTTAAGGGTGCTTTACACGCTGCAACATCACTAGCGATTGCTAGCGCTGTCACGAGAGAGCGATAGCACCCGGCCCCGTCGTTCGTGCGACATGTGGTGATCGCTGCCGTAGCGAACAATATCGCTACGGCAGCGTCACACGCACAGACCTGTTCAGCGACGTCGCTGTGGCCACCAAACAATCCCTCCTTCAAGGGGTAGGTGCGTTCGGCGTCACAGCGGCGTCACTAAGTGGCCGCCCAATAGGAGGGGAGGAGATGAGCGGCCGGAACATGCCGCCCACCTTCTTCCTTCCTCCTTTCCGGTGGACACAGGCAGGATGATGTTCGTCGTTCCTGCGGTGTCTCACACAGTGATATGTGATGCCGCAGGAACGACTAACAACCTGTGGAATGAAAGACCAACGACATTATGATTAGGAGCGACGTGTCAACGATCAACGATTTTTGCAGTTTTTGTGATCGTTGATCGTCGCTCCTAGCTGTCACGCTGCGATGTCGCTAGCGACGCTGGATGTGCGTCACAAACACCGTGACCCCGACGACATATCGTTAGTGATGTCGCAGCGTGTAAAGCACCCTTTAGCCTCGTGAAATTGAGCAATTTTTTGGCTAATAAACATTTGTGTGAAAACTTATAATGTTCATTTTTTTTTTCAAAATTGCTTTAGTGTGACGCATCTAAGGGGTTATTAATAGGGTTGAGCGGACCCGGGTCCGCAAAATCCGGATCCGCACGGTTTGAGAGCCCGATCCGAGTCCGACCAGTACCTGGGATTCGGAGTGCACGATTCTCTCTCTCTCTCTCTCTCTCTCTCTCCTCCCCATTGATTTACATGTCCGTGGATTCCGGATCGGATCCGGACTTCGGCGGCAACCTGATCCGGATCCGCCAGACCCGGATTATGGCCGATCCGCTCAACTCTAGTTATTAAGCTTCTTGGATTTGGTTTCTTTTTTTTAAAACTGTCACTTTTGGGGATATTTTGTCACGTAGGCCCCTCAAAGTCACTTCAAATGTGATAGTTCCTAAAAAAAATTTGAGAAACTTTTAACCCTTCTAGATTGCTAGCAAGCAAATTGTTCCAAAACTGCTGCTGATGTAAAGTAGATGTAAATGTTATTTATGAGCTATTTTTATGTGGTATAAGCTCACTGTGAGGCTGGAGGCTAGGCTGGAGTCACACTTGTGTGTAAATCACATGTAATACACGCAAGTCTCACATCGCATCACCCGGCGTGGCCGCACACTCTCCTGACAGGAGCGTCTCAGCTGCATAGAAATACAGGAGAGTGTGCGGCCGCGCCGGGTGATGTGATGTGAGACTCACGCGTATTACATGTGAGTCACTCGCAAGTGTGACTCCAGCCTTACATGCAATATCACAGTGTCTCAGTAATTTCAGGTTGGGTGACATAAAACAGGAACAACAAAAATGTAAATGAGGCCGAATGTAAAGATTGTATCTCATCAATGTCCATTTGAATTGTTTTAGTTATGAAGCCGACAAGGGCCGATAAAGGAAGTGCCGATAAAGGAAGAGCCGATAAAGAAAGGGCCGATAAAGAAAGGGCCGATAAAGAAAGGGCCGATAAAGAAAGGGCCGATAAAGAAAGGGCCGATAAAGAAAGGGCCGATAAAGAAAGGGCCGATAAAGAAAGGGCCGATAAAGAAAGGGCCGATAAAGAAAGGGCCGATAAAGAAAGGGCCGATAAAGAAAGGGCCGATAAAGGAAGTGCCAGTAAAGAGCGCATGAGCAGACAGGAGGTAAGACAGCAATAAATACCAGTCAATGTGTTTGTGTTAGAGGGGTTGTCCGGTCTCCGGAGAATACCTCAGTCTCGCTGTATGTGAGTGACCATGTGACTGTGCCGCTGTCACCATTTCCAGGTTCCTTGTGCAGTTACATGCTGACTAGTCTCATCTGCCTTCTCTCAATTCACTTCTTTTGATAGAAGCCGGATGAGACTAGTTGTCACATGACTGCAATCACATAGACGTTCATGTAATCATGACAATGTGAGATCTGCACAAAGTAAAAAAAAAACGTTCAAAAATTGAAGGCTCAATTGGAAATTCTCCGGCTTCTTCTGTCTGCTGCTCTCATGCTATGAAAGCTTTTGTGAATCATTGATTATAGCTTGTTGCCGACATAACCTGATCCCAGCCACCTCTCGCCATGTCATCTACCCACTTCCTGTCATCTTCTGACCTAGAGCCGTTATCGGTCCAAAAACCCCATCACCCCCCCCTTTTTAGCTGCTTATCCAGAGCAGTTTTCTCTGCTGGTTTTCTCCATGAGCTACCTAGCAAGGTGCTTGTGTAAACTATTTTAGTTCCATAATCTCATCTGTTTGTGTACCCCAGTGCATGCTGGGACACAAAGCATCATCAGGGGGCAGAGATTGCGGTCACTTCCAGCACACTCTTCCCTGGAAGAAAGTGTCATCAGTAATGCATGTTTTAGGGAAAGTGCTGTCACAGCTGTGCCCCTGAGTGTCTTCCTAGTGGAGTGTCTGCCTCCCACCCCACCATACGCTGCCTTCTTCTCCCCTCCCCCCATGTGCTTCCTGCCCCATGCGCTGTCTTCCTAGTGCATTAGGGAAAACAGAGCAGTGTATATGGACTTCATTAGGAGTAAAAGGCAACAACTTCAATAGATATGCGCAAACAGGAAGAAATAGAAGTCTTTAAATTTGCCTACGTATCAGTATATCCCATGGTCAATAATTAGCGAAAAATAAACGCTATAGTGCACATAAAAAGTTTTATTAGACACAAGATACATGAGGTATATAATATAATGGAACGTACAAAACAGGTTTAGACAAAGACAGGCGAAAAAATCCCCATGTGGGGCCACATGCAAATTAATTCATATATTGTCTCCCTGATATACAAAGTGCTGAGTGCTAAATCCAAGCCTATGCATAGAAACAACTGCCAGCCTTTACTTAATACAGTGTACTGAACAAGGTCAGATAATCACAGGCTAGAAAAACAGTGAGCCATAGAGAACCACAACAGCACTGGATAACAGTACAGGGAGCTTACCAATGGAGACAGATAGCATGTGGACACACATGGGGACATGTCCCAACACGTGTTTCGTGTCACTTCCTCAGGGGACCGTGAACAACAATGGGTAAGTGGATTTATATACTTGCCGTAGTCACATGAAATCTGCAGCACCTGTCGCAGTTCAAAGGTCTCAGGGATGCATAACGCTGGTGTAGGCGGCTGCTCCGGCGTCACCTGGGTAGGGAAAACCCCTAATGACGTCAGTTTACCCAGAAGACGCTGAGAGGAGAGCCGCCCCCACCGCGCATGCGCAATCCCCGCACCCGGAAGTGCGATCGCAAATGCCATGCCAAGTACTGGCAAAGAGAAGGGCAAGTCACAGCGCTATAGGGGGAGGCATAAAGACATCATATAAACATAAAAACATGGTAAAAATGGACCTAGAGAGCACCACAGGAGCGATTAGCACAGTTTTCATATATCAGATCAGGCACAGTACATAACAGCATATAATTTACAAGACATTAACATAGTATTGGTCAAGACTGTGCAGGATCAACTAAACAGAGTAAAGTGGTGATCATAGATAGATTTTCCTCTCCACTCCTTTATCCTCCTCCATTTTATTGTTTTTTTCTGAGCAGCAGGACATGAACTCCAAATTTAACATGGGAAATCCGGCAAGGACACAAAAAAGGGGGCACAGGACAAAGTGAACTGTGAAAAAAGGAACACAAAAGAGGTCAATTAAAAAAAGGGAATTAAAAATGTATTATTAAAAGACTCAGAAGCCAATCATTACAGGGAAACGGCAACCAAATAATACCCATACGTCCCACTAAGGAGAGTTGAAAAATTCCAACCGCAGAACGAGTATAATGGATTACAAAAAAGACGTAAAGGTCGGTCTCTCGTTCAACCCATCGGGTGTCACAGTGCCGAGAAGGAATATCCAGCGACATTCCACCCGTGCCAACGCCTTATGAATATCCCCACCCCTAAGTCCAAGGTGCACACGGTCAATCCCCCTAACCTTGAGGCTTGAAGGGTCCGACCCGTGATGCATCCTGAAATGGCGGGGGATGGTCCTAAGGGTGTCAATCTCCTCCGGCTTAGCCTGCTTAGCGGCAACTATGTCCCTAATGTGCTCCCTCGTCCGGACCCTAAGTTCACGACTCGTGAGTCCGACATATATTAAACCACACCCACACGTGGCATAATAAATTACGCCCGTGCTAGTGGAGGATATGTAATGTCGGATCTCAAACGTTTTGGATCCGTCAGAGGAAGTGAAGGATGTAGCCCTGATGATATTGCCATGCCGACAAGCAAGACATGAACCACAAGGGAAAGACCCGCACCTAGGGCGTCCCGTGGAGAATGGTAGCCTGTTTTGCGTCACATAATGGCTGTGAACCAGCATATCGCGCAGGCTCCGGCCCCGACGAGCCGTCATAAGGGGTCGCTCGGGTAGGATATCCTTCAACAAAGGTTCTGTTTGTAAAACAGACCAGTGTTTTGTAAAGATTCCTCTGATATAGTCCCACTGGTGGTTAAAAGATGAGACAAATCGGACCTTAGTCTCAACAGGTCGTATCCTCTCAGGATTAAAACGCAACAGGAGCTGGTCTCGTGGAGCCGATTTGGCGCGTCTATACGCCTTTTTGATGGATCTAGCGCTATATCCTCTTTCCATGAATCTGTCACGCATCTCACCGGCCCGATCCTCAAATACACTCATATCGGAACAGATCCGTTTTAAACGAATAAACTGTCCAGTTGGAACAGCATTAATCGTGGATTTGGGATGGCCCGAGGATGAATGCAGCAAGGCATTCACTGATGAGGGTTTGCGATAGATATCAGTAATCAAAACACCCTGATCACCAATAGATATACTGATATCCAAAAATCCACCCTAGCTAGGTCAGCCTGAAACGTAAGAAAGATGTTATATGGATTGGAGTTCAAGTGGCGCACAAAGCCCTCAAGCTCCGAGGCGCCTCCTCCCCAGATGACAAAAATGTCATCAATGAAGCGGAGCCAGCACTGCGCATGGGAGCTAGCCGGCACACCGCCGCCGAAAACCTCCCTCTCCCAGTAGCCCAGGAAGAGGTTTGCGTACGACGGCGTGCAAGCCGCCCCCATCGCAGTGCCGCGCCGCTGGAGGAAGAACCGCCCCCCGAAGGTGAAGGCATTGTGCATCATTGCGAACTCCAATAATTCCAAAATCAGGTGTTGTAAGGAGGGTTCCCAATTGCTCATACTCAAGAAATACTCAACTGCCTGAAGGCCATGTTCGTGACGAATATTGGTGTACAGTGTCTCAACATCCAAAGTCACCAGTGACACTCCACCATCCACCGTTAATCCATTAAGCCTCCTCAGGACGTCCGAGGTGTCTCTTAGGCTAAGTTCACATTTCCGCTAAAATGTATCAGTCGAAATCCTCCGCTATGGTAAACAACGGAATCCGTTTAGCGGATTCCGTTGTGTCCCATAGACTTGCATTAGTGGCGGATTGCGACTGATGACCCTGCGTTGCGTCCGCTGCGTCGCGGTCCGTCGTTTTTTGACTGACCGCCGGGCGGGAGCAACGCAAAATGTAACGTTTTCGGGCCGTCGAAAACAACGCACCGCGCAGGAATCCGTCGCCATCCGTCACACTTGCAATGTATGTCTATGGTGCTGGATTCCGTCGTAATCCGTCTTACGACGGAATCCAGCGCTGGATTCCGTCATGCTCTACTGAGCATGCCCAGCATGTTTGGCACGCCCACTGGGCTGTCCCAAACACAAACGGATCTTGACTGATCTGTCAAAAAACGGACACACAGCGGATGTAACGGACGCCACTGATCTGTTTTTTCACAGGATTCCTATGAAAGGAATCCTGTGAAAAACACATCAGTTGCATCAGTTGACATCTAAAAAATAACTGATCCGTTGCTGACGGACCTGACAGATTGAAAACAACGGAAGTGTGAACTTAGCCTAACATGGGAGGGCAGCGTCTCAACCAAAGGCTGGAGATAGAAATCAATAAACTTGCATATTGCATCACACAGCCCTCCCATGCCAGAGACAATCGGACGCTCAGGAGGAACCCGAGGGTTCTTATGAATTTTTGATAGTAAGTAGAAGGTGGGTGTCACCGGCGCCTTCAGAAAGGAGACCATCATAGACCTTTTTAGTGATGGTACCTGAGGCAAGAACATTCTCGAGTATTAGAGTCAATTGGGTCAAGTAAGTGTTTGTCGGGTTTGAAGGAAGGGTCTGGTAAAAGTCAGCTTTCTTCAGTTGCCTGTACACTTCGCGCTCGTACATAGCAGATGGCCACACCACCACGTTACCCCCTTTATCCGCTGGTTTAATCACTACCCCATACAGATTCCTCAGTTCCTCAAGCGCCCTTTGGTGTTTAACAGCAAGGTTCTTGCTTGGATATCTCTTGGGTAATGATCTTAGATCTCCCATGACTAAGGCTGCTTTCACACTACGTCTTTTTAACATGCGTCCTGAACTTTTTTTGCTGCAAAAGCGGATCCTGCTTTTACAGCAAAAAATGCATGCAAACGCATGTGTTACTTTGCAGGATCCTGTCACTGGATGTTTAGGGGCGGGCATTCGAGTCATGTGATCGGGAGTGATGGGAACTAAACGTGCCAGACTGGGAGCCGGCTTCTGACAGCTGTGAGGCTCGTAACCAAGGTAAACATCGGGTAACTTGCTTGGATACCCGATATTTACTTTGGTTACAAGCATCTGCAGCTGCTAGGAGCCGGGCTCCCTGCACACGTTACCAACGTAAACATCGGGTAACTAAGATAAGTGGTTACCCGATATTTACCTTGGTTACGAGTGTCCGCAGCTCTCAGGTGGGGGAGAGGGAGGGGGAGAGACAGAGAGAGAGGGGGAGAGAGACAGAGGGAGGAGAGAGATAGACTGATCACGGAGGCTGGTTTTCTTGGCATGCTCAGTAGAGCAAGCAGGATCCTGCCTATCAGCATGCCAGCGTTCACCTGCGTTTGCATGCTGTTTAGTCAGGATCCAGCAATTTGCAGAAGTTGGACGCAGCTCAAAAACGCTACAAGTAGCGTTTTTGAAAGATGTTAAAAAACTGCAAGTCGCTGGATCCTCACTATAACGCACGCAAACGCAGGTGAACGCATGTTAACGCGAGTCCATTGCAAATGCATTGATATGAAAACGCATTTGCACTGGATCCGTTTCTGCGTTAAAAAAACGTTCAGGACGCATGTTAAAAAGACGTAGTGTGAAAGCAGCCTAAGTCATGGAAGATCTGGACTTGGGGGCAAAGCGAAAACGGGGGGAACGTGGTGGAGCGCAGATATAAATATGTAGGGAAGATGCCAGAAAGCTCACCAGACGCCTGTCCTTCCAGCTCCTCAAGAGTACGTACAGCCTCCTCCTCAATCTCGTCAGCGCAAGAGCCAGGCCTGGGGTTTTTTTTGAATGAAGTTTGTGGAGGACCAACTTCCTAAGGAACAGGTGTTCAAGTCCTTTGAGACTGTGAAAAGATCAAAGTTACAGTCAGGTACAAATGTCAACCCAAGCTTTAGAACTTCAACCTGGTCATTAGTACAATTTTGGAAAGATTAATCACCTCCAGTTCATTTGTGTTGCCCCTCTTAGCGGCTGAGCCTGATATAAATTTAGCGGGGCCTGGTGAAGCCTTCCCTGGTCGATTTTTACCAACAAAACCTCTAGTGATGGGCCTGGTTGATGATGGTCAGATACCAAGTTCTCATCTTCCACTGAAGAGATGGAGGAGGCCGATCAGAAGCTGCAAGACCGACAAAGTGTCTCCTGCGACGTACTGTCCCCCTCCAGCGATACACCTGCTGATTCTTATAATCAGTCACGTTGATATTTTTTGGTTTTATTAGAGACCAACTCCTTCCATTTTGCAAATTCCTTATTCATGGTCTCATGAAAATTTGAAAGTTCCTGGGGAGTCAGTTCTTTAGATAAACGTTCCTGTAGGGTGGTAATCTCTATATCAATGTCCAGGAGAGAGGTCTCGTTGTTTTTAATAAGCAATTGCATGAAGGTCCTGGAGCATGCAGAAGCTGCATCCTCCCAGTCCTTTTTAAAGACCTCGTCCGAGACGCTGAAAGAGGGAAAGACCTGTACCCTAAGGCCACGGGGTATCAAACCCCTGTCGACATAACGTTGCATGAAAGCCTAAAGCCCACTTTACACGTTGCAATTAGTTGTACAATCGAATTTGCGATGTGACACGCCCAGGTTGCATACGGGATCTATGAGATTTCACGTTGGTCGTTCATTTGCTGTCACACGAGCGTTAGTAGTCTATGTTAAATTGGTCAATTGTGTGTGCGATCCTTTAGATCATGTGTTCTGTGACGTATGCATTGGGCACCTTTTTTTTTTTTTTTATTTATTGACTTGCCAAGCGTGTGTAATGTGTAGGGATGCGTTTTTACTATGTCATCTGCCATTCAGCTCTGCTACATGGCCGCTAACAGCAGACACAGACAGCCATGTAGCAGAGCTGAATGGCAGATGACAGCAGACACAGACAGAGCCGCACTGTCAGAATGAACTCGGGTGAACTTCACCCGACTTCATTGTGATGCTGCGGCTCTGTCTGTGTCGCGTCCTGATTAGCGGTCACCAGTGAAGACTCACCGGTGACCGCTAATCTCCTGAGTAACTAAAGTTACCAGCCCTCTCTCATATACTCACCAATCCCCGATCCCCGGCGCTGCACGGCGTTCACACTGCTCCAGCGGCTTTTACTGTTTTGAAAAAGCCGGCCGCCCATTAAACAATTTCGTATTCCCTGCTTTCCCCGCCCACCAGCGCCTATGATTGGTTACAGTGAGACACGCCCCCACTCTGAGTGACAGGTGTCACACTGCACCCAATCACAGCAGCCGGTGGGCGTGTCTATACTGTGTAGTGAAATAAATAATTAAATAATTAAAAAAAACGGCGTGCGGTTCCCCCCATTTTTAAAACCAGCCAGATAAAGCCATACGGCTGAAGGCTGGTATTCTCAGGATGGGGAGCTCCACGTTATGGGGAGCCCCCCACCCTAACAATATCAGCCAACAGCCGCCCAGAATTGCCGCATACATTAGATGCGACAGTTCTGGGACTGTACCCGGCTCTTCCCGATTTACCCTGGTGCGTTGGAAAATCGGGGTAATAAGGAGTTATTGGCAGCCCATAGCTGCCAATAAGTCCTAGATTAATCATGTCAGGCGTCTATGAGACACCCTCCATGATTAATCTGTAAGTTACAGTAAATAAACACACACACCAGAAAAAAATCCTTTATTAGAAATAAAAACACACACATATACCCTGGTTCACCACTTTAATCAGCCCCAAAAAGCCCTCCTTGTCCGGCGTAATCCAGGATGATCCAGCGTCGCTTCCACCGCAGCTGCATGGAGGTGACCGGAGCCGCAGCAGACACAGCCGCTCCGGTCACCTCCACACAGCAAATGAACACAGCCGCGCGATCAGCTGCTGTCACTGAGGTTACCCGCGGCCACCGCTGCATCCACCGGTGGCCGCGGGTAACCTCAGTGACAGCAGCTGATCGCACGGCTGTCTTCATTTGCTGCATGGAGGTGACCGGAGCGGCTGTGTCTGCTGCGGCTCCGGTCACCTCCATGCAGCTGCGGTGGAAGCGACGCTGGATCATCCTGGATTACGCCGGACAAGGAGGGCTTTTTGGGGCTGATTAAAGTGGTGAACCAGGGTATATGTGTGTGTTTTTATTTCTAATAAAGGATTTTTTTCTGGTGTGTGTGTTTATTTACTGTAACTTACAGATTAATCATGGAAGGTGTCTCATAGACGCCTGACATGATTAATCTAGGACTTATTGGCAGCTATGGGCTGCCAATAACTCCTTATTACCCCGATTTGCCAACGCACCAGGGTAAATCGGGAAGAGCCGGGTACAGTCCCAGAACTGTCGCATCTAATGTATGCGGCAATTCTGGGCGGCTGTTGGCTGATATTGTTAGGGTGGGGGGCTCCCCATAACGTGGAGCTCCCCATCCTGAGAATACCAGCCTTCAGCCGTATGGCTTTATCTGGCTGGTTTTAAAAATGGGGGGAACCGCACGCCGTTTTTTTTAATTATTTAATTATTTATTTCACTACACAGTATAGACACGCCCACCGGCTGCTGTGATTGGGTGCAGTGTGACACCTGTCACTCAGAGTGGGGGCGTGTCTCACTGTAACCAATCATAGGCGCTGGTGGGCGGGGAAAGCAGGGAATACGAAATTGTTTAATGGGCGGCCGGCTTTTTCAAAACAGTAAAAGCCGCCGGAGCAGTGTGAATGCCGTGCAGCGCCAGGGATCGGGGATCGGTGAGTATATGAGAGAGGGGGATAGACTGACATGGACTGAGAGTGAGGGACAGAGATAGTGATGGACTGACAGAGATTAGTGCATGACAGACATTGTGAGGCGCTTCAGAACGCAGCTTTTCAGCTGCGCTCTGAAGCAGACCTTTTTTAAGCTGCGGTGCAGAGCGCACACCTGCGCACATAGCATCAGACAACAAAATCGTATGAGGGATGTCACACGTTACAATTGACTAGGTTCGTGCAACAAAACGCTCAATTCTAGAGAATGATACGATGTGTTTGCGATCAACGGTTTTGCGTTCAATCCTGATCGCATGTAGCTGTCACACGCAGATACGTCACAAACGATGCCGGATGTGCGTCACTTACAACTTGACCCCAACGACGGATTGTGAGATATATTGAAGCGTGTGTAGCGGGCTTTATTCCACCATAATCTCATTCTGCGGTTGAATAACAATTTGGTTTGGTTGCAGAGTTCCCTGTGTGATCTCGAGTCAGCAGAGTTGTCCACTTCGCCCTCAATGTCAAAAACCTGGTTTAACTGGGTCTGCCACGTAGATTCACGGGCTTTCTAGTCCATACTGGTCAGAAAAAATGCTGTGAAAAGACACAGAAACACAGAGATTAGGGAAAACAGAGCAGTGTATATGGACTTCATTAGGAGTAAAAGGCAACAACTTCAATAGATATGCACAAATAGGAAGAAATGGAAGTCTTTAAATTTGCCTACGTATCAGTATATCCCATGGTCAATAATTAGCGAAAAATAAACGCTATAGTGCACATAAAAAGTTTTATTAGACACAAGATACATGGGGTATATAATATAATGGAACGTACAAAACAGGTTTAGACAAAGACAGGCGAAAAGATCCCCATGTGGGGCCACATGCAAAGTAATTCATATATTGTCTCCCTGATATACAAAGTGCTGAGTGCTAAATCCAAGCCTATGCATAGAAACAACTGCCAGCCTTTACTTAATACAGTGTACTGAACAAGGTCAGATAATCACAGGCTAGAAAAAACAGTGAGCCATAGAGAACCACAACAGCACTGGATAACAGTACAGGGAGCTTACCAATGGAGACAGATAGCATGTGGACACACATGGGGACAAGTCCCAACACGTGTTTCGTGTCACTTCCTCAGGGGACCGTGGACAACAATGGGTAAGTGGATTTATATACTTGCCGTAGTCACATGAAATCTGCAGCACCTGTCGCAGTTCAAAGGTCTCAGGGATGCATAACGCTGGTGTAGGCGGCTGCTCCGGCGTCACCTGGGTAGGGAAAACCCCTAATGACGTCAGTTTACCCAGAAGACGCTAAGAGGAGAGCCGCCCCCACCGCGCATGCGCAATCCCCGCACCCGGATCCTCTGACGGATCCAAAACGTTTGAGATCCGACATTATATTTCCTGCACTAGCACGGCCGTAATTTATTATGCCACGTGTGGGTGTGGTTTAATATATGTCGGACTCACGAGTCGTGAACTTCGGGTCCGGACGAGGGAGCACATTAGGGACATAGTTGCCGCTAAGCAGGCTAAGCCGGAGGAGATTGACACCCTTAGGACCATCCCCCGCCATTTCAGGATGCATCACGGGTCGGACCCTTCAAGCCTCAAGGTTAGGGGGATTGACCGTGTGCACCTTGGACTTAGGGGTGGGGATATTCATAAGGCGTTGGCACGGGTGGAATGTCGCTGGATATTCCTTCTCGGCACTGTGACACCCAATGGGTTGAACGAGAGACAGACCTTTACGTCTTTTTTGTAATCCATTATACTCGTTCTGCGGTTGGAATTTTTCAACTCTCCTTAGTGGGACGTATGGGTATTATTTGGTTGCCGTTTCCCTGTAATGATTGGCTTCTGAGTCTTTTAATAATACATTTTTAATTCCCTTGTTTTAATTGACCTCTTTTGTGTTCCTTTTTTCACAGTTCACTTTGTCCTGTGCCCCCTTTTTTGTGTCCTTGCCAAATTTCTCATGTTAAATTTGGAGTTCATGTCCTGCTGCTCAGAAAAAAACAATAAAATGGAGGAGGATAAAGGAGTGGAGAGGAAAATCTATCTATGATCACCACTTTACTCTGTTTAGTTGATCCTGCACAGTCTTGACCAATACTATGTTAACGTCTTGTAAATTATATGCTGTTATGTACTGTGCCTGATCTGATATATGAAAACTGTGCTAATCGCTCCTGTGGTGCTCTCTAGGTCCTTTTTTACCATGTTTATATGTTTATATGATGTCTTTATGCCTCCCCCTATAGCGCTGTGACTTGCCCTTATCTTTGCCAGTACTTGGCGTGGCATTTGCGATCGCACTTCCGGGTGCGGGGATTGCGCATGCGCGGTGGGGGCGGCTCTCCTCTCAGCGTCTTCTGGGTAAACTGACGTCATTAGGGGTTTTCCCCTAGAAAAAAAATCTCTGCTTTCTATATAATAAAGAGTCCTCAGGTTATATGTGTCGCTGCCTCTCAGCTCCAATGACCTGAACAGACTGAGCTGCAGTACCACATACACACTATAAGGACGGGGGGCGCTGTGTATGCGTCGCTGCCTCTCAGCTAAAATGACCTGAACAGACTGAGCTGCAGTACCACATACACACCATGAGGATGGGGGGCACTGTGTATGTGTCGCTGCCTTTGAGCTCCACTGACCTGAACAGACTAAGGTGCAGTACCAAATACACACCATAAGGATGGGGGGCGCTGTGTATGTGTCGCTGCCTCTCAGCTGAAATGACCTGAACAGACTGAGGTGCAGCACCACATACACACCATGAGGGAGGGGCACGGTGTATGGAAGAACTACGGCATATATATTGTAATCCCTTTATTAACCAGACTGGGCACACCCTATTTGACAATGCTGCAAATAATTTTGTTGGAAAATTTGTAAGATAAATGCACACCGAATAATGTAATATTCTCTAGCACTTCATAATGCACACCTCAGCTGCTGCAGAACCTCAAAATACACACCTCAGATGCTATAGAACCTCATTATACACATCCCAGCTGCTGCAAAATCTCATAATTCACCTCAGTTGCTTCAGAACCCCATAATACACACCTCAGCTACTGCAGAACCCCATAATACACATCTCAGCTGCTGTAGAACCCCATAATACACATCTCAGCTGCTGTAGAACCCCATAATACACACCTCAGCTGCTGTAGAACCCCATAATACACACCTCAGCTGCTGCAGAACCCCATAATACACATCTCAGCTGCTGCAGAACCCCATAATACACATCTCAGCTGCTGCAGAACCCCATAATACACATCCCAGCTGCTGCAGAACCCCATAATACACATCCCAGCTGCTGCAGAACCCCATAATACACATTTCAGCTGCTGCAGAACCCCATAATACACACCTCAGCTGCTGCTGTAGAACCCCATAATACACACCTCAGCTGCTGCTGTAGAACCCCATAATACACACCTCAGCTGCTGCTGTAGAACCCCATAATACACACCTCAGCTGCTGCTGTAGAACCCCATAATACACACCTCAGCTGCTGCAGAACCCCATAATACACACCTCAGCTGCTGCAGAACCCCTTAATACACATTTCAGCTGCTGCAGAACCCCATAATACACACCTTAGCTGCTGCAGAACCACATAATACACACCTTAGCTGCTGCAGAACCTCATAATACACACCTCAGCTGCTGACGATGCATTACATTGATAGAATGGCGTTCCTAACAACATTAAGGCTAAGTTCACACAGGACAACTTTTGTAGCATTTTTGTGGTCACAAAGATGCCCCTATATGCAGCATTTCCTCCTCCCAGCAAAGTCTATGGGATTGCTCTTTTGCTGTCCACACTGGCCATCTTTTGTTGGCTGCGTTTTTGAAGATGCAGCTGTCAGTTCTTTTTGTGTTTTCATTTTTGAACCCTTCCAGTCAATAATTAGACTTAAAAACCGCATTGGGCAAAACGCGGTAAAAATGTGTCAAAAACACATTGTGTTTTTTTATGTGTTTTTGCCGCGGTGCGTTTCTTCGGCGCTCCATTGGGAGACCCAGACGATTGGTGTATAGCTACTGCCTCCGGAGGCCACACAAAGCATTACACTAAAAAGTGTAAGGCCCCTCCCCTTCTGGCTATACACCCCCCGTGGGATCACGGGCTGCTCAGTTTTCAAGCTTTGTGCGAAGGAGGTCAGACATCCACGCATAGCTCCACTGTTTAGTCAGCAGTAGCTGCTGACTATATCGGATGGAAGAAAAGAGGGCCCATGCTAAAGGGCCCCCAGCATGCTCCCTTCTCACCCCACTCTTGTTGGCGGTGTTTGTTAAGGTTGAGGTACCCATTGCGGGTACGGAGGCTGGAGCCCACATGCTGTTTTCCTTCCCCATCCCCCTGAGGGCTCTGGTGAAGTGGGATCTTACCGGCCTCCAGGCTCTGAGGCTGGGCTCCATCCACAGACCCGGAGATCCTGCTGGATACGGAGCTGGGTACCGTCAGGGACAAGGCCCTGCAACATTCAGGTACTCTGTGTCCCCGTGCAGACAGGCACAGACACACTCCAGCGTTGCTGGATGTTCTAGTGCGCCGGGGACAGTAGCGCTGCGCGCTTGGGTTATACTCACTGCAGCTTAGCTGAGTGAGTTTATGTGTGGGGAACTACCGCGCCGGCCGCCCCCGGAGACTGCGGCGCGGCTGAGACTTGTGGTGCGCCGGGGACTTCGCGCCGACCGTGCTTTTACGACGGCAGCGCTTATAAATCTAGTCCCCGGCTTCTGCGGCCTAGTTACGTTTCGTTCCCGCCCCCAGCCCTGTCAGTCAGGGAAGGGGAGAGACGCTGTACAATAGTCAGCGCCGAGGGCTGGAGTCTTATTTACATACTCCAGCCCTCTCACTGGGCACAGTGGGACGCCAGTTTCCCGCTCTTTGTCTGCAGCACGCCCACGGCCCGCCCCTCTTCACAGGACGCCGGCAGCCATTCCTGCACGCAGTCTGAGCTGGAGAACGGACATAGCCCTGGGAGACCCAGACAGGGGATTCTGGCGACCACACACCCGCTGTTAAGCGGGCGGTAAGCAGCACCTAGGTGCTGACCCCACTAGTGCCACAGTGTTGTTTTGTGTACTTTTGTCTGTACCTATATATTGCACTGTACGGTCGCTTCTTGGCTTATACCCCTATATTGCTCTGAGGAGACAACAGCATGTCATCCGCAAAAAGCAAGGGTGCCAAGGCACAGGCTTTATATGCTGCCTGTACCGCATGTGGGGCTGATCTACTGGCAGGTTCCACTGACCCCCATTGTGTGCAATGTTCGGTCCCTGTGCCACTTCGTCAGCCGGAGTCTATGCTAGTAGTGGCCCAGGCAGAGACGCCTGTGAACCCTGCCCCGGTGACGGGGACAGAGTTTGCAGTTTTTGCTGATAAGATGTCTGTGACTATGACAAAAATTCTAGAAACTTTGCAGTCCAGGCCGGTCACTCAGACCATGGGCACTGTTGATTCAATGTTCCCCGGTCCCCCTCAGTTGGAACTAATCCGTGCTCCAAGGGGGTCCCAGGCATCACAGGCTGAAGGCTCTGACTCGGACGACAGTCCCAGGCAGCCTAAGCGAGCTCGCTGGGAGAGACCCTCGGCGTCATCACGCTGGTCAGGGTCTCAGCGAGAGGATTCTCTGTATGATGAGACAGAGCTAGGTGATCAGGAGTCTAATCCTGAGACCGCTCTCAACCTGGATACCCCTGATGGTGACGCCATGGTGAATGATCTTATAGCGGCCATCAATAGACTGCTGGATATTTCTCCTCCAGCGGAGGAGGCAGCAGCACAGCAGGAGAAATTCCATTTCAGGTATCCCAAGCGTAAATTGAGTACTTTTCTGGACCACTCTGACTTCAGAGAAGCAGTCCAGAAACACCATGCTTATCCAGATAAGCGTTTCTCCAAACGTCTTAAGGATACACGTTATCCCTTTACCCCTGACGTGGTCAAACGCTGGACCCAGTGTCCAAAGGTGGACCCCCCAATCTCCAGGCTTGCGGCTAGATCCATAGTTGCAGTGGAAGATGGGGCTTCACTTAAAGATGCCAATGACAGACAGATGGACCTTTGGTTGAAATCTGTCTATGAAGCTATCGGCGCGTCGTTTGCTCCAGCATTCGCAGCCGTGTGGGCACGCCAAGCTATTTCAGCTGGTCTGGCGCAGGTGGACTCTGTCATACGTCCATCAGTGCCGCAAGTGGCGTCCTTGATCTCGCAAATGTCTGCGTTTGCGACTTACGCTATCAATGCGGTCTTGGACTCTACCAGCCGTACGTCAATGGCGTCCGCCAACTCTGTGGTTTTACGCAGAGCCTTATGGTTAAAGGAATGGAAAGCAGATTCTGCTTCCAAAAAATGCTTAACCAGTTTGCCATTATCTCAAGACAGACTGTTTGGTGAGCAATTGGCTGAAATCATTAAACAGTCCAAGGGTAAGGACTCTTCCTTACCCCAGCCCAGATCAAGCAAACCTCAACAGTGGAGGGGACAGTCGAGGTTTCGGTCCTTTCGAGGTTCGGGCAGGGCCCAATTCTCCTCGTCCAAAAGGACTCAGAAGGAGCAGAGGAGCTCAGATTCCTGGCGGGCTCACTCACGCCCAAAGAAAGCAGCCGGAGGAACCGCTTCCAAGCCGGCTGCCTCATGACTTTCGGCCTCCTCTCTCCGCATCCTCGGTCGGTGGCAGGCTCTCCCGCTTTTGCGACATTTGGCTGCCACAGGTCAAAGACCGGTGGGTAACAGACATTTTGTCTCACGGGTACCGGATAGAGTTCAGTTCTCGTCCTCCGCCACACATACAGAGACAAAGACACGGACACACACATAAACACAGACACATACAGAGACACATTCACACACAGACACACAGACAGACACAGAGGCAGAGACACACAGGGACAGACACAGAGACAGAGATACACACACAGAGACCCACAAAGACAGAAACACACATATAGTCACAGAGATACACAGAGACAGACACACAGAGATACATACACACACAAGCACAGACAGGCAGAGACAGAAACACAGAGAGAGAGAGAGAGAGGGAGACAGACAGAGAGGGACACAGAGTGGAGAGAGGGAGACAAACAGTTACTATTCCGGGCACCGCCAGGTACTACAGATAGTAAATATATATATATATGTATCTATTACCCCCTACACATGGTCTGCACCCACTCTGGCCGCAGCTGCAGGGCCCACAGGCATCACATCACAGGCTCCCCCTGATCCAGGGCCCACAGCTGCAGAGCAAGGGCGAAACAGGGAGCCAGTGGCCATCCAGTCCTCAATGGTGTTCAACCATGCATCCGAGGAAATAGCAATGGCCCCCCATCACCCACAGGCCCCGTCATTTTGCCACTGCGTAAATTACACCATATACATGACACACACATAGATACTATGGAAAAGATAGATGGTTACAGGGTCAGACTGGGGTGTCTCGGGTCCACAGGAGGAGTTAACTCTAGAGGCCACACAACTATATCCAAATCGTTGCAGGAGCCCCCACACAGCCTCCTGCGCACAGCAGGAGCCCCCACACAGCCTCCTGCACACAGCAGGAACCCCCACGCAGCCTCCTGCACACAGCAGGAACCCCCACGCAGCCTCCTGCACACAGCAGGAGCCCCCACGCAGCCTCCTGCACACAGCAGGAGCCCCCACACAGCAGGAGCCCCCACGCAGCCTCCTGCACACAGCAGGAGCCCCCACACAGCAGGAGCCCCCACACAGCCTTCTGCACACAGCAGGAGCCCCCACACAGCAGGAGCCCCCACACAGCCTCCTGCACACAGCAGGAGCCCCCACACAGCCTCCTGCACACAGCAGGAGCCCCCACACAGCCTCCTGCACACAGCAGGAGCCCCCACACAGCCTCCTGCACACAGCAGGAGCCCCCACACAGCCTCCTGCACACAGCAGGAGCCCCCACACAGCCTCCTGCACACAGCAGGAGCCCCCACACAGCCTCCTGCACACAGCAGGAGCCCCCACACAGCCTCCTGCACACAGCAGGAGCCCCCACACAGCCTCCTGCACACAGCAGGAGCGCCCACACAGCCTCCTGCACACAGCAGGAGCGCCCACACAGCCTCCTGCACACAGCAGGAGCCCCCCACAGCCTCCTGCACACAGCAGGAGCCCCCACACAGCAGGAGCCCCCACACAGCCTCCTGCACACAGCAGGAGCCCCCACACAGCAGGAGCCCCCACACAGCCTCCTGCACACAGCAGGAGCCCCCACACAGCAGGAGCCCCCACACAGCCTCCTGCACACAGCAGGAGCCCCCACGCAGCCTCCTGCACACAGCAGGAGCCCCCACGCAGCCTCCTGCACACAGCAGGAGCCCCCACGCAGCCTCCTGCACACAGCAGGAGCCCCCACGCAGCCTCCTGCACACAGCAGGAGCCCCCACGCAGCCTCCTGCACACAGCAGGAGCCCCCACACAGCCTCCTGCACACAGCAGGAGCCCCCACACAGCCTCCTGCACACAGCAGGAGCCCCCACGCAGCCTCCTGCACACAGCAGGAGCCCCCACGCAGCCTCCTGCACACAGCAGGAGCCCCCACGCAGCCTCCTGCACACAGCAGGAGCCCCCACGCAGCCTCCTGCACACAGCAGTAGCCCCCACGCAGCCTCCTGCACACAGCAGGAGCCCCCACGCAGCCTCCTGCACACAGCAGGAGCCCCCACGCAGCCTCCTGCACACAGCAGGAGCCCCCACGCAGCCTCCTGCACACAGCAGGAGCCCCCACACAGCCTCCTGCACACAGCAGGAGCCCCCACACAGCCTCCTGCACACAGCAGGAGCCCCCACACAGCCTCCTGCACACAGCAGGAGCCCCCACACAGCCTCCTGCACACAGCAGGAGCCCCCACACAGCCTCCTGCACACAGCAGGAGCCCCCACACAGCCTCCTGCACACAGCAGGAGCCCCCACACAGCCTCCTGCACACAGCAGGAGCCCCCACACAGCCTCCTGCACACAGCAGGAGCCCCCACACAGCCTCCTGCACACAGCAGGAGCCCCCACACAGCCTCCTGCACACAGCAGGAGCCCCCACACAGCCTCCTGCACACAGCAGGAGCCCCCACACAGCCTCCTGCACACAGCAGGAGCCCCCACACAGCCTCCTGCACACAGCAGGAGCCCCCACACAGCCTCCTGCACACAGCAGGAGCCCCCACACAGCCTCCTGCACACAGCAGGAGCCCCCACACAGCCTCCTGCACACAGCAGGAGCCCCCACACAGCCTCCTGCACACAGCAGGAGCCCCCACACAGCCTCCTGCACACAGCAGGAGCGCACACACAGCCTCCTGCACACAGCAGGAGCCCCCACACAGCCTCCTGCACACAGCAGGAGCCCCCACACAGCCTCCTGCACACAGCAGGAGCCCCCACACAGCCTCCTGCACACAGCAGGAGCCCCCACACAGCTTCCTATACAGAGCAGGAGCCCCCACACAGCCTCCTGCACACAGCAGGAGCCCCCACACAGCTTCCTATACAGAGCAGGAGCCCCCACGCAACCTCCTGCACACAGCAGGAGCCCCCACGCAGCCTCCTGCACACAGCAGGAGCCCCCACGCAGCCTCCTGCACACAGCAGGAGCCCCCACGCAGCCTCCTGCACACAGCAGGAGCCCCCACGCAGCCTCCTGCACACAGCAGGAGCCCCCACGCAGCCTCCTGCACACAGCAGGAGCCCCCACACAGCCTCCTGCACACAGCAGGAGCCCCCACACAGCCTCCTGCACACAGCAGGAGCCCCCACACAGCCTCCTGCACACAGCAGGAGCCCCCACACAGCCTCCTGCACACAGCAGGAGCCCCCACACAGCCTCCTGCACACAGCAGGAGCCCCCACACAGCCTCCTGCACACAGCAGGAGCCCCCACACAGCCTCCTGCACACAGCAGGAGCCCCCACACAGCCTCCTGCACACAGCAGGAGCCCCCACACAGCCTCCTGCACACAGCAGGAGCCCCCACACAGCAGGAGCCCCCACACAGCCTCCTGCACACAGCAGGAGCCCCCACACAACCTCCTGCACACAGCAGGAGCCCCCACACAGCCTCCTGCACACAGCAGGAGCCCCCACACAGCCTCCTGCACACAGCAGGAGCCCCCACACAGCCTCCTGCACACAGCAGGAGCCCCCACACAGCCTCCTGCACACAGCAGGAGCCCCCACACAGCACATAGCAGGAGCCCCCACACAGCCTCCTGCACACAGCAGGAGCCCCCACACAACCTCCTGCACACAGCAGGAGCCCCCACACAACCTCCTGCACACAGCAGGAGCCCCCACACAGCCTCCTGCACACAGCAGGAGCCCCCACACAGCCTCCTGCACACAGCAGGAGCCCCCACACAGCCTCCTGCACACAGCAGGAGCCCCCACACAGCCTCCTATACACAGCAGGAGCCCCCACACAACCTCCTGCACACAGCAGGAGCCCCCACACAGCCTCCTATTTACAGCAGATGCCTCCTGCATACAGCAGGAGCCCCCACACAGCCTCCTATGCACAGCAGTGGCTTCCACATAGCCTCTTATATACAACAGGAGCCCTCACAGATCCCATATAGACATAAAAAAAATTATACTCACCTAATCCTGATTCCCAGCACCGCAGCCTCCATCTTCTCTTCTATGGTGGCCTGCGGAGGCAGCGCGATGCAATGATGTCACTGCACTGCCCTTGTGGATATACGGTCTCCTAAGACACAGGCCTGCAGCGGTCTGTGGCTTAGGAGACGGGCAGTGATAGAGCAGGGAGCTCTGTGCTCTGTCACAGGATTGGACTGTATCGGGGTGATGCCGACATAGTTCAGTGCGGTGGTTGCAGAAGATTCGGGGCTCCGGCCAAGAAGTTCTGGGTCGGAGCTCTGGATCTTTGATGCCCCTGCCGGTGTGTCCCTTGTTCAGTTAGGCTGCTTTCACACATCTGGTTTTAGCTGAGCGGCACAATACGGCGCTTTGCAGAAAAAACGCAAGCGTTTTTTTTTTTGCCGCCGGTTGCGTTTTATTTCCGCAAAGACTAGTATTAGCGCCGTATTGTGCCGCATGGCCTTGCGTTGTGTCCGTTTTTTGCCAGAAGCAGCATATTTAGCCCATGTGGTGGCCGGATGGAACGTTGCCTGGCACTTTTTTTGTGTGGCGCAAAAACAGCTTTGCGCCAGATCCGGCGCGATTTACAATGCAAGCCTATGGACGCCGGATGCGGCGTCCTGCAGCAAAAACTGCATCCGGCCGCCGGATGCGGTTTTTTACACTGCGCATGCTCAGTATCAAGCCGCATCCGTCAAAAAACAAACGGGCCGCATGGAAAAACTTATGCAACAGATCCGTTTTTTTCGCCGCATCTGTTGCACAGGTTTTGGAGCCAGATTGAGCCGCACTGCAAAAAACGGATGTGTGAAAGCAGCCTTAGAGAGCTTTCTGGGGCATTGACTGGTGTCTATGTACCAGGCCGACACTGGATAGATGATAAGCAAATAGATATCAGACAGATAGATAGATAGAGGGATAGATAATAGAGATACATAGATATAGACAGATATATAATAGAGAGATAGGCAGACAGATAATAGATAGATAAATATAGGATAGATAGTTGAGATATATAGACAGATATATAATAGCTAGATAGGCAGACAGCCGGATAATAGACAGACAGATACACAGACAGACAGACAATGCACAGTATACAGGACACACACATTATACATAACACATTACAGATGACACACAGCATGTTATACTCACAGTCACTTCCTGGCTCCAGGAGTTCAGTGGGGCTTTTGGAACTGCATCTCCGGCATTGCTGCTGCCCCTCCCCCATCTCTATGGTAAAGACCAGAGGACACAGAGCGGAGAGCAGGTGAGGGCGCTCCCCGCCTGAGGCTGTGCCGAGCGGAGGAGACCAGACGCAGGGCACAGAGGAGGGGGGAGGGGCGCTCCGTGCTGGAGGCTGTGTAGGGAGAGGAGGGCGCCCCCTGCCTGAGGCTGTGCCGAGCGGGAGGAGACCAGACGCAGGGCACAGAGGAAGGGGGAGGGGCGCTCCGTTCTGGAGGCTGTGTAGGGAGAGGAGAGGAGGGCGCCCCCTGCCTGAGGCTGTGCCGAGCGGGAGGAGACCAGACGCAGGGCACAGAGGAGGGGGGAGGGGCGCTCCGTTCTGGAGGCTGTAGGGAGAGGAGAGGAGGGCGCCCCCTGCCTGAGGCTGTGCCGAGCGGGAGGAGACCAGACGCAGGGCACAGAGGAGGGGGGAGGGGCGCTCCGTGCTGGAGGCTGTGTAGGGAGAGGAGAGGAGGGCGCCCCCTGCCTGAGGCTGTGCCGAGCGAGAGGAGACCAGACGCAGGGCACAGAGGAGGGGGGAGGGGCGCAAGCAGCAAAGTGAAAGTAAACAGCTGCTCCCTAGGCGCCCCCTCTGCTGCGGCCGCACAGCTCGCACATGCTTTAAGCCGGCTATGTCAGTGGCGTCACTTGTGGTGTGATGCTGATCTTCTGTATCGCCGGGTATACTGGCACCTCTCTACCGCTGGCTTATTACTATTGATAAGCTGACAACACAGGACACTGGCATACCTCCCAACTTTTAAAGAAGGGAAAGAGGGACAAAGTTTGCGGCGCGCTAAGCGCGTCGCGGCAAATTTTTAGGCCACGCCCCCTAACCACACCCATTTCACAGTCACGCCCATATCCACTCCCCATCCACACCCATTCAGCATGGACACGCAGGCAGCCGGCGGGCCTCCAGCACGGACACGCAGGCAGCCGGCGGGCCTCCAGCACGGACACGCAGGCAGCCGGCGGGCCTCCAGCACGGACACGCAGGCAGCCGGCGGGCCTCCAGCACGGACACGCAGGCAGCCGGCGGGCCTCCAGCACGGACACGCAGGCAGCCGGCGGGCCTCCAGCACGGACACGCAGGCAGCCGGCGGGCCTCCAGCACGGACACGCAGGCAGCCACAGTGAGGCGGCCGGTCGCCCGCACAGTGAGGCGGCCGGTCGCCTTCACAGACAGGCGGCCGGCCGCCCGCCTTCACAGACAGGCGGCGGGCCGCCCGCACAGAAAGGCGGCCAGCCGCCCGCACAGAGAGGCGGCGGGCTGCCCGCACAATGAGGCGGCGGGCCGCCCGCACAATGAGGCGGCGGGGGGCGCCCGCACAGACAGGTGGCGGGCCGCCGCACAGAGAGGCGCGGGCCGACCGCACAAAGAGGCGGCCTGAACAGAGAGGCAGCCGGTCGCCTTCACAGACAGGCGGCCGGCTGCCCTCACAGACAGGCGGCGGGGGGCGCCCGCACAGACAGGCGGCAGGGGGGCGCCCGCACAGACAGGCGGCAGGGGGGCGCCCGCACAGACAGGCGGCAGGGGGGCGCCCGCACAGACAGGCGGCAGGGGGGCGCCCGCACAGACAGGCGGCAGGGGGGCGCCCGCACAGACAGGCGGCGGCCGGGGGTGAGGGGGGAGTGAGGGAAATCAGCGCTGGGGAGATTAGTTTACTGTACCAGCAGCAGCACAGGCAGCGCTCCTCTCTATGCCACGTCTACTAGGATGGTAGGAGGGAAAAGCAGGGAGGCGGAGAGAGAGTGGGTGGGCGGAGCCCGGGAGCCGGCCGTCCCGCCCGTGGCAACGGGACAAACAACGTAAAGCGTGAAAGTCCCGCTGTATCCGGGACGGTTGGGAGGTATGCAGCATGTTAGAATGTGGATATAAGATCCCGCTGGTGGTGGCCGCAGCTTATAGGCCCCAAATCTGGTGACAGGTTCCCTTTAAAGTGAACCTGTCAGGTGCAATATGCACTCAGAGCCAGGAGCAGTTCTGGGTGCATATTGCTAATCCCTGCCTAACCGTCCCTGTATACACTAGCATAGATAAAGAGATCAAGAACAAATATTTTTAAAGAGCTTATATCTTATGCTAATGAGCGCGGGGACTAGTCACAAGGGCGTTACTTCACTTGGCTAGTCGGCTCGCATAGCATGTTAGCATGTTATTACGCCCCTGTGTGAGTACTCACACGCTATGTGAGCCGACTAGCCAAGTGAAGTAACGCCCTTGGGACTAGTCCCCGCGCTAATTAGCATAAGATATAAGCTCTTTAAAAATACTTTCTCTATAGATGCCTTTATCTATGCTAGTGTATACAGGGACAGTTAGGGAGGGATTAGCAATATACACCCAGAACTGCTCCTGGCTCTGAGTGCAGATTGCACCTGATAGGTTCCCTTTAAAGGGAAACTGTCACCAGAAATATAGCAAAAAAAAATAAAAGATTCCCCTCTGCAGCTCCTGGGCTGCATTCTGGAAAGGTTCCTGTTGCTATTGTGCCCCCTTTGAGACCTAAAAAAATACTTTATGAAGTCTTACCTTTTTGTATGCAAATCTGTTTTTATGGTGACGGGGGCGGGCTGCCTGGCGTCCGTTATTCCCCCTCCTGCCGCTGTACGCCGTCCCCCATTGCTCATTTCCATACATGAGGACGCCTTCCTCATGTAACTGTCCTCCTGAAGTTTTGTGCATGCCCAGTGCCACTCTCGCCGGACTGAGCACTGTGCAAAGTGTGAACGCTTTTGAGGTGATTGCGCAGGCGCGAGATCATGGGCGGCGCTGTGATTGTCATCAGCAGCGTCATCCAAGTACCCACCCATAATCTCGTGCCCGTGCTTCTCACTCTGCCTCCACCGTTATGCGCAAGCACTGTCCATATGAACCATGTTACCTATTACCATGGGCGCGAGATCATGGGCGGCGCTGTGATTGTCATCAGCAGCGTCATCCAAGTACCCGCCCATAATCTCGTGCCCGTGCTTCTCACTCTGCCTCCACCGTTATGCGCAAGCACTGTCCATATGAACCATGTTACCTATTACCATGGGCGCGAGATTATGGGCTGCGCTGTGATTGTCATCAGCAGCGTCATCCAAGTACCCACCCATAATCTCGTGCCCGTGCTTCTCACTCTGCCTCCACCGTTATGCGCAAGCACTGTCCATATGAACCATGTTACCTATTACCGTGGGCGCGAGATTATGGGCGGCGCTGTGATTGTCATCAGCAAAGTCATCCAAGTACCCGCCCATAATCTCGTGCAAGCAGTAATAGGTAACATGGTTCATATGGCCAGCACTTGCGCATAACGGTGGAGTCAGAGGGAAAAGTGCGGGCACGAGATTATGGGCGGGTACTTGGTTAACGCTGCTGATGACAATCACAGCGCAGCCCATAATCTCGCGCCTGCGCAATCACCTGAAAAAGCGTTCACATGCGCAAAACTTCGGGAGGACAGTTACATGAGGAAGGCGTCCTTGTGTATGTAAATGAGCAATGGGGGACTGCGTAAAGCGGCAGGAGGGGGAATAACGGACGCCAGACAGCCCGCCCCCGTGACCATAAAAACACATTTGCATACAAAAAGGTAAGACTTCATAAAGTATTTTTGTAGGTCTCAAAGGGGGCACAATAACAACAGGAACCTGTCTAGAAGCAGCCCAGGAGCTGCAGAGGGGAATCTTTTATTTTTATTGTGAAATTTCTGCTGACAGTTTCCCTTTAACTGGTAGGGGAGCCAGGATAAAGCAGAGCTGAACCTGTTGGGAAGCTAGGACCCAGCAGCTCCACAGGCAGGAGACCACTGATCGGTAAGCTAATAGAAGTCTGCAGATGTCACTCTGCTGCATAGGTCATTACTGGCCAGTGCTATCTGCAGGAGAGAGAAGTGCTGATTGCACGGTCTCCTCAGCTTCCTGATTCCCCGTGTGTCTGCAGCAGTGAGAAGCCGCACACGGGGAGTCAGAGAACAGCTGCAGGGAAGCTCCGGGCTGGGGATGTCGGCTCTGGGGGAGGGGGGGGGGGTCGGCTCTGGTGCAGGGGGGGGGGGTCGGCTCTGGTGCAGGGGGGGGGGGGTCGGCTCTGGTGCAGGGGGTGATTCATACCTCAGCAGCAGTCTCAAGGTGCGCGCTCGACTCTGTGATGAATAGAAGGGAGAAACAGCGAGGCGGGGCTACAGTGGGTGGGCGGGACAAACAGCCTCACGGGCGGGACTCGGGATCAAAGGCTCAAAAGAGGGACTGTCCCGCTGTATCCGTGACGGTTGGGAGGTATGCACTGGGGGAGACACCGCACTAGGAAAACACTCAGGGACACAGCACCGATAGCGCCGCACCTGAAACAAGTGTCACTGGTAAAGCTTTGCTTCAAGGAGGGGCAGAGGCTGTGGAAGTGACACTGACACTGCTCCCCCTCCCCCCGATGCTTTGAGTATCCCAGCATGCACTGTGATATTGAAACAAATTGTCATCAGACAAAAAATTAGGAAAGAGAAAAAAACAAAGTAGCTGTTAGTGTTGATGGGAAACGACAGGACATTTTTAACCCCTTCACGACCTTTGACGGATCTATCCGTCATGGAGCGTGTGAGGTTAAGCCCCGCCCCCTGCCGCCGGCAGGATGCGGCGATCCGCTCACATATCAGCTGTTTTTAACAGCTGACATGTGTGCCTGCATGTTCCGAGTGGAATCGCATTCCACCCGGAACAGTTAACCCCTTACATCTCACTGCCAAAGTCTGGTAGTGAGATGTATATGCGCGCGGCCATGATTTTTACTTAGCGCCGCCCCCACCGGAAGTCACGTGCGCGATCACGTGACTTTCGGTGGTTGCCATGGTAGCACAGGGTCATGTGATGACGCCTGTAGCTAACATGACTCACTTCCTTTCAATGCCAGAATACAGCCGGCATTGAAAGTAAAGCACCTTATCTGCAGTTCTAAGCTGTGTAGCTGAGATCTGCAGATATAGCGATCAGCAATCCGATCGCTCTGCTCTAGGCCCCTAGGGGGACTAGTAAAATAAAAAAAAAAAAAGTAAAAAAAAAAAGTTTAAAAAAAACCTAAAAGTGCAAATCACCCCCCTTTCGCCCCATTGAAAATTAAAGGGTTACAAAAAATATACACATATTTGGTATCGCTGCGTTCAGAAATGCCCGATGTATCAAAATATAAATTAAATTAATCTGAACAGTTAGCGGCAAAAAAATTCCAAACGCAAATTTTTTTGGTCGCCGCAAGTTTTGCGCAAAATTCATTAACAGGCGATCAAAACGTAGCATCTGCGCAAAAAGGGTATCATTAGAAACGTCAGGTCGAGACGCAAAAAATAAGCCGTCACTGAGGCACAGATCCCGAAAAATGAAAACGTGCGCCACTTTTATTGCACAAACTTGTGATTTTTTTAACCCTTTAGATACAAGTAAACCTATACATGTTTGGTGTCTACAAACTCGCACTGACCTGAGGCATCACACCCACACATCAGTTTTACCATATAGTGAACACTGAATAAAATATCCCAAAAACTATTGTACGATCACACTTTTTTTTGCAATTTTTCCGCACTTGGCATTTTTTTGCCGTTTTCCAGTACACTATATGGTAAAACTTATGGTTTCTTTTAAAAGTACAACTCATCCTGCAAAAAACAAGCCTACATATGGCAAGATTGACGGAAAAATAAAAAAGATACAGCTCTTGGAAGAAGGGGAGCAAAAAACAAAAACGGAAAGTGCCCGGGGGCTGCGTGCGTGTGTGCGCGTGTGCGTGTGTGTGACCGATCCCTTCATTGCGTCATGGAAATGATTGTTCCTGTCAGGGCAGAGTCTCATTGTCGTATGACTCGCACGAGTGCAGATAGAAAATCTAGCATTGCACTCAGCCCCACGTAAGACAATGCTGCAGCTTATATCTGCAAGTTTTTCCTCAGCCCTAATCGGACTAAGGAAAAAAAAAAAAAGCAGAATGCTGCGATTGTCTGCGTCTCAGATCACAAGCACCCATACAAATCTATGGGTGCAAGAGAAACATCGGACTGCACTCAGATGACATCCAAGTGCAGTGCGATAGTCGCACAGGCTGAGAATAGAGGAGATGGAGAGATCACTTTCTCCCTCTCCTCCGCAGCTGTGAGCCGATGGCAAGACTGTAGCACAGTTGCATGACACTCGGCTGTCGCTCGCAGTAGAGCGGGAGCCGAGGGTCATTGGCATATTACATCTGATGCTCTCGCACCGGATGCCATACTCCACTGTGACCCTGCCTTAGTATGATTGTGGTCGGGGATGTAACATTGCATAGAATGTGACTGTGCGTTCTCAGAAACATTCAGCTGAAATGTGTTGCGGCGCAGAGATCCACCAGCTCCCTGCTCCGCATTAGCTATTGTGGCCGCCGGCGTATTAGAGGCAAACAGCTACCAGTATACAGCGTCCTGCACGGTCTGATCTTGAGCCTAGAGAACATATATAGTGCCATACATTAGATGAGAGGTCCTGTAGACAGGCCCATATACAGTATGTATCTGATGGTTGTAGTCACTGCATGTTATACACCAGTCATGTAGTCTCCTTTAGACTGGATATAATATACTTTGTACACAGACATCAGATTTTCTGTATAGGATAACATGCGGCTGGTATCATGTACAGTCACATATCCTGTATCCAGAATTCTAAATGTAACCAGGGTTACTAAAACTGTTATATTCTGCTTTAAAGACGTCTCCCATTAACTTTTTCCCCTAAACCAGTGTAGATATTTATGTACTCTAATGTCAGTGTGTTACTATACTCACTAAGCGCCATCTTCTCTAGTATCCAGCACTATTGTTCTCCCCTTCTCATTGACGTCACCGCTCTTCGGACAGTCCGGCTCTCTATGATTTATGCAGGAGCTGGAAGTCTTTCACCATGTAAGTCTATGGATCCTCGGTCTGGCGCTCTATAGACTTGCATTGTAAACGACCTCCGGCTGGCAGAGTGCAGTGTGATCCAGAGAGTGGCTCTGAATCCCAGCTAAGAGCATGGTGGCTGAATATACACACACCAACACTAAGGCTATGTGTCCACGGTAGAATGTTGCTGCGGATTTTTCTGCATGAAAATCCGCGACTTTCGCGGCAAATCCGCACCTTTTTTTTGCCACGGATTTGCCGTGGATTTTGGTGCTGATTTTTTTTTTTTTCCCAATTCTAAAGCCAAAATCCGCACCAAAATCCGCAACAATAATTGACATGCTGCAGATTTTTCCGGATCAAAATCCGCGGCAAAGTTGCCGCGGAAAAATCCGCAGCATGGACACAGCATTTCCAAAATGCCATAGAAATGGCTGGGAAGTGCCGCTGCTGCAGATTTTCGGAAGATCCCCGGCTTTTCCGCGAGAAATCCGCGGCAAAATCCGCGCATTTTCCGCAGCGTGGGCACATAGCCTAAGGGTACGTGTGTAACAGCAGGCACGGGGTGCCCACGATCAGGGTTTGGGCAGCTGCGAACTTTCTCCTCTCATTGCTGAGAACACTTGCATCTCCGCAGCATAAATTGACATGCCGCGGCTCAGAAAGCCTCACCGCCGGTCAGTTTCCACTGCGGAGAAAACATGCAGTGGGCATGGGATTTCTATAAATCCCATCCATTATGCTTAGACTGTACAACACAGGGTTTTGGACGCAGCAAAAAACACGCGGTGTCCAAAATACGACAAACCCCGATCGTGTGCACTCATCCTAAGACCCGCAACACACATCCGTTTAATTTGTACGTGTGCGGTACGTATTTGCACGTACCGTAGACACGGAGACCCATGTTATTCAATGGTAGATGGCACACACACGTAAAATCACACGGAACGTGTGTCCGTGTGGTAAGTACGTGTGTGCGCTTTTCTACCGGGACGACGTGTCCGTTTTTGGCCGGCAGCACGCAGGCACGGACCCGCTTTAGTCTATGGGTCCGTGCCTGCACGTACCGCACACGGAGTATGTCCGTGTTCAGCACGTTTCGTGCGTGTGCGTTTTTACACTAGCGATCTTTTTTTTATTTTTTTTTAAATTAAATTCAGTATACTTACCTTTTTTCCTGCTGTTCTCACTCACTTACATTGGCGCTCGTTTTTTTTCTTCCCCCGGCTCATACCGCTCCCCGATCACCAGCGCTGCGAGGAACAGCTGTGCAGAGAATGCGCGGCAACAATTACTTTGAAAATGCCGTCCGCTCATTAATCAATCTCGTATTCCCTGCTTTCCCCACCCACCGGCGCCTATGATTGGTTGCAGTCAGACACGCCCCCCACGCTGAGTAACAGCTGTCTCACTGCACCCAATCACAGCAGCCGGTGGGCGTGTCTATACTGTGCAGTAAAATAAATAATTAAAAAAAAACGGCGTGCGGTCCCCCCCCATTTTAATACCAGCCAGATAAAGCCATATGGCTGAAGGCTGGTATTCTTAGGATGGGGAGCCCCACGTTATGGGGAGCCCCCAAGCCTAACAACATCAGTCAGCAGCCGCCCAGAATTGCCGCATACATTATATGCAACAGTTCTGGGACTGTACCCGGCTCTTCCCGATTTGCCCTGGTGCGTTGGCAAATCGGGGTAATAAGGAGTTATTGGCAGCCCATAGCTGCCACTAAATAATCCTAGATTAATCATGTCAGGCGTCTCCACGAGATACCTTCCATGATTAATCTGTACATTACAGTAAACACACACACCCGAAAAAATCCTTTATAAGAAATAAAAAACACAAACATATACCCTGATTCTCCACTTTAATAAGCCCGAAAAAGCCCTCCATGTCCGGCGTAATCCACGGACCTCCAGCGTCGCTTCCAGCTTCTGCTCCTGTCAGCTCCACGCAGCTAATGAAGGCAATAGCGCGATCAGCTGTATTCAGCGTTGGCCGCGAGTAACCTCAGTGACAGCTCAGCTGATCGCGCTATTGCCTTCATTAGCTGCGTGGAGCTGACAGGAGCAGAAGCTGGAAGCGACGCTGGAGGTCCGTGGATTACGACGGACATGAAGGGCTTTTTCAGGCTTATTAAAGTGGAGAATCAGGGTATATGTTTGTGTTTTTTATTTCTAATAAAGGATTGTTCGGGTGTGTGTGTTTATTTACTGCAATTTACAGATTAATCATGGAAGGTATCTCGGGGAGACGCCTGACATGATTAATCTAGGACTTATTGGCAGCTATGGGCTGCCAATAACTCCTTATTACCCCGATTTGCCAACGCACCAGGGCAAATCGGGAAGAGCCGGGTACAATCCCAGAACTGTCGCATATAATTTATGCGGCAATTCTGGGTGGCTGCTGACTGATATTGTTAGGCTGGGGGGCTCCCCATAACGTGGGGCTCCCCATCCTGAGAATACCAGCCTTCAGCCGTATGGCTTTATCTGGCTGGTATTAAAATGGGGGGGGCCGCACGCCGTTTTTTTAAATTATTTATTTATTTATTTTACTGCACAGTATAGACACGCCCACCGGCTGCTGTGATTGGGTGCAGTGAGACAGCTGTCCCTCAGCGTGGGGGGCGTGTCTGACTGCAACCAATCATAGGCGCTGGTGGGTGGGGAAAGCAGGGAATACGAGATTGATTAATGAGCGGCCGGCATTTTCAAAGTAATTGTTGCCGCGTATTCTCTGCACAGCTGTTCCTCGCAGCGCTGGTGATCGGGGAGCGGTAAGTATGAGAGAGGGCTGCTAACTTCAGTCACTCGGGGGATTAGCGGTCACTGGTGAATCCTTCACAGGTGATCGCTAATCAGTACGCGGCACACAGACAGAGCCGCGGCATGACAATGAAGTCGGGTGAAGTTCACCCGAGTTCATTCTCATTGCGCAACTCTGTCTGCTGTCAGCCGACATGTATCAACGACATTGTGCAACACACAAACGGACATTCCACACGGACATTCCACGTACACATACACGGGCATTTTACACACAAACACGGACATTTTACACGTACACACGGCTCGCATACGGCATCACACGGATGCCATACGTACCGGAGAAACGCCTCAAAAAAACGGAACACGGACCCGAAAAACGGACCATGTCACACGGACGTTTTTTTTGCGGATGTGTGTTTTAGGCCTAAGATGCACATATATACAGTTCTGGGACTGTACCCGGCTCTTCCCGATTTGCCCTGGTGCGTTGGCAAATCGGGGTAATAAGGAGTTAATGGCAGCCCATAGCTGCCACTAAATCCTAGATTAATCATGTCAGGTGTCTCCCCGAGATACCTTCCATGATTAATCTGCAAGATACAGTAAATAAACACACACACACACACACACACACACACACACACACACACACACCTGAAAAAATCATTTATTAGAAATAAAAAACACTAACAAATTCCCTGGTTCACCAATTTAATAAGCCCCAAAAAGCCCTCCATGTCCGGCGTAATCCAGGATGGACCAGATGTTATGATCCGGAACCATGGAAGACCACCACAAATCATTGGCAAAAAAGGTGACAAGAGCATTGGCAACTAATCTGGCCGCCATCCCCTTACTAACCAACACAACTAGAAGTAGCCGAGGGGTGAACTAACATCCTGTGCACCGCGAACCCAGCCGGAGAACTAGCTATCCTAAAGGTAGGAAAGATGAATAACTCTCTGCCTCAGAAAATAGACAAGAATAGCAAGCCCCCCACATTCAAAGACTGCGGTGATATAGGAAAAACACAATACACAGGTAGATGACAGGATTAGCAAAAGGTGAGGCCCCCGCTGACTAAAATAGGAAAGGACAGGAAAGGAACTGATGGTAGCCAGAGAAAAACCCTACAAAATACCAACTTCCTGATAGTACAAAAAGGGCCTCAGATCGCTCGATCTGAACTCCGTCCTATACCAGGTGCCCTTGTCATACCAATGAACAGAAAACAAGAATTATAACAAATTCAACAAGCCATGAACACATGGACCCAAAGGAGCTATACTCCACACAGAACTGCAGGGAGTTCCTCAACAATCCACTGAGGGGGAAAATCCCTGGAAAGAAAAAACTGAAACCAACCACAACAAATGACAAACCAAGAAAAGCAAAAGAACCAGGCAATAAATAAAGAGCAAGAACTTATCTGGAGTGGATGTGAAGCAGAGCAGGACTAAGCAGGCTGTAAATACTAAGAACAACTGACATCCGGCAACAGCCTGCAATCAGACCAGGACTTAAATAAGCAGAGAGTTAGCAAAGGAAACACCCACTGCACAACACACCTGATCTCTGTCCAAGCCTTTCCCGGCCACCAGAGGGAGCCTCCCAGCAGCCAAAACATAACCAACATTCACAACAGTACCCCCCCTTGAGGAGGGGTCACCGAACCCTCACCCACGCCACCGGGTCGCTCAGGATGAGCATGATGGAAGGCGCGAACCAACCTGTCCGCATGGATGTCAGAAGCCACAACCCAAGAGTTTTCCTCCTGCCCATAACCCTTCCATTTTACAAGGTACTGAAGCTGATGCCTACTGCGACGGGAATCCAGAATTTTTTCAACCTCATACTCCAGATCCCCTTGTACCAAAACAGGGTCAGGAGGTGCTGCTGCAGGAACTGCCAGCTCCACATGTTTCTTCAACAAGGATTTATGAAAGACATTGTGAATCTTAAATGACGCAGGCAGAGTCAAACGGAAAGATACAGGATTAATAATCTCCGAAATCTTATAAGGTCCAATAAACCTGGGCCTAAATTTAGGAGACGGAACTCTCATAGGAATATTTTTAGAGGACAACCACACCATGTCCCCTACTTTAAACCGGGGACCAACAGTCTGACGCCGGTTGGCAAACTTTTGGGCAGTTTCTTGGGACTGAAACAATTTATCCACTACCTGCCCCCAAATCTGCTGCATTCTGTTGACCACCGAATCCACCCCCGGACAGTCAGATGCCTCACTGCACAACACACCTGATCTCTGTCCAAACCTTTCCTGTCCACCAGAGGGAGCCTCCCAGCAGCCAAAACATAACCAACATTCACAACAACCAGCGTCGCTTCCAGCTCTGCTCCATGAAGGTGACCGGAGCTGCAGAAGACACCGCCGCTCCTGACAGCTCCACGCAGCAACTGAGGTGAGTAGCGCGATCAGCTGAGCTGTCACTCAGGTAACTCGCGGCCACCGGGTAACCTCAGTGACAGCTCAGCTGATCACGCTACTCACCTCAGTTGCTGTGTGGAGGTGTCAGGAGCGGCGGTGTCTTCTGCAGCTCCGATCACCTTCATGCAGCAGAGCTGGAAGCGACGCTGGACCATCCTGGATTACGCTGGACATGGAGGGCTTTTTGGGGCTTATTAAATTGGTGAACCAGGGAATTTGTTAGTGTTTTTTATTTCTAATAAATGATTTTTTTCAGGTGTGTGTGTTTATTTACTGTAACTTACAGATTAATCATGGAAGTTATCTCGGGGAGACGCCTGACATGTTTAATCTTGGATTTAGTGGCAGCTATGGGCTGCCATTAACTCCTTATTACCCCAATTTGCCAACGCACCAGGGCAAATCGGGAAGAGCCCGGTACAGTCCTAGAACTGTCGCATCTAATGTATGCGGCAATTCTGGGCGGCTGCTGGCTGATATTGTTAGGCTGGGGGGCTCCCCATAACGTGGAGCTCCGCATCCTGAGAATAGCAGCCTTCAGCCGTATGGCTTTATCTGGCTGGTATTAAAATTGGGGGGACCGCACACCGTTTTTTTTAATTATTTAATTATTTATTTCACTGCACAGTATAGACACGCCCACCGGCTGCTGTGATTGGGTGCAGTGAGACACGTGTCACTCAGCATGGGGGCGTGTCTCACTGCAACCAATCATAGGCCCCTGTGGGCGGGGAAAGCAGGGAATACGAGATTGTTTAATGAGTGGCCGGCTTTTTCAAAATAGTAAAAGCCGCCGGAGCAGTGTGAATGCCGTGCAGGGCCGCGCCGGGGATCGAGGAACGGTGAGTATGAGAGAGGGCTGCTAACTTCAGTCACTTAGGAGATTAGCGGTCACCGGTGAGTCCTTCACAGGTGACCGCTAATCAGAACGCGGCACAGACAGAGCCGCAGCATGACAATGAAGTCGGGTGAAGTTCACCCGAGTTCATTCTGATCGTGCGGCTCTGTCTGTGTCTGCTGTCATCTGCCATTCAGCTCTGCTACATGGCTGTCTGTGTCTGCTGTCAGCGGCCATGTAGCAGAGCTGAATGGCAGATGACATAGTAAAAAATACGCATTACACACGCATTACACACGCTAGTAAAATCATTAATTTATTCAGAAAAAGCATTGCAGTTGCGTTGCACTCGGACCTAACGTGAACTAAAATCAGCCGAGTTTTTTTCAGCCCAGTCGGACCGATTTTACTCGCATAGATGTGTTTCCAGCCTTACTCAATAGATTAACCCCTTCACCACCTGACATTTTCCTTCCCTTCTTCAAAGACCCATACCTTTTATTTTCCCATCTATGAATGCTTGTTTTTTGTGGGACGAGTTGTACTTTTGAATGACACCATTCATTCTGCCCCATATTATTGTGGGAAGCAGGAAAAAAATTCTAAGGGAAACTTGCAAAAAAAAGGGCAATGTCTTGATTATTTTGTATTCAATTTGCTCACTATATGGTTAAAATAATCTGGCATTATGGTTCCCCAGGTCAGTACGAGTTTCTAGATACCAGACATTGATAGTTTTACTTTTATCTAAGTGGTGAAAAAAAAATAAAAATCAGAAATGTTTAAAAAAACAACCCCCCCCCTACTTTTGTCACCATTTTTCAGGATCTGGGTCTATGTGATGGCTTATTTTTTGCGGCCTGAGCTCACACTGCAGGCAGTGCTGGTGATGGCGGGAGAGGTCAGTCGCCGCACACTCACCAGGCCTGATCTGGCTGGAACTTGCAGTACTGCTGACTGACTATAGGGGTGTGTGCCTTCCAGCTTGTATCAGCTCCTACTCCAGCCTATGGGATGGCACCATACCCTTTTTATATACTTCAGTGTTCCTGGATCTTTGCCAGATATAGTCTTGTGTTGCTGTGAGCCACATCCTCCCTGGCACTGTGCACCTTGCCTTATGTCTCGCATGAAATTGGCTTTGTTTGACGTCCCTCCTGCCTGCTCTTTTGTACCTCGCCTGACATCTCTGTTTGACTTCGGCCTATTTTTCTGGACATTCCCCCTGCTTTCCCATTTTTGTACCTTGCTGACATTCTGGTTTAGACCTTGCCTGGTGACTATCCCAGTCTCTGGACTGCAGCCTACCTTAGGCAGTGAACGCCTCGGCCCCGCAGTAATTCCAGATCCCTATATAAGCGTTAAAGGGTTTCGGGGTACCTCGGGGTCCTGCTTACTGGGTGGCTTGCCGTTACAGGTGACTAAAGAGTTCAGAAAAGGTATCACCCTTTTTGTTTTCTCAGGGTCCCGGTAGAGGCCAGCCGGCATCAAAAGGGTCCTTAGGCAGATGGGTCAAAGCATACAGAGCAGGGGATCAAGATCCTCCCTTGAGCTTAAGGGCTCGCTCCACCAGGGCCATTTCTACCTCTTGGCCTGAGAAAGCTAATGCCTCTCTGCAGCAGATCTGTAAAGCTGCCACATGGTCTTCTCCATCTACCTTTTTTAAGCACTATCATTTGGAACTTGGTGCTAATGATCTTTCCTTTGGGAGAAAGGTGTTGCAGTCCCTCCTTAGGGGTTTCCTTGCTAATCTCTCCTGGATGCTGTCGTGGAGAAGGGAAAAATTGGTATTCCATACCGTTAATTAGATTTTCCAGAGTCACGACAGCACCCTCTATATTCCCTCCCTTATTCCTTATTACCTTCTTTTTTGTCACTAGAGTGGAGGTTTTTTCTTTTGTCTACGGGCGGCGCAAAAAATAAATACATTTTGGTTATGGGCATGCCATATGTGCCAGCTATGCATATGTCGGGAGTAATGTTATCATTTTTGAAATAGTATGGCACATATTTGTACACATAACTAAACGGACGTCCTCTCGCTCTCTGGAAACCACTGAAGCGTATAAAGCGTCTCCACCTTTTAAAAGCTGTTGGTTTCCTGTCCTTCGGGATGTTTGGACCCTCTCTTCTGGGTGCTGTCGTGGCACTTGTCAGATGTCAATTGTCAGAGTCAGTCAGTTGTCAAAGAGTATTTCTGATGTTTGACATGGATATATGATCATGTCCTAAAACGGGCACTGTACTCATAGGAGAAACTCTACACGCTGCCGTTCTCACAGGCAGATCCCTGTTAGACACATACTGCGGCTCAGTGGTAGCAGCTGTACCACGATGATGAGGGGAGCCCCACCCTTCCCATTACATCAGAGACTAAGTCTGCTGAGTCGTGCGAGTGATAGTCATGATTTGTTTCCACAGCTGCCACCATTTTCACCTAAGATGGCTGCCCAAGCTCCAGTAAGGTACAAGATGGAGGCACTGAGTGATAAGAGCCGGCAATGTTCCTTCATTTCTTACTGCATCACTCCTGCATTGTGTGAGGCATAGCCGGCCTCCAGACAGCAGAGGTTTACGCAAGGAGACGGCCTTCATTTTCATGCACTGCACCCGCCCTGACCGCTCCGGTGGCGGCACCCGCCGAGGAGGGGGAGGGGTGCTGACCTGCTTTGCCGGAGACACTTCCGCCACAGCCCGGCTGCCCCCAGAGCCGCACGCCTTGAAGAGCTTTCATTGTTTGTTCCGTTTATTAAAAAAAAAAAAAAAAAAATCGCAGCAATAAAATAAATCGCAGCAATAAAATAAATCGCAGTGATGAGCCCTGACTACAGCTAAAGGCAGCTCCAAAAAGAGAGAACAGAAATGGAAGGTCCTCCATGCCTCCCCCAGCAGCATGTCTATATTTCTTAGTACATCCTCTGCCTAACGAGCCCTTCATACTGCCTGTCAGTGGCGGATATAGCCAGTGCAGCTGCTCTGGAGCCCAGAGGGGAGGTGGGAGGCCATACACAATTCTTGCACAGGGGCCCTTTGGTCTCAGTGTCCGCCCCTGCTGCCTGACACCTAAACACATTGGATAAACTTCTTTATATAGTCCTCTTTTCATGTGTAAATTAGGCTTTTGACTAGAGTTTCAGGCGTTTGTTCTCCAGACTAATTGGCCCTCTCCGTACATTATCAGGTGCACTGTGCATGTCTGGAAGTAAAACCGTCGTCTTCTTCATTTTTGTATATGTGCAGTGCGCCTCACTGTAGGTGGTACGCGTACACCCAATTTCAGAGGGGCAATGATATTAGTAAAGAAAGCTGCGCACATATCCGAGATTTCCAGGAGCTGGCAATGATTAAGACTCTGCAAATTATGTGGAGAGGGCCGACTATTCTGGCGAACTAAAGCCCCATCCTCTAGTCAAATGCCTAATTTACATATGAAAAAGGAGTTTATAAAGACCTTTATCCAATGTGTTTAGGTATCAGGCAGTAGAAAGGGCTTGTTAGGCAGGGATGTAGTAATGAATATAGAAATTCGGCTGGGTGGGCCGGCATGGGGCACCTGCTAGGTTCTGTCACACAAAATCATTTAGAAATACCATTTCCCACATGTCTACTTTACATCAGGACAAATTTTGAAACTTAAATTTTGTTAGGAAGTTAGAAGGGTTCAAAGATTATCAGCAATTATTCATTTTTCAAGCAAAATTTACATTGTATGATCGGGGGGGGGGGGGGGTGATATGGAAACGGTGAAAGGTTTATTGAAATTTACAATTTTTTGTTTCTTCACTGACAGCACTTGTACTCTATCTATCTTCTCTACCAGAATGAGGGGGAGAGGAGAGAGGCACACCCAAGTTTTCCCATTATTAACTAAATTTTGGGATTTTGACCACTGCGATGAGGTCTATCGGAGTGTTCAAAAGTCAGGAACCAATGAAATTGACTCCTGACTGTAGCTTTGTGCCGTAGGCAGATTTCGTAATGTTCTATATACGGACTAAATAAAAGAAAGTAAAAAAAATAAAAGAAAATTGTAAAAATATTTAAAAAGAATCAGAAAATTAAAGAAGTTGTCCAGTTACCAAAACTGATTTTTTTTTTTCTGATAAATCTTGCTAATATGTGCCCCTCAACACATCTATTATGTTTTTTCAGCAAAATTACCTTTTATTGTGCACTAGCAGCACATGGTCATTGCTGGCTCCAGCTCTGATGGGGTTAATCTCTCCTCTGACTTCCTGTGTTCAGTTCCTACAAGTCCCAGAATTCTTTGTGGCTCTAGGGCGGTGTCTAGCTTATCTAACACACCCATTGTGTCTAATACACCCACTCCGCTCTCCACCCAAACCCTCCTCCCTGCCTCTTCCCAGTTGATGCCCAGAGAGAAATCACAGATACAGCAGCTCTGCACAGCCAGGGGAAGAAAGTGTGTGTGTGCGTATATACAGTGTGTGTGTGTGTGTATAGTGTGAGTGTGTTTGTGAGTGTTTGTGTGTGAGTGTGTGTGTACAGAAATTATGATTATTAGTCTGCGCAACATGTGAAAAAAATAATTGGGGAAAAAAAAGTGAGGGGGTGATGAGATTGCTTTTCTTCGGCGCTCCATTGGGAGACCCAGACGATTGGGACGATTGGGTGTATAGCTACTGCCTCCGGAGGCCACACAAAGCATTACACTAAAAAGTGTAAGGCCCCTCCCCTTCTGGCTATACACCCCCAGTGGGATCACTGGCTCACCAGTTTTCTGCTTTGTGCGAAGGAGGTCAGACATCCACGCATAGCTCCACTGTTTAGTCAGCAGTAGCTGCTGACTATATCGGATGGAAGAAAAGAGGGCCCATATAGGGCCCCCAGCATGCTCCCTTCTCACCCCGCTTGTGGTTTGTAAGGTTGAGGTACCTATTGCTGGTACGGCGGCTGGAGCCCACATGCTGTTTTCCTTCCCCATCCCCCTGAGGGGCTCTGAGGAAGTGGGATCTTACCGGCCCCAAAGCCCTGAGGCCGGGCTCCATCCACAGACCCATTGAACCTGCTGGATACGGAGCTGGGTACCGTTCAGGGACATGGCCCTGCACCATTCAGGTACTCTGTGTCCCCGTACACAGGCACAGCACACTCCAGACTTGCTGGGTGTGCTAGTGCGCCGGGGACAGTAAAGGGTTACAGTCACTGCAGCCTAGCTGAGTGACTTTATGTATTGGGAACTACCGCGCCGGACGCTCCGGGAGCGGCGGCGCGGCTGGGACTTGTAGTGCGCCGGGGACTTAGCGCCGACCGCGCTTTTACGGCGGCGGCGCTTATAAATCCAGTCCCCGGCTTTTGCGGCCTAGCTCCGCTTCGTTCCCGCCCCCACCCTGTCAATCAGCAGCGCCGAGGGCTGGAGCCTTATTTACATGCTCCAGCCCTCTCACTGGACACTGTGGGACGCCGGTTTCCCGCTCTGACTTGGGGGCACGCCCACGGCCCGCCCCTACTCACACGAGCTGGAGAAGGACGCCGGCAGCCATTCCTGCAGTCCGAGCTGAGAGATCGGACTCTGGGCAACCAGGCACAGGACTAGGGCGACCACACACCCGCTTATAGGCGGGCGGTAAGCGGCACCTGAAGTGCTGACCCCACTAAATACCGCAGTTGTCCATTTGTATTTTATGCTTACACTGCATAGGTCGCTATTTTTGGCTCAGCAGCAGGAAAGCAGGGGTGCTAAGGCACAGGCTTTCTATGCTGCTTGTATTGCATGTACTGAAGTGTTCATGTGTATTTATGCTTGTATGCTATACACTGCACTGTACAGTCGCTAGTCTGGGCTATTTTCGCCTAGAATGACTAGACTACAGCAGCAGAAAAGCAAGGGTGCTGAGGCACAGGTTTTTTCTATGCTGCTTGTATTGCAGGGGTTGCAGTGTTCATTTGTACTTATGCTTGTATGCTATACATTGCACTGTATGGTCGCTATTCTGGGCTATATTCCCCTAGATGGCTAGTCTACAGCAGCAGAAAAGCAGGGGTGCCAAGGCACAGGCTTTCTATGCTGCTTGTATTGCATGTGCTGCAGTGTTCATTTGTACTTTATGCTTGTATGCTATACATTGCACTGTACGGTCGCCATTCTTGGCTCTATATCCTAGATGGCTAGTCGGCAGCAGCATATAAGCAACACAGGCTTTCGATGCTGTTTTTACTGCATGTGATACTGTTCCACGGCACTGAACCCCATTGTGTGCAATGCTCCCCTGTAGCACTTGGTCAGCCGGGGTCTCTACTAGACGTGGCCAAAGGAACCACCTGTCAACCCTGTCCAAGGACAGGGATGGAGTTGCAATGGGATAGAGACTTGCAGTCCGGAAGGCCATGGGCAATCTGGATCATTGCTCCCTGGCCACCCTCATTTGGAATAAAATCGGTGCTCCGGGGGGGTCCCAGGAGGCTCTCTGTATGATGAGGCAGACGTACCTCATCAGGACTTTGATCCTGACAACGCTCTCAATCCGGATACACCGGATGGTGACGCCATAAGGAATGATCCTATAGCGTCCATCAATGGAATGTTGGATCTTTCTCCCTCAGCTCCCCCAGCGGAGGAGTCAGCTTCACAGCAGGAGAAGTCCCATTTCAGTAGCTCAAACGTATATTGAGTATTTTTCTGGCCACGCTGACTTCAGAGAAGCAGTCCAGGAACACCACGCTTACCAGATAAGCGTTTTCTCCAAACGTATTAAGGATACACGTTATCCTTTTCCCCCTGACGTGGTCAAGCGCGGGACCCAGGGTCCAAAGGTGGATTCTCCAATCTCCAGGCTTGCGGCTAGAGCCATAGTTGCAGTGGAGATGGGACTTCACTTAAAGATGCCAGACAGATGGACTCTGGTTGAAATCTGTCTATGAGGCTATCGGCGTGTCGGTTGCTCCGGCATTTACAGCCGTATGGGCACCCTAAGCTTTTCAGCTGTTCTTGCACAGCTGGTCTTGAGCATATGTACATTTGTGCCGCAGGGGCGTCCGTAACCTCGCAATGTCTGCATTGCGACTTACCCTATTAATGCTGTCCTGGAAGGACAGTCGAGGTTTCGGTCCTTCCCAAGCTCGGGCAGGTCCCAATTGTCCTCGTCCAAAAGAGCTGAAAAGCCTCAGAGGGGCTCAGCTTCCGGGGGCTCAATCACGCCCAAGGAAGGCAGCCGGAGGAACCGCTACCAAGGCGGTCTCCTCATGACTCTCAGCTCTCTCATCTCTCCGCATCCGCGGTTGATGGCAGACTCGCTCGCCTTTGGCGACATTTAGCTGCCACAGGTCACAGACCGGTGGGTGAGGGACATTGTGCCCACGTGCACAGGACAGAGTTCTGTTCTCGTCCTCCGACTCGATTCTTCAGAACGTCCCCACCTCCCCACCGAGCCGATGCTCTTCTGCAGGCAGAAGGAGTGGTAATCCCTGTTCCTCTTCAGGAACAAGACACGGTTTTCCTCCAATCTGGTTGTGGTGCCAAAAAAGGATGGCTCTTTCCGTTCCGTTCTGGACCTAAAACTGCTCAACAAGCACGTGGAGGCCAGGCGGTTCCGGATGAAACCCTCCGCTCCGTCATTGCCTCAATGTCTCAAGGAAATTTCCTAGCATCAATAGACATCAAAGATGCTTATCTCCACGTGCCGATTGCTACAGAGCACCAATGTTTTCTACGTTTCGTGATAGGAGACGACCATCTTCAGTTCGTAGCTCTGCCATTCGGTCTGGCGACAGCCCCACGGGTGTTCACCAAGGTCATGGCGGCAGTGGTAGCAGTCTTGCACTCACAGGGACACTCTGTGATCCCTTACTTGGACGATCTACTTGTCAAGGCACCCTCTCAAGAGGCATGCCAACTCAGCCTGAATGTTGCGCTGGAGACTCTCCAGACGTTCGGGTGGATCACCAACTTCTCAAAGTCAAACCTGTCACCGACCCAATCACTAACGTATCTTGGCATGGAGTTTCATACCCTCTCAGCGCTAGTGAAGCTTCCGCTGGACAAGCAGCGGTCACTACAGACTGGGGTGCAGACTCTCCGTCAAGGTCAGTCGCACTCCTTAAGACGCCTCATGCACTTCCTCGGGAAGATGGTGGCGGCAATGGAGGCGGTTCCGTTTGCGCAGTTTCATCTGCGTCCTCTTTATTGGGACATTCTCCGCCAATGGGACGGGAAGTCAACATCCCTGAACAGGAAAATATCCCTTTCACAGACGGCCAAGGACTCTCTGCAATGGTGGCTTCTTCCCACCTCATTATCACAGGGAAGATCCTTCCTACCACCGTCTTGGGCGGTAGTCACGACAGACGCGAGTCTGTCAGGGTGGGGAGCAGTTTTTCTCCACCACAGGGCTCAGGGTACGTGGACTCAGCAGGAGTCCACCCTTCAGATCCATGTTCTGGAACTCAGAGCAGTGTATCTTGCCCTACTAGCCTTCCAGCAGTGGCTGGAAGGAAAGCAGATCCGAATTCAGTCGGACAACTCCACAGCGGTGGCATACATCAATCACCAAGGAGGGACACGCAGTCGGCAAGCCTTCCAGGAAGTCCGGCGGATTCTGATGTGGGTGGAAGCCACGGCCTCCACCGTATCCGCAGTTCACATCCCCGGCGTAGAGAACTGGGAAGCAGACTTCCTCAGTCGCCAGGGCATGGACGCAGGGGAATGGTCCCTTCACCCGGACGTGTTTCAGGAAATCTGTAGCCGCTGGGGAAGGCCGGACGTCGACCTAATGGCGTCCAGGCACAACAACAAGGTCCCAACCTTCATAGCACGGTCTCGCGATCACAGAGCTCTGGCGGCAGACGCCTTAGTGCAAGATTGGTCGCAGTTCCGGCTCCCTTATGTGTTTCCACCTCTGGCACTCTTGCCCAGAGTGCTACGCAAGATCAGATCCGACTGCAGCCGCGTCATACTCGTCGCCCCAGACTGGCCAAGGAGGGCGTGGTATCCGGATCTGTGGCATCTCACGGTCGGCCAACCGTGGGCACTACCAGACCGACCAGACTTACTGTCCCAAGGGCCGTTTTTCCATTGGAATTCTGCGGCCCTGAACCTGACTGTGTGGCCATTGAGTCCTGGATCCTAGGGTCTTCAGGATTATCCCAAGGGGTCGTTGCCACCATGAGACAGGCTAGGAAGCCCACGTCCGCTAAGATCTACCACAGAACGTGGAGGATATTCTTATCCTGGTGCTCTGCTCAGGGAGTGTCTCCCTGGCCATTTGCATTGCCTACCTTTCTTTCTTTCCTGCAATCTGGGTTAGAAAAAGGTTTGTCGCTCGGCTCCCTTAAAGGGCAAGTCTCGGCGCTATCCGTCTTTTTTCAGAAGCGTCTAGCACGACTTCCTAAGGTGCGCACGTTCCTGCAGGGGGTTTGTCATATTGTACCCCCGTACAAGCGGCCGTTAGATCCATGGGATCTGAACAGGGTACTAGTTGCCCTCCAGAAGCCGCCCTTCGAGCCTCTGAGGGAGGTTTCACTTTCTAGACTATCACAGAAAGTGGCTTTTCTGGTAGCGATCACATCTCTTCGGAGAGTGTCTGAGCTAGCAACGCTGTCATCCAAGGCTCCTTTCCTGGTCTTCCACCAGGACAAGGTAGTGCTGCGCCCCATTCAGGAGTTTCTCCCGAAGGTGGTATCCTCTTTTCATCTTAATCAGGATATCTCTTTGCCTTCTTTTTGTCCTCATGCAGTTCATCGGTATGAGAAGGATTTACATTTGTTAGATCTGGTGAGAGCACTCAGAATCTACATTTCCCGCACGGCGCCCCTGCGCCGCTCCGATGCACTCTTTGTCCTTGTCGCTGGTAAGCGCAAAGGGTCGCAGGCTTCCAAAGCCACCCTGGCTCGATGGATCAAAGAACCAATTCTTGAAGCCTACCGTTCTGCTGGGCTTCCGGTTCCATCAGGGCTGAAGGCCCATTCTACCAGAGCCGTGGGGGCGTCCTGGGCATTGCGACACCAGGCTACGGCTCAACAGGTGTGCCAGGCAGCTACCTGGTCGAGTCTGCACACTTTCACCAAACATTATCAGGTGCATACCTATGCTTCGGCGGACGCCAGCCTAGGTAGAAGAGTCCTGCAGGCGGCAGTTGCCTCCCCGTAGGGGAGGGCTGTCTTCGCAGCTCTAACATAAGGTATTTCTTTACCCACCCAGGGACAGCTTTTGGACGTCCCAATCGTCTGGGTCTCCCAATGGAGCGCCGAAGAAGAAGGGAATTTTGTTACTTACCGTAAATTCCTTTTCTTCTAGCTCCTATTGGGAGACCCAGCACCCGCCCTGTTGTCCTTCGGGATTTTTGGGTTTTTTCGGGTACACATGTTGTTCATGTTGAACGGTTTTTCAGTTCTCCGATGTTACTCGGAGTGAATTTGTTTAACCAAGTTATTGGCTTTCCTCCTTCTTGCTTTTGCACTAAAACTGGTGAGCCAGTGATCCCACTGGGGGTGTATAGCCAGAAGGGGAGGGGCCTTACACTTTTTAGTGTAATGCTTTGTGTGGCCTCCGGAGGCAGTAGCTATACACCCAATCGTCCCAATCGTCTGGGTCTCCCAATAGGAGCTAGAAGAAAAGGAATTTACGGTAAGTAACAAAATTCCCTTCTTTTCCCTCTTGCCTAGTCTGTGTGTCGTCCGTATCATCCGCAAACCGCATATGACTGGATCCTGTGGATTAAATGTGCAGCGCATGCAACCGTTATTTTACCGGATCCTTCTGCAGCGGGACACAGAATTTATCGGCCGGCGCTGGAGTCAGCTGACTCCTGATCTCACAGCCCGCACACGCTGCAATGGCTGCAGGTGGGCTCATTCACATGACCGTTCCGTTTGTCCTGGTCAGTTCCTGTTTTTTTGCGGACCCACAGACAGGACCATCTTTTCAATGTCTTTTGTGTAGGATCGGATGGTACACGGTAGCACTTCCATGTGCATCCGATCCTACAAAAAAAAAAAACACATCGGATGCCGTATGTCCACTCCGTTATTATGGAACATGTCCTATTCTGTTCCGTAATAACGAAGCGTGACTCAATACAAGTCAATGGGTCCGCAAAATTCCCGGAAGCAACACGGAAGCACTTCCGTGTGACTTCCGTTGGGTGCCCATGCAGTCAGTGTCCCGCTCCAGCCCCAGCACCGCGGCTGCCCGCTCAGCAGTGTCAGCAGCGGCCCGCACTGCAGTGTCAGCAGCCGCGGCGATGACCAGCGCTACCGTCAAGAGGTTAGTAATTTCATTACCTACGGTGATGAAGTCCTGCCCTCCTGACGTCAGCGGTCGTCACTGCCTTCTATGCCCGCCGCTTGTCACATCACCTCTCGCTGTCGACCCGATACTGTGACTAGTGGTGACGTCACGGGCCGCTTGCGATACTTGGTTTGTGAAGGTGGCGGTCATTGAACTCGGAGACAGCGCTGCTGTCAGGAGTTCAGCGATCATCGCAGGTAATATACCTCGCTAACCTCCTGATAGCAGCACTCGTCATGCCCTGCAGTGACCTGGGCTGACCTATTGATGTTAGCTCAGGTCACTGCACGGCTCTCCCAGCAAATAGGGAACATTCTGTTCTTCATTGACTGGGACATTGACTATGGTATGGATCATCGTGGGACCCCCTTGGATTACACCAGACCTGGATTTGTTTTTCTTTCTAATAAATTGGTGAAAGAGGGAATGTGTTGGGGAGTATTTTTTCAAATAAAAATGTGTTTGTTGTCTTTTTTTTTTTTTATTACTGCCTGGGTTGGTGATGTCGGATATCTGATACACGCCTGACATCACTAACTCCAGGGCTTGATGCCAGGTGACGTTACACATCTGGTATTAACCCCATATGTTACCCCGTTTGCCACCGCACCAGGGCAACGGGATGAGATGGCGCGAAGCACCAGGACTGGCACATTTAATGGATGCGCTAGTTCTGGGGCGGCTGCAGCCTGCTATTTTTAGGCTGGGGAGTGTCCAATAACTGTGAACCTCCCTAGTCTGAGAATACTTCAGTAATACTTAAGTATTTCTTATCTATCTATCTATCTATCTATCCATTCATTCATTCATTCATTCATCCCTCTATCCCTCTGTCTCTATATCTATCTATTCATCTCTATATCTACTCATCTATTTATCTTTCTTGCTGCTTCCGTTTTTTGCGGTCCGCAAAAAAAACGGAAGGCACGCAGATGTCACACGGATGCCACTAGGATGCATCCATGAAAAAAAGGACAGTTTTTTGTGGCCCGCAAAAACGGAACGGTTATGTGAATGCAGCCTTAACATCAGTCGCTGCCTGCTGCCGGTCACATGTGACCGTGTGCGGGCTGTGTGTACAGGAGTTCAGCTGAGTTCAGATCAGCTGACTCAAGTGTCGGCCTATCAGGCTGGGGCCACACGGGGATTACTGCGATCCCCTCGCATTACACTCGGCTCACGCTCAGTACAGCAGAGCTGAGTGTCATGCGTGTGTCCCTGCGACTGAGGTCCGACTCTGCGAGGAGTCCTCAGCTGCGGGGGCGGACAGGCACTCGAGGGGTGGGCCAGCACTGAGGAGGGGTGGGAGGGATTTCTCTCCCTCTCTCCTCTGTAGTCCACCGATGTACCGCAAGTGCAGTGCGATTTTTCTCTCACCACATACACTTGAATGGGTAAAAGAGAGAGTCTTGCATTACAGTGGCAGCATGCTGCGATTGTTTTCTCGGTCCAATTAGGGCGGAGAAAATAATTGCTCATGTGTGCTGACACATAGGCTAATATTGGTCCGAGTGGAATGCGATGTTTGATCGCACTCCACTCGCACTGTTTTTCTCGCCGTGTGGCTTAGACCTTACTTGTTCTATGTCCCCCTGCATCCATCGCAGCGTGTGCAGGCTGGAGTTCAGCTGAGTTCAGATCAGCTGACTCCAGTGCTGGAATGAACTCCGCTGACCTCACAGCCCGTACACGCTGCAATGGATGCAGGGGGACACAGAACAAGTAATTGGCAGACACTGCAGTCATCTGATTACTTGGGATGAATTGAGCAGTAACACGCTCTGGTGCTCGATGGGCGAAGCCCATGCCGATTTTTTTTTTTTAAATTCATTAAAAATAAAAAATAAAAAAAAAAATCACATTGTTTGTGGGCTCCCGCTGCATTTTCTATTGTTAAGGGTAACCCAAGCAGCTACTGGCTGCTAACCCTAGCTGCTTGGTGTTACTTTCACTGGCAATAGAAATCCAGGGAAGCATTTTTTTTTTATAAAGGTTTTTGCCTGAAAACTTTTTTAAAAAAATGAAGTGGGCTTCGCCATATTTTTGTATGCTAGCCAGGGACAGCAGGCTGAAATAATTAAAAAAAAAAAATGACATGGGCTTCGCCGAATTTTTGAGTCCAGCCAGGTACAAGTAGGCAGCTGGGGATTGGAATCCGCAGTGAAGGGTGCCCAAACTTTATGGGCCCCCCCGCTGCGAATTGCAGTCCACAGCCTCCCCAGAAAATGGTGCTTTCATAGAAGCGCCATCTTCTGGCGCTGTATCCAACTCTTCCAGTGGCCCTGGTGGCAGGTGGCACGCTGGATAATAAGGGGTTAATACCAGCTATGTTTTACCAGCTGGTATAAAGCCCGAGATTCTTAATGTCAGGCCAAGTTTGACCTGGCCATTAAGAATCTCCAATAAAGGGTTTGAAAAAAAAAAAAGACCACACAGAGAAATTTTTTTTATTAGAAATAAATACACAGACACAGTAGGGACTCCATGTTCATTACTCCCTCTCACCCCTCCACGATGGAGAGATTTCTGTACTGACCATGCCAGGAGAGAGCGAGGGAAAAGAGAGAGAGAGCAAGGGGGGGAGGAAAAGAGAGCGAGGGGGGGGAAATAGAGCGAGGGGGGGAAAGAGAGCGAGGGGGGGAAAGAGAGCGAGGGGGGAAAGAGAGCGAGGGGGGAGGAAAAGAGAGCGAGGGGGGGAGGAAAAGAGCGAGGGGGGAGGAAAAGAGAGCGAGGGGGGGAGGTAAAGAGAGCGAGGGGGGGAGGAAAAGAGCGAGGGGGGGAGGAAAAGAGAGCGAGGGGGGGAGGAAAAGAGAGCGAGGGGGGGGAGGAAAAGCGAGCGCGGGGGGGAGGAAAAGAGAGCAAGGGGGGAGGAAAAGAGAGCGAGGGGGGGAGGAAAAGAGAGCGAGGGGGGGAGGAAAAGAGAGCGAGGGGGGGAGGAAAAGAGAGCGAGGGGGGAGGAAAAGAGAGCGAGGGGGGGAGGAAAAGAGAGCGAGGGGGGGAGGAAAAGAGCGCGGGGGGAGGAAAAGAGAGCGCGGGGGGGAGGAAAAGAGAGCGTGGGGGGGAGGAAAAGAGAGCGCGGGGGGGAGGAAAAGAGCGAGGGGGGGAGGAAAAGAGAGCGAGGGGGGAGGAAAAGAGAGCGAGGGGAGGAGGAAAAGAGAGCGAGGGGGGGGAAAAGAGCGAGGGGGAGGAAAAGAGAGCGAGGGGGGAGGAAAAGAGAGCGAGGGGGGGAGGAAAAGAGAGCGAGGGGGGAGGAAAAGAGAGCGAGGGGGGAGGAAAAGAGCGAGGGGGGGAGGAAAAGAGAGCGAGGGGGGAGAGGAAAAGAGAGCGAGGGGGAAGGAAAAGAGAGCGCAGGGGGGAAAGAGAGCGCGGGGGAAAGAGAGCGCGGGGGGAAAGAGAGCGCGGGGGGAAAGAGAGCGCGGGGGGAGAGAGCGAGGGGGGAAGAGAGCGAGGGGGGAAGAGAGCGAGGGGGGAAGAGAGCGAGGGGGGGAAGAGAGCGAGGAGGGGAGAGAGCGAGGGGGGGAGAGAGCGAGGGGGGGAGAGAGCGAGGGGTGAGAGAGCGAGGGGGGGAAGAGAGCGAGGGGGGGGAAGAGAGCGAGGGGGGGAAGAGAGCGAGGGGGGGGGGGCGAGGGAAGAGAGGGGAGAGGAGAGAGGGATAAGAGGGGGCAGAGAAGAGTGGGGCGAGAGAAGAGAGTGGGGAAAGAAGGGGGGGGGGCAGAGGTGCTCTGTCACCAACTGTCTCCACTCTGTGACTTGTGGTGCAGGTGACAGAGTGCAGAGAGTTGGTCCCATGCAGCAGGACAGATGGCAGAGCACAGCGGTGACATGCCTGTCAGTGTCTTGCTGCGTCCTGCTGTGCTGCTGGGAGGAGCAGATGATCACACTGCCCGACACCGGCCGCTCTCCTGACATCGCAGCAGAGCGGGAGGGGGGACAGTGTGATCAGATACTTAGGTGCAGGGGGGGATTTCAGCTGAAGAACCCCCCCTGTACTGCACACTGGCGCCCCGTGTCTCACCATCTGCAGGACGCCGGCTCCACACTGACGTCCTCCGGCTCCTCCCCTCGATGCTGGGCTGTGACGTGCGGTAGTCACCGCCCACAGCCCTGTCACTCAATCTGAGTGGTGCTAGCCTCCTCTGACGTACCCGACGAGTTTGAGAGCCCGGAAATGCCGGGACGTCAGAGGATGCTGGCGGCCACAGCTCCAGGGGGTCATGTGACCGGCACTGAGCGTGCAGGATAGCGCCGCTCAGTGCCAGAACTGGAAACAGAAGCCAATGGAGAAAACGCCTAGAAAGGAAAGTATAACTCCTACAGAAAATAAAAAAAAAAATGGGTGAACCACCCCTTTAAGAACCAAAAAATGAAAGTCCATTAAATATGTGGATTCATGTAAGAAAATAAAGAGTACACATTTGATATTGTATTGCTGCGTCTGTACCATCCCGATTTATGGCAAAATCAGGGTGTCACAGATGACTACCCCTCCGGGGGGCAGGAATCACCTCCTTGGAATTCCACCAATATCCCACACACAGGTACAAACACCAGCCACAAAAGCCTAGTCACACCCCCCGGGGACAATAGGAACACACCAGTGGGCGGGGTCAGCCAGATGGTGATGCCCACCTAGGGGTCCTTAGGTGTCACGGGAGGGAACATGTCAGCTAGAGCTGGGACACAGTCTAGTCTGGAGAGAGGAAGTGAGAGGAGTATAGTGGTGGTCGGGGTTTGGACTACCTGAGCTGCCTAGGTGGCAGACGGCAGAGCAGGGTCACAGGCGACAGAGATCCAGTCACTTGAGACCTAAAGTGGACCAGGGCAGGGTTGTAGCCCGCCGGTGCCGACAGCGGGAATCCGGTCCGGAGGCCGTGCACAGTCGGGGTACCTGGACCCCAGAGCAAGGACAGCTTTAAGCACCTTCCTAATTCACCATCAGGGGTCAAGATTCCAGATCTTGTCCCATTAGCAGCGCGGATAGAGCGAGATGGAAGCCCAACGAGGGGGATAGGGCGTCTACCAGAGTCCACAGAGACCCCACGGGTCAGCTTTCGCGGGCCACAGCTTCCACAGTACATAACACATGGAGCGGACTTCTCCCGTTTTAGGCGGATTAAGTCACCACACAAGAAACTACAAGTGCAGGAGGAAGGGCCCCTGCCCTGTCAGCCCGTGTGCAGGACCCAGCACACCCTTCCAGAGGCTACCGGCATCCGGCCTTGGTTTACAAAAGGACTCTGTGTTTACTGACCCTCCAAATCAGCACAGCCTCATTCAGCACCACGACTACCAACTGTAAGTTCCCTATTTCCTGCCTCCTAAAGACTGCTCCCTGCAACCCTTCACAGTACCCTAGGACAACACCTCCCCTACCCGTGGAGGGGATTCCACCTTGCTGCCCTGCTCCATCAGCCCCAGGCACCCCCATATCTAGGCAGCGGCGGTGTCACCATACATTACCGCAACCCACGGGTGGCGTCACTGACATAGACTCTATCCCCTGTAAATATCCCCCTTTTCACTCATGGGCAACGGACAGCTGCGCGAGCCCCGGATCCGGCTGCCACTCGAGCCACAGCCCGGATCCGAGTGCCTCGAGCGGCCCCCCGGTTGTGATCTGTCCCCCACCCGCGACATCAGCAGAAAAGTTAAAAAAAACTATAGCCTTCAAAATTCTGTGACGCAAACAATCTTTATTTTGTAAAAAAGCGTTTTTAGTGCGATAGACGCCAAACCTAAAACCTTATATAAATCTGGAATCGCTGTAATCACGCTGACCAGAGGAATCAAGCCGCCTAATCAATTTTACCGCAATGAGAATGGCATAAAAAGAATAAATAAAGGCCATTCTTCAACCGCTATTGATTTTGTTTATTCGGCCTCGAAAAGATCGCAGTATGGCACAGCTCATATTTATCCTGTGCTCTACGTGTGCCCACGTTCAGTGTTTGCAGCATTTTCGCTGCATCCAAAACGCTGCAATGTACAGTACAAGCACAGTGGATGGCATTTATAGAAATCCCATACCCACTATTCGTGTACAACCCTCAGTGAAAACTGACCTGCAGTGCAGCTTTCCGAGCCGCAAGCATGTCAATTCTTTGCTACAGAGTCACAAGCTTCCTCCATAAAGAGAACACAGGCAGCACCCCAAACCCCGAACGTGGGCACGGGCAGCTGCAGTCTCCTGCAGAGGAGATTCGCGGCCCCGCAGGTCAGGACCTGCCGCATCCGGGGTGCAGCAGGTCCTGATCATGGGCACGTACCCTTCCACCATGATTAGGTGTAAGGGTACATGCCCACAAACAGGAATGCGGTTTTGCTGCATCCAAAACGCTGCATTGTACACTACGAGCACATGGGATATATAGAAATCTCATGACCCTGGAATTGTAGATTCCGGCCAAAATTAGGCACACACACCCCTTTTCCAATTCCCCCTTATCTGCTAATAACCACTCAGACACCAATTTATCTTTGGATAATTTTGGCCATAGCAGCCATTTATTAAACAAATACATAACATGTAATATTTTGCATTGTGGTAAGGTCCTTGAAGCTAAAACCCTGGTGATTCCCATAACCAAGCCATATAACCAAATTGCTCCCAGCCGTTACCCACACTGGCTCAGGAGCACCAAAGTGTAAGGGTTATTCCTTCATTAACCACCAAAAACACCCACGGGGGCCCCGACATACCCCGTCGGGATCCCCCAAAAATCACCAGGTGACCAACCATTCTGCCAATGAGGGGATCCATACCCGGATGGGTTCCCCTAACCAATTTAGAACCAACTTCAAGGACCCACCAAAAACCTGCCACCAGGCCACTATGACCCGATAAACTTCCATATCGCCTCCCACAAAACTTGCAGCCCATTGCGAACTCAAAGTCTGTAGGGAGGGCGGGTGGGACTCTCACTGGTGTCCCAGAGCGGGAAAAGTGCCGCTCCTCCCCCAGCTTCACCTTTTTACTATACCCTGACTTACTCCCCCTCCCCTACCCGTGACATCATGACCTCCACTCCAATCAGTGTCATGCTGGCCTCCACACATGCCCGGGGGGAGGGGGGTCAGTGCTCCGGCCATTCTTGACCCTGGAATTGTAGATTCCGGCCAAAATTAGGCACACACACCCCTTTTCCAATTCCCCCTTATCTGCTAATAACCACTCAGACACCAATTTATCTTTGGATAATTTTGGCCATAGCAGCCATTTATTAAACAAATACATAACATGTAATATTTTGCATTGTGGTAAGGTCCTTGAAGCTAAAACCCTGGTGATTCCCATAACCAAGCCATATAACCAAATTGCTCCCAGCCGTTACCCACACTGGCTCAGGAGCACCAAAGTGTAAGGGTTATTCCTTCATTAACCACCAAAAACACCCACGGGGGCCCCGACATACCCCGTCGGGATCCCCCAAAAATCACCAGGTGACCAACCATTCTGCCAATGAGGGGATCCATACCCGGATGGGTTCCCCTAACCAATTTAGAACCAACTTCAAGGACCCACCAAAAACCTGCCACAACGAGGGCACCTTGATAACCTTCAAGTGCCTGAGACCCCCCCTCAATAGCAAAGCTCGCTCAATACCTCCCTGCAATCCAAGTGCCCACAATCAATCCGTACTGCATTCAAATGCACCCCCATCCGCCTACCAAAATTCGCCATCCTCTCGCTCCAGCTCAAAAAGCCGAGCTGCGACTCCCACGTTGCAGCCCCCAAATTTTTTGAGATAACCCTATTAACTTTCACCCGCACCTTATTCAGCTTCTCCACAAACCATGCTTTCCGCCCAAACCCTTCTTGGAACAATGTCCCACCACACAATTATCACGCCTGGAAAAGACACCCATAACCGCAACAAGTCATGCTTAGTATCTTTATCAAAGTGCGAGAAAGCCGCTCACCCAAATAGGTCCCTCGACGCGTAAAACCAAAATGTCAGGGGGCCTGCCCAAATGAGCATAGTTATGCACCCCCTGCAACACCGTATTCCACCCCATACCCCTGATTCCAACCCATCCGACAGGAGCCCTATCCCTCCGACAAAAATTTAGCTGTCTCCTGTTCCTTCTCGTATCCGCTCTCTGTGTTCCCCAGCACACATTAGAATGGCCCAAGATTCAGACCAGGCTGGAAAAACGGGGGGGGGGGGGGGGTGTCTGAAAAACAAAGCACTAACAAAAATACCAAGTAGCTCCAATACTACCCCAAAGAATGACACCCCCCCACCCCCCCCCTCCATCAGGACCAGTCCTCCGATCAATTGCCCCTGAAACATTGCGAACCCACGACTTACAACGCTGAGACGTCCATCGACCAATCTGTTTAACTGTCTTAGCAGGGAGACCACACCCAGAGGTTTCCACTGCCGTCCCAAGACGAAAAGAATGCAACGCAAACCTCGCCAACCAGACCCAATGATTTCAAACATGCCCACAAAACACTAATGAACTAATATCTGGACAAAAAGACCCGTCCTCGAGACATAACAATGGGCCATCCAGACTCGGGTGGACCTTTGCAAAGCTCAAAACGCACTGCCAATGGCACATACCTGATGCCATAACCTTCCCTAATCGAACCCGCCTGCCCCCACTTTATCCATTTTTTATTTCTGGATCCAAAATTCGATCCCCATGCTCCAAAAATAGGACGTCACTATTACCCAAGCCCCCCGGGGCACGTCACCCTGGGAAATACCAATTCGCCAATACAACAAGCCCCGAAAAACCGCCAACGAAAGGCAAACCGCAACAATGATACCTTAATTCCCTACCCAAACATTCCAATAAGCTAAATCACACAGGCCGTCTACCTATGGCCCCTATGCACACCCTTCAACGCCTGAACTACCCAAAAATTTGTTCCCAATCCTGTACACCTCGCAACCAGAAACCAAATGCCAACCCTGTAATCAAATGACTCAACTTCGTGGAAGACCAACCTGTTATCGCCACTCCCCCGATTTCCCAGGAACAGTCCTAACTGGGAATCCTCATTCATCATGCCACCACCCAACCACCACTCCCAGGAACCCATGTGGCCTAATACGCC